>NC_079903.1:10183667-10832672 GCF_024868665.1 Triplophysa rosa | reverse complement strand
TTACTCATCCAGTTTTTTATATCGACTATGCATTCCATTATTCGATGGAACTGCTGTGTTTCATGAGGCTTCGAGGAAATATAAAGTTGAGTATCATCAGCATAACAGTGAAAGCTAACTCCGTGTCGCTTTATTATATCTCCTAGAGGTAGCATGTATAATGCGAAGAGCAGAGGCCCTAAGACTGAGCCCTGTGGTACACCGTACTGGACTTGCGATTTGCGTGACACCTCATTGTTTATTGCTCATTGTTTATTACATTGGAGTAACAGTGCGGCCTTCAATTTGCAGGTTATAATCCGAAATATTCTGCTCGCATGTCTTTGGTCCGATAAGTAATATTTCGGTTTTATTAGAATTTAAAAGAAGGAAATTACAAGTCATCCAATGTTTTATATCTTCGATGCACTCTGCCAATTTGGATAGCTGGAAGGAATCATCTGGTCTTGATAAGATATATAGCTGAGTATCATCTGCATAACAGTGGAAGCAAATTCCATGTTTTCTAATAACGTTTCCAAGGGGCAGCATGTATATGGAGAATAGCAAGGGTCCTAAAACCGATCCCTGAGGTAATCCATAATTTACTTGCGCTAGATTTGATGATTCCCCATTTAAATTGACAAATTGATGTCTGTCTGATAAGTAAGATCTGAATAACTAAATCTTATTTGTTCTGTATAGCCAATCATTTTTGGAGAAATACTAACATTGTTCATACTGTTGCACAACAAACCAACGCAAAAGAATGATTTACATATTTTTTTAAATCCTTATATATAAAAACATTTTTTACATAACTTTTCATATATCCGATTTATGTATGGGACCTGCATCAGCATATAGCTGTGGTCCTTCAAAATCCTTGTAGGCTATCTCCATATTTTGTGATTTTTTTTGCCATGAAATAAGAAAATAACATAAAACTGGGCAGTACCAAAGGGCCCAGTTCATGTCCTGTCCACAGGGTAAAAAACTGAGAGGGCATAATCAAATGTACAAACAAAGACAAATAAACACAGAACACTTTATCATTTAAGGCAGCCAGGTTACAAATTATTTTAAGTTAAATTAACTGCTTATTTTTTACGGTGTAAACTTATATTTCTTTCTTTTCATTTGTATGCATGCACTAGTTTGCATACCTTTGTAACATAATTTTCCCATAGTAACATGTTAACATGAGATGTCACACTTTTGTTTTACAGTTTTTAGAGAAGTGCGCGACATGAATTAAACGCAATGAAGTCGTTTTTATTTGAAAGAACAATAAATGATACAAAATGCACACAAAACACCCATGCTTGCAGTACAATAACGGAATAAACAGGGCTTGACATTTTCCATGCAATAAAAATGACAATGTTAATTTGTCTTTGTTACATTTAAACATCAGCTTGCATTATTTTATTATTTTCGTAAGGATTTTACATTGTGTCCGTTTCTGTACTTGTTGAACAAGAGAGACCTCATCTTTCATTCACGAGTGAGAAGTAACAGCTCGTTCATGTCGTTCATGAACGAGAATCAGCGGGTCCTTTGACTCCTTTCGTTCGTGTACGAACTAGATCTCTCTCGTTCAGACTCAAACACAGGCTCGTTCGTTCAGTGAAGGGCGTATTCGTTCAGCACATGCAACCAATCATATGCTCTGTCAAAACTCACACTCGAACGCCATTGGCTCGTGCTTTAGACAATACGCTCTGTGCTCGAGATTTCAGTGAAAAAGAACGATTCGATCACTTGAAAGATTCGCTCAAAAAGAACGGTTCGTTCACGACACTAGTCGACTGGAAACGTCAGCAATGGAATAGATCGCGTTTGTGTTTTTTATCACACTTTTCTTGGGCCAACTGAGTTTAAAAGTGAGAAATGTTCTAACACTTACCCAGCCAACAATTTTTTGTGGGGCCAATATAGGCCCCATATGGACTTGAGGCATGGGCCCCAAGTGGGTTTGTCCACGGGTTCCATGTCGGCCCTATGTGAATTAGCCCATATGAATCCTACGTAGAATCTGAGTGGGGCCCCTGTGGGACCCAAGTGGGCAACATGCATAAGGCCCATATTGGTCCCATTTTATAAAGCCCATGTGGATTAAACCAAGGCCCTGTATGTTTAATGGAGGAGCCCTGCATAGTGTATACTTGAGTGGTTCTAGATTATGTTTTTTGAGTTGCCAGCGCGCCACTGCTCTGCCAAAGATATCCTTCCGCCGATAAAGAAACTCATCTGTAGTTTGTTTGATTTATTTATTTTATTTAAATCATAGCTGTCATTTAAACATTAAACATTTTCAACAAAATAATATTTAATTATGTGATATAAGAAAAATCTACCAAAATTCTACCAAAACTCAGGAGAACTACTTATAGTTCCTTTGCCACCTCGTGAAATGCGTTATTATCCTTTCACCTATGATTTTATGCCTTGGGGTGGCTTAGCCTAGAAGTCAGGGCTATGTTTAGACGTCTATTAGACGTCTTTTAGACGCGAAATTGCTTGCTGGGTAGCCTCATTAACCCTGCTTATTTAAACCTTGTGAGTCCAGTCAGTCTTGTGATGTCTTGTCTAACTTTGCAATAATTCCTGGATTGTTGCCTGTGGTTTTGTGCACTATACTCTGTTTACCATTTTCCTTGGATCTTGTTTTATTTTTGAACTGATACCTGTGTTTTTGACTCTTTGCCTAATTGTGGATTGACCTTGGATTACATATAAAAAGTCTGTAATTGGATCCTCAACCCTGTGTGCGGTAAAAAGTAGATCATTACTTTTTATTACTTTTTATTTTTAAACCACAGTGTGATCTATTATAATTTTTAATTGCTATCATATATTTTATTTTAGAGTTGTTCCCACCCCCACAACTGGAAGACTTTTCAAGTGCATAGGAAAGAAGGACTGTGACTTGGTAAATTTTCACAGTAATTTTGTCACTATTTATCCAGGTCTTTTAGCTGTAAAAATGTTTCCTTAATTTGTATTGTTACATAATCCATCAACATTTCCTCTAAAGGTGAGAAAATACAAGGCCTGAGACCAATAGTATCACTATGCTAGTGAGATAGCAGAGGATCTTGTAAAAGCAGTATGCATCATTCTCAGCGATTTGGTTAATAAATGGTTGTGTTAATTGGAAAGCTGTAGTGAATGAAAAGTAAACTGTATATAAGCAGATATACTGTACCATCCAAAAGGCCTTGTATTAGTCTCACTGAACATTTTCACAGTAAAACCACTGCAAACAAGTGACAGACAATGCATCAGTTCTCTATAAGAGAACAGGAAATTGTGGCAAAGCAATAATTAATGATTCATTAATAATATTTTAAAAATGGCTTATGGGGAATTATTTATTTGACACTTATAACCCAATGAACCTTACTGATGTTTTCAACATGCGACAAGTGAAAACAATAACTCCATTTGCCATTGGAGTAAGTGTCTTGTTTACCTCTGATTTTAATTACATTTATGATAAACATCATAAAATAATGTTATAATTCACCTGTAGGGTTTTTGCATGTATTACTGGAAGTATATTATATAAAAAACATTTAAAAAAAAACAATGTATCACGTCGCTCCTAACATCATGTTATTATGTGTAGGTAGGTGACGACCTTAAACCTGAGGCAGTACAAGAGATGAAGGAAATAGCAGATGCCAATAAGTTTTTTTAAGAATGTTTAAGACAACATTCTTTCTCAACTGGCACAAAGCATAACTAGAAGTTACAGGAGAAAACCTTTATCACCTAATAGATTAATAGGCGATGTTTAGCAGAATATCCACACTGTTCTTTGCCTTGAAAATGGATAGCGTTTAAATGTAAATCCGGGTATTTCTTGCCTATACTGTTTTTTGAATATTGTTTTCGGACATACTGTTCGTGACTCATACTTATTTTCGCCTACTATATAGTACGGAAGTTGGCGATTTAGGACGCAGAGAAACTCATGTTATTAAACATACTGTAAATGCATTACTCGGATTGGTTGAATTAATTAAATTTAAGTGTTGCCATTAAAGCCAGCAAAAAGACATTGTCAAATATTGTCTCTTAACCTTTGTAAAGTATTTGTTACTCAGACACTTTTGTGTGTCTATCCCGTTTTTAAAATCAATACAGCCATAAAGGTTTATGTAAAAATACTGATGTTTCATTTTCCTCTATTAAAACACATTTATGAAAACAATGCTTTTTTGTGTACAAATAAATAAAAAATGATGGGTGAAAATATTTTTTTATGAATGAATATGTAAAAGTAGGGACAATCCATGGCTATGGCTGCATCCCAATTCAAGGGCAAAAAATAGGTCCTACGTCTCCCACAAAATGAAGGATCCATCAGATCTTTTTAATGTTAAATACTTGAAATGTTTTAATGCTACTATATCATTTGTGACATTAATGTTTGAATGTTCTTAAATATTTTACGGGGCGGTTTCCCGGACAGGGTTTAGGCTATATAGTCCCAGACTAATTTAGAGAAGTCTTTATCGAAAACAATTTGCACTGACATATCTTTTATGACATATCTTATAATATATAAGCGTGATTGTTTTGTCTCAAGATGCACACCAGTAATGTTTTATTAAAACGACTTAAATATCCTAATTTAACTAAAACCTAGTCCTGGTTTAGGCTAATCTCTGTCCAGGAAAGGCCCTCAATGTTACTAAATCTAAACGTTACTTCCAGGTTTGAAGTATGAGCGTTTTAACCGCGGCATAAGATTTCTAGCCTGTTATCTTAAAATTCATCTATTGGATAGGTGTCATGTCCTGTGGCTGGCGCCTCTGTTCGCCACCTGAGGGCGCCATAGTGCTCTGTGTTTCTGCTTGTGTTTTCTAGGACTCCATTTCCCATAATGCCTTGAGTCTCTTTATTGTAACTGGTTTCACATGTGTCTTGTTTCATGTTTGTCTCTTCTCTTGTGTATATATATATTGCAAATATGTGAATGAAGTGATGTCTTGCAATGGGCCTCATGATGTCAATGTAAACTTGCCATGAACTTCTTTAACTACAAGACAATCTCTCTCACTAACACACACAGTCTCTTGATTTCTCAACTTGTTTCCTGTACGTTATGTTTTTCTTTTTCCAGATTCGTTTTATTTGCTAGTAGATTATGTGGTCCATTTTTAAAAGCTGAAAATAGATTTATATTTGCAATGTTTCAAGCTGCAGTTTAGACTATTGACATCAGACATGCAAGTTTCCTACCATAGTCACCACATCCTCTTACAAAATGTCTGTGATAAAAGTTCAGTTGACTAGAATGTTACAGCATTAGTGAGTACAGTTCAGTACGACATCAAGACATTCATATGTACATTATGTACATCACTGACTATTTGAGTGAAATATTTCTCTTGACATAACAGAGCTTTTGATCTGCGACGGATGCTTGAAGATGTGAAATATATTTTATAGTCAAAATATAATTGTTCAATCATTTATTTTTATATTTTGTAAGTAAGTGACTCTAAACTTTCTAACAATAATGTGTGTCACTTAAATCTGTGAAGTCATACAGTTGTCTGTGCAACTGCATTCTACTTTATATGGCATACGCAACCAAGATTTTCACTCACCACACGTGGTGATGTGACAATAAGAGTGAGTTGAGTTGTATAGTCGTAAATATTTAATTAATTAGTTCAAATGCTGTGAATATATAAATATTATCACACAATTATATACTTACTGATATTGATTTTACATAGAGTTCTTCTCACTGTCTAACAAAACTTACACCTATTTGGCTAACTTCACCTATTGGCTATACCCCTTATTTTGTCTTAGTCTGCTGCAAACATCTTTTGTAAAGTAAATACTTAAACTCCTAAGCTTAAAGCTTTATTGTGCACTATTAGGCTGTTATTTCAGAATTGATGCAGCTTTATCATTTAAAAATATCATTAAAGTTATGTATTTCTCAACAATGAGGATCATTCTGAACTCCCTTCCCCATAGAGACGTGTGTTTTGTGTAAAGATTGTAGAGGGGGAGGATTCAAAGGCTATTACCGACAACATCTGTTGTTCTACTTTCTCATGACCACAGTGAAATTTTTACACTGTCAGTTCCGCTGAGTGCTCTATAAATGTTATTTTATTAAAGCGTAGGATTTAGCATTTTCACAAAATGTACAGAGGAGTGATATTTATGATTGGTAGGTATTTATTTACCTTATTTCATAATTATTCAATGTGGAACATTTGTTTGAGCTTGTCCTGAGTTTTTTTTTTTCCGTATTAACCTGAAAATGTGTTACAAATGTACAGTTTTAAAAATATGATATAGTGCTTTTGCTTTGTACCAATTAATCTAAATTGAGCTGTGTAAACTGATGTGTTATTCTATTTTATATTACAGTGATATGTAGTGTGAACGGGTTCAACATTCAAACCTCACCAGTGAAGAATTTCACAAATGATGATCCACTTTTTGGACAAACCGTTATTAATTCGAAAGATGGGTTAGTCACTTATAAGAGACGTTTTTGGAAATATGTGTTTTGTTGTTTTTATAACCTTGATTTTAAAGGACAGCGTGATCTGTTATAATTTTTCATTGTCGTCATATCTTTTATTTCAGAGTTCTTGTTCCTTCCCCTACAAGTGGAAAACTTTTCAAGTGCACACTAAAGAAGGACTGTGACTTGGTAAATTCTCACGGTAAGTTTGTTGCTTGTCATTCAGCTTTAAACTTGAAACCATGCTGTAAAAAACGTTTCCGTAATTTGTAGTATTGCATTGCATAACTTTTAATTCATAAACATTTCCTCTAAAGGTGAAACAACAAAAGGCCTAAAACCCATAGCATCAGTAGCAGCCAGTGTGATATCAGAGGGCGAGCATCTTCTGGTAGGTTTTGTGTAAAGCTTCTTGAATATACGTCAGGCAAATGTGACAGGAAAGCCGTATACATGATTCGGTTAATGAATGGTTGTTACATGAAAAGTGAACGATATGTAATCAGATATAGTTTGTTGAAGGCTTTGTGTCAGTCTCACTGAACATTTTCACAGTAAAACCACAGAGATTGGTTTCCACTGCAGACAAGTGACAGACAGAAATGCATCGGTTCTCCTTTAGAGAACAGGAAATTGTCTTTTAGAGGACATGAAAATGGGAAAAACGCCTTAAAAATATTTTTTAAATTGCATGTGGGGAATTTTTAATTCCTTTGTAACTTTCAAAGGTTTGTAATATTTTAGGAAACACTTCCAGCTTCATGACTTATCAGGAGGTAGTCAAATGTTCTCGAACGCTGTGAGTCAGAAATGTTTACGTCACCCAAAACCATAGTGTGGGACAAAGTTCCCTAAATAAAAAAGAATGATGGTCTTTATTAAAATTATAGTGATTTTCTCTTGTTAAATCTCAAATATAAAGATAATTCCTTTCAGATATTAAATGTCTGGCTGACAGAATAACTGAAATCTTCAATATCTAAAATGTCTAAATACAAATCAAACAAATCAAAGAGTCATTCTACTGAATGGGTGACATTTCTGTCCCAGGCCATTATATGTTTAAATATTATTAAAAACATTAAGCTAACTGCAAATTTAAAATGTAAACGCTAAAACATGAATTAAAAACTGCCTAGAACAATGAAAAAACAGCATTTGGTATGTGTCACTGTACCTTATCATAAAATATAAAGTTATAAATACTTCATAAATCTTAGTTTTCTAATTCCATATGTGCTTATTTTTTCATAAAAAATCCATACTACATGTATTTTAGATGTATTACACATTTGTAGTTTCACCCAGTCCTGTTACCCTAAAACATCCTCACCTCTGAAAACCTTAAAATGTTCCACAAGTTTCATCATGGTCTTCTGAAGGCCACATGAATAA
Source organism: Triplophysa rosa (assembly GCF_024868665.1). NCBI lineage: Eukaryota > Metazoa > Chordata > Actinopteri > Cypriniformes > Nemacheilidae > Triplophysa > Triplophysa rosa. The sequence goes on along the minus strand of NC_079903.1, from coordinate 10,824,787 downwards.
CAAAAGTTAATTTTCTTTTTTGTAAATTGTATGATATTTTAGCTGTGACAATCTCAACATACAGTCCTGTTACTTCAATTATTTCTTTGATGTAATTTGTTTATTTAAAAATTATTATTATTATGTCCCCATGTTGTTAGCATGTTTGCCATGTGGCTTCATGTATTTGTTAATTAATTAATTAATTTTCTGCTAAAAACTCAGTCCTGTTACTTTCAGTCCTGTTACAAAAATGCATCCATCTAATAATAACCTTGTAAAAAATAGTTTTCTGAGATTGACCAATACAAATTTAAAATAGTAAAACATGTGTGTTATTAGATTTAGTATTGAATAAAAACGTTTGATTCAGCAAATGTCACCCCTTCAGTGAAATGACCCTAAAATGAAAGCTAACTATATAATTTACTAAGAGAGTGCCTTGAGAGGTGAGAGGTATGAGAAAGATAGTTTTTAATAGTTTTTTTCGTCACAAGGTGTGCAATCAGATTCACACACAGAAGCAGTCAACAGACTACTTGAATGGAAATTGCATAATGATAAATGTTGAAGGGAAGGTCAAACTGAATCCATATGAACTAGGTATGTTTTGTATGGTTTTTTATAATTTCATAATTGCATTGTCTTAATTCAGATACAATCTTTGATGATCTTACACCCCTTTAATTCCAGTTTCGAATCTTAATGCAACACATAACAACATCAACAATGAAGGTGAAAACAAAAAATACTTAAATAGTGTGACTCATTTTACAAGTCTTATTGATAATGTAATAATATCCAAATGTTTGCTCTACGCCTTCATTGCCATCCGCAAGGAGTTAAAGGACGAAGGAAAAGAGATGCCCAGGGGTCCACAGACACAAAAGCAAATGAAGACGAAGGTACCAGTCTTAGTAATAATGAATGCTAGTGTTTGTTATGTAATGATGATGTCTACATGGCGCAAAAGATTTCAATAAAGCAACAACTAACATTCAGGCATGTGTGTTGTAGAGCCTGGGACAGAGATTGCTTTTGTGCTTGATGGTTCTGGCAGCATTAAACCTGATGACTTTCAGAAAGCAAAAGACTTTATCTACAATGTCATGCTGAATGTTTGGAAAACGTGTTTTGACGTAAGCAGAACTACATAAGCTCAGCAAGTAGAGCAATGCAATGCTGTTGTACAGTCAATCAAACAATATCTGTACTGTATAATTTCACGTTGCTACAAAAAAATTAAAATCTCTTTTTAGTGTGACTTTGCAATAGTGCAGTATGGATTTGATATTAGGACCGAACTCTCACTTCTGGACAATAAGGAGAGTGCCAGGGCCTTGGAAAAAGTCAAGGAAATAGAACAAATTCAAAGGTTCACAAAGACTGCCTCGGCCATCCACCACGTGCTGTGAGTTCTTCTCCACTAACTATAATGTGTATGAAAATCATCTAGCACTTTTATATATACAGTAGATCACTACAATCATGGTCTCTTCTGATTTTATTGTCTGTTTGCAGCACAAATATTTTTGTCCCTGAGAATGGATCAAAAAAAAACTCCAGAAAAATGATCATTGTGTTGTCTGACGGAGAAATTTTGGGAGACCCAATGAACCTTACTGATGTTTTGAACATGACACAAATGGAAGGAGTAACTCGATTTGCCATCGGAGTAAGTGTCCTGTTTACCGCTGATCTTATGATAAACATCATACAGTTTAATAATGTTGTATAGTAGTTGATAATGTATAACTTACTCTTGGAATATCATCATGTTATTATGTGTAGGTAGGTGACGACCTTAAACCTGAGGCAGTACAAGAGATGAAGGAAATAGCAGATGCCAATAAGTTTTTTCATGTTTCCAATTATGCTGCGCTATACAACATTCTTTCTCAACTGGAACAAAGCATAACTGGAATTGAGGGTACAGCTGTCATCTCACAATAGACTATAATAAAGAAGTTATGTGTTATATACATGTAGCTCAACTAGTTGTGTTATGCACCTCTGGTCCCAAGGAGTTCCATTTCCAGATTGCTTTGATGTAGTTCAGATCAAATGATGACCAATGTTTAAAGTTTTACTGTTTTACTGTCCTTGTGCAGGTACTGGAGGATTTCAGTTACAGCTTGCCGAGGCTGGGTTCAGCTCACACATTATGCATGATGTAGGCAGAATAAAAAAAGTCAAACAGCACTTAACCCTTTTTTTACGAACTTATTCCAAACATTGCACAAGTTTCATTCATTCCCAATATTGTTTTATTTGATATCAGTAATATACTGTAATATGTCGTATACTCCTAACATCAATCGGTTTTTGCTTTCTGCTCAGAGATCTCTTCTATTTGGAGCGGTGGGGGCTTATGACTGGAGCGGTGGACTCATTGTGAAATCAGATGACAGAGTAACATTTTTCAATGCCTCTAATAATGGACCCAAATTTTCTTATTTAGGTCAGTAACGGCAAACAGAATTATCTTACGAGGTCGATTGTGCCAAAGATGAAACGTTTGGTTTTGGTTAAAATACACATTAAACCAAATCTGATCAAGACAGCTTTAATGTTTTTATAAGAATACAATGTAATTGAAAGTAATATAAGTATTTGTGATTTCAGGTTACAGTGTGGCCTCTGCTCATTTACCCAGTAAAACTCTGTATATATCTGGTGCACCGCGGTATAACTTGACTGGTGGAGTTTTTATATTCGAGGGCTCTGAAAAATATGTGCTCCAGGGAGAACAGGTATAAAGTATTTCAAGCTTGTTAGCGTAATACTTTTTATATTAGAAAGAACATTTACTTAAACTAAAATTCTTATGCACGTTTCAACTGTAACTGGTTTTTAATCAAGACGAAGAGCCCAAATTAACATATTCGCCAATAATAGTGTGTCTTTATTATTGTCATCATTATTATGATAATCATCATTGTCATAGGTTGGATCTTACTATGGATCAGTTATCTGTGCATTGGACATTGATATGAATGGTTACACTGATTATCTGTTAGTTGGAGCACCTCATTTCCATCAATATGGGGAGGAAGGAAAAGTGTTGGTGTACAGACTGAATCAGGTAAGCTCATACATACCATTCAGATCCTTATTATGCCAAAAATATGTGTGGTGCAATGGTAATTTGATGATCTTGAAATAATGAATAAGGTGATCTTTAACATCTGACAGCAGGAGAGATTTGAGAGCGTGGACATGGAGCTGCAGGGTGACGCTGGACAGACCTTCGCCAGGTTTGGTGCTGCCATTGCTTCTATAGGAGATATTGATGGCAACTGGCATGGTGATGTAGCAGTGGGGGCTCCTTTAGAAACAGACGCATCTGGTAGAATTTACATTTACAACGGCTTCAAAGACGGTCTACGCTTTTCACAAGTGAGTTTCAAATGCTAGTACTGCATGCGAATCCTTTGAAGGATCGCAAATAAAAAATCACTGGAGCAGAAGGATTTTATTGAAGCAGAAATTCTGTAAAGTAGTATGATTTTCTTTCCTTTATTATAAAATTATTTTAATAATATGCAAGACAAATGCAAACAAGTGTGCATATAGCATCATTACAACATTATGACCATTCAGTTATTACAGCTCCTTGTTCCTTTTTTGGATAAAGAATTCAGAACGCAGTCAATTGTATTTTGCCATTTTGGGAAGTGTTTTCTAAAGTAGTGTTTTTTTTCTCTTCAGAAAATATCACCATCAGATTTTGGGTGGAAACTTGTGAATTTTGGTCAGTCTGTAAGCTCCATATCTAGTACAACACAAAATAAGCCTTGGATCGCTGTTGGAAGTCAGGGGAAAGTGGCAGTTTTTGAGTGAGTAATAGTGAGTTTCTATATACTAAATGTAGCTTCATTTTTTTCATATATTCATTTTATATTGCATTCATTTTTTCTTTTATTTCTTTTATATTACATAGGACCATCCCTGTTATGATTATCAAACCAACTATAAAGATTGAACCAAAAATCATCTCTCTCTCTAAGCAGACAATGTCAAGCATGTTTGACAAGTTCAATGTTTGTTTTAATATCAACAAGGGAAAACTTCAGCGTAAGTTTTCTACTTCAGTAAAGTAAATATTTTGGGTTCCTAAAATGTCTTTGCACTTTTTAACAACATTCGCTTTTTTTTAAGACGAGACACTTTCCATTCAGTACCAAATTGACTTGGATTTTGGTCAAAACAAAAAGCGCCTCAGTGTTGGTGGTGAAAGTCTGTTAAAAACTGACTTCACTTTGGACCCACATAATGAGTGCACTGGGCATATCCGCTTAAACTATTTGGTACGTTGGAATTTCCTTTCTAGCATATACCTACACATTTTCCAGTAAATATATGTTCAGCATAGACTTAATTTCAAATGTCAGCATTATTTCTCATAGCAATTTATTACAACATGTATTAACTGAGATTTATTGTGTCTTCATTTCAGGGTTGTTATGATTGTTTTTCACCTATTAAAATTAAGTTAAATTTTTCATTGGCCCCAAATTCCATTGGAACCCCTATCCGAATCCTTGACGTCTTTAGTCAAACAGAGATTTTTGACGAGGTAATAATATTTTTCTGTCTTTATTGCATTCAAAATTCTGCACAAGCACTTGTGAACATTTATTTAAGGATTCAAATAACATTAAAAGTAACATCTTATTTTACATTCAAAACAGTACAAAGGTATATACTCAAGATATTTCTTTCATTTTGTTAGATTTCGTTTGAAAAGGAGTGCGGAAATCCTGAAGTTTGTAAACCAAAAATTACACTGTCCAATTCAAAGATAAGGTGTGTACACTCTTCAAAAGGTTCTTCGATGCCATACACGAACCTTTTTTGTCTAAATGGTTCTTCTATGGCATCACTGTGTAGAAGCTTTTAAGAACCTTAAATGCATTTATACTAATGTTTACCATTTTAAATAATTTGAAGATTAACACCATTGACATTTATTGCAGTGAAACTCTGATCATAATAGGAGAAACTCAAAGCTTAAATATACATTTTCATCTTTCAAACACTGAAGATCTGTCCTATATGACAACCCTATCTTTGACCTACCCCAACATCCTCAGTCTAAAGGTAAAGAAAACTTGACCATTACATTACAGCAGATCCTTTTATTCAAAGCAACTTGAGAGAGCATTTAACATTTTGTAAATGCGCAATTGTCTACAAAGTCATGTTTCAAGTAGCACAAGAGTTGGACAAAGAGTTGTTTTTATTATTAATTAATAGAAACAAAGTTTGAAAAGACAACTTTGCTTTATGTCTCACAATTCTAGAAAACTGAAGGTCATTGTCCCGTAAGAAAGGAAGGTCACATACAATGTCTTCCTCTCTACCCTGAAGTGGTTTTCAGAAGAGGTGAACAGGTATGAATCTGTTATACATGTGTGAATCAGCAGCTTTAATTTTCGACTGTCTGCTCATTGTTGATTTTATCTGCCAGACCAACATCTCCATATCCTGGCAACTCAATGACACAAAACCTGATCTCCATCAGTTGATTAATTCTGAGATTATCGCAAATCTGACAAGGTTCGAGTCAAAATGTCTTTATCACACACACTAATTTATTAACGGAATTAAAAGTGATTTCATGAAATGAATCAAACCTTATTGTGTTACCTATTATTCAAATGTGATGCTTCTATTTTCCAACTGTTTTAGTACAAACGAAGGCACTCAAGTTCTGGATTATAAAATATACAAGTTTGATGTGAAGTATTCCCTACCCATCCAGATAACTGGGTAAGTAAAGAAACAACTGTGGATTTGCTTTTAGGGTTAAATCTATTCACTTTTTAATATTGAACACTGTTTAATTTTTACTACAACAACAGCACAGCCACCCCAAACAGATTCCGTATAGAAGGAGGAAAGACTGACACTTCAAAGTTGCAATTCATCTTTGAGGTACAGTACACAAAACTTTACACAAACAATCATCAGTGGTAATACTCTAGATTTCACAAACTCTAAAACTACTATTAAACACATAAAAACACATACTTTTTTAGGAGAGGTGTGCTATTGATCAGATATACAGTATGATTTTTACCTGGTGTATCAACAGAATATTCCTGTAGTAAATACAATTTGTTCAGACTCATGTAATTAGCACCATAATATAATGAAGTATTACATTAATTGTATTATATCTCAAGTATATTCCATTTTTTATGTTTAGTTTGTGGGTGAAAACAAGTATGGTGCTACAATCGATGTTGTTGTCAACATAACAAAGGACACATTCAACACAGACGTGATCGTTGACAAAGTCACACCAAAGGTATCACACATGGAGTATGCATCGATTAGCGTGACAATAAAATGTATAAAATAAACTAACATTTATTCATCTTCGTCCATTAGGAGTGTTTAGCGCCTACTAATAAAGTAAAGGTAAGATGTTTCAAATGATTGTGCAAAGTAAGGAACGTTCCTGCATGGGTCAACATATTTTGTTAGTCTTGAAACAACAATACCAATCTCTAACATCTATCATAACCATAACATATGCATTAAATTATAGGGGGAAATAAAACTTTGATAAGAATAGTGTACCAGCCCATAATCATATATATAAAGTTTATCAAATAAAAAAAAGGTTTTTCCTTTAGGCATCATATCTTATCAGATGCTCCATGAAAGAACTGCAAAAGATCATCATTGATGCCACAGTCTCAATACGTGATGTTCAGGTATTAGAACCTCACAATTACTTCTTTTTATGAAAATCATGCACATCAAAGAAATATTTATGCAAAATTTATTTTTCAAATGGATAGGAAAAATCTGACAAGATCATTGCTGTAGCACAATACAGCTTTAACGAGACCATTTATGCTTCAAAGAACACCTTGAGGACCGCTACAGTGAGTGAGAGTCTCTTATGTTTATACAGGTATTCAAGCATTACATGATAGACTTGTGTATAGACTCATTTATGCAATGCAGGTAGAGGTGTTCATTACAAAGCTAGCAGTGACATCATCTAAAGGTCCCATCATAGGAGGCTCAATAGGAGGACTATTGCTCCTTATTATCATCATTATCATTCTCATAAAGGTACAGTTAACCCTTTCACTTCCATCGCTGGATTAAAGAATATTAGCTTAGTTACTCAATACTGCAAAGTAAAAATAAAATGTTTTTAAATATTTAATATATTTTTAAATGGCATGCAGAAAGAATGTGTTGTGAAATGACAAACATTTCTTTTTCAGTGTGGCTTTTTCCGTCGGCGCCGTAAAATGGATCAAGCACAGAGCCCAAACTAATCAATAGCAAAACAAAAAAAAACATATTTGGAAATTTATATTGCTTATAGTTGTAAAATGATTGTTGATATCTCTATTGTTCTATTTGCAATTTAACCTTGATAAGCTTTTATTAATTAGTTGTATTTAATAGAGTATGTACAGACAATGAAAGCAACAATACTGTAATTTTTATGTTTATTTGAGTAAACATTGTCAAAATCCAAATGACCTCATCTTGAAATGGCTTTGTTCCTGACTTGCTTTAATCTCTCGCTTCTCAGATATTTCTCCTCTACTGTATGTTTCCTCTAACAGTGTTTCTCAACCGGGGATACGCGAACCCCTAGTGGTCCGTGCCGTAATTGCAGGGGGTCTGTTGAACGCTTTAAAGGTGTTTTGAGTTTATAATCTTGCATTCAGGGTTAAACACCCACCAGACGCAGATAAAAATCAAACGGAGACGGCAATTGCAGTCAAATTAATTGCCAAATTGATTGGTTACTTGTGTTAACTGCGCTGCCTAGCATACATCTGGCGAATCTGCGCTCTCTGCCAAACAAAACGGACGAACTTCTACTCTACCAGACAAATAAGGATTTTTCAAACTCTGCTGTTTTGTGTTTCGTGGAAACGTGGCTAAATGACTTCATCCCGGACAGCGCGCGACATCTGCCCGGCTACCAGCTGTTCAGAGCGGACCGCGACGCAGAATCATCGGGGAAATCGCGCGGTGGTGGGGTATGTTTCTACATCAATGAAAAGTGGTGTACAGATACAACAGTGATGAAGAAGATGTGCTGTCTCGACCTAGAAGCACTCTTCATTAACTGTAAGCCCTTTTACTCGCCGCGAGAGTTTTCCTCGTTCATTCTCGTGTGTGTTTACATTCCACCGCAAGCGCACGTGAGCGTGGCGTTACAACAGCTCGCCGATCACATCACGGACACTGAGCAGCAACAACATCCGGACTCTGTTATTATTATTCTTGGAGACTTTAATCACGCAAAACTTACATTCGAGCTGCCAAAATACAGACAACACATCACATGCCCTACCAGAGACAAAAATATTTTGGACCATTGCTACACCACAATAAAGAATGCATATCGCTCTGTCCCTAGAGCAGCTTTAGGGCTGTCTGATCACTGCCTGGTTCACCTTATCCCAGCCTACAGGCAGAAACTAAAAGCTGCAAAACCTATGGTAAGGACTGTTAAAAGATGGACCAACGAAACAGAGCGGGCCTTACAAGCCTGTTTCGAGTGCACCGATTGGAGTGTTTTTGAAGCTGATACCACTGATCTGGACAGCTCACAGAGACTGTAACATCATACATCAGTTTCTGTGAGGATTAGTCCTACCAGGACTTCCTTAAAATACAACAATGATAAACCATGGTTCTCAGCAAAACTCAGACAGATTTGCCAATCCAAGGAGGATGCCTACAGAAAAGGGGACAAAGTCTTGTACAAGCAGGCTAGGAACACATTGACAAAGGAGATCAGAGTGGCTAAGAGAAACTACTCTAAAAAGTTGGAAAACTGGTTTTCAGCCAACGACCCTGCGTCTGTGTGGAAAGGCCTTAAAGACATCACCAACTACAAGCCACCATCCCCCAATTTTGCAGCCAATCAACACCTGGTCAATGATCTGAATGACTTTTACTGCAGATTTGAAAATGCTAACTTTACACCTCACACCAACTCTGACATTCTCTCTACACAACACCTATCACATTCAGTCACCCCACCTCCTGCACTTCAGATCAGTGAAGAGGATGTGTGCCGAGTCTTTAGGAAACAAAAGACAAGAAAAACACCAGGCCCAGATGGTATCTCCCCAGCCTGTCTTAAAAGCTGTGCTATTCAACTGGCCTTCATCTTCTCACAGATCTTCAACAGATCACTGGAGCTGTGCACAGTTCCTACCTGTTTCAAGTGCTCCACCATAATCCCCATCCCAAAAAAAAACAAAATCACAGGACTGAATGACTACAGACCCGTCGCTCTCACATCTGTGGTCATGAAGTCATTCGAGAGACTGGTACTGGCTCATCTGAAGGACATCACAGAACCCTTACTGGACCCCCTGCAGTTTGCCTACAGAGCAAACAGGTCTGTTGAGGATGCAGTTAACATGGGGCTGCATTTTGTCCTGAAACATCTGGATAGACCAGGGACCTATGTGAGGATCCTGTTTGTGGATTTCAGCTCCGCTTTCAACACCATCATCCCATCACTGCTCCAGACAAAGTTAACCCAGCTATCTGTTCCTGGCTCTATCTGTCAGTGGATCACCAGCTTTCTGACAGACAGGCAGCAGTTAGTGAGAATGGGGAAACTCAGATTCCAGCACCCGCACAATCAGCACTGGCGCCCCCCAGGGGTGCGTTCTCTCCCCACTGCTCTTCTCCCTGTACACAAAGACTGCACTGCCCAGGACCCTTCTGTCAGACTTATGAAGTTCGCAGACGACACCACACTCATTGGCCTCATCCAGGATGGTGATGAGTCTGCGTACAGACAGGAGGCTGAGCAGCTGGCTGTCTGGTGCAGTCATAACAACTTGGAGCTGAACACGCTTAAAACAGTGGAGACGATTGTGGACTTCAGGAGAAACCCCCCTGCACTCCCCCCTCTCACCATCATGAACAGAACTGTGGCAGCAGTGGAGTCATTCAGGTTCCTGGGCACCACCATCTCTCAGAACCTGAAGTGGGACAATCACATTGGCTCCATTGCTAAAAAAGCCCAGCAAAGGTTGTACTTACATCAGCTGAAGAAGTTCAACCTACCACAAACTCTATTAAAACAGTCTTACTCAGCTGTCATAGAGTCTGTCCTCTGCACATCCATCACTGTCTGGTTTGGCTCAGCCACAAAGTCAGACATCAGAAGACTACAGAGGACAGTTCGGACTGCTGAGAAGATCATTGGTGCTCCCCTGCCCACCCTCCAAGAACTGTATACATCCAGAGTGAGGAAAAGTGTCATGAATCTCAGCTATGGACTATGGCAGGAAAGAACCCAATTGCAGGCAGCGGGAGTACAGGGAGAACAAAATACTTTTATGTTTATTGTTAAAATAAACAAAAACCCGCGATGGGGTGAAAACAAGAACAAGATAACAATAAGGCAATGGAGACGTAAACTAACTAAACACTAGACTCACATAGAATTGACAAGGACTAAACTAAACTAAACAAAACACTTACTACAACAGACGAAACAGCAACAAGAGGTACAGGCATTACGGGGAACGAAGAACGCACACCATACACATACAATGACAGACACAGGACAATGAAACATGAGGGTATTATATAGGGTAAGACAAACGAGGGATAACGACACAGGGCAGGTGTGGGTAATGAAACACTCAGGGAAGGATAACAAGGAAACGAGATGGCGGGAACAGAGACGAGACACTGGAGAGAACGTATATTATTGTCAAAAGGACAATAATATGTTTCTCTCCACACATAACCAAAGGCTTTGTCATGACTCTGCTACAGGACCAAGAAAAACATGACTAAATGAAGCAGAGCCATGACAAAAAGGGCTCAGAAAATCACCCTGGACCTCTCACATCCAATCCATCATCTCTTCACAATGCTGCCGTCTGGTCGATAATAATTAAGTGCAATATTAATTATATCCTCCAGATAATACACTATCTATTTTTTATACAACTTTTTCTGTAAATTATATTTCATTCATTCTGCTGTATATAGCACATACCTTGTACTACAATAGTCTGTTCTTATTTTTTACTTGTACATATTTACATACATACATAGCTTTACTCTCTATATCTTTATCTTATGTTTATTGTATTGTATTTCTTAATTTTTTATACCCATAGGCCCTTATTTAAATAATTGTGTACTGTATTCTATTGTGTTATGGTCTCTGTGCACTGTTGTTGCTGTTTCTGTGTGCTGGATGCTCCTGTCACCAAAACAAATTCCTTGTATGTGCAAACATACTTGGCAATAAAGCTCTTTCTGATTCTGATTAATAAATTATGTTCATTCACTTTGCAGGGAAGGTTCATGTAAACCCAATCATATTTAATATAGCCTATTGCGCAGCTTCTGCGCATTTCTGACTCAAACATACCCATCATGCGACGTCATTTAGAGTAGGGTTGTTACTGTACCATAAACATGTCTTACGATACTATACCATCTGAAGTATCTCGATACCGAGTAGTATCACGATGCTGCCATGTTCATCATTCAAATCTATACAAAAAACACAGATTTAGATGAAACATTTTGTATTTACTATAGTAAACTGTATTGTACTTTGCACTTGAATATTTTGTTGTATTAACTGTAGTAATTGGATAAATTGTTGCAAATACTGTAGTATACTTAAATATTTACTATGGTAAGACTCAAAAACACTAGTGTCTATGAGTTTTAGTAGTTTACTGTAGTAAATACTAAAGTACACTAAATCAATTTTCACGTGGGAACTAATTCAAATGTGGGACAAATTTAATTGATACAGCAGTCTTTCTAAAGGGAAATATTAGGCTTACTTTAAATGCAGAACTAAAACGGCCAGTAGGTGGCGTCAATTTTCCACTGAGTTTAACCAACTTGTTCAAAACGCTAATTTGAATCATTATCTCGTCTGAGTCATTTAAAACGCACATTAATTTAGGAGATAAACACAGCAAAAAGGCGGATGTAAGTGTTCAAATGAATATGCGCATATACAACATTAACTACGGTACTACGATACTACCGTTTCAAAAATAGAGAGGCATCGCGGGTATTTTGAAGCTTTAGCATCGCGATGCTACCGTAGCACCGGTACACCGTGCAACCCTAATTTAGAGAGGTCGGCAGCACCGCGAGAGAGAGTCGACTGCTAGGTTTGCTTTTGAATTGCTCTTGGGTGCAGTACTTTGATGTCATATGCCAGGTGGTTCTGCGCACCGCCGCATAAAGTCGAACAAGCCTATTTTCATTGAAGCACCATTACCATATTCATGAGCTTAAGCTCTTAGCAATAAACAGTAATTGCATCAGTTTCACCTCATTAGTTCAACACGCGGATCGATCAGAACTCAGAAGTGTAACGGAGGCCTTCTAATGTGTGAAAGTGTGCATGTGCAAAAAGCCATCTTTGTTAGATCACTTATCTGTTTCCGACACCTGACCTGACACCGGACCGATTGGCCTCTAACCTTTAACCCTTATTTAGTGGAAATATGGTTGTGCTGGGGAAAGAAAATGGGATGGGTGTGAGCGCGGGGGCTCGGGGTCCATGAGGATGGTTTGAAATATGATGGGGTCCAGTAGTCAAAAAAGGTTGAGAACCCTGCTCAAGAGCAGGGGTTCTCAACCTTTTTGACTTCAAGGCCTCCCTGCACTGTATTCTACAAAATTACAAGGCCCCCATCCCACTGTCTAAAACCCAAAAGTTCTACCCATTAAAATATTTTAGAGCTTGACATTAACTGGAAAATTGTTAATTTGTTATAAAAATGGTGAAATGTTAAGAACTATCTGGTTTTATCAATGCTCATTTTGTCTCATTTTAAAATAGTTGAGGGCCCCTTGAAAGTCAGCTGGGATCCCCTTGTGGGCCAAGGCACCCCTGTTGAGAACCACTACTTTAGAGGTTCAAACGAGATCTCAAGAATACCTCTCCTGTGTTTACATTTGCAAGGATACCAAAGTTTTCATTCAAATGTCAGCTCATGTTTCAATAAAATCTCAAACATTTATCATCCATACGTTCCAAATTGAAGGCACACCATGCACATTCAAATTACTGTCTACTCGGATATCACCAAGTACAAGATTAAATTTATTTACATTTGTTTATGAAGTTGTATAGCCCAATAGCCTAATAAATCAAATTAAATAAAAAAAACTAATACAATCAAAATCATTTTAAGCAAACCCTAATTTCATGAACAGACAAAAAGCGTGGGTGAAAACTTGCTGTCTAATCTACAATTACAGTATGAGGATATCCCCATATACGCTTTCCCTATGACGTCATGATAGCTGCTATCCACAGCTAACCCAACAACTTTTTGATATCAGTAGCGAAACTATTTATAGTGTAAAATACACTATTAAAACGACACAAAAATATAGTCTGGCAACTAGGGGATCACATCCACAAGGTGTACACACAAACAGTCTCGCGCACGCATGTCATGTGATACACCCTTATAAGGATCTCTCAACTGTCTGCATATGTTTAGTCATGTATCTGACCAATGAATGCCACCGCTAACTTTGTGGAAATAAATGAGCAAATATGCGCCATTGCATCTCGTAAAACAGAACTGTGTTCAAGTGCATATAACCGTTAAAGAAACGTGTTCAATAACACTCCCACCACAACACTTCTACACCGACTGCGTGACCTAATCGCGCAGTCGCACACCGCGTTCTCATACCGCACCAAATCTCGCGAGATTGCGCGAGGGGATAAGTTAAGGAAACACGGCGATGTCTAATTTGTTAAAGGTAAGAGACGCTTTAGCTCTTTGCCTTCAAATTCTCAATAAAACAGTACAAATTCATGTAGACGCCTATATGACTCAAATGACTCGTTTTGTCATTGAGATTTGGCGGCTTGCTCGGACTCTTACGTGCTTGTCTGCTGAGTTTTTAGTTTGTGTTGCTCTCCTCAGCTAGCATGCTGTGTGCTAACAGAAATTCATAAAGCTAATAAACACAATAATGCTTGGCTGCACGTGAAGCAGTTAAAGTCACTAGTCAGTCCACTGGGTGTTGACCATCACTATCATGTAGTTTTTGAGTATATCTCTTGAAGACTTCTGCTGCTGTTGACAGTTAGCACTTATGCTAGCTTGGCCAATGCTAGTTAAATGACACTGATGAATGTAAGCTAATGATCTAATGTTACTGTATTTTTGTTAGTTGGAGACTCACGTGCTGATCTTTTTCTTCCCTGCCACATGTCATGTCTCTAAAGTCAGATATTTATTGGACATTTTGTGAAAAAATAAATCAGTTCTTATGAATAGGACACTTGTATCATACGTATGTATGAGGATAGATTGTTTTTATGTTGCTAAACATGATGTCTGTATCATCAAATCTACTGATTGCCTACATAAACAACATTGTTGTTTTGTTTTTTAACTAAATCAGTTTGATTAATAAACTCACTATCTGTGGTTTTGTCATTCTGCCATAGATTCCAAACTGCTCATCAGAAAAGAGTCACATGCATTTATTACCTACACTATTATAATGTTAATCTGTAGGAAGAAATTACTGCTTTTGACAGATAACTTATTATACACTGCCTTTTTTGTGAAGAAATTACTTCTCACCAGAACAGATGTTTTTTGCTATACTACTTCATTTGTTCAATGCATCGTCAGTTGTCAGTGAATAAACTGTGTTAAAATCGCCATAGTATCTGGTTCCATGTGTTGTATGTGAATACAGGCATTCACTTGTTTTCTAACAGACTATGTCCTCCCCATTATCTTTTTATTTTAGAACAAGGGGTCCCTCCAGTTTGAGGACAAGTGGGATCTTATGCGCCCCATTGTCCTTAAGTTGCTTCGCCAAGAATCCGTAACTAAGCAGCAGTGGTTTGATCTTTTCTCGTAAGGCCCTTCAAGTCATTTTAAATCCTTAACCTTAAACATAGTGTGAGCCTTTGATCACTTTTCTGTTCTTTATCATTGCCACAGAGATGTTCATGCAGTTTGTTTATGGGACGACAAAGGACCAGCAAAGATCCACCAGGCCCTCAAAGAGGACATTTTAGATTTTATTAAGCAAGCCCAAGCGGTAAGATCTGTTCCAATTTTTGCTCTCCAGCTTACTGTATTCTGATGGGTCAGTCATGCCAGATCAAAGCAAAGCACACTTAATAAAATAATAACTAATAAAATATGCCATCTTAAATGAGTATTTTTGTCCGAGTACTTGGGTGAGTGTACTTGGAGGTGTTTTCTCATTCTTGCTCATTGTTGGTCTAACCCAATGGCATTTAGAGAGTGCTCAGTCATCAAGATGACACGGCGCTCCTCAAGGCTTACATCGTGGAGTGGAGGAAGTTCTTCACGCAGTGCGACATTCTGCCCAAGCCGTTCTGCCAGCTGGAGATCACCCTGATGGGTAAACAGGGCAGCAATAAGAAGTCCAACGTGGAGGACAGCATTGTTAGAAAGGTGAGCAGAATTGAGCATGACACGGTTCTTGCTAACTTTTGTTACTTTTCATGACCACTTGCAATTTTCCTTCAGCTGATGTTGGACACTTGGAATGAATCCATCTTCTCCAACATCAAGAATAGACTGCAAGATAGCGCAATGAAGTTGGTCCACGCTGAACGCCTGGGAGAAGCGTTCGACTCTCAGTTGGTCATCGGGGTCAGAGAGTCATATGGTGAGACTGCAACACATCAAACATGACTTAAAGAATACATCACGTGGCTTTGATTACACATTTAATTGACACAGCAGAAAGCCACAGAGTCTGTGAATTGAAATCTAATAATGTGTAATGAATCTATCTTTTCACTTCCCCAGTGAACCTGTGCTCCAATCCTGACGATAAGCTGCAGATTTACAGGGATAACTTTGAGAAAGCCTATCTAGACTCCACTGAGAGGTTCTACAGGACCCAGGCACCATCGTATCTGCAACAGAATGGAGTTCAAAACTATATGAAATATGTACGCCATGCCTGAAATTGTTGTTTGCGAGATATTTAGTCCTCGAGTTTATCTTAATGCATCATATATTGTCTCCGTCACAGGCAGACGCTAAGTTAAGGGAAGAGGAGAAACGTGCACTACGGTATTTAGAAACGCGACGTGAATGTAACTCTGTACAAGCAGTGAGTATAAGAATAAACTCAATCATAATTCATCAGATTTATATAATGTATGAAATGCTGAGCTAGAATCGTATGCATTAAAGTTAAAGGTCCAGTGAATGAAATTTAACAGCATCTAGTGGTGATGTTGCGAATTGCAACCAACAGCTCACTCCACCACTCACCCCTCCCTTTTGAAGCACTATGGAGGCTAATTAAGGACAAAGAAGTAGTCACGTTTACGCTTTTTTGCTGAAGGAGATAATGTATTTATGAAACGCTCTGTAGAGCAGTTTGTCCGTTTAGGGCTACTGTAGAAACAACATGGAGAATTCCATGTAAGACCAGCGGTGTATGTAGATAGAAATAGCTCATTCTAAGGTCATAAAAACATAACGCTTCATTATGTAGGGTCTTTATACACATAGTCATTTCTGTCAATAGATCCTCCACAAAATTACACATTGGACCTTTAATACAAATTTTAAAAGTTTAAAATATTTTAATAGTTGATTATTGTCTGTTTAATGATAGATTATCATTGTGAAATTGATTGTTTTCTTTGTCCAGCTTATGGAATGTTGTGTGAATGCACTGGTGACGTCATTTAAAGAAACCATCTTGGCAGAATGTCCAGGCATGATCAAACGCAATGAGACAGACAGTGAGTTCAAAATCTAACAGTTTTGCTATTTATGTGTTTATTTTTGTGATTGATGTTCAGGTCTGAGCTTTTTACAGACAAGACAAGTAAAGCCTTTTTGAAGGGACCTTGATTTTATTTGTCAACAAATAATTTCTACGTTTGCATTGCGTTTGAGGCTATAATTTCCTTATAAAAGCCAAGAGCTTTACATCTTACAGTGTTGTATTCTCACCTCTTGCACAGAGCTGCACCTCATGTTCTCACTCATGGATAAAGTGCCCAGTGGGATTGAACCCATGCTGAAAGATCTAGAGGACCACATCATCAGCGCAGGACTGGCAGACATGGTGGCTGCTGCCGAGACCATCACAACTGTGAGCATCACTTTGATAAAAAAAAGGATAATCTTCAGCAAAACTGGGACGATTTCATTACCCTAAAATCTGTGCCGTTTCTTTCGGCACTATTACACAAGTAACCAATCTGGTCCTGGATCGTCCATGCTTGGGCTTGAACCTTTGATCTTTGTTTTGCACAGATCTTAAGCCATAAGGTCACCACCAGTATGCTGAAGTTCTCATTCGTGTTTCTCTTTAGGACTCTGAGAAGTATGTGGAGCAGCTGCTGACGCTGTTCAATCGCTTTAGTAAATTAGTGAAGGAAGCGTTCCAGGACGATCCGCGATTCCTGACGGCAAGAGATAAAGTAAGCGTACCGTCCATCCACATTCATTCAGCTGGTCTTTCTGAGTAGGCTGAGTGAGTAGATCACACCCCAGATGGTCACCAATGATCTGTGATGCCTCATGAGTACAACAGAAAGTTGCATAATGAGTCTTTTATATACGCTGTTGATTTCAATGCACTGCTGAATTGGGTTATTTTGTCTTTTGAATGAATGAAAGATAACTGAAGTGGTTAGTTTTAACTTGCGCACCTGCTGTTGTTTAATACAGTTTTCATTACCTCTAGGCATACAAAGCAGTTGTGAATGATGCCACAATATTTAAGCTGGAGCTGCCAATGAAGCAGAAGGGGTGAGTGATGACAGCATTCTGGGCTTCTATTCAAAGTCCATTTCAGTGAGATCCTCTAAACATTGTGCTTTATTCTTCTCTGATAGCGTTGGTGTTACTGTGAATGTGAAATGTTTCTATAGAGCTTTGTTAAAGGAACGGATCATAATTTCCTTGCTCTCATTTCGAACCCATTGATTTTTTTGCCTTATGTGGAATGCCAAAGAATGCCAGAGCTGCTACAATGCAGTGAAAGTGTATGGTGACCAGGCTGACAAGCTCCAGAAAGAACAATATTTGTACAGAATCTTTCAATCAGATTGAAATCTTCCTTGACACCAGTGGTCACCATTCACTTTCATTAAAGGGTAAAGAACAGCTTCTGTTAAAAATGATTCCCTCTGTGTTCCATTAAAGAAAAAATGCACACAGTGTTACACGAGTAATTTCAGATAAATTATTCTTTTAATATCTCTAAGTATGTCTGGATGCAGGGTGGGCCTGAAAACACAACCAGAGTCAAAGTGTCCAGAGCTTCTAGCCAACTATTGTGACATGCTACTAAGAAAGACGCCACTTAGCAAAAAACTGACCTCAGAAGAGATTGAGCTCAAGCTGAAAGAAGTGGTACGTGGCTCAAAGGTGTCTTGTAATATTGTTGACTCATTGCTTGTGTGTCCACAAATTGTCATTTCTATCGCCTACAATTTATCTTCTAAAACATCGACTCTGTGATTTTTTTCCTGTAGCTACTAGTGCTAAAATATGTCCAGAATAAGGACGTATTCATGAGGTATCACAAAGCCCACCTGACTAGACGTCTGATCCTGGACATCTCAGCAGACAGTGAGATCGAAGAGAACATGGTTGAGTGGCTCAGGGTAAGTGCAGAAGAAAGAGCGACTGCAATTCTGTTTGACAAATAGAAAAATGTAATAGTCTACTTTTATCTCTCTTGCTTTAGGAAGTTGGTATGCCTGCCGACTATGTGAACAAGCTGGCCAGAATGTTCCAGGACATTAAAGTGTCAGAAGATCTAAACCAGGTTTTCAAGGAGATGCACAAACACAACAAGCTGGCTTTACCAGGTTTGGTTTGTCTCATTTTTGGGCTGCTCAAACAAAACAGCTTCATAACATAAAGATGTTTTGGTATGGAAAGTTGTTTCATTCATTCATTTGACACTCTTTGTGTGACCCAGCGGACTCGGTGAACATAAAGATCTTGAACGCTGGAGCGTGGTCACGCAGCTCAGAGAAGGTCTTTGTGTCTCTACCCACTGAGTTGGAAGACCTCATCCCAGAGGTGGAAGACTTCTACAAGAAGAACCACAGCGGCCGAAAACTTCACTGGCACCATCTCATGTCCAATGGAATTGTATGTTATTTATTTATGTTTATATTTTATTTAGTTTCGCCGTTAAATATGTAATCAGTTACACTTTCTTCTCTGGTAGATCACGTTTAAGAATGAAGTAGGACAGTACGACCTGGAGGTCACAACCTTTCAGTTGGCTGTACTTTTTGCCTGGAACCAAAGACCTCGAGAGAAGATCAGCTTTGAGAATCTGAAACTCGCCACAGAGCTGCCTGATGCTGAACTGAGACGAACTCTCTGGGTAAGCAGACTGCAGAAGTTTCAAAGCCAGATAAGTTCGAAAAGCCCACATTCTATACTTTTGTAGCGTCTTTTTTGTCCACGTACAGAATGATACTGTGGCAACATCTCCAAGATGCTTGTTTTGATTGTTGAACAACTGAATTGTTCTCCATCTCTTTCTCTACAGTCTCTTGTTGCCTTCCCAAAGCTCAAACGCCAAGTGCTGTCATATGAACCTCTAGTGAGCTCTCCCAAAGACTTCACAGACAGTACATTGTTTTTCGTTAACCAGGAATTCTCTTTGATGTAAGAACATCTGCTTTTTCTTTTCTGAATGGACTCTTGTATTTGCTTTGACATAAGTTGCTTTTAGATGTCTTGAGATTTTCGTTTCTCCTCAGAAAAAACTCCAAGGTTCAGAAGAGGGGGAAGATCAACCTGATCGGTCGGTTGCAGCTGACGACCGAGCGAATGAGAGAAGAAGAGAACGAAGGCATCGTCCAGCTTAGAATATTAAGAACGCAGGTATGAAACTCAAAAATAGAGCATCACTGTTGTTACACACAATTTTCTTTCTGTCTTCCGGCCTGACGTTGCGATGTTTTTCAGGAGGCCATCATTCAAATCATGAAAATGCGTAAGAAGATCACAAATGCTCAGCTGCAGACCGAGCTGGTGGAGATCCTGAAGAACATGTTCCTTCCTCAGAAGAAGATGATCAAGGAACAGATCGAGTGGCTCATCGAGCACAAGTACATCAAGAGAGACGAGACGGACATTAACACCTTCATCTACATGGCGTAGCGTGGAAACCACTCCGGAGACGATCCGCAAACGTTCTGGGGACGACGTACCTTTCGACGACCAGCAGCTGGGGAGGGATTGTAATGACTTGAAGATACTGCTGGGGCTGCTGGTCTTCCAGCGTAGTGATGAGCTTGGCAGTCAACACATCGGAAAAAGTTCATAAAAAAAAAAAATCCCTGCCTTACCTTACAGCGAAGACCCGCAAGACAAGGACAGGAGATTTACAAAAAAAGGAAAAAAGACAAAGGATTATATTTTTGCCATTGGTAGTCAGTATGCATGGTGGGCGGTTTGCCTTTATTTGTGCACATCTCCAGCAGCATGCGGTCAGTGGGAATGTCACATTCATCCGAGGACTTGTTTATGTGTGTTTTTCCCCTCCCGAATCTATTGCGCGGCCCTCGCCACGGCCACCTGTCCTAAGCGCACAGCCAGGCCGAGAGCCGTCACACCCGCAACTGTTAAACACCCGGCCGCACATGCCGACACCCGCACTGGGGAGCATGGCACGGGACGTTGGACAAGCATTAGCACTTTTCACCATCTCTGCCATCATTTGTCAGCATGGATTTGTTTGTGTTTTCTTTGGGTTGTGTTTCTTGAGTTTTGGGTTTTTATTTCGTCAAAGTGATGAGTTCTGAACACTCGTAGTCGAGTATTTGAATGCCAGGCTACCAAGTATACATTTCTATACCTGTCATTAGGCTACAGAAAGAGGCAGATGGAAATGGGCAGATGTTCCGTTATCGCTCTCAGGTGAAAGCTGAGATGCTGACTGATTTATTCCAGGGACATGGTGTGATAGGGTGGTTAAGGTCCACTGATGTATCGCCTGTAGAGCCCCAGAGCAGAGAATGCCCAGCCTTAAAAAATTTCACCTCTGGCCCCTGAGTTTTTTAGATGACTTTTGATTCCGTTCACCCCATCACTGTTGCACGAACTCAACGTTTATAAGTTACTGATGTCTGACAAGAAGGAAGCATTGCTCCAGAGAAAGTTGTTCTGTCATTCATTAGATTCTACACTGCCAAAGCGCAGGAGTGCTGAGCTAAAAAGTGATATCATGTTTTTTCTTTAACCCGGTTTCAGTGAACAATTGTGATCGAAAAGTCTTTTCCACTATTTTAAAATCGATTAATTTATGTTTCAAAAGCCACTTGGAGAAGCTGTGTGATAGCGTAAACAGCAAACTAGAGTCTCATATGTAATTAAAGGACTGGATTCATGAATCGATTATTATAAATGCTGTATGCCAGATATGTTTCAGGATTAACATTTATCTAAGTACAGAAAATTACTAGTGCTTTTCAGGAATAGTTCAGATATTGGCAGCCTCTGGTCAGTGGGTTTGATGTAAAATAAGAATTATGGCATTATCAAAAATAGGTGGACATTTCATAACTTGAAATTCTTTGTTACGTACAGTCACTGTCTTTTAATATGTAATTAACAAAAAAGTGCATATTCAAACTAAATAGGGACAAATAATAGGTTTCGGAGGACAACTTCATAACCTCTCAATAAAAAATGTGCCGCTTATATTGAAATAAAGTGTCTACAGAATAGCTGTCCATCTCCGCTAAGACATTTTCTTACAGGCGTTTGTTTGTTTGTCCAAAAGCTGTTTTCAATGCAGCTGGTAGTTAAAGGGGGTAGTTCATCATTTATTCACCCTAATGTCGTTCAACACCTGTTACTCTCATTCTTCTGTGGAACACAAAAGAAAATATTTTGAGAAATGTCTCAGTGGTTTTGTCTCCATTCAATGGGAAACAATGTTGTTTGGTTACCAACGTTCTTCAAAATATCTTCTTTTGTGTTCTGCGGAAGAAAGTAATATGACACATGAGGGTGAGTAAATGACGAAAGAATTGTCATTTTTTGTGAACCATCCTTTAAACTCATTTGTATCCCTTGCTATTGATTTCTTGTGGGTCTATCGAAATGATTGTAGTGAGAAGGCATTCTTTAAAAGATCCAGATGTACAACAGTATTTGAGAACATTATGTTTTTTGATTGTCCACTTTATTTATAACTTAAGCATGTTTGTGAGAGTGAAGACAGAGAGAGAGTGTGTGCGTGTGCACGCTTTGGAGCTTTTTACAAAGGATGCTGCCATATTATGTTACGTTTATGCATTTAAAATCAATGGCTGTGTTTTCTAGTTTTCTTGTATCAATTGTATTAATCACATCATTTTATTAGGACAAGCACTATAATTTCCAAAAGTATCAATCACAATGGACTTTTTGTGTGTGGTATAATGGAGCCAAATTTTGTTATTGTTGTTTTTTCCCAGTGACTGTAGTCTCAAAAACTGAAGTTCAGTACATTGATGTGAGGTTGAAACTGAATAAATTTTATGTCCGAATTTGTGTGAGTGACCTAAATGGGAAACTATGAGTTATGCTCTTTTTGTTCACAAATTTCAAATATGTATTCTTTGATGTGCGTAGAATGTTTCAGCAACTGGAGTCCGTGTGCGGTGTTTAGTGATACGATGCAATAAGTGATCAGGATATCAAAGGCAGTTTTTAAATCTGTTGATGCTGTTTTCTCCAATAAACGTTCAATCCTGAATGCACACATATATTAAAACACATTATTAAATTGTTTATATTGTGTCACACTAAATTGGGTTTATTGTGTGTTGGGGTTGATCATTGGGCCATGACACTTTTTTCAAATATTTTTCAAGCAGTGGAATGCAAGTTGAAATAACTGAGTCACATTCTAATACTTCTAAAATAATTCAAACACTGTATCACTCCTAAGACTGTCGTGATGTGTCTTGTGATTTCCTTACACTGACTGTCCTTTGTGTCACTCAACATTATTGTAGATCAAACAGGTGTGTTTTTATCTGTCTCCTTTATCTTCCATCTTTCCATCAACACAATTGTTTCTAAACATTTCTTTATCAGTTAAATCAGAATTGTTACTTTAGCCAGGTATATTGCACTTACATTTGTAACCAGTTTTTGCTTTTAAAGAGTGAACGAACAATTATCAGTATTCATTTGTATGAGATGTGAGTGAAGTTTTTCAGTCTTTTCCTGGATCTCGCCACATTGATCCTTTGAGATTTAATAAGAAACTGAAAACACACTAAATAGAATGGACTATAATGTGACGCACTGCTTTTGTGACAAGCAAAACTATCTGTAATCCTGAGAAGTTTCTGTTAAAAATTTCCGCTTTCAAGATTTCTTGCCTGGAGCCGACAGCTTCAAGAATATTTGAAATGTATCTCTAAAATGTCTGAGGTGTGCCACTGTCCAGTGAAGATTGAGATCTAGAAAAAAAACGGTTGAACAGATGCTGTCTGGGTGAACCATGTGTACTGCTATCTTATTAGGTTCCATTAGGGTTATTTTTGTCTGTTTTTCAGTTGCATTATTTATTAACTGGCAAAATAAAAATGACTTTAAAATGTGGCTGATGTTTGTGTTGTGATGATTTATTGTTTAAAATTAAATCTTGATCCAAATTTTCTCTTTCTATAGCACCTATGGTCACATGACAAGGCATGACCCTGAGGATAATATACAATAAAGTGTTTCTTCTCTCTGATACAACCAGAGCAGTTAGAACGGCATTACTAATGCATCTTAAAATCCGTAATATCAATTAGAACTTAAGAAGTATGATTTTAATCAAGCTGGTCATGGTCAAAAGAAGAAATATAAGGTGCTAAAATAAGACAATGATGACCATTTTATTATTCCTCTTATAAATTCGTCTTATAAATTAATATGTGTGTTTAATTTATATAAAGAAAAAATATGAAAAAAAATAATGAAGAAATAATGATTATTTTAATAATTGATTTAAAATCTCAACTAAATATCAGTTCTCTCATCTGTACACTAAATATTTGTCTTGAAACACATTTCTAGAAAATATATTATGAAGATATATTACTTACTTATGGAATGTATTACTATTATTAATGCAAAAACCGTAAAATGTTGTCCCATGTCACATCTAAAACAATACAAAATACATTAGCAAATACTGTCATGGTGTGATTTTTATTCACCTGTAAAACATTTGTATATGATTTGTACAATCATATATATTTATAATATTGCAAAGCATACATTCCTCGGTTTACAAAACATTTCACTGAATCAGACAGAGATTACAAAAGAACACAACGTAGAACGCCTACTACATTTGAACCAATGGCCAGTAACTCATTTGCATATGAAACGCGGCAGCTTATTTAGGATATTTCAAACTCTAGCGTTCTTCCAGATCCTATACTGTCAGACCATTGAATTTGTCACAACATATTGTAATTGAAACGTGCTTAAAATACAGTCACAAATGACACTCACCATAAATGTAACATATAGCACCACAAGGAGGTTTATATTGACGTGCTGATGACGATGTATATTGCCCGGATGAACCTCGGTGGTCCGGGGTGCAGGCTTCAAACCTGTAGCTGCCTAGCGGCAGAGTGGTTCAATTCCACCTTTCGGGCGGAATAATGGAGCGTGACGATTTGATAGAATAACTTCGTTTCGGTGTTTGCATTTTTTGTAAAAGTGTTTAAAGCTATTTCATTTTAGAACACTGACGAATATCTTAAACATAAGTGCCGTTAAACCCGGAAGCGCAAATATACAACAAGCCAATCAGCGTAGTAAACACTGCGTTGAACCAATCGCAGCACTCACAGTTGTGTCGTCTTCGGAAATGACGTAGCATGCCCTTGGATAGTACTACAGCGTGTTGTGCAACTAGATTAGCGCGTTAAAATGTATAATGTAAAATTCAAATAAACGTTCTTGGGTCGCATCATTTTCTGGTAAGTGTGTTAAACAATTGATATACGTTGTATTCATTATTTTTGCATTGTTCGTGTTTTTTTATTGTCATTTTATGCTGTAAATTAGCTGATGAGATGATAGCTAGCGTGCAGCTCTTACAAACTAAAATCCCAATATCAGTAAATTTATGTAATAGTTTTCGGGTAAAAGGGTTAAGCGAATAACAACATCACACTATCATTCATCCAGGAAAGTATAGATTTTAACTAGAATTTAACAGAAACGCTGAACTGTTCTTAATGTCAGATGGGGCAAACTGTCACGTGTGCATAACTGTTTAAATTTTAACGTTTTTAATTTACAACATTTGTTTGTTATCTTTGCTGTTTCCTAAATCGTTTAATAGTTGTTTAACTGTTTAAATCTATTGTTTGATCTTATTTACTGGTAAATAATCAAATGTTATGTTTCTTGTAATGTTCCTTGTAGCCAATACTCTGTACTGAATCTGATATTGCCCTTAAAAAAACGGACTTTACCCTACGAAATATTCATTGAAGTTATAAAAAGGTGAGACAGCTAGCTGCACTGTATAATATATACAACAGAATGAGAGAGGTCTAGTATTTAATGTGTCTTGTGGTTAAATGTTCTTTAATGCACTGTAATGCATGTTGTCACTCTTTCCCTCTTTCCAAGGTTTTGTCCATCAGTTTGTGCAGAATGCCTTTACACAAATATCCTCCGAAAATATGGGAGGCTCTGAAGTTGCAGAAAGGCATCTATGCCCGTCTGCCGCAGCACTACCTCCGCTCTCTGCAGGATACCACCCCTCCTACTCCTGTCCACTGGAAACCTCTGGGTGTTAAATACAGAGCTAATCCCAATACCGGCCAACGTGAGCGAGTGCAGGACGTGCCCATCCCAATGTACTATCCACCCGAATCTCAGGATGGACTCTGGGGTGGAGAAGGTTGGATATCCGGCTTCAGATATGCCAAAAATGACAAGGTAAGCTACCTGTACCTCTTTACATTTACAGAATCAAACAGTAATATTGCATCCAGGTTTTTCTATTACCAACTCGGCTGATCATGAAGCATTTGTTAACAGCTTTCTACTAGACTGCGCAAAACCTGGAAGCCACAGCTGTTTAAAAGAGAGCTGTACAGTGAGATCCTCGACCAAAAGTTCAATGTAACAGTGACGGCTCGCACGCTGGACCTGATCGATGCAGCTTTTGGATTTGACATCTACATTCTTAAGGTGAGGAGTCCGTACAAGTCACTTGAAATTGTTAAATCATTTGCTTGTAAATCTTTTGATTAACTTAAAATAGTAAGAACGGTACAAAAGGCCATTCTTTTTCGTTTAATTTCTCACCGTCTTTAACATTTAGTTCAAATTTAAATGGGTTATCTCTAAACAGGGACGGATTTGAAAAGACTTACAGGATTTACAGGAGACATTAACAGCACAATTTGGTTGTATATCTCTTCCATTATCAGACACCCAAGCAAGAACTGAATTCCAAATTCGGAATGGATCTAAAACGTGCAATGCTTCTACGACTGGCGCAGAAAGATAAGGATCTCTACCCTAATGATCCGGACCGTAGAGAGATCTACAACCGTTACAAGGTGAGTCGCATGTTACGAGACATGGTGATGTTTTATCTACTTGTTTGTCGAGAGCAACCGGTGGTGTTAAGACTGTGTTTGTATTTGTGTTGTTCTTATAAGCAGCATTTTGAGATCCCAGAAGAGGAAGCTGAATGGGTGGGTTTGACTTTAGAAGAAGCGGTGGAAAAACAAAGACTATTGGAAAAGAAGGTGATGAATTGTGTTAAACTCAGTTGGATTGTTACCACCCCTGTCTTGCAGCCATCCACCAGTGTTGAATAGTACTTTTACTTTCAAGTACATTTAATTTTTTTTATTTGACCTTTTAATACTGAGATGTGAGATACATTCAAATCTAGTTTTATAAATGTTAATATATAATAAAAATATAATTTAAAAAATGTACTTAAGTACTGTATTAAAAGTAAAAAAATAACATGTAAAAACGTATTTATGAAATGTAGTGGAGTAAAATACACTATACATGTACTAAACATCTCTGCCATCCACAAAATCTTGCTTGATTTTCTGTTTTTCAGGATCCAGAGCCTCTTTACAGTGGTTTGGTGGAGAAGCTTGTTAATGAACTTGCTTTTAAGAAGCTCTCTGAGCCTACTATTGTGGAAAAGAAATGAAGATTGTTTAGTCTTTTGTTGAACTGTATTACATTAAGAATATACATCATGTATTTATTACATCTGCAACAAAAACATGCTTATGTTCTGTAAATATTTCATTTTGACTTAATAAAGATGTCCAGAGATTTAAATTTGCCAAATGGACCAGAATAACCTTATTTGTCATTGTAACGAATCAACTTGAGTTAAAGGGATAGTTCACCCAAAAATGAAAATCTTTCATCATTTACTCATGACAAGACATGAAGAAGATTTTTTATAGAATGTTGGTAACCAAACAACATTGACCCCCCATTGACTTCCATTATATGGACACACAACCACACAGACATTTCTCAAAATATCTTCATTTGTGTTCCACAGAAGAGAGTCATTTACAAGACAGTCAATGACAGAATTTTTATTTTCGGGTAAACTCTTCCTTAAATGTCCACTTTAAAATATATACTAGTACAAACTAGTGTGGTATACTTTAGTTCAAAATGTTTAGCATTGCATATTGTGTAAGTTTCTCAGAAGTAGTGTACAGAATAGTGTCAACTATGTTACTGTTGAACATAGCATCTGTTTGGCCATTTCTCAATAGAGCCGTTTAGTTGACGAAGTTGTAAGAAATAAGCAAGACTATAGCTTACAACTGTAAAACATTTCATCATAGCTTTCCTTTAGGTGCGATTGCTCAAAATTGGACTTTCATTGTAACCATGTTTTTTGCGGAGCAAGTCAATGACAAACCCAGTTAGTCTGAAGTTGCGTCACATAAAAAGACGAAAAACAGAAGGAGTGATGGAATGATGTGGGAAAAACCTCAATTAAAGCCACATCTAAAAACGTTTGTTGAAAAGCTGTGGGCGGTAGCTTTGTCACAGATTGTGACACGCCAGATAAGAAAGAGTATTTCTCTTAACTATAAATAATACGAGAGAAGTGCGGCTAAGCATAACAATAGCTCTAGTGAATGAGGAAGTGACAGCACTTCTCTTTGTATTCCATCAATAGAATCTGGGAATGCTAGTGGCATGAGGTGTATGGGGCGGCTGGCAAACACGTTTGATGGTTTTGGTTGGACATTGGCCATAGAACCACCAGTCGATACAAGAGAGAACCATTTAACTGGTGACTAACAGGCAACTATACACCAGGACAGCAGAAACTGTTAAAGTCCCCGTGAACCAGAAGTTGCGATCGTTTTTACTACCGTATTTTGACGCATTTCCGAGTGAAGTGGAATTTCTAATGAGAAAAACAGTGGCCGTGGCGTTCATCTTTCTCTGCGACTTGATTGGATGTATAAAACAGCCGTTGCATTCTGAAGTGGAACTGGCAGCATATTGACAGTTGAAGGGGAGGAGTTAACGCATGGTCCGCCCAAGCCGTCTATGTCATTTAAAGGAAAAGTTCACCTCAAAATCGTGTTATTTTTTACTCACTCACATGACGTTCAACATGTTTTAAGACCTCCCGGCGTCTTCAGAACACAAGTAAAGATATTTTAGGTGACATCCGAGAGATTTCCAGGCTTTAAGGTTTAGTAAAAAATAACTATTTTGATTTTGAGGTGAACTTTTCCTTTAAGATGGATAGTCATTACAGGAAGGAAGTGCATATTCAGATTTTAACGAAAGACTATAAGGGGAACACAAATTTTAAAAAAGAGAATGACCCACATTGATAAACTATTTACAATAAATGCTGCAATATTTCATGAAAAAATAGACATTGTAATTTTTATTTCACTGGGACTTTAATATTAACAGCTGCACACACAATATCAGGTAAAAAGCAATGTTTTGCTTGCAACTAGCAGACTTCAGACTTTTCTACAAGGATGAATCACAGCAGTATTTTAGACTTTATTTATGGACGAAATGCTTTTTCAACAATTAACACGATGCTACCATGATTGCAGCTTCCTTCAAAACATTAATATTGATTAAAATGTACAGTTATAACAGACATAAGCACTATACACACTGCATGCCACTGACTAGATATTCTGCATTTTCTTTCAATTCCTCCATTTTCCTGCTAAACTTTACAATGTGTCCTAACCAGGCACGACGTATCCGTCCACAGTTAAAATGCTGTAATGCAGCAAATAATATTTTTCACATTTGATACTTAGTTTTTTATGACGGATAAATGCTTCACATGTTGTGGCTGGGTTGTAACTTTTAAGGTGGGTTCAGATAAAATTGTAGGAGATCACCTAGTTAGTGTGCTGTTTTACAACTCGAACGCTTTATCATAAGCGTATTTATAAGCGTTTGAGGTGCTGAGGTCGGGCCCCGTCCCAAAAGCCCACAACACCCTGGCTTTCAATTACATTTTTATCCAAAGCAACTTACAGTGCATTTAGGCTACACATTTGATCATTGTGTGTTTCCTGGGTTCCGAACCCACAACCTTTTGTGCTGTCAGTTTGGTGGGTCACGGCCAGAACCCCCTTAAGGCCTCAGATTGGTGACATAATGCTACAAAGACTAAGGCAATGGATAAGTTTTCCTCAATATGTTTACATGCAATTGTTAAGAGATGCACGCTCCTAAATTTCTCCTCCGAAACCGATGTGATGCCGATACAGAAGCTTAAATCAATATTCTAAACTTTCTGATTGTTATTAATTCATATAATGACTATTGAATTATGATATTGAACATCAAACTGCTGATGTTTTTTAACCCTTTTTTACAGAGCACAAATTCGTTGCATTTTCCTGTCCTCTTTTGATTGACAGAACATATCGGCCCTGATCATCTGCTGTTTTGAAACTATCGGCAGATAGTTTGAAAAATAGCTTTTATCGACTGATACCGATTATTGGCCAATATATCTTGAGATTGTAGCACAACTTTATTCAACACGTATATGATGTTAACTGAGAAATTGGTCTTCTGAACGGCTGGTGGATATTGATGCTTTGTACGTTGTGTCTGGTTAGAGCGCACTGTCTGGTTGGTGTAAATGACATGAATAAATCGAACGACTAGAACTAAAGTGTTATTGCCGCTCGTTGAAATCACTTCATGTGAACCTCAGAAATGTTAACCAGTAACAAACGCCACGTTAAATACAACACTTAAATATGTTAGTAAGTAAACTTGAGCATGGGACTACTGGCGTTTACTTGAAAAGCCCAAAAATAAATTATCAATTTTATAACTGGCACATTATAAGTGGTCGAGCAGCATCTGTTGCTCCCTTTTCCAACAGATACAGTGGCTGAAAAAATCAGTCCCACCTTCTATCAGTTTTTCATGTCCACGATTTATTGAATCAATATGCACACAACCAAACTGCAGGTCATTTTGCCTGGTCCACTCTGTGTTTATAGTCAAGCAGCGTCTGTATGACCAAAGTCCCAACAGTCAAGACACAAGAGTTCACATGTGCATTCAATGGTTGAGTTCATTCTCACTTTTCACAGGGCATAAGAGACCTTCGATGTTCTCCAGGTCTGATGGAAACATCTGGTTCTCACTCACCATCTGACTGAAGTGTGCATCATTTATAGAAGCCATGTTCATCATAGGTTGGCCAGCCTCTAAATTTGACTTTGTATCCACGTTGTCAGCAAAGTTGAACTCGGGATTAACCATAAACGTGTCGTGCGTACCTAAGCACTGATTAATGCTCTGAAGGATGAATTCCAAAGCTTCTGGATCCAGACTAACACAAATGTCTTCTTGTTTAAATTCCTCAATGTACTGAATTCCATCCATGCCCTGGGGTGGCAAGTGGACGGCTCCGTCCTGAGCAGGGACCGCCATCGGAATGTTAGGAACGTTGCACTCGGGAAGAGCGTAGAATGGGTCGAACTGCTGAGGCATGTTGGGTTCGTTCGCAATGAGGTCTTGACCTGTTAGACCAGGAAGGATAAAACGTTAATGTACATTGTTGACGGTTTAAAAGAATGTCTTTGTTGTCTTTAAGAAGTTTCGCTACCTTGAGGGACACTGCATGGCTCGCTGAACTTAATATCTGATTTCATTTTCCTCTTGCGGTTTACACCATATGGATCTGCGGGTTAAAAAGTGAAACAAATCAATTTTCAAATCAACAAAAACGTGTTGTAGAAAGTCACATTGAAATAGTCCTATGCATTTGAGCAATCAAAATATACTGGAAATATACAATAAATCTCCACCCCTCAAACCAGGAAACCAAACATGGTGTTTAACTCTTTTTATGTGGCACCGGTGCCAGCGCTCACACATATTAGCATTGGCTGACAGGACACACACAGACAGCTGAAGTCTAATAACTGACTTGTTTGCCTTCTATAAATACCAAAAGTCCCACTGATTTAAAGCGATACTTTCGGTTTCAGCTGGCATAACGCTGCCTATTTCTAAGTTTCTTTAAATGACAGTATGGCACAACCTCTACAGTACTTTATCAATTGCAAAAGAGGTGCAGATTCATTTCTGCATACGAGGCATCTTGGATTCAGCAAGGATTTTATTAGTTGGCAAAAAATCTGAAAAATGGCACATATACAGTACCAGTCAACACCTCATGATCTTAAAAATCTTTTAATCTGAAGGTGTACATGTTTGTGTATATGTAGACAAAAATATAATTGTGCCAACATATTCAGTTCTGTCATTAGAAAATTAAAATTTTATTAAAAATATATATTTATTAAATTAATTATTTGGACCAATTAATTTATAAAGAAAGGGTGACAACTTTGAAGATGCTAAAATATAACAGTTGCTGCGTCCCAATTCGCATACTATCCGGCCTAAATAGTATTCGAAAGTAGAATTAGTATGTCCCAAATCGTAGTATGTTGAAAAGAATATTCCAAAGATTCCCGGATGGTCTACTACTTCCGGTAGAAATTCGAAGTGCAGAATTATGCACACTCTAACGACTAATATTACCCACAACTCACCGCGAGTAGGCGGAGTTTAGTGACGCTCCACTGCATTAATAAAATTAAATAACTGATCCGTCACTAAATTAATAAATATAACTATAGTTAACATTACATATGAAACAATAAATGAATAAATACTTAAATGGAGAGAAGAGCTATATTTTGATGTGTGTGACAGTTAATGGCCACTTCCGTTTCCTGTTAGTATGTCCCAGTGCGTGCATATCGTTTTGTTACAAACTAAAATGTATATACTATACTAAAATGTATATATTTAGTCACAACATACAGCCGCGGAAAAATTTAAGGCCAATTCAAAATTATTTTTAGTTTTTCTGACTTTACCATTTATAGGTATGAGTTTAGGTAAAAATGATCATTTTTATTTCATTCTGTGAGCTACTAACAATATTTCTCCTAAGTTTCAAATAAAAATATTGTTTCTATTTGCATTTATTGAAAAAGGTCAAAATAACACAGAAAAGATGCTCTGTATATTCCCTTCAAATACTGCAAAGAAAACAAGTTAATATTCACTTTTAAGCAATACAACAGTAATATTTGTACATGCATTTAGGAAAGGTCCAAAAACTAGTTTATATGTGATAACCTTGATTTTTGTGTCTTGTCATGCTGTCAGTCTTTCATATTGCTGTTGGATGACTTTATGTCACTCCTGAGGTTTGATTTTGTTGAAATTCAACAGACACTGGACTGGAATGAACACAATACATCAAGAAATGCTGATTATATTAAAATTTAGAATGGTCTCTTATTTTATCAGCGGCTGTATTTCCCACAGTTGCACTATTATTATTTTATGGTTTTGATGAGTTTACTGTGATTCCAAAATGCAGAAAAAATCTAAAAAAACTGTGTGTTTCCAAACTTTTGGTAGTGTATACGAAAAAGAATTGTTCACACAATGTTAATGAGAATGGTCTGATAGATCACCTGCATTGTCTGGAACATAGGTAAATTTCACTGCTTCACTGTCCATCCGATCAGACATACGGCGTAGACACACATTGACCTCCACCTCCTCCGATATGTTCTGCTCCCGGAAGGGCGGGGACTTGAAGACAATGGCGATCTGTCTGTGGACGTCTGTCTGGGCAAATTCAGCTTTGCCCTCCCAGTCCTCCAAGCTGAAGATTATCTCAATATCATCTGCGTGCACAAATTACTTTTTTTAGTAGAATTTCATTGGAAAACAGTAATGGAAATAGTGTTTTCATGTGAACTTACCTTTTTGCACTTTGTCACAGAGCATATAAATCTCAGTTTTTCCTGTACAAGGGCCTCTGATGATGTTGAGCCGATTGATTTTCAACTCTGCCGTTGTAGTCGCCTCTAATCCGACACAAACAATCCCAACATCATCAGGCAGGAAACTATAAGCTCACTTTCATTGATTTGTTTCACAAGGACATAAACAGTACAGACATTACAGACAACTTGTTCTTACTCTTGTCATAGATGGGATTGGTCACCACAGGGCCAAGTTGGATCCTTTCTCCATCCTTTCGCTCTAGTTCACACTGGAAACACAGTCTCACCACATTCATGTCCATATCTTCAATGCTCTTCGAGTGGCCCGCTGTCGAAATGCAACAATAAAAACATTTAACACCATCATGCTGCACATGCAAGATAACATGCATGCAACAGTCACGTTCCAGTACTCACTGTTAAAAGGATCAATATTCTTATTCCTTCGCTTCTGCAGCGAGGCATCAAGTTCCTTCCTCCGCACACAATGAATCCCCAAATTTGCAAAACTGGAAAACACCAATATGTAAAAGAAGGTCGATAATCACACCTTGTTTTGCCGATCCCATTGCCCAAATAAAAAGACATTAACCAAATAGGATACCTGTGTCTACAGGAACTGTGAGGATTAATATGGATGACACAGATGCCATCTGAACAGTCTTTCCCAACCAAGCAGTGTGGATGTGGACGGTAAGGGATGTCTTTTGTCACTAGAGACACGGTGACGGTCACTTTCTTGATGGTGTCAATGGGGCCTTGGATCTAGACGATTAAGAGATAAAATACGGTTTCAATTTTGCTTTAGTAACTCTGTTGACCTATTTATAACCACTACCAATGGCAGCAATGAATGTTTATTTGTGTGGTTTTAAGGTAATTCCCTCCGCAGAGCGCACACATACCACACCTCTCCAGGAAATGTTATTTTATAGACGCACACAGCTTCATATACAATAGCCACAAACCATCATGGGGGAACCCCGCTAACTTGGGAGAGTTGGTGCATTCCAGACACACCCACTTGAATCAAACAAAGTGACTGAATGGGTTTCGCATTTAAGTAAATGGAAAAATCACACCTTTAGAAGGTTTAACTGATCATTCATCTGATGTTGATTTTTTTTGTTGGTTATGGAATAAAAGGTTGACAAAAAGATGATAACATGAGATCAACCTAACACAAACAGTTAAGGGTGTCGTGTCACAATATATTGATAATAACCATGATATTAACTACACATATGATAAGAATGTAAATATCCCACCACGGTTACAAACAGAGATCCACCGATATATCGGGCCATTATCGGAATGCACTGTTTATATAGAAAATGTTAAAGAGTAAATATTTTGTGATTTTTAAGGTCCTACTTTGGTTTATGGAGTGTCCAACAACACGTTTACATACAACACGGTGTAAAAACACTTTCATTTTCTAATATTAGGCAGTTGTTACCTTACTTCTTGACTGTCTCTCAAATGACTAGTTTTGATATTCATCTGTCCCCTCCTTTCTGTCAGCCCACTCTGATCTGATTGGTAAGATGGTCTATTCTACTGTGATTGGTCTACCGCGTGCAGTGTCGCAAATGGAACGTAGGCATTACACGGAGTGACGTAAATCTGACCCGGAACTGAAATTAGAACGTCGTGATTCAGCATCGACTCCTTTTTTCCCAAGCCAATAACTTCGTTATTCGTTCACTTTCGGCATTACAACTTGGCAGACTGCTTACATTTACACACAGCAACATTACACAATGCACGAAATGTAATTTTAAGGACATTGTAATAGTTACTTTTTAAGAAACATCGGCGGTTTGGTGTTCAATATTAATATTTTATGAATTAATAACATTCAGAAAGTTAAGAAATATTAATTATCGGTATCGCCAGATATCACTCTGAATAATCGGCTATCGGTGGAGAAATTTAGTATCGGTGCATCTCTAGTTACAACCTCTCTCTTCGCCTCCCTACACTCAAATTTTCTATGTCACTCATTCACCAAAAAAAGAGAAAACACACAAATAACTAACTGAAACATGAAATTGGCTGTTAGTAATATTTATTTATCAAAACAATTTAAGTAAATATCTCAAAAATATCATTCTTTTGGCCACGATACCCACATTGTGAAAATCTGATATTAGGACAGCCCTAATTCAAATACAAAAGTGAAGCGAATAATTTATGCTCGACTCACTTCGATAGCAGGCAAGCTCTTGTTGACATCAGTGCTGGACGCTCCGAGGATGCTGCCCGCCGATCGTCCTTCACACTCATAGCGGAATCTCATGCCACGCTCCTTCGGCTGCTCCACCACCACCAGCTCTGGCTTCTCCAGAAAGCTCTCCAGATGTTCTGTTCCGATCTGCAGAGAAAGACACGGGGCCGCTGCAGATCCCTGTCCACGCCGATGAGGTGCCACTTTGTGACCTCGTGAAGTATGCATTGATGCCATACCATCAGTGTGAGCAGATGGGACCTGGTTACAGTTGTACGTAGGCTGTAAAAAGAGAGTCAGAGCAAACTCATGAGTCGCTGATATATGATTCCGACTTCTACATGTGGCTTGACGGCCTTCAGAGTAATTCTATGGACTGTTTCATTTTCATTTACGCCCACTAACTCCACTTAGTAAGCAAGCACCACCACCAATAAAACATGTAGGGGCACAGCTGGATTTCCACAAAGCAAATCAATGAACAAACCTTATAAATAAATGAGCAATAAATGAAATATTTAAACACATGAATCTTGCCAACAGTGTTTGCTTTGTTTTTTCTGTATTTATAAGAAAATAAAAGGACATAATAAATAGGACACTACTTTATTACACTACAAAAACATGCCTAGTCAATAATGTCCTGTGGCGTTTCACCAACACAATCTCATCTATGACAAAATACTTCAACCAGCAACAGACAACAAATAGAAAAGAAAGCAAGAGGAAAATAGAAAGTGAGTTATTGAAAAGGGCATAAAGGGGGAGGAAAAACTGATTAACGGCTTGTTTGACTCATGTCGACTGTCATCAAAATCAAAGACAAAAGAATTACAGATGCCAAATATTGAGTTGTGAAAATCCACGTCTGGACATGCCTAAGAAAGTACTCAGATCGCTTACACAAAGGACCGCTGAGAAGAGCCAGAGGGAGCACGCTAAAGAAACAGGAAGTTCACAGAGCTCATCGGCCAATGAAAAAGGGGGAAGCGGAGAGAGGAGGGTATCTGTCTTGTACAGGGAGAGGAGCACTAACTGAAAGCAGGCATCAGATTACAAATCACCTTCTGAGTGTTGAAAACATTGATGCCCATGCTTAAACCAAACAATGTACTTGGCTATACCAGAATTACAAGTTTTGATATCTACCAAAAGAAATGCAACAAAACTACTGGCATGTATTGTATAACGCTAATGCTAACTACCTTTTCTATTGTTTACACTTTGGAAAGTGTCAAGGAAATAAATCACACGCACTTCACTTTTAAAAAAACAATCAAATAAAAGCCACATACTGTACAACATGAGCTGTGTTTTAGGTAAAAGAAATAGATGTTTACATCTATCAAAGAACTTTGCCATCAGGTGTTCTTAAATGGTTGTTAAGATGTTGACCAAATGTCAATGACATATTCATCCTTAGATATGGCTAAGATCCCTCTTTTTAAAGGGATAGTTCATCCAAAAATGAAAATTCTGTCATCATTTACTCCCCCACAAGTTGTTCCCAACCTGTATCAATTTCTTTGATCAAATAAACTTAGACCTGTTGTGAAAATGACTTTAACACCTTATCCCCCATTGACTCCCATAGTATTTATTTTCCCCACTATGGCAGTAAATGGGGGATGAGATCTGTTTGGTTACTGACATTCTTCCAAATATCTTCCTCTCATTTTAGCAGAACAAAGACATGTATACAGGTTTGTAACAACCCGAGGGTGAGTAAATGATGACAGAATTTTCATTTTAGGGTGAACTATCCCTTTAATGCAAGTCTACAGCATTATTTTGTTACTCGGGAGAAAATCATAAATCCTATGTCTAAAGGCAAACCTTCCCTGCTGAAAAAATATTAGAACCGTGCTCAAAACACAATCGAAAATTTAACGGATTTAATGATTATAAGGGGAATTGTACTGGTTTTAATGGAAATTATAATGGTGTCTACTGGTATGTGATGGATTCTGTTGGTGGGATGTTATCTGGCAGACGGGAACCAATACACCATTAAATCCTATTGACATAATGCAACACACACTACAAAAAGGAATTTTGTAATGGTTTCAACAGACAAAAACTAATTGTTCATATAATGGTACATGTCATGGAAACTATTAGAATTTCTGTGATGGTTTCTATTGTTTTTTAAGGTTAGGGTAATCAATGAAATAAAAAAATTCCAACAGGAAATTTGTCTCCATTGACAATACACTCTATTTACAATAAACACTCACAACAATAAAAACACATAAAACACCATAAATGTGTGATATTACCATTTATTTCTTATTTAACACGTTTAAAGAAGATAAAAGAAAAACGTATCACATGAAGACTCACCAGCGGTGCGGTTCCTCTGGAGACCAACACTGGAGCACTACACCTGCTTCTAGATACTTTCCGGATGTCCTGCTCCACAGGTGGAGGTGGAGGACCGGGAAGAGGCAATGTTGAAGAGACTGTCAATGACAACTCCTTCGTGGACTTTTCCAGAAGGTACTCGTTTATAATATCTGTAACCGTATGGATACATACGTGAACATGAGCTGTATAGTCGACACAAACGATTATATACCCACACGCTGCATTACACACTGTTATAGTGAAGGTAAGTGTAGGTCGACTAAGGTAAACGCAAACACTGACGTCACCGCAAGACACTCACCTAGATCCAGTACTGCGCAGAGAGACACATGAGGGGGAAAAAAGACCAAAAATAAGGTTAACTGTTAAACTGAGAATTTATTCATTTATTTATGTAGCAGAATATGAACGTTTAGGGACAATATCATTTTGTAACTATCTCAACTTAGCATCTGCGATGGCTTGTCATTTTTATCAGCATGGTTAACACATAGGCTACATTTAACATACTAAATGATAACGTTTTAGACGACGTTACAAGGAAATCGTCAACGGGCTTGTGTTAATGTTTCGATACAGGCCTAGGATGTAACTGTAGAAACTCCCACTTTTCTGAGATAACGTAAACGTACATACGATAACTTAATAAAAACGCGACATAACGTGAAATGGCGCTCCGAATTATATGCCGCGCGTGTATAACTCCTCGCGTAACGTCACGATACCAAAAAATGATCAATGAAACATGCTGAATCATAAAAACAACAGGGCCGACAGATCTAAACACACGAGAAAGTGAACTGACCTCCATTATCCGCTGCGCCGTTGCTCATGTTTCTCATCGCAATACGGACGAATAAAGCTCTCTGTGTGTTTTCCCGCACTCGTAGATAAATATTGTGTTGAAAATCATCCGATCGAAATCAGATTACAGTTATGAACTCATTTCCGGGTGCCTGTTTTTTGGACGCGTGAAGTTAACGGAAGCTTTTAGGGCAAGAGATCTCGAGAGAAAAGACGGCTCTGGCCCTGGCTCGTGCTCTAACGATCGTGATCTGACAAAAACATCGCTTGCTCGTCGACTTTTGTTTCACTTTTTCTCTTCGTAAACTGCAGCGTGATCTAGTGGGTGGAAAGCCCCCTACGTCACGGCCGGGGAACCCCCCCTAAAAAATGTTACCATGACAGCGGACTAACAACAGGTGAGTTTCAAGAGCGTGCATCAGTTATCTTGTCTTATATAGGCATATGAAAATGAGAAAACAGTCCTTATAATTATAACCACCACTCTCTACAAAAAATTAATAAAATTCTACAAAAATAATAACTAATTATATTTTTTAAATATATTTATTATAATACAAATTAGATAATATAATAATAATGTATTATTATTATTAATAAAATAATTTATTAGCTATAATAAATATTATATAATACCGCGACCTTGCAGAGAGTTTGTATAATGGATGGATGTTAGATAACTATTTAACATTTGCATATTGTACAGGTAGTTCTTGATAGTCACGTGACTTGTAGTAAACTGCAGCAGAACGTAATATGGGCACGTTGCGCCAGTAGGGGCCGTGTGCTTTAATCATTACGTCAGCCTGTGCAAGGTTTAATAAAAGGTAAATTGCAAAAATTATGAAGTCAGTCAACCCATACTGACTTCATAATTCAAGTACACGTGGTTGACTTTTACTAAACCAAAACACCGCCTAAACATTGAGAACATATACAAATGACATCCCCTGACATTTTCCCTCCGTCCACGCAGGATGGTCATATGACAGGTATGCATAAAACGATCACGTGAACGCCACCACGCGAAGCAAACCCCCAAAATCGGCGAGAACTCCTCGAGTCCAAGGTTACAATGAAATATGCCGTCACCAATCCCCGTCACACGATTATTGCCGAAGGATTTTGGGCTCGAGTTTGGCGCATGCAGCAGCCCACTAACCAAAACTGCGAGTGGATCGACCTTGCGTGTCCCCACGAGCACGTTTCACGGTAAGGTCGCCCACAGACTGTGGTCCTCGGTGATCAACTGGCGTGAACTCCAGACTCTGGAGGCCATAGGCAGCGGTGGATTCGGCAAGGTGTTCAAAAGCAAGTATTTTGGCGAGACCGTTGCCGTGAAGAAGGTGAGGTGCGTGAAGAACAAACTGGCGTCGAGGCAAAGTTTTTGGGCGGAACTCAATGCCGCGCATCTGCAACATAAAAACATCGTGCGCGTGATCGCGGCCACCACATGCGCTCCGGCGCATCTGAACACCAAAGACAACATTGGAACGATTATAATGGAGTTCGCGGGCAGCCGAAACCTGCAGCAGATTATATACGGACTCACAGATCAGCTGCCAATGGACAAGTGCATTAAGTATTCAACAGACATCGCGTGCGCCCTCCAACACTTGCACGCGCAGAGCATAGTGCACCTGGATTTAAAACCCGCCAATGTGTTGGTATCGGAGGAGGGTGTTTGCAAGCTGGCAGACTTTGGGTGTTCTTTTAAACTATCGGGCAAAAGCGACGCGACACACTTGAGGGAAATCGGTGGTACGTTCACTCATCGCGCGCCCGAGCTGCTGAAAGGTGAGGAGGTTTCTCCGCGCGTGGACGTTTATTCTTTTGGCATCACAATGTGGCAGCTCCTCACCAGAGACCCGCCGTATGATGGAGACAGACAGTATATACTGTACGCTGTCGTGGCCTATAATCTGCGTCCTGCCCTCAGCAGGGATGTTTTTATGCAGTCGTCTGCTGGACAGGCATGTCAGAATCTGATCAGCCGGTGTTGGGCGGGGGACGCAAGCATTCGACCCACCGCAGACCTAATCGTCACGGAACTCTCGATGATCTTTTAAATGCTCATTGTAAGGATTCTCATTGTTATAAAAACATGAAATTGTTTAATCTGAAGTGTATTTTTATTGTTGTGAAATATAGCTGTTTTGTTTAAATATTGTATTTTTATGTAATCTGTAAC
Organism: Triplophysa rosa; assembly: GCF_024868665.1. Classification (NCBI taxonomy): domain Eukaryota; kingdom Metazoa; phylum Chordata; class Actinopteri; order Cypriniformes; family Nemacheilidae; genus Triplophysa; species Triplophysa rosa. Next base: position 10,783,822 of record NC_079903.1, on the reverse strand, counting down.
AAGTTTTAAAATAAGGTTTAATTAAAACGTTTCTGTTAAAAATTGTGTGTGATCAGTTACAAGTTTGACCGAATGTATTGGATGTGATCTTTCAAAATCCAGATGTTAATTTCTTTCATTTTTGGATCTTCTAGTGGATATGAAAATATTTCCATCACTCTAAGGCCCGGTTTCATAGACTCTGGCTTAGTTGAATTAAGATATTTATGTTGCTTTTATAAAAATGCCTTAGAAGAATACATTTCTGGTGATGCAAAACAATGCCACTGATATGTTTTAAGATATTTCTGGGTTATATTCAGTTAAGACAGGTCAAACATTCATTTTAGTCCGGGACTGGCTTTAAACCTTGTCTGTGAAACCGGGCCTAAGTGAGGTCAACATTTAAAACAAGACCATTTCCTCTACAGTTTCAGGCAACAACATCAAAGATACACATGACCTCACTTATCATGTTTCCAAATTTGTAATAGTTGAATTTTAAATATAGTTTGGAGGATGCATACCGAGTCAGTGTCACGTTATATAAATCTATTTGATTGATATTGAACCACAATCTGTGCTGTAATTTAATTTCAGGCTAAAGAAGCATAGAAGATAAACTTATTTCTACCCATTTTATATATTTTACAGACCATTTTCAAATAGCTTTATGAAACCCTAAACGTCGTCCAAAGCCAAATATTATGGTGCATCTATAAATTAATGGGCAATGCAGAACTAAAATAATTCACATTTTAAATAAGAACAATCTGTATTGGCTTTACACTGGTGACCACCAAAATTCTTATGCATTTCATACACCATAACCAAATGTTTAACATTAGACTAATTATTTTAGTTTTTCAAGACAATTTTCCTTGTTATAGGCCTTGTACACTTTTTATGAGCCTGTCATACCTTCCAAAAGCATACTTCAACCAAATCTACAATGCACACCTCTTGATACACACGAATAACACAACATCCACTTTAAACTGCACTTATGCTTTACTATAAACATGAGTGATCAAATTTGGAACGTACCAAAACAAAAGTCCAATGAATTTAGAATTACGGCACTAAAAAGGGACAAATCAGGCATTTCGTCTTACATATCCTTGAACTGTGCCATGTACCCACCCATATGTGGGACATATGCTGGTCCAGCTTTGGAGTGTGAATGTAATGGGACAAGTTCTCTGTAAAGGAACGTCAATTCAGCTATTGCTAGACAGTTGAACGCAGTGTGGTTACGTTTACAAGCTTGGGATGCTGTGCACTTTTAGAGCACACAAAAGAAAATCCAGAAGCTTAGAAACAAGAAAAACAATCATTGTTATTAATAAAATGAATATATAATTATATATTAATACCTACAAGGCTGTTATTTCTTTATTTTTTTGTTCAAGTATGCAACATCAATTCTTTTAAAAACGTGGAAAGTCTCTCGCACGGGTAGCATTTGAACAGAACTGGCTACACAACTGCGTCCTGGTACCCCTTAACACATGGAATGAACAGAAAACAAGTACACCGAATGAGGAAAACTGCGAGGATGCGTGTGACCTCTCTGTCCTCACTTTTGGACTTCAAAGCAAAAATGATATGTACTGCAATCGTCCTATTGACTCCAGCCACTGGGATTTCATTACAGACCACCTGACCCCTTCAAATTATTAGTGTTACCAACCCAAAAATATACAATACAGTACATCACATTTTACTTCACTTTGACTGCAAAAATATGGGCGTTTGAAAAAAAAAACCGTTATTAAATAGAATTAGTTTCTGTCCCCTGTGGATCCCACAAAGAGAAGGAAAGTCCAACTGAACCTTCTTCTGCAGTCTCTTGCGTAATACCATTTATCCAGTTCCCTTCCCTGACAATTAAACATAAACTCAGCCCTGAAGATGCCTTAACACACCTTCACGAGACTAGAGGGCGAGATGGAGGGTTAAAACAGGTTAATCATTTTTCTTCTCCCCCTCTGATTTATCTGTGATGGCAGCGGTTGTGTCGTCGGCCACTGGCTGGGCCGAGCCGTCACTGGTCACTCCGCTGGTACCGAACTCGTTGACACGGTTGGGATCCACTCTGTAAATCCAGCGCTGATACAGATAGACGAAGAACACCACGTCTGGGGAGAAAATGGCATCATCTCAGAGTACATACAGCAACATTTTATCCAATACAACCCGGATTGTAAATGGACCCTCAGAAGGGGGTGAAAATAAGCAAACTTTTTTTTAAAAAACTGACTACGTAATTGCAGAATGTAGCCTAAGAAATCAAAAGTATGTAGTTTTATGGGTAAAAATCCACAAGCACGCACCATCTCTGAGACAACCTATTCTGTACATCATTGGCATCTTGATGACAAAGGCAAACAAGTCATCTATAAAGGTGTTCAGGGCCTTGTAGGTGAGCATCCTCCAGGGAAGGTGAGCTACTGACTTCATCTTGTAGTTGATGAAGAGCTGTGGCGTCATGGTGATGAAACCTTTAGGAAATATGACACGGGAACATGATCAGATCGGAAGTTTTTTATGCAAACATATAGAACAAATAAAATGAAAGTTTCAGACTGGTTGGAAAATTATTTTGTGAGTTATTCAGAGCAAACAATTAATTATTTAATAAAGAGTTTTAAAGGTCCAGTGTATGAAATTTAGCGGCATCTAGTGGTGAGGTGGCGAATTGCAACCAACGGCTCACTCCACCCCTCCTTTTCGAACCACTACAGTGGCTGACACGGGACTAAGATGTCATCACGTTTTCGCTCCTTTGCTAAAGGAGATAACGTATTTACTAAACGCGCTCTTGTAGAGCAGTTTGTCCATGTAGGGCTACTGTAGAAACAACATGATGAATTCTACGTAAGGGGACCTGCGGTGTATGTAGATAGAAATAACTCATTCTAAGATAAAAATCACAACGCTTCATTATGTAAGGTCCTTATACACCTCAGAAATGCAATGAAATATACATAACTGTTTTCAGTCAATAGATCCTCCAAAAAATTACACACTGGACCTTTATGTGACGTAAAGATGAAGTTTGCAAATAGAAGTGCGACAATAATGGTTTTGTATAACACAACACGCAAGCAACTCTCCTGTCTCACTTGTTTTGGGCAATTCCATGCTAATTCCAACCTTAATATGAAACAAAACAAATGCTTTTTTCATATAAATGTGCTTACACATGCACTCCTGTAACTTGATTTTACACGACACAGTTCACTTTACAATACTGTGGAAAATCCTTTGAGCACGTCATGTGAAAGTGGAGTTACCCTGTTTGAGCACGGCTTTATCTTCATGTATTTCTTGTCAGCATTTCTAATTTGGTGCTGGCAAGGACTCAACAGATTGCATGGCTGATAACCACAAGAACACCTCTTTTTGCAGCAGTTATAAACATGAAACAAAACTACACTTACCGAAGGTTAACAAGAACCCGTAAAGCATACCGAGCACCCAAGAATACCAGCCTTTGTGCTCCACATACATTAAACTATAAACTGCATAACACCCAAAGAGAGGGTACAACAGCCAGGACAGGTACTTAAAGGCCATCTGGAAAAACAGATGACAGACGTCATTTAAAAGCACACAAGAGCAATTTCAGGCAATAACTTAATTAAACTGAATGTAACCGCAGATAAAAGCTTGCTTACATCATCATAGATTTTGGTTGATGACTTAACATACGTGGACTTGTCTTTGAATATCAACCGTGGGAATATTCCAGCAATCTTGTTCTCTCTGTCCAGCTGGGAAAGAAACAAACCAAAGTTAATATCATGATCCAAAACATTTAAAAAAGATAGTTCACCCACAAATAAAAATCCTGTCATCAGTTACTCACCCTAGAGTTGTTCCGAAATTTTCTTTGTTCTGATGAACACAGAGAAAGATATTTGGAAGAATGCTTGTAACCAAACAGTTCTTGGCTACCATTGACTACCATAGTAAGAAAAGAGAACTGTTTGCTTTCCTACATTCTTCAAAATATCTTCTTTTGTGTTCAACATTTAGAAAAGCACTTTTTCCTCCTATGGTGGCCAAGAACTGTTTGGTTAAATGCATTCTTCCAAATATCCTTCTCTTTATTTATACAGATTTGGAACAATTGAGGGTGAGTAAATGACAGGATTTTCATTATTGGGTGAACTGTTCCTTTAAGTAAAATACCAGCCAGTGGTATCACCACTCACCCTGACATCCATGACTTTAGTGATCTTCCAGAAGTCGATGAGCAGGCCGATAAACACGCTGACCTGAACGACGAAGTTGGTCTCGTTGTCCAGTATGTAAAGCAGAACAACCAGTGACTGAAACACACCAAATATGATGGAGCGTACGGACAGCCCCTCCAGAGACTGACGGCTGTTCCAAAACTGGATATCTGGGGATGAAATGAGAGAATGAGACAACAGCAGAACCATCACAAAACAAATTGCAAGTATGCATGTCTTCATTTACCATTCTTGAAGGCTAAAAACTCAAAAATGCTGTGGACGATGGAAACAACTATAGTCAGGCCCAGGAGATAAGGGTTGGTCTCGAGTAGAGCCACCTGTTGAGAGAAACCATATCATATAACATGAGAGATTTTTCTAATTCAAACATCCTTCAAATATTACAGATTGATAATATCTATCCAAAATCCCTGAACTTTTCAAATACAGACATCGAGATGTTTCAGGGAATGCAAACCTTAACAGAGTCCTGGTCCTCATCTGACTGCTCGTACGTGTCATCTCCCAGGAAATTCCAGGGTGATCGAGCGCTTTGAGCGGCATACAGCTGCCATCGCCACAGGGAGAGGGGGCAGTATATGATCCGGAGGGGCAGGTTCTGCAGGGTATCATTTATGGGGTAGTAGTCCTTCTGTAGGTTCCAGTAGTCATTGAAGTAAACGATAGGGTAGTAGTCTCCACTCACCGCGTCAAACTTCACATCTGGGAGAAGCACATAATGGTGATGCTTACTAATTGCTGGAATACACTACAAGACTTTTAAAATCTGAACAGATTTTTTTGAACTAGACATCATACACTTGCAGACTTTTTGAAAGTGTTAGACAGACTGATCAAATCTGCAGACTGGCACAGACTTTCTGCAACAAGTCCAGGCTGAAAATCTGGGCAGAATCTGAGCAAAAGTCTTGTAGTGTATTTTTAGCCTTAAATTAGATTCTGGGTAATTTTTTAGGACATACTCAGTAGGGTTAGAAACTTACGCTGGTCAAGAGGAGGTGGAACAGAGCCCTTCACCCAGGCTGTGTGGTCATCCACCATGTTGATGGTGAGGTTGGGATGCCAATGGGATATGATCTCCACAGGGCCGTGACTTTCCGCCCGCTAGGAACACGCAAAAACCCGACACATCAAAATGTTATGTTTCTTCACAATAAGCTGCTTATGTTCTAAGCCCTAGTTTACACGATTAATCGATTAATTGAATCCAGAATGAAAGTTTGTGTTTACATAATAGAAGTCTGTGTACTGTGTGTATTAATTTTGTATTTGTATAGTTTGTACATGCATACATATTTAGGAAATATTTCCTTGTATTTATTTATATTTACCAATAATGGAAATTGTATATAAATGTTTATTCATTTTAATATTTTTTTAAATATATGCATTTGTGTGTGTGTGTTTACAAATACAAAATTAATATGCACAGTACACAGACATATTGTACGTAAACACAAACTTTTATTCTGGATGGATTAATCGCGATTAATCGTTTGACAGCCCTATTTTAAACTGAATAAAATAGTCGGATCAAAACTCACCTTGATCATTTCTGGATCAGCCTCCGTCTCACCTGTCAACAGGTTCTTTGTCTTGAGGAACTTCCTCCTCTTGTACTTATTAAGCACTGTTGAAGAAATAAATGAAGAGCTTTATGTTGATTCACCATTGTGCTGGTCTTGTATTATAAATCAACTGATCCAACCACGTGTGTGTGTGTGACACAAACCCAACACTGTGTGTAAGATTGGACAAATAACTGGACAAACTCACTTCGAGTGGAATGTACAGTGGCCAGTCTGCGATACTGGCCCTTGCGTTTGGGGTCTGGGTGGAAGCCACTCTTGGTGAAGTAAACGTGGATGTATATGGAGCCGTTCTGCTTCACGCTCTGTACATCACAATTAGATATACACACACGCACAATTTTTTATGTAACTGTCTTAAATCAATTAACTTGGAATATCACACTATGTAGCATTTACAAGACACTAGACAATACAGTTCTCGGTGTCTCCTTTCTATATCCTAAAAAAGGAGGACAGCATTCATATCTCACCTCAGAAAGGTCCAACTCTTTATAATGTTCATGACAGCCATCTCCCGAGTCCCCTGTGGTCCAGTCTCCATAAACCAGATCTTGTTGAAACCAGACCAAGGCTTCTGTGTTGTTGAAATCTGTGAATATCTCATTCTCAGAGATATATACATAGAAATCCTGTGAACAGATAGGGAAAAAGGAAGAGTGCCGTTTTTAACTATTATACCAAAAGTAGGTTGTAAAAACAGACATTTTAACCACCCAAAAATCAAAGGAGTTAATTTTTATTCTGTTCAATTATTAAACAAGAGTTAGGGGTGAAAGCGGGCCTCAAAGTTTCATAAAGTTAATGTACTGCAGCCTGAATTTATGTTTGTATTACTATTTTTCAAGTTTATGAAATTTCTGTGTTTTTGAAGTTCAATTGTTGTGTACTGATGTGATCATTTTGGGGAGAAATCATGACAATAAAAGTTCAATTGAAATATATTAGAATGAAATAAATCAATATCGAATTGTTGCCAATGACTTTCAAATACCATAAGAGTGTCCTTGGGAAAGAGGTTTCGGCTGGGCGCACGTGGAGCTCCAGTGGGAGTGTTTGGATCTGGAGTTGATGGACCTCTGCGGAACCAACTGCTTATAGCCCAGATTATAAATATCCTGAGAAACAAACATTCGAGCACATTAACGTAAGACTTCAGTGCTATGATGCAACACTGTTTGCCTTATAACATCATCCATTTTAAAAATGTACTGTATGTATAAGTCATTAAATCAGTATAGTTTAGTCCAACCTTATTATACAATGAGTACATTTGGGGAAATATCACTGAAGATTATAAACAATACTATAAATCTGAGGGTAAACTTAATTCTGTTATGTTCCATAAGTTATAATGTTAAAATAAGTAAGCTCTGGTGAGAGAAAAAACCCTTGACATCAATTAAAGCGCGCAGAACAGCACTGAGATCCGTTACGCTCCCCTCATGGGAACATCTGCCAGGCTTTACAACCCTCAGGGCTCAAACACGGGTTGTCACAATATCAGAAACCTCAGCAGTCAATACCAGTGAAAGTTCAGGATTCTTCATACCATCTACATTTTCCCTTCCAGAAAATGTCATGCTTTTTTACATGTGATCACATGTGGACAACATGAATTTCACAAGTGCACTGAATCCCGTGTATATTCCCATGTTCAAACCCATGCGATCACATCTAAAACATGTTAAAAAAAAACATGTCATCACATGCGGATAACATATCCAATGGGTATAATAAACCAAAATGATATAAAACATGTTTATTAATGTATGCATATATGACTAAACAGTACATATAGTTGGATGGATGGATAAAATGGTTGGATAAAATGGTACTATTCAAATGACACAGACTCACTAGATGTAGGACTCACCTAAAGAGGACACCTTTGATCACCTGCCAGGCATTGGGCTGCTGTTGTGGCTGTTGTTGTTGGGCGTCTGGAGCTGTTGCATCTGTCTGAGCTACCTGACCTGAGGCTGCTGCCCCATTACTGCTCACCTGCACAGAAAGTTCCAAATGATGAATAAAATGACTCCAAAGAAATATCTGAAACCTTTACCTTAGGCTTTCTTGTTACTCAACTGGTCAAGCATGGCACTTGCAAAGGCAAGGTCATGGGTTCAATTCCCAGACACAAGCTCATGAATGTATAGCTTTAATGCGCTGTAAGCAGTTCTGGATTAAACTAGACGCCAAATGCAATAATGTAAAGGTAATACGAACTAGATGCTTAAACAAAAAGATGTCAGGTTCAATCAAGGATTATAAGAAACAGGTTTTAAATTTTAAAAGCTTGTTCTATGCTTATGCATTACTGTAGTTTAAGGGCACTTTTGTACAATACTTGTAAATGGTGCACTTTGGATAAAGTGCGAGTTACACCATTGATAACTTAACTAGCCAGCGAAAAGACATTCAAACATAATTATTCCCCATCACTCTGAATAAGTAAACTACACTTCCAAACAAGGACAATTTGTATTTTCATAAAGCAACTACCAATATGATCTTGTAGTCGATCTAAAAGCAATTTTATTGGGACGACTGCATTTGACACACTGCTGAATGAGGTAAATATTCATCTTAAATCTTTCTAACGGCGTGGGGAGCGCAGAATTGCTTCTGACTGAATTTAGGTCATCAAAATGGAAGACGACGACAGGGATCTGATAACAAATCATTTTGGTTACAATCCAGAACTTTAAAGATTACAGATAACTGTATTTCCGCAAAGACTTGTTACTTAGTCCAGGGACCTGTCTTCTTAACACATGCGAAAGCCAGAAACATACCTTAGGAAAGTACACAGATGCAAAGTTTAAAGAGTAACTATTACAATGTCCTTAAAAATACATTTCATGCAGTGTGTAATGTTGCTGTGTATGAATGTAAGCAGTCTGCAAGTTGTAAAGCTGAAAGTGAACGAATAACGAAGGAGTCGACTCTGAATCACGCGAACGAGTCGTCTGTCATTCTAATTTCAGTTCCGGGTCAGATATACGTCACTCCGTGTAATGTTTCATTTGCGACACTGCACGCGGTAGACCTATCACAGCAGACTAGACCATCTGACCAATCAGATCAGAGTGGGCTGACAGAAAGGAGGCGATTAGACCGATGAATCGCAGAACAAATCATTTGAGAGTCAGGGTAACAATAGCCGGGTTTCCATCCAAAGTTGCAAATTTAGTTTATGCGCGAAATTGGAATATTGCATAAAACATTTGCGAATAAGCACCGTTTCCATCCAACTAGTTGATCGTCACTTCCTAATAAAACTGCCACTAAATATCAGAAAGAAAAGTAAGAGAAGCCACTGAATATAATAATTTTCATATAGAATAATACTTGCGCAAGCAGACGATTACGAAACACAATAAATGCGGTGCTTTTGTGGATGTCTGCTGTTTGCAGTCGTGATGTCTTTGCTCAGGCATTTAAGAATGACCATAACAACACTTCTGATGCTGTGAAACAAGATCAGTACTCTGGTTAGTCAGGTTACGCAGTCTCATAGTGCAGCTACGTGACCTTTTGGAGGAATTTATTCGGCAAATGCGTTTCCATCTCCCATATTCGCATTAACCCTTTTTCGCAAAAAAGAAAAACCACCTCAAGCGAGCGTAAAAACTTTTTTGAGAATTAAGGGTTAATTTAATTCGAAATTTGCCGTTTCCATCACTTGTTTCTGATGCGAAACTTCAAAATGCGAATAAAACCAGAGTGATGGAAACCCGCTTAATAACTGCCTATTATTAGAAAATGAAAGTGATTTTACACCGTGTATGCATGTAAACTTGCTGTTGGACACTCAATAAACCAAAGTAGGACCTTGAAAATCACAAATTATTTACTCTTTAAAGCGGCCGTATCTCAGACAGTTTTTGCATATCTCATGTTAATCTTGAGTACTTACAGAAGAGTCTTTAGTTTGATCACATTTATAAAAGACAGATACAGCTGTACGATTATTTCTGAAAACATACGACGCGTGTGGGGGGGAAGGGGTAGGCGGAACTAAAGCACGTGCGCACCCATTGCCAACAAAACACAGACATCAGTTTCACTTTACCGCGTGCGGTTCATGTCCAGCATCTTTTAGCGCTGGGACCGCTCCATCTATCAGTTTCAAACAATCTCCAAATCCAGCGTTATATAACATTCATCACCCAAATGCAGTGAACAAACAAACACAGCTGAACTTTGCGAATGTAGTGCTCTCTCTCTCTCTCTCCTGTACACAAGTGAAAGTGACTTTTCCGCATGCTCCTTCTCCCGCTCTCCTTAGTTGACGCGTGGGAGTGCCCCATGCTTTCCCAGGAGAATTCTCCAATAAGGGACTAAGAAACATTGTTACGAAACGGATTTTCATGTTCGAAAAAAACTTTCAGAAACGTATACGAACGCTGGGGGAGTGTATTGAGCACAGAAATACTACGTCATACATCCAACTCGTTTTTTGACAAGTTGACCATGTCAAGCATGAGAAGACAGCACGTTTAACATTGCAAATAAGTCAGAATGCATGAAACACCGCTGCACAGCCGCTTTAAGCTAATGCCTGCCAGTGTGATCTATGCAGAACTGCAGACAAAACAAAGCATTTTGAAATCAAACACATTTCACTATGCTAAATCAAGTAGCTGGAAGCTGACCTTACATTTCCTATTATTGGGATGCGTTTCGACATCAGGTAGAACTGATCTAAGACCAGCGAAATCACCAAAGATGGCAGGTGTTCATACAGCAGTCATGTCTCAATGTTGCGGTCATGAAAATGTAAATCATGTAAATGTACACCTGTCTGCACCTATACATGCTTGTTATTGTACAGTAAACCTAACCTAAACTCTACCAATAATTTAGCACTTGGTATAAAAGCCCATAACCCAACACAGACCCTAAACCTAATCCTGCAAGCTGACTGGTCCATAAAAATGTCCAACTCTGAATCATGTTCACCACATGTGTACTTTGCATGCCTTCCTGCTAGACATGTATTTATTGGTGTATTTACTTGTTTTATTGCATTTCATATTTATTTTATGCAGTCATGGTTCTTTCTCATCACACGTTATTGAAACAAACAAAAGACACCAGGCCAGTTTTCTGCGTTTCATGGAAATTTGAAGGGGTCATATGACACGGCTAAAACTAATATTATCATATGTTTTAAATGTAATGCAATGTGTATACACGATTTAAGGTTCAAAAACGCTGTGTTTTCCACATATAGTGCATGTTTGTATCTCCTCTTTGCCCCGCCTCTCTGAAACGCGAAGATTTTTTACGAAGCTTATCGCTCTGAAAAGCGAGGAGTGCTATGATTGGCCAGTTAATCAGTGCGTAGTGATTGGTCGAATACTGCAAGCGTGTGACTGAAATGTGACGCCTCTTACCATATTTGGAACATCATGTTCCAACGCAATTGTACTGACAGGTAGGCGGTCTTAGTCAAATCATACCACGAACTGAAGTAGATTTGTGGGGGTGTGGTTACACGAGGCGTTTCAGGCAGGTCTGGGTGAGCATTCGCTTTTAGAAAGAATGCATCTTTTGTTACGACGAATTCATGCATGGGCAAATTATAACACACCAAAGACACAGAAAACACGTATTCGCGCCATATGACCCCTTTAACAAGCTGGAGAAGTCAAAGTGGACTCTTGTTTACATTAGGCACGTTATGTTTTGAGAAAAGGTGAACATGAGCAACCAATGTTATGATTCATAACATCTCTTATGACCTCTATAAGCGGTGTAATGATTGACCGTAGAGTTATTCATTCATACAAGCAGAGCTACCCTTGCTATCAAGGCTAATAATTCCAGCAGGCCAACAAGACTTCCCACTTCTGAAAGCTGTAGTTCAGGTCCAAGTAAAACAAAACTAGCAAATGAAATCCCCACGTTCGCTTAAAAATGCTTGTAGGCTATTGGCTGGGATTAGGCTCTGTATGAAACTTGAAAAGTGCACATAACCCTTAAACCAATTAGCTGACAGCACACGCGCTGGTATAATCGTAACAAAACGTATTCCTCAAAACACAAGTCACATTCAACTTCCGCTTATTAACGGATAGGGTGGAACAATACTCAACAGTCTTTAAACTGCTTTGACATGTGATGTTAACAGCAGCGAAGCTGCTAGTTAGCTCGAATGCTAACGCGAATCACATAAACTATACATATAAATATATGAATGTCCATAAATAATACGGACTGTTTCTCTTAATCTAGCAAGCTGCCTATCAAGAGATCATTTTAGAGCATCGATAGGGGCTCGATCGTGACGATGTCCGAAAATGCTGTTCAGATAGCCAGCTCAGTGGACTATGAAATATAACACAAAAGAGCACTAAATTGACCGAACTGGTTGATCTTGTTCTGTGCTGTGAAAATGAAGTGTCCTGGTTAAAAGAAGTCACACGACATGAACCGACAGACCCTTCGTGACCCAGGCAACATTTCTCCCCCACTGCATGCTGAATTAAAGGGGTCGCTGATTCAGACCGGCAATCTGGTTTTTCTCTTTAAAACGGACACGAATAATCAATTCACTCGCTTGTTTGGATTAGTTACGCTATGGTCGATCGTTGGCACGTTCATCTGATGGGTAGATTTTATAATTTCGACTATTCTTACCTCTCCGTTGCTTACGGAGGGCTGCTGTGTTGCTTGGGTCTCCTGCGCCGCCATATTACCTCTCTCTATCGCACACTGTAATGTGGCGGTATGTAATCTGCAATATCGCGAGATTTCCTGTCTGACCAATATGTCTGAGATTACCATTTAACTGAACGCGATGTTTCAGTGTGATCACATATATATCATACTTTAAACGTATTTAGCCCACGAAGTAACTATGTAATTTCTTAAAGACAGGCTTAAAAAAGAACATATACGATCTTGATTATGTCTTTATAATGAGTTTATTCCCTTTTAGAGCTGATTTAGATAGAATATCTACTACTTTGTAGCCTAAATTTCGCTGTACTACTCAACACAAATGTCATGCCATGAATGTACTGTTCTACTTGTAAATGTAAATGAAAATATTAAACACTGCAAAGCACTAAACTAGCGTTGTAGCGTTATACAACCACTACATGTCGCCAGACTACAAGAGATTAGATTCTCCTGATTACTTTTTGAGCTTTGTAATTGTTGTTTGTAAAGAAATAAAAAATAACAGAAAATATTTTAAAGATACATTGAAACACTGGACGCTTTACTTTTTGACAAAATCATGCTGTAAAATATTAGTCATATACTGAATGAAAAATGTATACATTGTGGATGACAGTTTTTTAATTATTAAAACTTTACAGGGGCAATTTAGGCATTGCAGTGATTGGAATACCACAGATGGATAGAGAGTTTACTAACAGAAAGGTAAGATGAACTGTAAAATCAATAAATATGATAAAAATATATTAGGTTACCAAAGCACACGCAGCTTTTATGAAATTCCAATCCTGCCTAAATTAAAAATATGATGAAATGTAAAAAAGCGAAAATAAGTAAATAAATACAGAAATTAATTTTCCAAAAATATAAAAAATGAATGAAAAATAGATATTTAAATGTATTATTTATTTATTTATACATTTATTTATTTATACATTTTTGTATTTATTTCATGCACGTATGTTAATATGTATTTCCGCATTTTTACTTTTTCATATTTATTTGTTTTCACATTTATGTATTTATTTATTTATTGTGTGCATTGTGTGTTGACAGCAGTGAGGATAAGGATCACTCAGTGCATAGCCGGACTGAAATGACTCCACACTACCATTCTCCCGAATCATTCAAACAAAACTCTGACTCTGCTATCTGATATAATTTGCATTGCAGGGAAATTTAATCTACAGTATGCCCCCAGCTAGTCGTATATAGGGCACCCAGTATACAGTATTAAGATTGCTAGCCCCATGCCATCCAAAGCAACCTCCGAAACCCAAGAATATTTTTATAGCGAATCTTTTGGACCTCTTATCTAAGTTACCTAATTTTCACAAACTCAGAATATTTTCATTTTAAAAACAAGAATTAGGCACACTACAACTATTAGATGTGATTGATATTATGACAATTTCTAATATTTTTTTCTTATATTATTTTTTGTAGGAAAATAAGCAGTTGTTATCAGTCACAACATCTAAAACCGTTTTCAAAACAATAATTCATCTTTCCAAAATAATAAAAATGTAAAAAGTGTTCAATTTTAACCACACCTAACCCGACTGATTGTTGTGTACAGCTAAACTGTAGCAACCCACACATTGGGCGGGGATGTCAGTCAAACGTGCTCTTAAATATTATATAGCCTAAATTATACTTACTGACTCCAAACATATGTCAACATAACTGTTTTTTAGGGCGGGATCTAATGAGTATCCTCCAGTCACTTTAACCGCTGGGAGGAGCTTGTGTCAATTTAATCCATGTCTCGCTACAAACGCTTGCTGATATGTATAGTATATCGCGCCAGACGGTGTTGTGGCATTTGCTTATAGATCTGGGAATGTGCGCGCGGCGGTACACGGCAGTGGGACGATATTCTTGGGCGGTGGACGCAGAAAATGACCTTTTGTGATAACGTTTTTGAGGGCTTGGAGTTTCTGTGGTCATCATTAAACCAGTCTCTTTTATCAAACTGTTTATTTTGTTTTAAGAAATAAACGTCGGCCGCGTGTTTTGGATTTTCCCGCAGGAATGGATCGCGTCAAGAGTTCAATGCAGCAAGTCCCGAACCCGATTCCCAAAGTCTTGAGCCGCCGCGCTGGCGGTGCCAACAGTTTGGAAGTTGAAAAGGAAAACTTCGAGCGTGGTCAGGTAAGACATTGAAGTCGCAGGCAAGTTTTATGCATGCAACGCCAGCGCGAGCTCTTTGAACGCAGACTCATTCACAGCAACAGAACGATGACCGCGAGCTAAAACAAACAAACTGCGTAACGTTATATCAATAGAGTAGTTACTAAGACACAATTGTTGTTATTTTCCTGGACACAGTAAATCAGACAATGTGCACACTTGAAAACATATCAGTATTGTTTTGTTGTGGTAAAAATATGAGGTTATTTGAAGTGTAAGTTATCTGCTTATTTAAAATTAAAATAAATCACAGTTGGCTCTTTAGCGCTTGTTTGTTTGTCTGTCAAAGTCAATTGCACGAAGCGTCTCACCAATGCTTGTCTGGACAAACCATGCCATCATATTTAAAAACTGTTATTTAGGGCATTTTAGATGTGGCCTCAGATTTGTAAACCTTTGATCATGAACTTGTTAGACATCTTTATCAGTCAGTCAATTCAACTTCTAGTCATTTATGTTGGGAGCAAAGTTCTGCTTTGGTTCTCAGTTAGGTTAAACTTTCAAAGTTCAATAAGTATTCAGTTACATGCACACATACGTGGAATTCATTCCAATAACAGGTTATGCTGTGCCAATGTTATACTTTTCATGATATGATGTTAATAGACATTATGAGAGGTCTACCTCATCAATATGTTGTATGAACAGATCCTTTCTGAATGAGTTTTGTGTTTTCAATCTGATGTCCATATACTGAGCAGTTGTATAAAAGCTTTTAGAGGTTTATAGACGCTACTGTAAATCCAATAGGCTTGATGGTCATGGGTTCTGATACAGCCATCAGAGTAATATAGATTGACATATTTGAGAGAAATGTAGATCGTCTTAAATGCATCTAATTTACACACAAGCAGTTCAATGGTTTTTATTTTACGCAAGTGGTTGTACAGTGTTTACGCTTTGAATAATGCAGTGCTTGAGAAAGTGTGTTGTGAAATATGGAGAAATGCATTCTCATTGTTCATGCACTCTTCTCACTTCTCTGGGGGTCTCCCCTCCCCATCCAGAGACAGCAATCGAGAAAAGTAGGTCACATGAATGAAGCTGCAGTCTGCTGCCCCACTGCTGGGTTTCAAATACTGTATAAAACATCACAACTGACCGATTCTTTCCTTCCTTCTAGATGTAGACTTCACTGCATCAATGTAAACTCGCTTGATTTTTGGCATCACGTTTGACTCAAGCGCTCATAATTCTACTGTTTACAACTAGGCCAGTGACATGGATTAGCAGGACGCATGCGCCTTTGAACCATTTTAGGACCAGTAACTGGATCGGTCTCTAAATATGAGTTTTTGTGCTTCATGCTTTTAGATTTTAATTGAATAAATCTGTGTTGTTTTTATTTGAAACAAAATGTGGTGAAATCTGCGCTGGCTTGAAAAACGTCTGAGGTGTTTCTCCCAAAATTGCTTAAATGGGAAATATAAATGGAAACAAAAGAGTGGATTTGGGTACATTTAATGAGAAATCTTCATATAGTTCATATATAGGCATCTTCAATAATATTGACTTTTGATTGCAAACTTTGCAAACCAGTGGCCTGTATCACGAAGCGAGGGGAACAAACGCTGAGTTGCAGAGTAAGTTTTGGGTTGACAAAACCCGACCTGGTTTAGATCAGGTTCAGCTGTAGCACAACACTTGGTATAAACGTTCTTTGTCAACTCAGGTTTGATTCAGAGTTTGTGAGGTGCGTGCACCTGAAAGTGTGACACGTGCGGCAAACAGCCAATCACACGGAACCAATCACATGGAACATGGAAAGCATCATCAGTTTGATTGACTTGCGAGTATCAGCGAAATTCACTTTTCTGTTGAAGATGAGGAGATCACGACGAAAAAATGTCATAAATTGAAACACATTTACAAGGCAGGAATAAACACTGCTACAGTGAAAGTTTGACAAGGCAGCTACTTACTATATCAATACAGAATCAGCTGAATTTAAATGATTTATATAGGTTTATAATAAGATCAAATGATGATATGTATGCTTCATTACTTTAAAATGCTTTTTATATGAATATAGTTATATATATATAATTAGTTTTGATTTATAATCAATACATGTAAATAAATATACAATATAAATAAACACTTGGCAGCAAAAGATTTTCCCTCTATCATCTTATCACTTTTTAAAATTTGGAGCGAGAGATACATGGGGAGTGGCTTCAGATATACGTCACATTTCTCAGAGCTGATTGGTCCAGTTTTGGTTTGCGATCTCTAACCCAGAATAAAACCTGCTCCGGAGCAGGTTAGCCGTGTAGCCTAAATTACCATGGCGACGAAACCCGCTCAAAACCAATCCACCTTCTTGAGCCCAAAAACTCAGAGTATGCTCAAACTAAATGCGAACTTACAAAAACCGGCTACAGAACTCCGCTTGTGACACTGTTGAGATCTCTTCTGAGAGATTTGTGGATCTTTTTCTCAGGAGACTTAAGCAAACGTTTTTAGACAATTTTATTTATGTAGCGCTTTTCACGATGTCGCATTGTTTCAAAGCAGCTCTACAGGTAGAAAACAAAACAAAAACACAGAAAAGGGTAGAATTAGGTACAGTCCATACGTGGTATAGAAAGAGTAAGACCATTCTGATAAAGCAATGTTAATGGAATGTTAACTTTTTCATTAAAAGTTACTGAGTAAATGTATTTGATTAGTGAGGAGACCTTATTATTAGTGAATTATAAAATGTATAGTTGTTTGAAGCTGTTTAAGTCTGATTTTGTTAAGACTGCTTTTGCGACCGATATCAAACAACAAAGGAGTGTTTTGGGCAGGGATAACAGTAGAGGCATCATGTAACTGAGTGCAGCTAACTTCAAACCATCATGAAAAAAGATACTAGTATTGTAACTAATTATAATTATATTTTATAAATACTTATAAAAGTAATTTAGATTTTCTTAAATTAGATTTTCTCATTATAAAATCTAAAAGTTTCATTAAACTGAACTTATTTCAGACATGAATATACACGTATTAACACTGAAAAAGCACAACTGATCAGGTCTCAATGCTATTGTAAGCAGTGCTTATCAGCTAGCTTGCCTAGAGGAAGTCTGATCCCATAATATCCTGTCTCTTTTCTGCCCTTGGAACGCTATGTTTAGATTAATGAGTCTTTTGTGGTGTGAGTTCAGCCTGTTTTAAATGAGAGGATGCTAGTGTGGTTCTCTGTAATGACATGAGCATGGTTTGCCTTGTGGCTGGGTGATGGAAGACTAGCATTTACTTCACATAGGTTTCATGAGTAGGAAATCTAAGCAGGGAATCTTTGTTGTGGTCAAAGTCTATAGCAAAGGCGCATCCGGCCAGCATCAGAATCAACACGGACGAAATGACAAGATAAGGAACCTACAAATCAGTCAAGTGTCATATAAAGCCAATATAAAAATAGCTGAAATACTTTTCTATGCATATTTAGCGTTCAGGTTTGATTGAAGTCTCGTATGGAATATCCGATTTTCAAAATTTCAATCCCTGTTAGATAATCATGCCCCGTCTTACATTTTTCTTCTCAGTGAGTATTCTTTTTTTTGTTCTGAAATGCGTCACATAGAGTTTTTCCCAACGTGCATTGTTTCAAATCAGTTACGTTTGTGATCCTTCCTGTGTTGGTTATGCGCCCATTGAGGAATTCTGGGGAGGAGCTCCTGTGTTTTTCCAGGGCCTACCAACACATAGCCAAACACAAGCCTCCCTATAACCTCCTCATCAGTATTTGACTTTTTACTCTGCTTTATAAGCTTGACTTACTTCCGTGATGAACTTTTTATGGTTAGATTTGACTCTAGTTCCTGTACTCTTTAATCTGGAGTGGGGAGGTTTTTTGGTGTCATAGACTGGAGGAGGGCATTTATGAAAAGTCCTGAGACAGCAGAATGTGCAGGGTCTGGCCTCTGGCCCCGGCTCTCTTGCTGTGGATTAAAAGTCCTGTGCAGGTTTGGCTGGCAGCCAGATGTCTGTGCCATGAAGCGTGTGTTTAGATCACATACCAGACCATCAATGCATCCAGTTGCAGGAAAATAAATGTATAAATGAATAACAAATTACACAACCATGGAAATTTCTGTAGTCAATATTTCTCTAGTTATTCTCAGCTCTAAAATATTTTATCGGCAAGAAACTTCTTTGGGTGAGTGCAATCTATAAAAAAGCTTCTCAACGCTCATCACAAATGTTAGAACTAATTGTTTTTTTTTGGATGGGGGGATGTATGTGTATTAGCAAAGGTCAATGGCTCTTGACATGATGTCATATACAGTGATCTTTGATACTTTGTGCTCGGAATGGCCGTATGTAACTTTGCCATGTCTTTCATTATCTAGAATGGGCTATAAAGATATTTGTCATATACAGTAGTGTTGCATGCTTTCCCTTCATGTGTTTCAAAATATTTTCAGGCTTATGGTCAGTTAGACATGGATGTCTGTTCAGTGATTCAGTGGCAATGTCACTACACAACCGGCATAGTGTCACACTTGGCTAAGTATGTTTGACCAATAAAGCACAGCAGTGTAACCGTCCCGATGGGCCTACCACACGGTACCAGGAAGTGGATGCCAGTAAAGAGCATGCTTTGTTTGGAGAAGATGCTCTGATTTAGCCTTTTTGACACATTTTGCGCAATTAAGACATTTTCAGTGGAAAACATTGATATCATGTCTAGCTAAACTGATCGTGTGTTTTTATTTATTTATTAATTGCACCTTGAACGTAAACTGTTGTATAATTGTTTTTACAACAGACAGTAACGTAAGAAATAAAATGAGGTTTTTTTTACATTGAATTATGCTTAAATAGCTACACACAAGTTTTGTCCAGCCATCATTTGTTATAGCCACATTTTAAAAATAATAGCTGTTTCTAACAACATATTATTATTATTATTATTATATATATATATATATACAAAAAACTTTACACCAAAAAATTCTAAATAATGTTATGACTGCTATATATTAATAAATGCACCTTTGTTATAAAACTGATTTGTTAAACGTTTTACCCCATTCTGGCTGATGCCTTCAATAATCATAATTTTACCATAAAACACAGAAAACAAATGTTTGCAATGCATTAAAACACATTGACACTTACAAGACGAATTTCAACTTGTTTGAGACCAGGGGCTCATCGTTTTTGCTAAACTCGGAGTATTTATTTACGGTCATACTGAAGACACATCTCGTAGCCTCGAGGCTATATTTAAACCTAACACTGTCTTTAATTAAACCTCACTGTATTTCAGTTCTTCTTTTACACAAGCACCTATTGAATAAATATTGAATGGCGCTGCACACTAAGTTTAAAAGCAGCCAGAGGAGGGCGCTATTAGCTCAAATTACGTCTTGCGAACGTGACTGAATGCGAGAAAATGTCAACAAAGATATAAACACTAGGCTTTGTAGTTTTACATTATGCATGATAAATATTTTCTCTGTTTACTAGGTTAAAAAATGTCATTGTAAAGTGTCAATCTTGTATATTTGAGATAAATTATCCATTGTATATATTGTATGCCTTACCGAGAAACTAACTTGCTTTAGGAAAAGAGTGATGAATTCATTCTGCATGTCTGCCGCGATGTTTACCTTTTGCTGGATGCTTTTATTACATCATGGCTTCTTGTGTGTTATTACATCACGGTTACTTCTGGTTTTTGGTGATGCGAGATTTAGTATGAAGGATGTGTTTTTTGAACGCTCTCCACATTTCCTTTTAAGTCAACACAAGTAACAGCAATAAAACTCATAGCAGTGAGCTTCAGTAACCCGTTAATCGCACACACTCTTCTGGGGTGGGAATGCCACCCCTCTTCCTGGGCTGGGAATATGCTTTTCTAGACCGTCCTTCTACACGACTAGTAATCGAACGATGAAAGTCTAGCCATCTGCCAATCGGCGCTTGGGCGGCGAGGACGAGGGGGAAAGAACAAGGCACGGGAAGAATGAGAAAGAGGGACACATGTTGAGTTAACGGACCGTCCGCCTGCCTCCGCCTCCCTAAGCGGACTCGTCTCCCTTTCCCTGCCTTTAACTCCACACAGGGCACAGATTCACCTACGCTTCCATATCCCCGCTGAACTATGGATTCAAATAAAATGGTAGGTGATGGACGAAATGGGAATGTTAGCCAACGTTGATCGGCGGGTGGGGAGGGGATCGCGCTGGTTGTTCGCGGGGTTATTTTGTATCGAGGATTATATGGCGTGTTACATTGTTGCTTTGAAGTAAATGTCCCGCAGATTTGCAATGCAGAATGACACACACGAGTGAAGAAACGCTGCGAAATAGTTAGCGCATTAGCCAGCTTCACGTCTGCTGGGCTCATCAAGTATTTCTCAAAACATTCCCAACGAAGAATGAGAGGGCTTTTCATGGCGAGTGGGCTAATATAAGCACGCTTTGTCGGTGGGAAATGCATGCGAACCGTGTTGTAGTGCATTTAAAGTGCACAGCTGATTTCAGAGCGTTTAGTCAACAAGAACACGCGACTGTATTGATATCTTCATCGTGCAACTAATGCAAACTTTATAGGTGCTTTGGGGACCGTAAAAGCTGTGCTGTTGCCTTGCTGTCGGATGGCACTGATATTTAGTCTGCTTGTGAAAGCATTGGCTATTCGTCTTTGTTTGGATAGTTGAATTTGTTTGCTAACCTTCTGTTTACTCGCAATGCATCCTTAGGAATATTTTGTTACAGTAAAAGTTTAGTATGCAGACTGCATACATATTATGTGTATCAGTATAGTTTAACTACAAATGACATAACCAACAAACTTAAACCATGGTTAAATTCTGTAAGGGTAGTCAGCTCGCATCGTTGTTTCACACCAGTGTAGAGTTGTGCGTGAAAACAGTCAGAATTGTTTGAATTGCAAACACAGCCTGTTTTCAAAATCATTCTTTGATGAACGTACCATAACTGGAAGAGATTTTTTTTGTGACGTTAATATTTCAGGTTTTTCATTTCAGTCTTGGTCTTATTGTACAGCTCCAAAGCAGGTGCAATAAGATCAGCCGGGCTTCTCATGTGTCTCACCCCACCACCCTCACCCACATCGGGGGCATCTTGGTTCTGACAGGCATTCATAAAACATGCGGCCTTTACTGTTGAATTTTGACCGTATCAGTCTTTGGATCCAGTGTAGGTCCTGAGACAGGCCCAAAGACAGTACCGGGTGTTTTATTTGGCTGCAAGATTCACTGTTTTGACTTAAACTGCTGCACCCCTCTCTGCTTTGACTCCCCACCAGTTATCAACATTATGCGAATGATATCTGTTTGTTCTCAAATCCCTCATGTCATACTCGGTTTGACCATGGTATGAAAACATGTCTTTGCTTGAGTGGGGTCCTGGGATGCCCGCCGGAGCTGTGTGTGTTTGTGCAAGCTAGGAGGCTAAAGCTTTGTGAAAAGTCGATAATTGATGTAATTTCCACTGAAGCAGAAGCACTTTTTGGATTTGAGCAGTGCCTTCTGGGTTTACTAAGAGGGTTGTAGGCTCGGAAATCTGCGTTAGTATGCTTGTAAAACTCACCACCACATGCTTGCTTTCTATTGTGCTCCTGTCATAGCACTCAAGTCGCTGTTGCTAACCAAAGGGCCTCGAAGCAACACTTATCAGGTTCTTTAGAAACCTGACCGCCTCTTCTCTTATGTATCGCAGAGATGATGCGTTATGTTCTTGATTAATTTAATGGACATTAACAGGCGAGACATTTTTTTTTTCTCAATTTGGTAACCAGCAGTATGTGAATATCTTCATCTCATTGGCAAGTGGTATTCCGCATCCACACATCCAGAATAAAAGCTTGTGTTTACATGTCTGTGCTCTGTGCATGTTCAGTTTGTATTTATAAACGCATTAACGTAGGCTACATGTATACGTTTAAGAAAACAATATAAAAATGAATAAATGTTTATGTAATTTAAATTATATATAAATATGTACTGTACGTGTATGAGTTTATAAATACAAAATTAATATGCACAGTCACCGTGCACAGACATCATGTAAACACAAACTTATATTCTGGATACGATTAATTGTTGAACAGCCCTATGAAAAATGTTGACTAGCAGCCATATTTTGATTTGAAATGTGTTTTGGTTTCAGTTTTGCTAAATAAGCTTCAAATATTAATAGTTTTCTCACACAATAAATTTGCTTCAGAATACGTTTTTGTGTGCTAAACATCATTTAGAAAGTACAAATTCCTTTAACTCAATTTATTTGAGGTCAGAAAGACTGTAAATAATATAAAATCTTGTTTTTGCTAAAGTATTTTTGAAGCATCTCCTTTAAACATGTATCCACTACTTGTTTACAAATGAGCAAAATTTGCAACAGCACCTGAATAGAGCTCTTTATGTCCATTGTGACTTTTCCTTCCAAAGTCTTAACTAGGTGTTGACTGAGTGTTCCCTGTGAGGGGAAGTTTGAGTCACGAATGAACAAATTAGAACATTATCTTGAAAGGGAAGAAAAAATAATTTCGTAAGGCAGTACACAGTTGCCTTTCAGTGAGATGACCTTTAAAATGGGTGGAGTGGTAGCTGAGACCGTGCTTAGCTGAAAAAAACACAACGCTAATGGATAATTGCACCCCCTCTCAATCAAAAGGCCAAGAAAGGAGAAGTTTGTGTAGTGCTGTTTTTTATGGGTGTTGGTATTAGAGTTCAGGCCTAGTGTGATTTAAATAGAGGGCCACTTCAGGGAAGTGCAGATGTATTTTTAGTTCTTTCAACTTTACACCCACACCACAGAATAAGCTAAACGAGAAGCCACAGGCCGATACCTCATTCATTGCTCACTGTTAGAAATGCGTCTGAAAGCACATGTTCAGACAATTTTGGAGTGGCAGCTTTTCCCCAGAACTATCAAGATTACCTAAAATGGGATGCTGGATGTAAGAAAGTTGTTTGGGTTGGCCGCGATGCCCTCTGGAGAAGCGTGGGTAGAGCCGGGCATTCTGCAGCCAACAGGAAATGCTAAAGAGTGGGTGAAACAAGTCAGGAAGAGCTAGAAGAGGCTTCAGAATACCCCTGGGCTTTTAAACTGTAAATCTAAGCTTGGGACAAGAGACCTTATGGACCAATTTAGTGATGGTGACCGTCCCATCCCCCAGCAAGAGAAACTGAGTACATTGCCAATGACAAGCAAAGTTATTATATGAAAAGACAGTTTTTACTCAATTTGTCAGGAAGGTAATACCACGTGTGTCTGTAACAACCCGCACAATTTGAGGTGTCATTCAGTCCTCCAGTTTGTTGAAAGCAAGCCTCACTAATTGTTCATCATAACATCTAATCCTCCATGCTCATGGCTCAGCATGGGTTAAAGCATAAACCTCGATAAGAAGAAAGCCATTTCCTTACACTCTTCTCTCCAGGCAGATGAGGTCATATTAGGACAGCCGGCCTTAATATCCCCGTAGACCATTAGTGCTGTCTGCGATGCCATCGATCTGATTGATGTTGTGCATTTGGCAGTTATGTACAGTACATAAGGACTGTCAGAATAGCTACCGACACAGATGTTTGCAGATCATCATTCACATATGTTTTGTTTAACAACTTGTGTCAGCTTGATACAGAAACATCCAGTCTTGTGGTAATACGCCCTTTTCACATGACGTCACGCATCTTCCGTTCTGCCGCGAAGCAGTGTATCATTACTTCCGCTAGCACTCCAGTTCATAAGGTGGCGGTAATGCACCTATAAGCTGATTTGCCAACCGTCAGTAAAACTCAAGAAGAAGAAGTTACTTCCGCTAGCGCCTCAGAATGAAGTTTACCAAGTGGCTTGCACATCTGCCACAAATACGTCTAGATGATGTACAACGTCTTGCAGACAAATTTTCGCTAACGACAAGATCAAAGCTAGAGAAAGGATACAAATTCTTCGTTGAACAGTACCTGTTTGATTATGAAGGTAAGTGTTTTGTTTTCTTTTTGTGTTAGCGAAGGTGCTAGGATAAGTACTTGAATACGTGTTCTGTCAGTTTTTTTTCTCACTGTTGTTAAATTCCAGCGCGACGGCAAAACGGAAGTTCTTCTTCTTCTTCTTCTTCTTCTTCTTCTTCTTGTTTGTTGCAAGACGGATGTTATGATACACTGCTTTGCAAAAAGGCGGAAGTTAAGTGACGTCATTGTGAAAAGGGCGTATTAAGCATCTAATGGATTGACGGGATTAGTGGGCGAGAGCTTCGATAAACTACTCGTGACATAATGGGCTGTTTAAGAGCTTTCTTTGTATAAAATAGCTGGAAATGTTGTTGCTGTGTGGTTGGGAATCTGTAGTACGTGGGATGACTGTGCCGATGATGTCTTTTGTGACACAAACTCATTTAGCCTTTGGAGGGTTTTTGTGAGGCTGGAAATATTCAAATACATGGAGAAAAATATTAGAAAAAATAAGATTAACATAATTACGTTTTTTTTCTGTTGTTTCCATGACAGTTTAGTCAGCAAGTCTTCAAATGTCAAAATGTTTTTTTTGTGTGTGATAAATTATGCAGATTTGAATACAAATCACATTGTGTCTTGACTGGATTATTTTCATTATTGTAATACAATAATGTAATACATTCAGAATTCTGTTCTAACTGTGTTATGATAGCAGGAAACAGGGAAGAAAAATGTTTTTGTTTTTTTGTATTTCATGACAAATAAACACAAAACATAAATCCTAATACTACAATATAAAAGTGTTTTCCAATTTTTGTAACTTTTGGGATGAAAAATTGTCTCCACAGTAAGGCATGCGCATGCATATGCTGCCCACAAAACTGGAAGGTTCTTTCTCAATCTGGCAAACTCTAATCTGAAACATGCTATTTCCAGGAATAAGAACAGAGGGTTGTTTTTAAATCAGTCTGCCTGAATTGTCACATTTAAAAAATGTAGTAGACTGATTTCTGAGCGCTTTTGAAGATGAAATCAAATTTGTTTTTCAGCTATGCGAGACTGCGATGTGTGACCCAGATGTATTTTCATATGTGGAGATGATTGAGCACTCCACCAACTAGGCTTGTTGCAATAGTTGGTGTCACCGGTGATACACAATGTCCACCCGCCTACCGATTACATCACTTGTCCACCGCGGCACCGACCCCCACAGTCATTTTTCATTTTTATAGTAATAAATCACTTATTTTAGTCAAAGACCAGACGGCACATCTGAACGCGGCTGCTGCATTCAGCGTAAGCAAAACAAGTCGGATTTTATTCATCATCTGAGTAGAGCGAAGTGCTGACTGACAAGACGATGGCATTCTGGCAAAGAACATAATAGAATATGTAAGCACTGTCATCAAGAGCCGGTTTAAAGTTTTAATTTTAATTTTAATTTTGTTCTAATTTTCAAAAGCCGGTGCTTTGCCAAACATTAATGTTTTTTGTTTCGTATTCCTTTCTTATTTATTTATTTAACATAAACGTTTTTCGTTTCGTAGTCCTTTCTTATCCTTTCTAATTTATTTATTTGTTGCACAATGTGTGCCATGATTACTCGTTTTGTTATATAGGCAACTTATCTAACGTAAATGTTTTTTATTTTCATTTCTTATTTATTTTTTGCTTTGTGTGTGCTGTGATTATTCGTTTTGTAAGGTCTGTGTTTAATACAAGCAAATGTCATTGTACTTTTTTTTTAGTTTTGAGTGTGTTTATTAAGAAAGATATTGAACCCACCATTAATTCCGTTCCCGAATTGCCACTATTTTAAAACTAAAAGTAAAATGCGTCATGCGCACGGCCGCATCTTCGACAACCCCACAGCAAACCCCTAACCCCCGGTGTCACTGGTACAACCGGTGTTTTTACACGTCGATTATCTGGTGGGAAAATTTCATCACCGCAACATCCCTACCACCAACTACTCATACACTCCCTTTCATTGGCTCTCACTTTATTTCTCTTCCTACTTTACTACGTGAGTATCGCTTGATGTCATCAGCCATCCGTGCTCTTGAGAGAGCCACCAAATTCAGCAGCCAGTGCCAAAAAACCTGGACAGCTGGCACAATGCATTCACGTGGATGACAAAGTCTCAGCGTTGTCATATCTCTGCTCATGCTAACAATGGGGCTTAATTGTTTTGCTGGACAATTTAGCTGTTTATCTACTCTAATAGATTTAAACATCTTCATTTCCTGTTCCCTATTGGAAATGTATATAAATACATAATATTACTACATAATTTCTACTATTCGCCTTTCCTACTGACTTCATGGCTCATTGAGCATTGTAATAAAATCAAATCCCTTTATTGTCACTCAACCATATGCACAAGTGCAACAGTAGGTGAAAAACTTGGGTGCAGTTCTGTTCCGACCAACATGGCAGTATGACCGATATGAAACAGAATTGTAGATTACAAGTAACAAAGATCCAATATAAATAGCATAAGAAAAGTCGACGTCGAAAGTCGAAAAAACGACAAAGTTGGTTCGGAGCTCACGACCCAGCAGCCATACTCGGCGCCATCTTGGACATATGTTATGTGTTCTGAATACATCATTGGTTCTTGGAAAGAGATTGTGGTGATATTTAGACTACTCACATGGAAGAAACAAGGATAAGAGCTATTATTAGCATGTTGTTTGGTTGGTCTATGAAATCTGGAATGTTAGCAGTGTACAGGCTGTTGGGTTCTTAACACTGGTCCATGAGGCTCCCCAAAGTGACAGCCACCAAAATTGATTGGGCCAGGAATTAAATTATTGTCTCAGCTATGTAGAGGTTTCTCACATCGTCAAGATATATGAATGTTTTCACCAACCATGTCGAATTTGATTCTGGGATTGTATCTTTATAAAGGATAAAATTGATGCTGCTTTCTCTCACTTTCTAGAAGTCCAAATAGGGCTGCTCGATTATGACAAAAAACATAATCACGATTATTTTGGCCAATATTGAGATCCCGATTATTTAACACGGTTACTCATTAACTTTTAAAACAACATAGAAAATAAATAATTTTGCTTTTAAACTGTGAATTCAACTGAAAATAAATGTAAAGAAATAGCACAGCTGAACCACTGTAAAGGAAGGGGGTGCGCTGTGGATTTATACCACAAGAAAAGAGAGGATCCTTGCAAAATGGAATGCGGCACAATAATCGTTTTACCTTGATTATTTTGTTTTTGTAATTGTTGAAGGCCAAAATTGACGATTACGATTAATTTTCGATTAATTGCACAGCCCTAAGTCCAAAACAGCTTAAGATGTTTTGAGGAAGTAACACTGAGAAACGTAACTGTCCTGCCACGCCTTAAATAGGCTCACACAACCATTTTTCATGCCGAAGGGTCCGATTAGAGTTCATTTTGTTCAGCTGACCGTGCTAAATATGTGATGCATGTTTAAACAAGAGCTGTTTACGTTTTCCAGGTACCAAATTGTCCTCCCTAGAATTGATGTCAATTTGGCATTTACGACTGAACAGGAACGAGAGAGAGATGAGACTGCAAACACAAAACAATATCGATATCTTGCTCGGACAATATAACTGTTCGATATCTTGCTCGGATTTGCGTCGTGTCTGGGCTCCCAATGTCATGAGCGTCGACAAATAGATCATAAACTATTAGGAGCTCAAGGAGCAGGGTTCTGTGTCTGAAAGTGTCGTTTAGGTAATGCTGCCTGTCGAGCAGTGCCTGAGCTGAACTTCATTTGTATTCAGCGGTTGTTACACAGCAGTGGTTAGAGTTGCTCAATAGGCCTCCACTGAAACACACACTCACTGTTTCACTCCGAGCACAGGAAGGCTCTTCTGCCATGAGCTGGGTCCTAAGCTTTAACTTGTCTAGAAGAGCTGAATGAAGGGCATGTTTCAATTTCTTCTGTCTTTCTCCTCCACAGGCAGTGAGCATCAACAAAGCAATCAACACACAGGAGGTTGCTGTCAAAGAAAAGCATGCTAGAAATATCCTTTCAGTTGTTAGCCTGAAAATGGAATGTGGTTGTTGTAGAGTTCGGATTGTTTGGTAGATTTGGTCTCTAAATGTGCTGGTGGATTAACCACAATGACACAGCACAGCAACGTAACACAAATTTGTGTTCTGTATATTGTTAAATTGACCACACAGATATTAGTCAGACCTATTAAAGGAATAGTTCACCCAAAACTAAAATTGTGGTCATCATTCAGTTACTTTCATATCGCTCAAAATGTTTTCTACTTTGGAACATAAGATCATTTAATGACTATCCGGATGGGTGGATACAGTACAATGGCAATGAATTATGACTCATTATATAAGCGTTAATCTATATTTAAAGGGATGGTTCACCCAAAAAAGAGAAATCTTTTGTTATTTACTCACCCTCATGTCATATCTGTATGTATTTTTTCTTCTGCAGAACACAAAAGAAGATATTTTCGAAGAAGGTTGGTAACCAAACAACATTGACCCCTATTCACTTCCATTGTATGGATACAAAACACAGACATTTCTCAAAATATTTTTTTTGTGACGCACAGAAAAAAAAAACAGGTTTGAAATGACAGAAATGAATAAATGATGACACAATGTTTATTTTTGGGTAAACTATGCCTTTTACAGGTAAATTTCAGTCAAATTTGACCCTTGCTTGGCTTTACACCCTGCATTGATTGCACAATATGTTACACATCTATGAAATCTGGAATATTGCAATGTTAGCAGTGCAAAGGGTTGGGTTCTCAACACTGGTCCATGAGGCTCCCCAACACGACAACCACCATAATTCATTGGGCCTGGGATAAAATGGCCCAACAATGTAGAGGTTTCTTATCACACGGCCAAGATGTGGTTCATGAATATTTTCACCAACCTTGTTGAATTGTATTCTGGGAATGTGTTGTATTCAATTTGATCTAGTAAGTGATATATTCACAAAACTGATTCAAGACTTCAGTCAGTTTCGATGGATGCTAAGTTCGCAGCTGTGCCTCCCAGTTTTTTCCTTGACTGCAGTTTTCACCTTGTATATTGGGCACGCATCATGAGAAGGGGGCTCACACCTTCTGGCTTGCCGTCAACCGCTTACCCCTCTCCAGCAATGCAGTGCTCTGCTGGAAATTTTGCCATGTCTTCCACAAGCTGCTGAGAGACGGCCATCCAAGTGTGAGTACACCAACAATTTCTCCAATGCCCCTTAAATATTTCCCTATAATGAAAACAATATTAAGCATTCCATGTGGGATGTCATCTCAACCTCTCTTTCTTTCTCTCCTCAGGTCATTAAAGACTCCATGCGGCACAAGTCCGACCTTACCGACATGAGCAGGATGTGGGTAAGCGCATCTACACATTTCACAGCAGCCGGTTCGAACGGTTTCACACTGAAACGTAGGCTCGCTCTATATAACTCAGTCTTATAGAATTTGGCCTTGTTGAGCTCCCTTGAGTTTGCATTTCATTGTGGAAACTGTCAGCGTGTCAGTCAGCGAGCCAATTTTCATTACTGCTGACTGACATCTGAATACGTTGACATTCATGACTCAGATCTTCAGCAGGGAGATGATGTGTAATTAGCTAACAGTGACGTGTGAGCGTTTGGCACTCTGGAGGGGGGCATACAGAGCTCGGCTTGTTACGAGTACCAGTCACTAATCTTTTATATTGTGTGACGTGTCCAGGTCAACAAGTCAACTTTAACATATTTCACAGCAGTGTTAGCAATTATTATACTTTGCCCAAGAATGTTTCACAAGTCAACAGGAAGGGTCAGATGAAACATGCTGAGCTGCAACATTTATGTACTGAAAAGCCCTGTAGTTGCATTGGCTGATGATACACTAAAGGCTCGCTTCCTGCAAACAATTGAGTTCTCTTCCCGTCGTGATGTCACAATGAGTGGTGAAGAGAACAGGAAGTGGAAGAATGAGCTCATTTGCAGCTGGTCGTGTTTTGTGTACACACAAACATGTTCACATACACCAAACCTGACCTTAATCTGCCCTTAATGACTCACGCTTTATGGTGAAGCTGATGAACTGAGAATGTGTCGAGGTCTCATTAGTTCTTTCGCTGGTTTAGAAGGGCTCCCACATCATTTACTTTTAATGTGATCGGTCCACTCCTCTCTCCCCTGGCAGGGTCATTTGAGCGAAGGCTACGGGAAGCTGTGCAGCATCTACCTCAAACTGCTCATCACCAAAATGGAGTTTCACATCAAAGTGAGTGACATAAGCCTTGAAGAAGAACCGCACAACATTTCATGAAACTGTTATCCTCTGATCTGCTTTTGATCTCTCCTTTAATGTTCTAAATGGGGGTGCACAATGTTTTGAAAATATCACAAATGTGCATATCACAAAATATCTTGTGCTCAGGGACTTTTTGCATAATGATATACGTTTCCTAGAATTAGCATGTCCTGTCTCCTTAATTCCACCATCAGCGACTACTAGTAGCAAAAAAGCCCATCCGTCTTGCTCCAACTTCCTGTTTCAATGTGAAATACATTAACATCAAAGCAGATTGTGTTGGTGTTTATGGAGACTGTACTGAGAGTCAGTTAGACTCCCACAGATCTAATGTTTCCCTACACCTGCTTTCCCAGAATCCTCGTTTCCCTGGCAACCTTCAGATGTCAAACAGACAGCTTGAAGAGGCAGGCGAGAACGACGTCAATAATTTGTGAGTATTGCTGTGTTTCTCAAACGGTCTCGTGTTCTCAGTCCTGATTGTGAGCAAACGCCATAAAAGTTGAATTTATTCTGAGGTGGAATTGAGTTTTGGTCTTTTTTATTGAATTTAGCAACAAATCTTGTGCAACAAA
Organism: Triplophysa rosa; assembly: GCF_024868665.1. Lineage (NCBI taxonomy): Eukaryota > Metazoa > Chordata > Actinopteri > Cypriniformes > Nemacheilidae > Triplophysa > Triplophysa rosa. The sequence goes on along the minus strand of NC_079903.1, from coordinate 10,752,305 downwards.
TCTTGCTTTTCGTGTCTATGAAAAGAAAGTGAATTGTGTTTTATCTCTTCACAACACTTCCAGCTTCCAGCTGACGGTGGAGATGTTTGATTATCTGGAGTGTGAGCTGAATCTCTTTCTTGGTGGTAAGTTTCTGATGGGGGAACCCTGGTGTATAGACCAAGTGAAGAAAGACTGTTTGGACCCTGTGTGAAATGCTCATAAGTGTTTGTTTAAAAGTAGGTGGGACCCCTGGCCACACTCATCTATTATGTCATTGTCTTAGGACGTTTATGGGTTTGTTTCGGAACCTGGTGTGTTTTCTCTCTTGGTTTAGTTCGTTTGGGCATATGTGAACACGGCAATCGCGCTAGGATCCGCCCCAAAACAATCACTCCGAGACCACCTGAACAAGGTGGTCTCGGCCCGATTGCAAACGAACTCTGGAGCGGTTCGCTAGACGTGTGAAAGCCATCCGACCCAACAGACCAACGAACCAGGCTGTATCACAATGTATGATGGGTAATTACGTAAAGTTGCTTGACGCAGATTGTTTGCTAATGGCTCCCAAAATGTACCGTGGGCTCACTTTGAGCAGAGAAGAAGTGAAATGTTTAATTGAAATTTGGTCAGACGAACACATTGCCGAACAGCTCTCCAGAACACACAAAAACACAGAAATTTATAAAGTGTTTAGCGAGCGCTTAAAACAAATGGACTTGAAGTAATATAACAGAAGTTACCAAACAAGCCACAATAATGCCGCGTAGCTGCTGTCTGTCCATCCTGACGGATGACATCTTCGAGCGGAATCCCGGAAAATAAACAGATGCACTCTGACCACTCGCAAGTGACTTGTATTAACAAAGTTTGGTCCGTTTGGAAATATTGCCTTGTGAATGCGAACCGAGCTAAAATAAATTGCAACATTGTAGCGATTTAACCCCCGGTTTCGGAACAAAGCAATCGATCCACAGGTGTGAAAACGCCCTTAGACCAATGGCAGCTCAAATGTATTTAACAGCCAATACAAAGTTTGCACTGAAACAAATTCAAAAGCGTCTTAGTTTTGGCCAGATGACATCACACGGTGACTTTGTGTTCATAAGCTTCTCCGCTCAGCAGTAAGGGAGAGCTGAATGTGCCCGTACCATAAGTGTGTGACTACGCTAATAAGGGAAAATCGTCCTGATCGTGCCTATCCATAAGACTCAAAAGCTGTCGAAATCTACCAGAACACTGCTCGATCTCAGTATGCCTGTGCTGGAAGCATTAGGGAGATGTTAATGAGTGTTGTTGGCTGAAGCGCAGCTCTCTGCTACAGGAAACCACACCTCTGTGTGCTGAGAAGACTGAGTCTCATAGGAGTCTGCATCAGTGAGCGCGGAGGGGGGCGGGCGGGCGGCCTGAGGGACTGATGTATGGAGATGAATGAAAATGAGGGAGGATGGGTTGGATACACAAAAAGTGCATGGCGAAAGGAATGAAGTGAATGAGGGATTCATAAAATATAAAAAAGAATATTATATATTTTTATTTATCATTTGAAATTTTTTTAAAGGCCATGTTTAAGATAGGAGGCTCAAGTGTGATCTGTGGTGCACCTTATTTCAATTATTTATAACAAGAGGTCCTCTAAAATATGGTGAATTAAACATATACAGTATGTGTCTGTTATAGAGTAAAGGAAAGATAAGGTTTCTGTTAAACGGTTTGATCTCCTGTCCGTGTTATACTTTATATGGGATGGTTTTTTTGTTGTTGTCAGTGTTCAGCTCATTGGATATGTCTCGTTCTGTGTCCGTGACGGCGGCGGGTCAGTGTCGTCTGGCTCCTCTGATCCAGGTCATTCTGGACAGCAGTCATCTGTACGACTATACTGTCAAACTGCTCTTCAAACTCCATTCCTGTGAGTCACAAACACAACTCTGAGACACACACACACAAAGCGGTAACGTGAAACCTTTGACAAGGTTGACATCCATCATATTTTGGCCAAATATTTGATCTAGTCTAATTTAGATCTGAATTTGGTTTTATATGGCTAAATGAAACTCTTGTATTGTTATTGACACATAATTTCTCTTTTTCTGAATCAAGATTTTGTGTGAAATGTTTTCAGTTAAGCTACTTCGCAACAATGTACATTGGACTATATAAATAAAATTGAATTTGAATTCAAGGAATTTGACAAAAAAAGTGATGAAATATTGTCGAGTCTCTTATTGTAGTGACACAAAAAATATATATTTTCTCTTCAAAATGCTAAAATAGTGTATATAGTTCTCATTTACAAATAAACGGACAACAATGTATATTTAAAGGGATAGTTCACCCAAACATGAAAGTACTACTCCATTACGTCATTCCAAATCTGTATAGTGTAATTTTTTTGAAGAACATTGCTAACCAACAAGACCCCATTGACTTCCATTGTATGGACATTTCTCAAAATATATTCTTTTGTGTTCCACAGTCATTTTTGGGGGGTGAACTATACCTTATTGCACTCTCACTTGATGTTTATTGAAGTATTGATTGGTATCACAATAGAGCTGATAGTGGGGCTTAGCAGACAGCATTTTCTTTTTCACATGATCATGAATGTTCTCTCATGTCCTTCAGGTCTGCCTGCAGATACTCTTCAGGGTCACAGAGACCGTTTCCAGGAACAGTTTAAAAAGTCAGTTCAATATTCACCGTCACTCTGTGAGAACAGATGGTGTGACTCGCACCAGTTCATGCTGTGCTGAGTGATACTCTTTCTTTTGTCATTTTTTCACTTTTTCTCTCTCTCTCTTTAGACTGAAGAGTCTGTTCTATCGCTCCAGTAACCTGCAGTATTTCAAGAGGCTGATTCAGATCCCACAACTTCCTGAGGTGAGACTCCTGCATACCAAACAGACTGCTGCCTAACTCGAGTCTAGTGGAAAGACTTTGTAACGTTTTTGCATACTTGTACAGTAGGTTCCTACTGAACCTTTTTTCTATGTATTCAACATTATTCTTGACTTTTCTCATCAGAATCCTCCAAACTTCCTGCGGGCGTCTGCCCTCTCTGAGCACATCAGCCCAGTAGTGGTGATTCCAGCCGAGGCCTCGTCTCCTGAGAGTGAACATGTGGTGGAGACTGAAGATCTGGTGGACACAGACATCCCAACCTTACCGGTACCACACAGTGACATTGGTTATAATATTAGTGTTTCATTTTTTATTTAAAGATTTTTTTAGTGTTTGCTTATTTAATCTCTGCCAGTTCATACTGAATGTTAATTGACTGATATTGTTTATATAATTCTGGGCTTTCATTTTGTGGCTATTTAAGAGTAATTCATTCACTCATTGCTGGTTGCAGGGGTGTAACAATAATGGGGTCACGGTCGCAATATTTTGAACAAAATTTTACAAAATGAAACTAAAATTCAAAGAAGTTTTTATTTTAAAGCATTAACAACATTTCAATAACATATGTTGTTTAGTTAAAGGGGTAATATGACACGGCTAAAACAAATATTATTGTTTGTTTTAGATGTAATGCAATGTGTATACACAATTTAAGGTTCAAAAACGCTGTATTTTCCACATACCGTGCATGTTTGTATCTCCTCTTTGCCCCGCCTCTCTGAAACGCACAGATTTTTTACAAAGCTCATCGCTCTGAAAAGCGAGGTGTGCTATGATTGGCCAGTTAACAGTGCGTAGTGATTGGTCGAATACTGCAAGCATGTGACGGAAATGTAGCGCCTCTTACCATATTTTAATCGCATCCAGAATAAAAGTTTGTGTTTACATAGTATATTAATTTTGTTTTCATAAAAACATACACATGCATATATTTAATATACAAATCAATAACATTTATATATAAATTCAATTTAAATGAAAAATTGTTATAATATATTAAAAAATATAAATAAAAACATGTAAATATTTCCTAAATATGTATACATGTATGTGTATATTTATGTTTATATAAACACAAAATGAACAGTGCACAGTACACAGACATATTATTTAAACACAAACTTTTATTCTGGATGTGATTAATCGCGATTAATCGTTTGACAGCCCTACTGTGTTTGTAAATAAAAATGGAATAGGTCTCTCACTGACAAGTTAAAATGAAATTTTAACTAAATTAAAATGAAAAAAGGCATACAAACATACAAAAGAATAAAATCTAAAAGCTGCAAAAGCACAACATTAAAAAATGTTAACGCAGGTCACATTATATTATCAACCATTTATTCATTACTGCCCATAATCAAAAACTTTTTTAAGACTTAGGCCTGAATTTCTATATTGTGCATCTCTGTTGTTCTATGTTTAAAGACAGGAATGCTTCTCATTGTGTTTAATATCCACCAGAGCGTAGTGGACACTAAATTTGATGACCTCTTTGGGACCTCGGCTGCTACCGATCCATTCAACTTCAACGGTCAGAACGGCATGCGCAAAGACGACAAGTAAGATCACAACCAAGAGTACACAATGATCTTTGATTCTGCCATCAATTTCACGTATGATATCTCACGCCGGCTTCACACAGCATGCGTCAGGAGTGCGTAAGCGGCGCATACTTTTTTCGGCCAAAATCAGCCATACCGCACGTGTAAGCAGCGTGTGCTCGCAGAGCAGAAGCGGCACATAAGCAGCAGTGCATCGATCATTTCGGCGCCGAGTCTATTTTTGCTGCGCTGCTCACGCTCAATTAAAGCAACAGTGCATACTTTACAGACAAAATCCACATGGATTGACAGGAAAAGCATCGCATCACTCTCCAATGGTGAGTTAACCCTTTAGTGACTTTGTATCCTTCAAAGCACGATGGCTTTTTATTTATAAAGAGAACGCGCTGCTCACGCGTGCAGTATGAAACGGGAGTCAGACGTGTAGTTTGCATCAGTTTTAAGAGCTGCCTTTGTATGTTTCATCAGAGACCGTTTGATCGAGCAGCTCTCAGCGGAGCTACATGCCCTGAAAGAGGAACTGGAGTCCTTCAGACTGGAGGTGAGAACACACAAATACAGTAGAGATGTGAAAATAAAATAACCAGGAAACTGAATGCAAATTGTGCCGTTTTTGATCTTATTTAGTTGAACTCTCCAAATAAAAATGTATGTAGTAACTACATTTTATGTAACGTCAGTTTAACTGGGATTATTGAGGTTAAACCATAGTAACCAAAGTTAGTTGTTTATAAAATGTACTGTATTTATTATTTACAAACTATTCATACAATCAAATCGTATTGTGTAAAGTAGTAATAATAATAATAATAATAATAATTATGATAATACAGTTTTTTACCATGCCAAAAACCATGCCAAATTACGAAAGGGAAAAAATGAAGTAAATACTTTTAAGTAACCATTGAATGATCTTTCTCAGAGTGGGCGTCTCTGTCAAGCACTGAGGGGGCGTGTGAACGAGCTGGAGGCGGAGCTAGCAGAACAGACACACCTGAAGCAGCAGGCGCTGGGAGAGAGCGAGTTCCTGAGGGCGGAGCTAGAAGACCTGCGCAGGGTCAAAGAGGACACGGAGAAAGAGCAACGTAGCCTGAGTGAAATCGAGAGTAAGAGATATACGTCTTATCTTGTTCTGTACAAAGAAACAAAGAAAAAGCACCTAGTTAACGTTCTTAACCTCTGTAATGCAATCCTTCGAACACAAATGGTTACTTTCTTCCTCGTTCGCACTGAAAAAAACAGGCTTTACTCTGGTATTGTGGTTTTACAAGCCTTTCCTTCCTCTTAAATGTATTCACACTGGCTGCTTTACCACATCTGCTTTTAACAGTAAGCATGATAAAGAGGCAACATGTTTTGTGGGCTGAACCTCTCAGCGCCACCAAACGCTGTGTTATAGGATATTAAAGAGCTGACTGTGTGAGGACAGAGATTGATGTTCATTAGACAGGCTGACTGTTTGCTAGAGATGAAGAACACAGCCGTCAGAGACCCCAGTCCACACCGGCCACCAATCCAATACTAATACAATCCAACAGCAGCATGCAGACATAAATCAACCCTGTGCTTAGGACACTGTCAGTAACTGCTGTAATAGTATGTGTGTGTGTGACTAACAATAACATGTCCGTTTTTCAATATAAAAGTACTTTCATCCTAGTTGATAATGTGGAATTGGCTATAAGTTATAGGTTGATTTCCCCCCCAAACTGTAAATATTGTGGCTTTGTGGCGTTATAAAACATTGCTCTGTTTAAGCATCCCAGACATCCTAAAATAGCAACATCGGCCCAGCCACTGTAAATTTGACATTATAAAGACATGTTGGTTCCAAATTTAAATAGTTGGCTACACTTGTTGGATGCATATAACCGCGAAGAGATATTTTCAATTCAAATGTATTTTGTATTGTAGCAACTTTCACTTTGAGTGCAAAAAAGAACCATAGTAAAAAAACTCTAGAACGATAAAAATTCTCCACCGGAAGGTTGCAAAGGTCCCCAGAAAAGTTCAGAGAAAAAAAAGAAAAATTTGTAAAAGTCTACTGAACAATATTACCGTTTCATTTCTAAGTGTTTATCTGCTTTTGTGCAACATGTATAGGGTTCAGAATTGTTCCAGAATTTTTATCGTTCTAGAGAGTTTTTTTTACTATCTTCCCCGGACCCCAGTTTGAAAACTCCTGTGTTAACTAATGATGCAGAAATGATTCACTAATGCTTTTTTAATTGTGTTTATTGTATGTGTAGGAAAAGCACAGGCAAATGAACAACGCTACACCAAGCTAAAGGAGAAATACACAGAGCTGGTCCAGAGTCATGCTGACCTGCTGAGGAAGGTGAATTGATGTCTTGACCGCACACACTGACAAATGCATTCAAGCTCCAGTATCAGGCCTGTTAGAGTCAACATAAGATTTATGTTGCTAAATGCATCCTTGTTGGGCACCTGCCTTGCAGCAAGAAGGTTCCTGGTTCACATCTCCCAGTTTTCTCCAGGTACTCCGGTTTTCCACACAGTTAAAGATATATAAATATATATCAATTGGAGTTACATCATTGTCATTGCTTCACACACACTACAAAATCAAGCGGGTTTGGAGAACGGATGGATGTTTCTTGTCGTTTTCATCTATACAATTATAGAAAAATACAAAAATAGCTGACTGATGTTAATATAATAAACGTTACATCGATAATAACAATCAACAGCCATAGGGATTCAACTGTGAGCTCCACTCTCAAGCCTCTCTGTAAACCTGCAGGTAATTTAGCTCCACCACCAGGCTTTCACCCCTGCTGACTAAACTCCATTTCTCATACAGACAAACTTTGGCACGTTCTCCCTCTGCCAAACTTAGAAACTGGCATCACGCTCTCTCTCATGCATGGAACGTGTCTGATCCGGCCGCAGAGACCTCCATCAGCGGGACCCGCGTCCTTGCGAGCAGAACTGGGTCAGCCAAGAGTCTTGGCTGTGTACTGCACTGTACTAAACCGCCTGTCTGTGTGTGTTTCCCAGAACGCCGAGGTCACGCGCCAGATGACGGTGGCCCGTGCCGCCCAGGATGAGGTGGAGAATATCCAGAAAGAAATGCAGGACAGATTGAAGGCTGCTCAGGAATCCACAAGTCAGCAGGTCGGATGATTAACGCAAAATCACACTTTATATGCTTTGTGTGTCTGTAGACCGCTTGACTCAAACTCCTCCTGTGTGTGTGTGAGCAGGAGAAGGTTCAGTTAGAACAGCTTCAAGCTCTACAGGCCGAGCTCTTGTCCAGCAGAACAGAACTAGAGACTCTGAAGAGCACAGTCACTTCCTCCCAACAGGTGAGTTGTTCGTCACAGACCAAGTTGGATGTGGTGAGACTGTTATTTGCATGATGGGCCCAAATTGCACATGGGTGTTAATATGTCAACAGCACCCCATACCCCCCTGCAAGCTCGCATCCCACTTCCGTCTGTAACCCCCCCCCCACTGCCTCTAACAAATTACTCCACCAGAGCCAGCTAGAGTGAACTCAACATATCAGTTTTATTTAATGAGATTATTTGCATGGCTTGTTGTGATCATAAAATAACATTTTAGCGATATGGAGGAGAGTTGTGCTTTCGGGTATGGAGCCATATTTGGATATGGGTGGTATTGTCTAGTTTTATGTTTAAATTGCAGCTTAGCTGCGACAAACACGTCAAGTCGTGTCAATTCTGTCTGAATGCGTTCTCTTTATCTCTCTGTAGTCTCAGGAGCAGGTCTGTACTCTGCTTACTGCTCTAGAGGTTGAGAAGGCGGGGCTTATGGAGACACTTTCTCAGAAGGAGGCGGAGCTGGCAGGTTTGGGGGTGGAGTTAGAGCGTGTGCAGAGCAGTCTGACCAATGAGAGGGAGAGCGGCGTGAAAGCTGCCGAAGCCCTGCAGAATCAACTCAACGAGAAGGTGATCATTTGTTTACTAGTATGAACAAATATACAAACTGCACGTAAATGTAAAGTAAATTCTGTCACGATTAGCATAGAAATGGTCGTAAAGGTGCAGTTTGTAACAATCACTAGGCTAGTGTTATATATTTTGTTCAGCTGTGTACTTACAATATCTCAAATGTTTTCAACTACTTATAAATCGTGAGAAAATCGCCAGTCTAAACAGTGACACGGGGCTGTGCAGTCGCCTGTCATTGGCGTCATATCCGCGTTACCCTTTGTTACAGCCTTTGCTGACATAGAAACCGCATGACAACAGTGTCGTGGACAAATGCGGAAGTAGTATATAGTGTCTAGCAAGCCACTAGCTTGTTTCAAACAGTCACTTATTTATGGACCACAATTATTCGCAACATTTATAAAACTTTACCTCATCCGCTAACATGATTTTTCGTTCCCGTCTGATTGATGGCCATCAGCGGTGGAGTTGAAGAGAACAGATCCCATCATTCCACGCTCCTTCACAGCGTCATCAAGCTACGGCATTGTTGTTGTTTTGATCGTGCGCCCTCTAGCGGCGGTTTTTACAAACTGCACCTTTAAAGCTGAAATTCGTGACGTACTACAAGTGACAAAGTTCATGATCTCTTTGAACACATTTTCTGTAGGAAAGTCGTGAGCAGGCTCTTGAGAGCGAGCTTGCGGGTTTGCGCTGGACGGCTCTGCGTGGAGCTCTGGAGGAGGCAGAGAAGATCGTACAGGACAGCCTGAATCAGATAGATGACCCCACACACATCAGCTGCACCAGTTCTGCCGGTCGGTGACGGGATCAGATTACCCCCACCCTTATCACTCATGAACCCGTACAGCAGAAAAGTGTTGCTCTGTGAGGGTGTAATGAATATTACAGTGTGTGTCCATCTGTCTTTTGTATGTAGATTACCTGGTGTCCAGGTGCCAGGTGGCTCTGGACTGTGTGGAGAGGCTGCAGTCTGCCAGAGATGGCTTTGTATCAGATAACACAGGTGACAAACACACGCACACATATACAAAACATCTAGCAAATGATTAAATGTAAAAAATGCAAGTGCAATGTAAAAAAAAAAATACTTCCTAATGCTGCTCGAGAGAAGAGAGATGGGGGTGTTCTCAGGAATGCACAATGTGCCAACCAAACAGTGATGCAACGTGATGTTTAAAATTGCTTGTACTGTTTCTCACTCCGACTTTCCGCTGTGTGTGTTTGTGTAATAGATGTGTCCGGGGTGGTGCGGGCAGTGACTCAGTTCGCTCACCTGGTGGGTGATGTGATCGTGCAGGGGAGTGCCACTTCACACATGGTGCCAGTAGAACAAGCTGACGGTGAGCATGAAATGTCAATCACCCAAATGACCAGACAAGCTTGTGACATCATGTTACCATAATAGATGCAATTGTATCTAAATATTTCCCTCTAGAGACATTAGGCTTGTTCGACTTGATGCGGCGCCGCAAGATCCGACAGGCGGATGACATCAAAGTACCGCAAGAGCGATTCGAAAGCAAACTTTTTATCGTTTTTCGAATCGCTCTCGTGGTATTTTGTCATCCGCCTGTCGGATCTTCGGCGCCACATCAAGTCGAACAAGCCTATTAAAAGCTAAAGTACCTGCATAGAAATGTTTTAAAGAATCTAGAACTTTGATGACATCATTCTGCACTTCCGCTTTTCAATTAACTTCTTGCCCAATCAAATCAAATCTGGAAACTGAAGTGTCCCGCCCCCTACATTTTAAAAGACGCTGAAGCTACATTTGATATTAGCCAATTTTGAATTACACATCACTGTTGACACTGTTTTTTTCTCTAGCTTTTTAATCTAAAACTACATTTTAAAAAGGGGAGGAGCTTCTCCTGTTTTAGTTCATATTGACTAGGGGTGTAACGGTTCTCGGTAAAAATTGAACCGCACGGTTCTCCACCAACGGTTGCGGCTCATCTTAAATCTGACCACATTTATAATATGGTTCGTTAGAAATTATAATGCGTAAAACAGACTGACAAAGTTCAGCTAATGTATGTTTGTCGATGGATACACATTTAATACCCACAACAAATCAAATTTCAATAGGGTTGACGTATGCTGTACAGTCATTTATGCTATCATCACCCGGGTGTTGTGAGCGCACGAGTGCAGGTGAGACCTGAACAGCACATGTTGCTGTTTAAACTAAACTCATTCAAGCCTTACCAATTTAAACATTTAAGTACAAGATGATGCACAAGAAAACTCGCTTGTGTGCTGTGAGAAGATCCGAAGCGCGCATAAGGAAAGTCTCAGACATGGCGCAAATATTGAGTTGTCTTTGAAGCGCTTAAACGGTCAGATTCACACACGAAATAGGTCAACATGCCCCTCTTGTCGAGTATCTTAACAAACATAGCAGGATATAAGTGAACGGACGAAACGGACAAAAAACAACGCATGTGTGCAGTATCAGTGTACTGTATCGGTTTCATTCCTCTTAAAGCGACAGCACACATATTCCTGCCGTCTGTTAAAAGTCAAGGAAATCACTCACTGCTTGTGACTCAATAGCTTCTGTAATTCAATTATGATTCGTCTTTATTTCATTTGTACATATGCAATGTTATGTTTTATTTGATTACTTCAATCCATTTCTACCTTAAAAGGTGTATATACAGTAGTATCTTATTTAATTTTCTGCTTTGCTCTGTTGTTTTATTGGTGCTGTTACTTGTAGCTTGATTATTTTTTCTTATTTTTATTTGTCAGTAGTCCCTTTTCCCTGAACATAGCACAAACCGAACCGAAACCGTGACCTAAAACCGCGTCACAAACCGAACCGCGAGTAATTTGAACCGTTACACCCCTAATATCGACACATCGAATAACAATGTGATCAGTAACTTGCCCCTTCATCGCCATCTCTGTTTGAAACATAAATTGCAGGTCACTTTATGTACTTAAAGGGAGGGACGGTTCACCCAATAATATAAATTCTGTCATCATTTACTCACCAGTTGTTTCAAATCTGTATAAATGTCTTTGTTCTGATGAACACACAGAAAGATATTTGGACGAATGCTTGTAACCAAACAGTTCTGGGCCGTCATTGGAGGAAAAATGACAATGGTAGTGAAAAGTTCCCCAGAACTGTTTGACATTGAAAGAAAATTCAAATGTGAGGTTCTCACACCCACAAACAGTTACGTCACGGCCGTACATGGCAGGAAATGTGTGTCGTGCGTCTGGTAAGCGTATGTGCGGTGTCTGCAGGTGACAGATGGCCCGTCTTACTGCTCTCATCTTTCTGTATTTGTCTTTCTCCGTCTGTGGGCAGCAATGGCAGACAGCGTGAAGGCGTGCGGCGCGGAGGCCCTGGCGTTACTGTGCCAGCTGAAGGAGCAGGAGTCTATGGGGACTGCAGACTGTAGCCGGTTGAGGGCGGTACTGGATACTGTAATGGGATTGGGCGAGGTGAGTGTCTTTGAGTATCAGTTGAAAGCCAAATCAATCATAGAGGATCATTTAGAGTCAAGCATTGCATAGCTTTCGGCCAAATGTAGTAGACCATTTGGGTTTTTGCGTTGTATACATATTACAAGATGCAAAAATGGTATGAGTAGTATACTCTTGTGCTATTTTAATAGGACTATATGTTATTTCCTTTGAATTGGGGTTGAGCAGAAGTTGCGGCCGCGGGGTCTGAATCTGCAGCAGGGTGAACTGGGAGATCTGGTGGAACAAGAGATGGCTTCCACATCAGCGGCGGTGGAGTCAGCCGCAGCCAGAATCGAGGTATTTAATTCTCTGCTTGCTTTGCCGTATAAACCGATGCTTGATAGAATATGAAGCGCTCGAAACAACTCCTGGTGTTTAATTCCCGTCTGACATTTGTCTTGAACAGGAAATGCTCAATAAGTCCAGAGCGGTCGACACTGGAATCAAAATGGAAGTCAATGAAAGGTTAGACAGAGTTGCGTTTGTTATGAATACAAATATGGCTTCACAATACACCGCTCACTCCATGACATACTAGATGTTCATTTGAGAGTTTGGGGGTCTACTCATCAAACTCACTCAAAATATTTGAATGTCAAGCACTTAGCTATGCAGGTTTATATTAAAGACACATTAGCTGTCCCACCCAGGCCCATATGTGCTCAAACGCTGCTCTTTGTCGCCCCCTGCAGGATTTTGGCATCCTGCACGGATCTTATGCAGGCCATCAAAGTGCTGGTGCTTTCCTCTAAAGACCTGCAGAGAGAGATTGTGGATGGTGGCAGGGTGAGTGAACCCTCGGGAAACCAGAAGAACATGTCAATAAAAAACAGATCAATCTGTGATGTCACAGAAGTTTGAGTTGTGTCAGTGTTCGCAGGGGGCTGCGTCTATGAAAGAGTTCTACGCCAAAAACTCCCGATGGACTGAAGGTCTTATTTCCGCCTCCAAGGCCGTAGGTTGGGGCGCCACCATGTTGGTGTAAGTATTCCAGCTGAAAGCTGATTGGATGAGCCTTTGAAGCCATTTTATAATGGTGATTGTTTTGTCCGCAGTGATGCCGCAGATCAGGTGGTGTTGGGGAAGGGCAAGTTCGAGGAGCTGATGGTGTGCTCGCACGAGATCGCCGCCAGCACGGCCCAGCTGGTAGCTGCATCTAAGGTACTTCAGCAACAAATCACCGCGTGGCACCGTGTGGAGATGAGTACAGGGTTATAGATGATCCTGTCTCTGTTCTCATCAGGTGAAGGCAAACAAGGGCAGTTCGAATCTTACCAGCCTGCGGCAGGCTTCCAAAGGGGTCACCCAGGCTACCGCGGGCGTCGTGGCATCAACCAAGTCCGGCAAATCTCAGATCGAAGATACGGGTAGGTGCTTGTTAGGTATCTGAAACAAAAGTCAGCCAGAGCCGCACGTATAGGTTGGCTCATGTGGGAGTTTTCGCATGCGGCATCTTCTCATTTTCTCTGTGGTTTCATCCATAAAAAGTGGCATATAAGTAAACCGAAAAGAGAGCTTCCACGTTAAATTTGGTTTTCATCGACCTCCACAGTCACATTGACCCATTTCACATTTAACTACAGCTGTGAAAACTGGTTTATGTTGCCCTCCAGAGATACAGGCATGAGACCGCACACGCTCTCTCTCCTCTGCAGCCAAAAGCCTTAAACAACTTTGACCAGTCACATGCTGTTAGCGACATTGTGTGTCCTTTCACGTTCGTTCCAGCGGTGGAGACTGTTGATGCAATTGCAGCAGCTAGTAAACAAAAGCTTTCATGCTATTTTTCTTGCTGTTCATACCGAGGCATGAATGCATATTGTCCACAGTATGCAAAATATGCGTTTGCATGAAATACCCAGATGATATACATACTGCGTTTACAATGTGCATTACAATGCCAATAGCCAGTAGCATTTATGGCCAACAGATCCATGCTTTCCTGTTTACTTGTGATAGATGGTTGCATATAGTTTTGAGAAGGGTACATTGTCATTCTATAGAGCATTTTATGGGTCATTTTTATGAATGTAATATTTAATATCAATATTATTTATAATGATAATAAACACCCTTGTGTGGGCTATCTGTGTGTAATGGACTCAAAGCACTAAAACCGCTTCTTTAAGGCTGAATTCTGTCTCTCTGTTTCAGAAACTATGGACTTTTCCGCTATGACCCTCACTCAGATCAAGAGGCAGGAGATGGACGCACAGGTGAGGTGTTACCCTGTATTTTATTCTGTGTGTGAGCATTTGAACAATTTTGACTTTTTAATTAGTTGTAGTTTATTCATATTTATTTATTATATATTAATATTATTTATGTTTTTATTTTATTTGTGCTTTTGTCATTTCGTCAATTATATATATTTTTATAGGGCTATATAAGTTGAAGTTTTTTTATGAAAAAAGAAAAGAACCATATCAATACGAACAATATTAATATTAGAATTATTCATAGAAATAATGTTTTAAAGTTGAGTTTATTTTTATTTCCATTTATTTTCAGTTAGTAATGTTTGTGCCTCAACTCAAGAAGTGAAAAAAATGAATGAATAATGTAAATAATAACACTATAAAAAACATTAATACAAATAATATTCTAAAGTTAAAGTTTAATTTATTTTTAGTTCAATTTCAGTTAGTAATTTTAGTACCTCAACTTAAATTAAAATTTATTATAGCATAATTAGATATTGTAACAAAATTAACATAATTAGATTGTTGCTTTAGCAGAAAGTAAATAAAGATATAAATATTAAATATAAATAATAATAATATTAAAAATAATTGTTATTACAAATAATATTCAAAATTTCATTTATATTAATTAAAATGAATGTTTTAATAGTTTTAGTTAACTGTAATAACTAGCATGTTTTATTAGATTGTGCTGGTTTTTAACCCTGTAAGAAAATGTTTTTAACCAGTTCGCTCCTTTGAAGACATTTTTAATAGCCTTACATCACATACAGTTTTTAAATGTAAAAAAAAGCCCTGATATATTATAGACCAAATTTTTCACGCCATGAAAATAGCCATGGAAGCTGGCATGGCGTTGAAAAAAAAAAACTATAATAACTCTTCTGACCCTCTGATGTATTGTTCAGGTGTTGGTCTTGGAGCTGGAGACGCGGCTTCAGAAAGAGAGGGAGCGTTTGGGTGAATTAAGAAAGAAGCATTATGCGCTCGCTGGTGTGGCGGAGGGCTGGGGAGGAGAGGAGGAAGGTGAGACTCCCTGAACTACAACCACACTAAAAAAACAGCTGTCCGTCACATGCATCAATGTAGTTTGCATCAAACTGTCAATCAACCAAAACTGTTTATTCCTCGAAACATTTCCCCAAATGATCAGTGGGAGGAGTTATTTACAGGCTAACTATAAAGGATGTATTTCAGTATTAGTGTGAAGGGTGTACATGTGTGTGCTTGCGTGTAATTCAGTCTTTCTTTTTCCTCCAGGAACGGGTTGAGACAAGTCACGGTCTGTTCCGCAGCCCTGCTGAGGGGGCGCTTAGCTTCTTTATATACTCTATATCTTTCCCTTCTCTGTTTTTGTTGTACTTTTTAACTTTTCTCTTGTATTGTACATTAAAGCCAAATAAAAGGTGCTTTTTTCTAACCTGCTCCCTCCCCTGCCTGTGGAGTTAGATGGCTTGTGATGACATTCTGTGATGAAGGGGCGGGAGAGGAAGGAAGGAAGGAAGTGGAATTTGGAATGGGTTGCACACCACCTAGTGGACAGAGAGGAAAGTGCAGGCTCGCCGTACTGTCAGAACAGCTGCGTTTGGAGAATCGACCCTTCCTTTCCTCCCCAACCTCCCTGTGAGACCACACATCCCATGATGCAATGCACAAGGGTGAGTGACCCCATCTGCCGGAAATGTTGACACTGTGCTGTGATCCTTCCGGACGTAACTTCAGACTACAAACAGCACCGGTGTGTCACTTCCACTTCTCAAACGCATTCCTCAACGCCGGCCCGACCTCCAGTGTGAGGGGGACTGCCGACACAGGATCACCGCAAACAGACCGCCCTCGTCCTTAGCTGTGGTTTCTGGAGTATGGACAAAAATAAGTGTTATGATGACCGACTGTGGACTAACACCCGCAAAACACTAGCAATGGTTCACTTTGTCCGTTTGTATATGTATCCGTTGTATTTTTGATGGGGTTTTATTTTCAGGGTTCCTTCGGTTTATGTATGCCTGAAATAGACTTAACTCACAGGCTTTTAACCACGTTCACTTTTAGGGACAACTATGCCGTTTGTCTAACAACATCTTCGGGCAAAACTGTCACCAACTTCAAGTCCATGACTGTAAATGAACTGACTGTTTTCGTGACCTCGCGTCGAGCTAGAAATCGTTGTTATTTAACAGCTCTGTATTAGGTCATAGTGTCCTTATTAAACGTGTATTAGCTACAGTCTGGAATAGTTCAGAAAAGCAAGATTTGGTTTTCCAGGACTGGAGTTTCCTCGGCTTACACTTAAGTGCTGTTAATACGATCAGTATCTGTTAATAACCGTTGTCCACGTGAGGTGGACAACCCTTCACAATGAGGTGAGGTGAAACGTCCGTGCCTTCAAAAGGGATATAAAGGTCAAGGATCACATTCCCTCAAAAGACATTTGAAATCTTGATCCGAGTAGCATTAGGTTGGTGTGTGTTTTTCAAGTTGTGGTTTGGTGATGCTGAGATCATGGAGAAATCAATAGAGGAGCAGATGTGGCTCTCAGCTTCTGATGGGTTTCTTTTGTGTCTTGAGCTTCCAGCACACCACTTTCCACATTGATGTATCTCTAAAGGGTTACTAAATAAATGTATGGGTCATATTTCAGTCCACTAGAACTAAAAGTCAGGAAAAACAAAATCTTGAAGTCTTGTTTTAGGACCAGTAAGGTGTTATTGGAAATGAAACCTTTATATCCGTAATTTTGCTGTAGAATATTAACTATTAAGACTAGCTGCGGAAAAAAATAAGAGACCATCTCAAAATTATTTCAGTTTTTAGGTAAAATGAGCATTTTTGTTTCATTCTGTGAACTAATAATATTTCTCCCAAATATCAAAAAAATATATTGTTTTTATTTGCAGAAAATAAAAAAATAGGTCAAAATAACAGAGAAGTGAATATGAACTTGTTTTCTTTGCCGTATTTGAAGTCTGGAGAATACAGAGCATCTTTTAAGCAACAGAACAGTAATATTTGTACATGCATTTAGGAAAAGTGGAAAAAAAACCTTGTTTTCATGTGTTTTGTCATGCTGTCAGACTTTCACGCTGCTGTTGGATGATTTTATCATTCCTGAAGTTTGATTTTGTTGAAGTTCAACAGACATTGGACTGGAATGAACACAATACATCTAGAAATGCTGAATAAATGATATGGTCTCTTCATTTTTCCCGTGGCTGTATATTATGTATTTGAGCAAGTCATTTTTAAGTGCACTGCAGTAATGTGAATTTCACAATGCTAAACATATGAATGATCTCAATATAGGCTTCATTTTCTTAAATGCGTTATTTCTTATTGGCTGAGATATGACTTGGATTTTTATCCATTCAAAAGAGATGCATGAGGAGAAGGTTTGAGAGGTCTGTCCAGCGCAGTTGTCAATAGCAATGTAGACCACATAGCCTTGTAGACCACAACTGTCTGCCTGCAGCACGTGTCTAAACCAGGACTGACATCAACTTCAGCTCGGTCCAGGGTACAAACCACAGTTACCTCAACTTCTCCACAAAGCAAAACTTCACCTGTTGGCGAACTAAATAAAATCCACAAATTGAGTTTGAAGACTCAATATGAACATGATTTGAGATGTGCGTGTGTGTTGTTTTAATAGGCTACTAATATAATGTTTGCTCTGAATGCATACGTGTGTGGATGTTGTGTGAGATTTGATGGCCTACTGTATAACCCTCATGTTGTTATGCGATACCCTCATATTGTTTTTCTTTTTACACTGCTTTGGGTGTTACGTTGCGACACTGGGTAGCCTATTTAATTTACATTTTGTGGGGTGTCAAGACTTCCAGTTTCGGATGATGTCGTTTAGATTTGGATCTAGTCTTAACCAGCTCAGCCACTCAACTGCCTCTCACTTTTGTCAATGAGGAAAACAAACGAAACGCTCAATAACATTTTGGATAATGTCTTTGTATGATATACTACTAAAACTATGTGTGGGTTTGTTTTATTTTTCAGTTTTTAAATAAATAATTCACTCATTCAAATCATTGGTTGCCTAGTTTTGTCGGTTGAGAATGAACATGCGTAAGATTATTATGAAATATCGCGGTACATGATGTGTTACAGCATTACGGAGGTTTTTGGAGGCATTGTTGCTGCAATGTGTAATTTATTCAGATTAAGCACCTTCATGAGTCATTTTGTTATGCAAATGGAATATCTTATTTAGCATAGCAACAGTTGAAGATCCCACCAGATGTCAAGAAATATACTGTTACACAGATGAGGGAATATATTCTCACAACTTTGACATCTAATTTACTACTTTTGAATTCAAATTACTTGCATAATTGAGTTGTTTCAATTTTATTTAAAATATAAATATAGGCCCTTTATAACTCATTATAATGGGCTATAGCCTATTGTCACAGTGCAAAATTTCAACAGGATCTTTGAATAGCCTACATGGAAACTAAATCTTAAGAGTACAATGTTTTGCCCTAAACCTGTTTTTTTTTTAAATAAAAAATGCCATATAGTAATAAAATATAATACGAAGTGCTGATATGCTACGGTTTATAGGATTCAACATGTAACGAAATCTAGAAATAATACTGTGCAGGCCATTCCTATATGTATGACACATTGTACAGTTGGACACTGTATTGGTAGTGCTTAGTTAAATGTTTAACAAAAGTTTTTCTCCAGAAGGTTTTATTGGGTTGCTTCACCAGAACACCATGCTTGCAATGTTTGTTGAAATTAACCAGAGACGGTTTAGTGATGATGGCGTGCTGGTGAAAGTCATCATTTACTCGCCCTCGTATCATTCCAAACCAAAGTTTGACTCTCTGCAGAACACAAAAGGTATTTTAAAGAACACTGGGAACCAAACAACAATGGCCCCCATTTATTTCTTTTGTATGGACACATTTCTCACAATATCTTCCACAGAAGAAAGAGTCATATACAGGTTTTGAATTAAATGAGGGTCAGGAAATGATAACTATTCTTTTAAGGCACTTTTGACAGGAATACCAGAGCCTCAAAGGAAAGGAATAGTTCACCAAAAATGAAGCCCCAAAAAGCACAAAATTATATGAAGAAAAAAAGAAGAAAAATGTAAATAATATTAACATGTATATATTATGAATAATATTAGGCTAACTATTTCACACAATCATAGAGGTCACTGGACAGCTAACAAAAACAAAACACAAGCTGTGATATATTTGCCGAAAGTGAAAAATAAGTTAAAAAGTAAAAAATAAAACAAATCATGACTGAGGCTGTCATAAATTCATGCATGAAAGGGTTAAACGCGAGATGCAAAGGATTTGTGCATAACACACACACACACAGTCTAGGTCAATCATAAACAAATGAAGAGATTACCACAATCCCTAAACCAAAGACGAAATAACATTCAATCTTGGCCTGCCAGTGGTTACAATATATGAGGTAGTGAAATGTACACGATACATAGGCTGCAATATGCCATACACACTCCCTCATGACGATCTCTTCTGCGTCTCGGTTCATTGTGTCAATGCACCAGTCTGTGTTGTGTTTCTGTCTCTGAGTCAGTCTCTACTGCAGAGTTTTGACTCACTGAAACACATCGGCTATTTATAGCATCCGGAGCTACACTAACACTACATCAGGTTACTGTGGATTCTCTCTAAACCACAAGGGCTGAAGACCAAGTTGAGTATAAAGGATTGAATATGGAGTGACGCTTGTGTGAATGTCATTTGTTGGAAAAGGAAGGCAGTCACCTTAAAGGGATACTTCACCCAAAAATGAAAATTCTGTCATCATTTACTCACCTTCGAGTTGTTCCAAATCTGCATAAATTTCGTTGTTCTGATGAACACAGAGAAAGATATTTGGAAGAATGCTTATAACCAAAAAGATCTTGCCCCCCATTGACTCCCATAGTAGGAAAAAATACAATGGTTGGCAAAAGTGCTCCAGAACTGTTTGCTGTCCTACATTCTTCAAAATGTCGTCTTTTGTGTTCAATAGAACAAAAAAAGAAAGTATTTTTTCCTACTATGGGAGTCAATGGGGGGAAAATCTTTTTGGTTACAAGCATTCTTCCAAACATCTTTCTCTGTGTTCATCAAAACAAAGAAATGTATACAGATTTGGGACAACTCGAAGGTGAGTAAATGATGACAGAGTTTTCATTTTCGGGTGAAGTATCCCTTTAAAATGAGCCACTGCGTCAAACTTTGTCATCTTAAAGCTATAGTTCACCCAAAAATGAAAAGCAAAGACATTAATGCGTCTATGTTCCTCTTAAAAAACCAAGCAGAATTTCCACTTTGGGATGAACTCATTCTTAAAGGATTTGCTTTTGCCCACAGCGGCTATGTCCAGAGAGTAGACGTTACATAACAGCAGATGTAAAGGCAGATGTGAGGTCATTGGCCAAAAAAAGACAGTTCTCCCCAAGGACTCCACTTTCACCAGCCAATAAACAGAACCCGATCCGCTCAGAGTGCCCTCGTTCCCTGCTGCAGTCTTTCAGGAACATGAGTGCACTCGTTCTTTGTTTTTTTGCTGACTCATTGCCTCCCCAGACACCTCATCTTATGGCTGGAGACGGCAACTCTGCCTCCTGCATTTATTCAAGGAAGAGCTCATCCCAACAACACAATTCTGTCAAAATTTCAGGTCGTATCAACAACAAAAATGCGCAGAAAAACAACAAAAATGCGCAGAAAAACAATAAAACTTCAGTTTTTCTGCTATTAATATTTTTATTCTCTCATCTCGATTCTTTTTTTTGTTGTTGCTGATTGCTTCTATTGTTCTGCCTCATTTGTAAGTCACTTTGGATAAAAGCATCAGTTAAATGATTAAATGTAAATTTTGTAGTAACATTAGTAACATTCTCTGGGCATTGACACTCAGTAAGTTTTGCACATGTTTTGTGTGCCATTTTTGGCCAATCCTCCCTAAATTCTTCTCAAATCAGACCTTCAGTTTACACTCCAAGCACAGCAACACAGAGAGAAAATATGTAATATTTAATAATTTATTTTAATAAAAGAGTGAAGATGTCCAAAAAACTGACAATGTCTCCAAGATGCCTGTGTACTGTGAAAGGTTTTGTGCACTTGTGTAGTACTAGAAATTCTGTGGGGATGTTATGAATAATGTTATGAATCAAATATTATTTATTGATTAACTTCTAATAACTAAATCAAATCAACATTTGGTGACCATCCTTTGTGATCAAAGTAGCTTTTGTCCTATAGGTACACATATTTCTTCAGGTTGCTTTGCATGGTCTTTAAGAGTCTTGTAAACCACAGTTGTTCTGGTCTCAGTTTTTCCTTCATGTAATAACAGACAGACTCAATAATGGTGGTGGGAGTTTGACAAACTCCCTCTGCATTCAAAAATCTCACTGGATTATTACAAATAATGGCTGACGTTTACTAATATTTACTACTGACACACTACAGCTAAAGATATAAATATAAATAAATAGCTTTTTTGGGCAAAAAAATAACACGCTTAAAGGTTCCGTATATGGCATTGAGCAGCATCTAGTGGTGAGGTTGTGAATTGCAACCAACGGCTCACTCCATCCTCCCTTTCAAAGCACTATGGTGGCTGACACAGGACTAAGATGTTGTCATGTTTTCGTTTCTTTGCTGAAGGAGATAACGTATTTACCAAACGCGCTCTGTAGAGCAGTTTGTCAATTTAGGGCTACTGTAGAAACAACATGGTGAATTCTACGTTAGGGGACCCGTGGTGTATGTAGATAGGAATAGCTCATTCTAATGTAATAAAAACAAAACACTTCATTTTGTAAGATCTTTATACACCTCTGACATAGTTATGTATATTATATTACATTTCTGTCATCAGATCCGCTAAAAAATTACACATTGACCTTTAAAACCCTTTTTGGTGTAAAAACTAACAAGGCCATTTCTATATTGACTAAATCTCATCACTTTGTTCTGCATTATCAAAAATGGCACATTGTGATCACAGCACACGACAACTAATGTTGTGGCTTGCGTTAATTTCTTTGTGACTAATATTGACATCATTGACTCTGTGCTGACTTCCTTTCTTCCTTCTTGAAAGATCGCAAGTGGCATTTAATCTCATTTTGTATGAGCAGAGTGTCAGCTGAGGACTGGAAAAAGAAGCATCCAGTTAAAAAAGATTTAAAAAAATACTGTATGCATTCACTCTGTACATGGTTCTCTTTTGTGCTTCCCCTCCATACGATCATCGATCAACTCCTGCAGTCGCATTTAATCAACAGTATGTGATACGATTCCCCTTCAAAGTTACAAAAACACCACGGCAGACCTTAAATAACCTCGCTCAGTGAGCTGTATGAGCTAAACGCAGGGGCCAGACACCGAATGACACAAGTTCTTCATAGACACGCACTTACACTGCCTCCTCCGCAACTTGAGGAGAGAGAAAGCCAGTTGCTAGGAGACGCAGCCCCCAGTGCAAACACAGAACCATCTGTCT
This sequence comes from Triplophysa rosa, assembly GCF_024868665.1. Classification (NCBI taxonomy): domain Eukaryota; kingdom Metazoa; phylum Chordata; class Actinopteri; order Cypriniformes; family Nemacheilidae; genus Triplophysa; species Triplophysa rosa. The sequence continues at coordinate 10,729,715 of NC_079903.1, read as the reverse complement.
GTGTAAAGTGGAGATGGTCGGGTATCTGAAGGGCTGGCACAGTCCCTGGAACAACAGTGGTGTGGAGTGCAGCCACCATCTTGTTTTTTTAAGCTCCTCCATATTGAAATAATGCTCTTTTTGTTGCAGTGAGCCCACATCTGGACTTTTACCTCATTCTCCGTGTCAGCGTGCCGACTCGAGTGTATTTGCTAATTAAATTGAACCTTAAATTTGAATTTTGTTTCCTTCCTAAGGGAAAACGGAGTGTGGCTGTCATGCTTTGAAAATGACCAAAAAAGTGGTGACATTTAACTTGTATTTGAAGTCTTTGGAAGTCATTTGAAATCTTTCTGGGAGAAAAAGAAATACACAGAGCATTTTGTTTGTCTTTTGACAGCTCTCGTCTCCATCCACTTTCTTTGTAAGAAAAGAAACCTAAAGGAACAGTTCACCCAAAAGTAAAAATGATGTCATCATTTACTCACCCTCAAGTTGTTTCAAGCCCGTATACATTTCGTTGTTCTGCTGAACACAAAAAAAGATATTTGGAAGAATGTTTGTAAAGAAACAGTTCTGGGTCACTATTGACTACTATAACTGGAAAACAATCTATACTATGGTTGTCAATGGTGCCCCAGAACTGTTTCATTTCCCACATTCTTTAAAGTATCTTTAACAAAGAAACTAATACAGGTTTGAAACAACTTGAGGGTGAGTATTGAGTAAATGATCTTTTATTTTGGGGTTCTAAATTAGCCCTTTAATTCTGGTGAACCGATTCTTTCAAAAATCAACATGTAGTTATGGTAATTACCTGAAAAGAACATCATGCAAATCGATCAATATGTCAACTTTATTGATATTTTATATCAATGTCGATGGGAGTTCCACAACATCATTATCCTCTCATCCATTTATAAAATACACTACAGTTGAAACGTCCTACTAGAGTACAAAAGTAGTAAATTTGGTGTCCAGACATCAAGTTTGATAATGCTAAGATGACAATCAAAATTTAAAACAAATGCAACAATTTAGTCCCTGACACACATGAAAATCAGCTGTAATTGTGAATAAATAGTTTTATACACACATACTGTATATTTTTACACATCATTTCAACAAGTAAATAAAACAAATTTAGAGAGAAAAATGTCAATAAGATCACCTTTCGACAATCTCACGTCACCATTTTCTGCTTCAAGCAAATAAAAAAGCAATTTCTTATTTGGTCAACTAATTTTCTGTTGGGTCTTTGGTTAATTTTGTTGACACTAAAGTGTGTTTCAGTTGTCTTGGGCACAGAGGAGCTGTCATGAGTGGTTTGTTTTTTTAATTCTAGTAATCTAAAGGAGAGGCAGAGTCGACAGTCTTACCTCATCTTATTAGTCCCAAAAGAGTTCACTAACAGCAAGAACACTTGGTACAAATAAACACCTTGAAACTGGGACCAGCACAAACTGTTAACATGGAGCACAGACACAAAGATGTCCAGACAACACGTTTCTCAAACTGCTATACATTAAGGTTTACATTGACGTTAATATGCAGGGGCTGCATCTTCCCAAAGTCAACGAGATGCTTTTTACATTAAAGAGATAATTCAACAAAAATTGAAATCTATTTATTTATTAAATAATTAGGTATAGATTCATATTTTTATGAATCGGCTTGATTTGGTTATCGAGTTTAAACAGCTAGTAAAAGTGAAAGATTTCAGCCAAAAATAACTTAAAGGAACAGTTTACCCACAAATGAAAAATTATGTCATCATTTACTCACCCTTACGTTGTTCCAAATCTGTATACATTTGTTTGTTCTGATGAACACAGAGAAAGATATTCGGAAAAATGCTTGTCACCAAACAGTTCTTGGCTACCATTGACTCCCATAGTAGGAAAAATGACATTGGGAGTGAAAAGTGCCCCAGAACTGTTTGCTTTCCTACATTCTTCAAAATATCTTCTTTTGTGTTCAAAAGAACAAAGAAATTTTCCCTACTAGGGTAGTCAACCTACTATGGTTTTGCATTTTCCATAAAATTGTCCCTGACAGCTCATATGATTCAAATCATTATTGTAAAGTTTATTTTTTTTATTTTTTATTATATACTTTTCATTATAAAGATTTTGTATATATTTGCTCAATAACTGATTTTTGTTTGTACCCACATATCGTGCAAACCATTTTTATGATGCTTTTATGTTGATTTTGTCATTTTCGGTCCCAGTCCCATTCATGGTCTAAAAAACTGGCCCGGGTATTCTTCAATCAATTTCCAAACAGGTTGAATTAACAAAGTTTATTTTATAACCCAATTTTCATTTTTGTGTGAATTATCTCTTTAAAAGCAGGACGGATACACTTCATCTGAACCCTTCGCAGACCTCACGCAGGCTGCCATTGGTTTAAGTTGGTCCATCAGAGCCCCATTCAGAGATCCCTCCCGGCCCCTCCCTGCCTTCTGCACGTGCCAGGCCTCCACGCTGGGGCAGATGGTGCCATCATCAGCTGAATTTCCAAAAGGTCAGCCTGGCAGTTTCTCACTAACACAATGTGGAGAAAGCCCTATCAGCCCTCGTGACCCTGATTCTGCCAAACGCAGCGTGTCCTCTGAGCCCTGCCTCATGTCATATACACGTATGAATAGAGCCGCTTCTTGTAGAAACAGTAGAGCAGAGATGAGCGTGACGTGCTTTATGTGTATACAAGTATGTCTGTACACCTCGTGTGTGCATTCATGTTTCTCAGTGTGCTCCCACCTGTCGTGGGGCGGACACACGCACGTGCACGCGTTCTCCTCCAGACACACAAAGCCCACCCGGGGCGGCCCTCTCTTTCTCCTGATACCAGTCCGGGTGGGCCCCCGGGGTCGAGGTGCATGTGTGTCAGCAGGAGATGGAGGGGTTTAAGAGGGTAATGGCAAACCAAAGTCAGTCATCCACCCACGCATTCACCATCCACCCGTCATCCGCTTCGACTCTCCCGGGCGTCTGTTCATTCCCAGCCGTTATCCTTGATCATGTGGGCGAGTTCGATGATGAACTTCCCCTCCTTGTACTTTTGACTGCTCTCAAAGGCGTGTTCCTAGCAGGAGGGCAAGGGGAAAATGAGAGGAGAGGTATTGATCGCAGAACATTTGCGCAATGCATAATATTAGTGGATGACTATGAGGCCCGGCGAGCCGAAACCTGCTGAAACGGTGAAACTGCTGACTGCACCTCGCAATCGTAGCCAGATCAAAATATATTTGCTGTAAAATACACACTTATGTAAATCTTACAATATTAATCTAGTGCATGATAAACCAAAAAACTCATTTTTATGTTTCATTCATAATACCCAATATGAACCATCTCGCTCCTCCAAAACGCTGAGCATCGCTACAACATTTAAAGGGGTCATATGGCGCGAATACGTGTTTTCTGTGTCTTTGGTGTGTTGTAGGTTGCCCATGCATGTATTAGACACGTAAAATTGCACAAATTAAAGTGTGGGAACAAAAGATGCATTCTATCTAAAAGTGAATGCTCACCCAGACCTGCCTGAAACGCCTTGTGTAACCACACCCCCACAAATCTACATCAGTTCGTGGTATGATTTGACTAAGACCGCCCAAATGTATACGCAAGTAAGGTGGGCGTACCTGTCAGTACAATTGCTGTGGAACCTGATGTTCCAAATATGGTAAGAGGCGTCACATTTCCGTCACATGCTTGCAGTATTCAACCAATCACTACGCACTGTTAACTGGCCAATCATAGAACACCTCGCTTTTCAGAGCAAGAGGCGGGGCAAAGAGGAGATACAAACATGCACGGTATGTGGAAAACACAGCGTTTTTGAACCTTAAATCGTGTATACACATTACATCACATCTAAAACAAACGATAATATTCCTTTTAGCCGTGTCATATGACCCCTTTAATATCCTGTTTGTCTGTTTTTCTTTTTATAGCTGAATGTGCAGGCAGAAGAGAGCACATCAGATATCAGCAAAAGGTCACTGGGTCAAGAGTTGTGGCTACTCTGAAACATCAGACAGAAATATCATAACGTGGCCACTATGGACGTGATGGACATGTTTATATTTGTGTGTTGGTTTATCAGTGTTTATGTTTTTGATCGGTCAAGACTCCCAATAATCCTGCTGTCAAGGGCGACCGGAAATCCAGCAGCACTGATATGTGGAAAAAGAATCGGCACGCGGCACAGCTGCGGATTAAAAATGGACACAATCCTGCTTAGACAAGCCTCAGTGAGCGTGCTCACACTCGCACATCAGCGCATATTAAAAACGTGTGATTATATCTGCAAAATATCTGTGTTTCTGACTTGTATTGTAATATACACATTTCTTTTTGGTTAAGATATTTGACCATGTTAGTGAATATGTTTTGGCAGGTTAAATGGACTCTGGGGTTAAGGAAGCTCTGTGGAGAATACGTCTACAAAAGAAAGCTTGTTGATATAATGTCCTCTATAACAAATGTGCTATGATGTCTTTGTGTCTGCTTGTGTTTTCTTACATATTTCCAGCCCAGCGTGGTTTTGCAGTTTTCACAGTAGATGTCTGCTACTGCGTGAAGCCCAGTGAGCAAAACCCTCTCCTCAGCAGGACCACATCCCACATTCACCCTGAACAAACAGAGACGTAATCAGACACAACATTGTACAGGAATCAGGTTGTAGCACTGGAACACTTGATTCTGATTGGTCAATCGTACCTTACAAGGGTCCGATATTCCTCAAAAACAATGCATTCTGGGGTTAAGTGATCCTGGCCCATTCATTCAAGCTATTTTAACAGTTTGATTGAAATGTTTCACATTATTAAATATTTCATATTTATTACACACCTCTCTGGAATACTTCATTCTGATTGGCGAGTTGTGACATTCTGAGGTATGTTATTCACCTGATACCAACTGCTAATACTGATAAACACAGGTCATGCCACAGTCCCACTAGACCTGTATTGTATAAAATTGAATCGTACGGTATTATTATTAGAATTTCCTTCAAAATTGAAAAGCTCACGCGGTGGCATATCGATCTCCTATTGGTCACACGTCATCACATGACAATAATTCACAGGGAAGAATTTACCGAACTCTTTGGATCACAGTGAAATGCATATTATTTCGCAGGAGCTTGCGTTTTCGTTGTCTTTTTGAAACCTCGTATCTCCATATTTTGTGATTTTTTTTGTCATAAATCATTCTTATTAGTCATCCTTTATGCTTGTCACTGAGTTTTGCAAATATCTAACCAATAAAAAGTATTAAAAAGTGCTCGTCAAGGCCACAGTGTTTTTCTTTTTCCTGAAAAACAGCGAATTTGGACATCCAAGCTTTCAGATGGACTGAGACGGTATATGACATTATATTTGTATTTGTTACAAATGATTCATGAAATATTTCAAATCAATATTTTGTGTCCAATAATATACTCATGTGCCATGTAGCCATGTAATAAACCCCTCCAGTGTGTTTATTTAATGACCACTTGACCATCTTTTTGTCAATATGAAACACAAAATCCTCATTAACGTACCAACAAAAGCAACGAAGTGAAGTGAAATAAGATGGCAACTCTTTGAATGAAAAACGGAAACGACTTACACAGAGTTGAACAGATACGCTCTGCCCTGACTTCCTTGAAAAGACTAAAGAGAATAAAAGAGAAGTCACACATGAGGTCACTTTCAAATATAAATGAGCTTTTCATTACGCTGAGCAGACCTGACTCGTGACCTTAAACGTGGAGTTCATGTCTCAATGTGTTTGCGTTGTACGGTTAACAAACATGTTTGTTCCTGCCCTGTCGTTGGGTCATTAACTCACAGCGGGTTAATTACCTTGGAGATGAGCTCGTCGTGATTGGCGAGGTGTGCTCTGCAGTGGATGCAGCTGTAAGTTCGATGACAGCTGGGCAGGTACGCCTGGAAGGTTTTGGAGCGCGTCATGGTGACCATGGGCCGGGTCGGCGGGCGGTGCAAGAAGGGGCTGCCGGCCCAGGTCGGCTCACAGGGGAAGCACCGCAACACACAGGTGAGGGCCGTGGTGGGGCGGGGTGGGAGGTATACACCTGTAAACACACAAATATTCTGGGATGAGATTTCTTCCTTGTAATAAGCAGGTGCCAATTTTACAATGTTAAAACCCTTTTTTCTAATCCAGCGTAATGTGCAGAGTGAATACACTGGATGTGCACCCTAGCAACCATCCACACCATACAGCTGTGTGCCATTTTCTTGTATGAAAATCTAGTTGCCACCAGCGAGATGACACACTTTACCTTTCAAAATGTGTTTGAGCGCACCAGTCTGATACTGCTTTGTTACTTTGCTCACTTCATTTAGTAGGCTTTGTAGTGGCAGGGGAGAGCACATCTTAAGACCTCTGAGAAAAAGCAGCTTTTATGTTCTTTGTATTGTTTCCAAGCCAAAGCGTGGGGCTGGAGTATAAAGAATCTACTGATAGGCCCGAAGCGATTACCCACACAAGCACACAGCCGTCGACAGGGGCAAACACACATCCACAAATAAACTCTCATTTCGGTGACCCGCTCTCGCCCCGTATCCACACCCTGACCGTCAGAGGGTATTTTAGGGATCAGAGTTTGCCAAAGATGTCATGCTGAGAAGACTCAGTATAAAGTGTATAAAAACACTGGATGTAAATGTGCATAAATTCTAAAAATGTGCACAAAAATGTATGCATTTATTTAAATTGTAACATTTTTTAAACCAATAAGAAGATGTACATATAGACTATGGAAACACATTTACTGCTTTCGTCTCTGTATTGTATATAGCCTGAAATTTAAGACAACTGTATCTACGAATCTCAATTTGTTGTAAGAGTGGATTACTAATGGTGTAGTTGTAGCCTTCTCTACACCACCCGAGATTTCATCTTAAAGGGATAGTTCACCCTAAATTGAAAATGCTATCATCCTTTACTCATCTCTTATCATTTCAAATCTGTAGGACAAAATAAGATATTTTGAAGAATGTTGTTAACCAAACAATGGCGGTAGCGTACGTAGACTTCCATTGGTTTTGTATCTATACAAAAGAAGTCAATGGGAACCAATATCGTTTGGTTACCAACATTCTTCAAAATAATTTATTTTGTGTTCTGCAGAAGAAAGAAAGTCATACAGGTTTGAAATGAAAAGAGGATGAGTAAATGATGACAGAATTTTCAGCTTTGGGTGAACTATCCCTTTAAGAAACCACTTGCTGGTCCAAACCCGTTCTGAAAATACCAACTTAGACCAGCATAAATTGGTCCTATACTGGTCCAGGCTGGCAGACCAGCATAGCCGTGACTTTCTGCTGAATCTGGTTGCTGGTTAAACTATTGGATCCAGGGCTGTTCAGTATATATGTCGCACATGCTACGAAAAAATCGGTCTGTGCTACAAAAAAATGTATAAGTGTAGCACGCGTGCGATACAGTTTGGCAGGTGCATTAGACAGAACCGCTTGTTTGTGTGAAGTGCGTTTGTCATTGTGCTTGTTTGTGTGTGAGGTTAACTAATGGCACACCACTATTTATTTTCGTTATTTCGCTTTTGCAATTAAAACTTGTTTTCCGGCTGAATCGAGTCTATTAATCTAGAGCCCTATGATCTGCGCGATGTGGGATAGAATGGAAGGAATCACAAAGGCGGAGTTCTACTATTTAAATATGTCATAGCTTGTTCTGCATGTTTATGAGTGAACGAGTTGCAAACTTTAACATGTTATAGCCGTGACACTCTGTATCTCACTATACGAGGACATGAGCACATGAACTTCAGCTACAGAATTGTTCTAAGTTTATTTTACGAGCATTTCACTGTTTGAGTGAAGCTACTGCCAAACACACTGAAGCTCAAGCGTCTTTGCGACCACCCGCCAAAATAAAAGTCTGCTTAATTTTAACCAGATGATAAAATAATTAACTTGTAGCAAATTTATAAACTGTAGTAAACACTATAGTATACTTTAATATTTACTATAATAAGGTTCAAATATACTATACAGTGCCTTGCAAAAGTATTCATCCCCCTTCATTTTATTCACATTTTGTTATGTTGCTGCCTTGTGTTAAACTATTTTAAATAAAAAAATACATTAATCTACACTCCATGCACAATAATGACAAAAAAAAAACTGATTTGTGACAACTTTGCAAATTTATTAAAAATTAAAAACTGAAATACAGTAAGTACATTCCATAAGTATTCATACCCTTTTCTGGGACACTTGAAATTTAGCTCAGATGTTTCTACACATCGAGTGGAGTTAACCTGTGGCAAATTCAATTGAATAAGTATGATTTGGAGCGGCACATACCTCTCAATAAAAGGTGCAACATCTGAAAATGCATATCAATGTAAAAACCAAGACATGAGGTCAAAAGAACTGCCAGTATAGCTCTGATACAGACTTGTATCAAGGCACAGATCTGGGGAAGACTTCTGAAAGAAATCTGCTGTATTGAAGGTTCACAGAAGCATGTAGCCTCCATATATCCTCAATGAAAGAGGTTTGGAACCACCAGATCTCTTACTTGAGCTGACCTCCTGTCCAAACTGAGCCATCGATGGAGAAGGGTCTTGGTTAGAGCGGTGACAAAAGAAGCTGATGATCACTCTGGTTGAGCTCCATGATCATATATGGAGATGGGAGAAACTTACAGAAGGACAAACATCACTGCAACACTCCACCAATCTGGGCTTTATGGCTTAGTGGCCAGACTCTAACCTTTGCTCAGTGAAGACACATGGAAACTTGAAATATGCAAAAACATACTTCAACAAATCTTTCAAACTGTCAGAAACAAGATTTCTGGTCTGATGAATCTCAGTTTCATGCATCGTGTCTAGAGAAAACCAGGCACTGCTCAACACCTGTACAATACAGTGCTTTGGCTTGAACCCAACTGAACATCTCTGTAGAAACCTGAAAATGTCTGTCTACTGATGATCTCCATCCAACCTGACAGAGTTTGAGAGGATCTGAGGAGAAAAATGGCAGACAATGGCCAAAGCAGATGTGTAAAGCTTGTCACATCATACCCAAAAAGATTTAAGTCTGTAAATGTGCTTAAACTGAGTTAAGGGTATGAATACTTACAATATGCAACGTACTTATTTAATTTGTTTATTTTTAATAAATTTGCAAAGTTTTAAGTGTTTTTTGTTTTGGCATTATTGTGCATGGAGTGTAGATTAATGTAAAAAAATCATTTAAAGTGGTTTAAGGCAACATAACAAAATGTGAATAAATGAAGGGGGATGAATTTTACTGCAGTTTACTGTAGTAAATACTATAGTATACAGTATTTTTATGGAGAAATGTATTTACTACTGTATAGTAAAACATTAAAAATACATAATTAAAAAGGAAAAAACGAATTTGGTAAAAACTAAAAATTATATGGCCCTAATTTATCTATTTGTATAATGTTAATGTCCTTTTTCAATTACCTGTCTATTTATGTGATGACCTGCACTTGTGTTTTTTTTAAAGATGATAACAGACGTGTATACTTGTGCTACAACTGTTTGGCCTGTGCTACAAAACGTCAAAACTCAAAAAAAGTGCAAAAGAAGTTAATGTACAGCGCTGCATGCTGTGGGCCAGCATCCAAAACCCAACATAAGCAATGCTAATCCTTTCAACAAGGTACATGGACATTTTGGGAAATTGGCTGCCTGTTCCATAAATGTCTAAATCTCTAATCTACCTTTTAGTGTTTTGTAATATACTGTTTAACCGAAGCATGTATTTGGAGGAAAATTTGTGTTTGCCTTCCTTCTTAGTCAGCTGCAAATTTGCTGCAAATTGAATCCAGGTTTCATATTGCCATAACAGGAGGATCAATAACAACAAAGAGAGAGAGAGCCTATGGTTACTTTCATCATGCAGGCAAAACCAATCAGCCGAGCTCTGATCCATGAACAGTTGTGAACCATCAGGCACAACTGGTTTATACATCGACCGCTGATCCAGAACATGAACTGTGCCACAGATCACGAAAGGGCACAAAGCAAGGGATTGAGTGATGTTTGTACCCTAACAAAGAGCTGAGAAATAAAATCAGACAATATCTGATCTAAGCACATTTACAGAAGTCGTGATGTTCCTTATGACATCACTAAAAGATAGGTGTAGGTACATGGGAATTGGCTACTGAATGATAAACAACAACATTTTAGTGGTGCTGAAACAAGGAACGGCATTACGATTGCTCATAGGATTAGAGATTTGAACCCTATTAATTATTAAACACAAAATGTGTAACAACACACTAAAAGACCTTAAAACACCTTCACAAATGCATAGCAACCCCCTGGAGACCAACCACAACATCCTAACGTTATGCCAGAAAGTTCTGCATGGCACAGCACATTCTTTTTAATTTATAACACTTTTAAAGGGATAGTTCACCCAAAAATGAAAACTCTTTCATCATTTTCTCACCCTCATGTCATTCCAAACATGTATGACTTTCTTTCTTCTGCAGGACACAAGAGATGATATTTTGAAGAATGTTGGTAACCCAACAACTGCGGTACCTATTCACTTCTATTGTATGGACACAAAAGTTAACCAATGCAAGTGAATGGGTACCGCCGTTACCAACCATTCCATTCTTGCGACTGTTTTCTGCAGAACACAAAAGAAGATATTTAAAAGAACGTTGATAACCAAACAACACTGGATCCTATTGACTTCCATTGTATGGAATGGATACAAAACCACCGAGACATTTTTCAAAATATCGACTTTTGTGTTACACAGATGAAAGAGTCACATACAAGTTTAAACCAACACGAGGATGACTAATGACAGAATTTTTATTTTTGGATGAACTAATATCTTTGCTACAGGGAAGTGCTCTAAAGCATTTGTTGCGACAGAGGGGCTGTCCTCATCATTGTAAGGCCTATGCACCACCACAACAGTCCCTATGTAACAGGAGCAGAGCTGATGGGGATAACACCAGCGACAGAAACGAGGGAAATAAGTGTGTCCTTGTGTTGTGTCCCATCTTTAACATGACTTTTCCAACACCCCGCCACACACACACCACTTTGGTTAAATGATATAAAGTAGGACAATGCTTTAATGCAGTATGAAGTCAAAGCATATTTAAACAGCCGCATGCAATTTCCTGAGTGGTTCTTGAAAATTAAAATCTGCTTTTTGTAATTATCCCTGTTTGATCGCATTAGATCAATTTTGCATTCATGAATGCAGTTTATCACTCGCAGACCGTTACTTAGCAAAAAGCAACACGAACAAGCTTAAGACCTGAAAGAACCACTGTTGATGAATTAATCTCTGCATTGGATTGGACAGTGTTTTCTGAAATTACTTCTGTACAGTCAGCACAACCTCCTGAAGGGGTCCAGTGGGCATGTAAGATGTAAGAGACAGGAAAACAGATGACTGGTTTTTCAAACAATTATTAATGTTTTGTGAAATAACTTGAGGTTAAAATATTTTGCTGTTTTTGATACATGATGCATATGTGGGGCACGGGTTGAGCCACACTGCCCTATTGTCACTTATTCTTTATGGCATCCCAAGCACGCTATTGAATCTACTGTAGCACACTGTACTAGATCACTACACCTTCAAGACTTGTTGAAATGTGACGCTTTAAACAGGTTGCCAACTAAACCAACTACCCAATACTGCAATAACTCAAGTAGTATTTACGTAGTTGACTAGATTTGGTAAGACAGACACTATGAGTTTTTAATACCGTACAGTCTATATTTAAAAACATCATCGTAATAGCGCATACGGATCTTATACCTCAATGTTGCTCTCCTGAAGTACTGTCAAATATGACGCAGGCTTTACTGCAGTGGTCAATAATGCTTGCAGTAATGCACAAATGTGTTTATTTCGTACTGATGGCACGCAAACAACGATTAAAGAGAGCACTGTCAAAGATGACACATTATGTCACTGTTAAAGCGCTGCGGTAAAGCTGCTGAGCTGATGCTCGAGGCGCGGAAACGCGCGTGGATGTGATCGTGGAGGTGTGAGATAAACAAGCTCCACTGCGGACCTGCATCAGATCACTCTGTCCAAAACTGACACCACAGAGCATCTCCAGTCATGCAAAGCCTTCCTCATGACCCGATGCACTAATTCAGACGCAAATGCACCATTATTTACATTTAGATGACTATACCAAAGTTTAATATTTGGCTACTTTTAAAACATCGCTCGCCTACCTTTGAAAAGAAGAAAAGGGGTTTGTGAAACGATGGCACGTCCTCCTCCGCCGTTGAAGGGAATCGGGATTCACGTCAAACTGTGCATGTGCATTCCTATCACGGAAATCTTCCGCTCCTCTTCTTTTCACGGCCAGCGTGGACGTGGTGTATATTAAACCAGCGCATGAAGCAAGTTTTGTCTGGGCACGAATACACTGTGCATCAGCTACGGGGGAACTGACAACTGCTTCCGCCAATCACTGAGACGCACAGGCATGGCAACAATACGCTGATTGGACGGAGTGTGAAAAACCAACCAATCATATTGTGTGCTGTTGTCTACCTGCGACTAGTTGAAGAGTTTATTACTAAACGGCCAAAAAAATGTGTTTAGATCCGTATGAGGTAAGTGCGAGATACTTTAGCGGGGTAATACCGCGTTAAAAACGCAATTATCGAGATATAACTTTCTGTAGCGGTATATGCATATCTTTAAGAGGCATTCAAATGTATCTATATACGTACATTACATAGTTTATGACTAATATTAGGTCTTATAACGGCAATACCGAACAGTTTAACCTAGAAAAACAGAAAGTTAAACTTGTTTTTAAACCTGTAGTTGTATACGTGAGTGTTTTTTTAATAAAACAGTTATATTTCGTAGAATACATTTTGCCTCCGTTATGGCACATTTTAGGCATTATCATCGAGCGCCATCTTCTGGTCAAAATTACTACATTTGTTACACTTGTACATGGTGTTTCATGATGGTATTTAATTGCGTTAAGAGCTCATAAATACAAAATAACAACACAAAGCAAGAGTGAATCCATATTCACTGTAAAATTTATTTCATTGCAGTATATTCACAAATTCAAACGGAACTGTGCTGCTGACATTCAGAGGCAAACCAAGTAACTTTTGTCATAACGGAATTACAGTACAACAATTAAACATTAGAAAGAATACACTGGGTTTATACACAAACTAATGCTAATTTTGTGTAAAAAGAAGTGATGAAAATGAATAACACAAAAAAATCACAGCACAAAAAGGCAACAGAGATACGGTATGTCCATTTTCACAAAACAGAAAAATCCACTTAAATAACCATTGAAGAATGAGTTACTTTTATGTCATTTTTAAATGTGTCCAGCATTCTACAGAGGTTTTGTGACGAGTCAACCCTGATCTGTCATATACCACTTTTCTTTTTGATAGTAAAACCTTCGATTACTTTAAAAACATCTGAACATTTTATCCATCATCCAAGTTGCCCACCCACCAGGTTGCGTTTTTGTTTGTGACCCAGTAACACTCTAATGTCCTTCCTTCTAAAAATATACACTACCAGAAACAAATTTGGACACACTTAGGCCTAACTGAATATATATTTCCTAAGATCTTACAAAATATATTTTAATCTAAACGCTTGTGCTTATATATGTAAATAATATAAATTGTGCTTGCATACAAATTATTTTTGAATATCTGAGTTTTCTGCATTTTGCATACTCTACAGCCCAACAAGTGTCAGCGTACAGGAACTCCTTCAATCAATGAAGTTGATTGAGTTGTAATCTAGGAAAGCAACTTTGAAATTCTGAATTTTAAATGAAGTATTAGTCAATATCGATAAGAAATAAGTATGTCTAAACTTGTGACTGGCAAGATGTTTTTGACTATGTAGAACCTCACATTTGCCTGATGTCACAACACATACATTATCTTTGGACAGTAAAAAAAATCTGCAATAAACAACAAGAAAAAAACTGTTCAAATGCTCAAGTATTGGTCACTTAAAAATTCCACAATATACCCCCAAGAAAAAAATTCAGTAGCTTCAGTCTTGTCATTTAAGCGATTTTTTTTAGAAAGTTCAGACAATCATTCACTTGTAAACTTCACAGAAATATCATGACACTCGTAACATTACCAAGATTTACATTATAATTCATCATAACCCCAGACACATTTAGCTTCCTGTTTTTTTAGGCTACAGACTATATTCATGATGTCCAATGTGCTTTAAAGGAATTCCAAAACTGAAACTTCCAAATCTATGACTTTCTTTTGTGCAATGCAAAAGAAGAAACTTTGTTTTTTTCATGGAATTCAATGAAAGAGGACTTTGAGGCACAAAAATGCTCACGACATACTTGTATATGGTGCTTTTGTGTTTTTTTAAAGCCTGAAAATTACAGTACCCATACAGTGTAGCTTCATGGAAAAGGAGTGACAAGTACATTCCTCAAAGTTTCTTCTGAAAGTCATACAGGTATGGAACAAGACGAGGGTGAGTAAATGATTTTAATTTTAGGGTGTTGGTTTTGATTGCTGAAAAATGCCGAACTAATAGCTGCCCTTACTTCCACACTCGCTGACATAAACAAAGAATGTTGGGTCCATTCAAAACCAATGAAGCCAAAGATCTGATGAAAAAAAAGTGTTCGCTTTAGCCGTCAAGTCTTATTTCAGAGTGGCAGTGTAGTTGTTTTTCTCCAGGAACTCCTTCAGCTTGGTGGGATAGTCTGTCATAATCCCTGTAGCCCCAAGGTCAAAGGCACGTTTAAAGTCCTCCTCATCGTTTAACACCCAAACATACACCTATGGTTTGAAAGGGAAAAGACAACACAATGTCACATGAGGACGTTCCGCTCAAGAGTGAAATTCCTTTCAAAGCTCCTGCCATCTGCTCATGTACATCATAGTCCTCTAATGCTATGGTTACCCATAAAGCACATGTTGTGTTTGACCTGAATCTTATTTGGAGTACCTGTATTCCTCTGCCTTTCAGATGATCGAATAGAGCTTTTCTCATGAGAAGCCTGAAAATACATGCACATTTTCATTTAACATTCTACTTTATGTGATGTTTAACTCCTCCCCCCCCCTTTTTTTATACAATAACAAGACATACAAACAAATCAGACATTACAGAACTGTCATTTGGTCACCTATACATTTTTACATAGAGCTTGTTGACAAACAAAAACAAGTCAGGTTATACAATGGTCATCACACATGTCATGATGAGTCCTTAAACACAATCCATTTCTCCCAAAATTGCAAATATTTGTCCCAACGTAGATTTAGTGAAAATGACATACACTCCATACTTTGAATACTGGATGCAATATCCAGCCATTCCTTTTTTGTTGGAGGGTCAGGTTGTAACCACTTTCGTGTAACAGCTTTCTTGCTAGCTGCTAACAATATCTTTAAAAACATACCTGTCAACATTCCCGTTTTTGACACCCATCTCCCACCCCAATCCCCCCCCCGTTTTGTTGTTTCTCCCGTGAAACTCCCGTATTTCAGTTATTTCTCCTTTGAAACTTACAGGAACTCGTTCACGGGGTGACTCTATGGCTTGAGCCTCTGCCCATTTGCCCTCACAGGCTGGCGCCCTTTGATAGGCGAAATAGAACTGTAGCAGAAGTGGAGTAGAGAGGATTTGCATCCCCGCGAAAAACTTGATCTTATTACCCCGCTAAAGGTCCGCAGATTCCACTCCGCGTTTTCATTTAACGCTCGCTCCTCGCAGTCTGTGTCCGCTCACTGAAGATGACAGATCGTTTCATCGACAGGTAGATGCAGTAGAGTCTACTAGCTGTTGTTGATGTTACACTTTCTTTGCTTTTACAAAAAACTTGTTTTGAAAAGTGTTATGTTCAGCAGACAACTCTTGAAAACAGCTAATATAGATTTCTAATATTTCTTGTTCTGTGACCATAAAGACTGTGGCATACTTCGTTTTTTTACGTGTACGCGTACCGACCGCACAGCCTTGCAAAGTATACTGCTTTTGACTCATACGACTACACACGGGTTTTGACGCATGCGCATTACGACATATTGCAATATCTCTCCGGGCCTACAGGGGTCAGGTTTTCTTCAACTACATTGAATTGATACTCCTAGGACACGGTTGCCACCTGGTGGTTATTGCAAGAAATGGAAGGCGCATGCCCAACCTGCGTGTACTATATACGCGAAGTAACAAAATTCTGGTGGTGCGCATACTATTCTGATGACGAAATTTGCGTCACGCGCACTCTACGCTGTCCCTCGCGTACTCGTAAAAGGGGAACTATACTCCGGGCTTAAGCGGTTCTTGTAAATAATATGCAAACATTGTTAAATCCATCCATGTAAATAAAAAAATAGCTAACTAATAAACTAAGTTAAAACAATCGACCTACAGTACATGCGTGAAGGGACAAACTGCTCATGCTTTTTCAAACCGCGTTTAGATGTACAGTAAGTTATTTCATGTCTGACGTTGAGATCTCTGACTATACCTTGCAGATATACCATTCATGGATTCAAGGCCCTGTGAGCTGCATTAAACAGTCTCTTAGATTTACATTTAAGAATTTGACATGAAAATGATGTTATGTTAGATATAAAAAGTAGTTTAAAGATTTAAAACGATTTATAACAGAGGGGCCCTATTTGCCCTGCACAACCAACCAGTAACCCACCCCCCCGGCGGGTCTCCCGGATTTTGGTACACAAATGTTGACAGGTATGTTTAAAAGGTATTTGTTCTCCTTCATTAAATACGTTGCTAAATTACCCGATGTTTAAAGGGGTCATATGACACGGCTTAAATGAATATTATCATTTGTTTTAGATGTAATGAAATGTATATACACGATTTAAGGTTCAAAAACGATGTATTTTCCACATACCGTGCATGTTTGAATCTCCTCTTTGCCCGCCTCTCTGAAACGCGTAGATTTTTTACAAAGCTCATCGGTCTGAAAAGCGAGGTGTGCTATGATTGGCCAGTTAACCAGTGCATAGTGATTGGTCGAATACTGCAAGCATGTGACGGAAAAGTAACATCAGGATCCAAAGCAATTGTACTGACAGGTACGCCCACCTTACTTGCGTATACATTTGGGCGGTCTTTGTCAAATCATATCACGAACTGACGTAGATTTGTGGGGGTGTGGTTACACGAGGCGTTTCAGGCAGGTCTGGTTGAGCATTCACTTTTAGATAGAATGCATCTTTCGTTCCGACACTTTCATTTTTGCAATTTTACGTGTCTAATACATGCATGGGCAACTTAAAACACACCAAAGACACAGAAAAAACACGTATTCGCACCATATGACCCCTTTAAAAATGTCAACACATTTGAATGAGATTGGTGGCTCTTAAGGTTATGCAAACACTATTATAACTTGCAAGCTAGCAACATTACCTACCGACTTTCCTATAAGAAACCCAAGCCATACAAGTAAATATTTGGGTGAACGATGTGCTGAAGCCAGTGTGTACATAAACTTACATGTCTGCCAGCCATGTTATGAAACGCTGACTTCTGGTCTGACGCTCGGGGTCTCTGAGTCTACAAGAGAGAAAAAAGTATTATCACTTCTCAAAAAAACTTTACAGCAAGCTTCTGGCAAAATAACTAATTTAAAAGATAAACTATACACTCAAGTCTAGAGAGATATTGGTAGGTGCCAATCATAAGAATTTTGATAAATTTAATATCAAAATCAGATTCATTATATGAAATTCCAAAAATGAAAATTCTTGCATCATTTACTACCCCCTTCTCATTACAAACCTGTATGACTTTCTTAATTCTGCAGAACACAAAAGAAGATATTTTGAAGAATGTTGGTAACCAAACAACATTGGATCCCATTGACTTCCATTGTATTTACAAAACACCACTGTGACATTTCTCAAAATATCTTCTTTTGTGATCCACAGAAGAATAAGTTAGATACAACATCTGAACAACATGTTTAGAGTCACGTGGAGCTTAGAAAGAGTTTCTTTCATTGCATTATTTTGTGGCAATTAGTCACATTCAGACCAAACAAATATTTTTCCCTTAGGAGCTGTGAATTGATCTGTGTGTTTTGTAGAATGTCAGTGTATTTTGGCTTGGCATTCTCAATCCTATGTGTTACTTAGAATCTCGTGTAGTAACAGAAACAGATACGAAGCCTAAATCTAAAAAGGTTGTTTGTTGTTGTTATATCGTTCCTTACTTTGAGACAATGGAAGGCATAGGAATCTCCAGGAACTGCTCTTTGAGTGGGACGAAGGGCAAAAGTCCCGTGTAGAAAAGACCCAATAACAGCAGAACTCTTGGCAAGCTGAACAAGAGTGGGATTCGTGGATTCTACAAAAGACATTGAAAACATCAGTCACTGTCATTTTTCAAACGGTCTACAGTGATGTAGTTCAGACTGAGCCTATAGATTTTACCTCTTTGTAACATTTCTTAACAATTTCGTTCCTCGAGTTTCCCCAAACAGTCAGATGCTCCCTGTCATACTGGATGACTAGCTCAGACACCTGACAGAGAGGGTAAAACTCTATCAGTCAAACAATTTGCTTCTGGCAGACTCATCCTGCTGACTTTGACTATTTTAGCAGCGACAAACAGCTGCACAGACAGGAATCAAGGGCATGAAGCAAGAGTCTCACACACACACCTTCTTGATGAGTGTGTCATTGTTGACCTTGATATCGATGTTTACAGGGGTACTTGGGAACGATTCAAACACGTCTTTTAGTAAAGGGATGCGTTCATCATCTCCTCCTTCACAGAAGCACTCTGAAATACATGAGGATT
This sequence comes from Triplophysa rosa, assembly GCF_024868665.1. NCBI lineage: Eukaryota > Metazoa > Chordata > Actinopteri > Cypriniformes > Nemacheilidae > Triplophysa > Triplophysa rosa. Next base: position 10,710,880 of record NC_079903.1, on the reverse strand, counting down.
ATGATGTTACGCATTTGGACACAGTAACTTTTGTATATTTGTTGAACGTGAACACTTACCTCGCTTGAAAGTCACCCCGAGCTTACAAAGGTAAGGTGGAAGATCCTGAAAATACAAACACACATTTCTTGCATAAATAAATGATAGTATTATAGTTTCACACCGGCAACTGCAATTATTTAGCAGAGATGTTTGAAGTCTGTTCACTCACAGCATAAGTCACATCAGAGATGTACGCGTTGATGCCGGTCGACCTCTTCAGGTTTGAATCGTGCAGTACAACCACCTGCTCATCTCTGGTCAAATGACAGTCTAATTCCAACATGTCAGTGCCAAGATTGACAGCACTGAGTGGGGTGTAAGCAAATAAGAAAGAAACAGATATAAGCAAAGACAGCATTTGATCATTTAATCATCAACTTGTTAAGATACCTTTCAGCATGTGGGAGAGGAAGTGTGTATAGATGATTTCATCGGATGCACACGCCTGCCCGAAGTTAACTTCCGGTCTGTGTTTGTTTTTCGGTCTGGCTAGGGGCTAATAATATAACTATTTATATTTTATTTAAATTTATATTAATCTTAATTTAATTGTAATAAAAAACAATTTGTTGAATTTTATTGTATGTTAATTTAATTTATTATATAAACAATTTCCCAGCAAACACAGAACGTTCCCCTAACGTTAGTTTTTGGTTCCCTTTTGGTTCTCTTTTTGGGAACCAAAAAATAACGTTCTAAGAATGTTCTTTTCAGGTTTTATTTTTGCAACCAGAAAATAACGTTCCCAGAACGTTGCAGGCTGTTTTTTTTTAAATAACCAGAAAATAACGTTCCCTGATGGTTATTTTTTGGGAATTTTTTTGCAACCAGAAAATAACCAGAAAGTAACGTTCCCTGATGGTTATTTATTGTTGTTTTTTTAAACCAGAAAATAACCAGAAAATAACGTTCTCTGATGGTTATTTATTGGGGTTTTTTTGCAACCAGAAAATAACGTTACCTGATGGTTCTTTTTTGGTTATTATTTTGCAACCAGAAAATAACGTTCACTGATGGTTATTTTTTGGTTATTTTTTAATGGTAAAAATAGTCAAAACTGCTAAACGTCAGTGACGTGCAATACAGAAATTATAAGACCACATTAACACATGTTATACTGACCAAACGAAATTAATAAATGTGCCCTTAATGGCTGAAAATAATAAACTAGTTAAGCTAAATTAAAATACAATCAAATATATCCATGTGTATTTCTTTAGTGTGGTTGTCTGTTACTGTATGTGTGTGTGATCGAGCACGTGCATTCTCCGCTCTGTCACGCACTCCCGTCATTTAAAAATTAACGGTCATTTCGTTTTACCTCACCCACTAACACATTAGTTTAGCGGTTTATTTATTTTAATTTTTTATTTAAAAACGTACAGATTTGAGAGTAAACTTATATTTTCTTAATTTTCAATTGATTTGACATCTAAATCAACAGACCATGATGTAAGGACTAAAACTCAAACTTTTGATTGTTATATCTAAAGACGGAGCCACACTATACTTCTGTGGTGAGCAGTGTTGGGTGTAACTAGTTACTAAGTAATTAGTTACCGTAATTTAATTACTTTTCTCTTGAAAAAGTAAAGTAAGGGATTACTCTTATTTTTTTCTGTAATTTAATTACAGTTACTTTTGATGTAATTAAACTAAATACTTTGTGTAATATATGTATGTGCAATAGTGTAATTGACATCAAAATTCAAAGTCTAACTTTAAAATCTGTGCTTTAATGTATAATTCTCACATTTGTAATACTTTGGTCAGTTAATAAGTACTTTAAGTACTTTAATATTATTTATTTGAATGAATTAAAAGAGCCCTTTCGTGCCTATCCTTGAATCACTTAACTAATCAAGGTTGATATAGGATATAGAAAGTAATAAGTAACTAAATACTTTTTGGAGAGAGTAATTTGTACAGTAATCTAATTACACTATCGAATATGTAATTAGTAACTAGTAATTAATTAATTTTTGAAAGTAACTTACCCAACACTGGTGGTGAGACAAGAATATTGTTAGCCTGAAGATAATTAAATGTTTATTCTTCTGTCAATAAACATCTGCTTTAAATATTGTCTTGAAGTCATTGGTTATTTTATTTCAATATCTATAATGTCTGATGTTGAGGTAAGCCTACACACAGTGTGGTTTTATTAGAAATGATATACTGTGCTGTTTAAATCGAAAATTAGGTTACTTACGTAATGAAAAAGGAATTATTAGGCTAAAAGAATAATCTAATGCATTGATTTCATCCTCCATATTGTGTGGGATGATGTATTTTACTTATTTTAATTAGATTAGACAAGCGATGGATAAGAGGCCAAACAGACCCGAGAAAAATATTTAAGGCTAACGTTCTGGGAACGTTCCCCTAACGGTTTTAAAAAAAAAGTTTTTTTAAGGTTCGTTTTTGGTTATCTTTACGGAAATAAAACGTTAGTTTCATGGTTTCTATAACGTTAGGGTAACTTCCCCTAACGTTAGTTTTTGGTTCCCAGAACGTTATGGGAACCAGAAACTAACGTTAGGGGAACGTAAAGAAAACTTTCCTGGAGAACCAAAAACGAACCTTAGAAAATAACGTTCTGGGAACCAAAAACTAAAGTTAGGGGAATGTTCTGGTAACCAAAAACTAACGTTAGGGGAACATTCTGGGAACCAAAACTTGTTAGCTGGTTGTAGAATGGGTCGTATAAATTTGTCTCATTTAAATTTAGCCAAGTAACGGTTCTTCTACTGGTAACCCAAAATAATACTGGCTAGACATACTTTTAACTTGCTAGCTAATGTAATTAACTTTTTATTTTTTTGCTTGTTTCAGAAATAATCTACAGGGACTCTATTCTTTTCGGATGTGTAGCGGAAGTTAAATTTGGGCCACAAAAGCTTGAATGAGCAGTAACGTATTGTTACTTTGAAACCGTCTATAAAGCCAGCTGCGTGCCATACGATTTTGACAGTCTGGGAATCCTATAAAATATATGTGATTCTAAGACAAAATCTGTAGTCTTTGAAAGAAGTGAAAGTGAAGTGAAAGTGAACTATTAGTCAGATATGGTGACCCATACCCGAAATGTGACCTCTGCATTTAACCCATCCAGAGAGTAGTGAACACACGCACAGCAAGTGGTAAACACACGTCGCCCGGGGAGCAAGTAGGGATAAGGTGCCTTGCTCAAGGGCACCTCAGTAGTTACCCTCCGGCCCTGGGAATCGAACCGGCAACCTTCTGGTCACGGGTCCGACTCTCTAACCATTAGGCCACGACTGCCCCTAGTTGATGGCTAGTTTGACATGCTTGCCAAGACCAATGGTGGTCAAGAACTGTTTGGTTACAAGCACATCTTCCTCTGTGTTCATCAGAACAAATACAGTACATTATACAGGTTTGGAACAACTCGAGGGTCGGTAAATTATGACAAAAAGAACTGTCCCTTTAAAGGCTGAAATACACTACACAACTTTTAAAATCTGAACAGATTAAAAATAACTAGACATCACACACTAGCAGACTTTTTGAAAGTTTGCAGAGAAAAACAGGGCATCGCACACTACGCGATAAAATCTGCAGACTAGCGCAGACTTTCTGCAACAAGTCCTAATTGAAAATCTGGGCAAAATCGAAGCAAAAGTCTTGTAGTATATTCCAACCTTAAGGTGTATGATCTGTAAATAAGACACAACCAATATCGAATAGCTGCAGAGAAGAAATCAATTGGCATGAAGAAACTCACTGCCTGAAAGCTGCCATTGTGTTCTCCAAGTTCTCACCAGCACCTGGAAATGAAGAAACAATGTATTAGAACATAAATGTGTAATTTTGTAGTTCTTTGCCTTCATTTCAAACATTTCTTATGTAGATTATTTTAAATACCGGTGTTGTGCCGAATTTTGACTCCCCGCCAGATTACAACTCCCCTCATTGATTTTGATGGGGGATTAGCTAATCCTAACCCCTCCCCCACATCTAATCCTAACACCTAATGTTAGTGGGGAATGGGGGGGTCATAATTTGGCATAATTTCCTTGCGTTTGAGAAACACCCTTTGACTCTCCTACTTCTGATTGGTTCATTCACTTAGGATGATACTTTGTGATTGGTCCCTATCTCTAAAGCCCGCCCCCACATCTAATCCTAACCTTCGTAGGGGAAAACAGGGGAGTCATAGGGTGTTTCTCAAATGCAAGGACGCGTCCTAGGCAGGTTGCAAATCTCGGCTGCCACGTCATCAAGTGCCGCCGAAGGACATCTCAAACAGTAGTATGCTTGGAAGGAAGCTTTCACTTTGTGTCCTTCGTTCAGGCCGTTTTGCAGGATACAACAACTGTATCCTTCGCTGCCTGAAATCACCCACAATCCTTTGCACACCTTCCCAGAGAACATCGCGAGAATCCAGTCAGCACTTTCTTCACATAATTTTTATGTAATAAAAGACAAAAAATGCAGAAAATGAGTAATTAAATGTGTATAATGATTTATAATATGATACATGACATTATTAAAATGAAAAGTTGTATCTGTTAATATTATTTAATGGACATGAGCTAACATGAGCTAAAAATGAACTGTTGCGTGTTATGCACAACATTATTATGCACGACTGAAAATAAAATGAACAATAGGAGATGCTCTCTTTATGATTTTATTTATTTTTTCATGGTCACACATGACTTCTCTCTTTAAAATAACCGCGGAGGCGGAAACAGTAATGACGTTGCCATGCGCTCTTAATTAACCGTCTCATTCTGATTCTAGCGTTTAATGTCGAAGAGGACTCTAAACATCTACCGTTAGAAGGACTGCTCTAGGCAGGAGGCAGCCTCACTAGTATGTGTCCTTGCGTTTGAGAAACACCCAAAATCTCACGGGGAGTCAGATTTTGATACGACACCGGCAAATGACTTACTGTAGCACACACACTGTTATGTTTCAGGGTTCACAGTCCACACAGCATCGTGTAGTCATTAAAAACCTATGTCCGTAACGGGTTACACATGTAAAACGCGAAGTTAATGGCTTGTAAACAAAATCTATTATTTTCAAGAAAGACAAATACAGCTTGAAATGCATAATTTGGTAAAATGAACCTTCAATAAACCTTATGGGGAATTGCTGTAACCCCGGTTTTTTTAATGTACTGGCTGTGTTTCAAACCCAAATGAGCAACCTACGTAGACAGCACTGTTGGTCACGTTAGCTCACACGAGAGCAATTCATTTTGACTTACATAGGATAAAATGAAAGGAACGACTAAACAAACTATTAATTCCTCCGTACAGAGACATTTAACACCTGAAAAGCATCTGCTGTCCACTCACCGCCGCGGTGTGAGATGTGTCTGCTGCGGAAAGTCTCTCTCTTTCTCCGACGAAGCAGAGTCGGACACTTCAGCAGTAACGCGGAGGTGAGCACATATCCGGTAACAGTGGATAAAACATAAACCGCGGCGCTCATTTTGGCCCTTATGTATCAGACAAAACCAGCGAGTTCTGTAAAACGACTATGTAAACACAAGTTCATTGACAAGCGGCATGAAATGCGACAGTGTCTGTGTGCTGAAGCCAACACACCAGCCAGTTTCACCTAGCACCGCTGGACAGCCACTCCACGTTATCGGCGAGCAGAAGAAATCCAAGGGAGGATTTTAAAGCTGTAAATGCACTATCCGTAAGATTAGATACTGCTGTTGTTGCACCGTCAGGCATTTCAATGTAGTCCAATATTTCTTGACAGGCCATACCCCGGCGGACGCACTTATTGCTCGAGTCTATCACAAGAGTGACTGTGTCCCATTTCGGGGGCTGCGTTCTTTGAAGGCTGCATTTTAAGACCGATTGCGTCACAGCAGCGCGACTGAAGGTTGGTAAGGCTGTCCCGATTCAAAGGTTGCTTCAAATGCAGCCCCAAAATACGACCTTATTTCCGCGGGTTTTAAAGGGTAGAACGAGTGTATCCTTCACAGCTTTGGCTATCCCGAGATACATTGCGCGCCTGTAACAGCTTGGCATTTTTAAATAATCATTCAAAACTTTAGTTAAATAAAAGTATGTAATTCACAAAAACGGTCCATTTCAGTGTTTTAATATTATATATGATGTCGGTAATTAACATTATTGTGTTTTAAATTGATAAGGTTGGTAATTTAATATACTGTTGGGCTGTTTTGATCTACATAAACGTATATTCTCTAAAAGAAAATATAATTTTTCTGGCTCCGTATTTGTTTAAATAAGTCAAAACGTCTCTGCTGTGTCCTGCTGCGGTCACCACGCAACACGAGCAGCAGGTGACGCGATTAGGAAATCTTCTGCGAGGCTGGACCCAAGTACACCTGTCTGCAGACTGCAGATAGAGGCGGGACTACCCCTAGGGAGGGGTTACCTGGGTTGCTCCGCCCACATGCCTTTTCATTGGTTAGTGGCAACGTAATGACGTCAATGCTAAACAAGAAATGGGCAATTCCGTGTTTGTCAACCTTACCAATAAAGTTACCACCAAAGGGTTTAATTATACTAACAGCACATAAATAAACATTTGGTGGTTCAAATACCCATGTGACGTCGCTCCTCGAGATTTTAAAGCAATTGTTTTATTTTTAGTGCATGATTTTTCCAGTCAGATAAGTGCCCATTTGGGGATCGTCACATCCATAACGGTACATATTCTTCATAAACGGACAAATAAAAGTAACCATTTTATTTCTATGTAGAGGCATTCCTTCTCCATTTGTTAGGTATTATTGCTTCCGGTTTGTGCGTTTTAATTCACAGAAATCCTACAAAGCATGTCGTCTCCCTAAAACCGTATCCTTTTTTGTCATATCCATACATTATATACAACAGTGAATCCATTAATTACTAGCACCTGGTAACAGTGTCAAACAATTTGAATTTGATAATTGTGTTTGGAAAACGTTTCATTCACACGTATTAAGAATTCACTTACCGTTTTTAAATCGTTTGTCTATTTATTTATATAACACATTTAAAAGTCACATTTTCGGCAATAATAAACTATGAATCACCATGTCAACGATTATGTTATTGTTTATTTACAATTTATCTGCATGTTATTTATGTATATGTTTTAAGGTTACACATTAGTTAATAATATCTAAAATGTTGAGTCTTTCTAGCAAGTGTCAAGTCTTCAGATGTTAATTATGAATTTCTTAGATAATGACAAAGGTTATGTAACCAACATTATAATTGTTTGTAAATAACATGCCACAATGATTATTTCATTGATAGTTAATTCTAAATTTCATTTGATTAAACATTAGTCATCCCCCATCACTTCTCCCTGGCACATAAAGCAGCAGTCTGGGTCCTCTATGCAGCCATAAAACCCGTCAAGACAACCACGCTTACAAATAACACAAAACAAGAGAGTAAAATCAAACGGCAACCATGGTACACAATGACAAGGAACTGTAGAAAGAAAAAATAAAGAGCATCAGCTTTGACATCAAATGTTTTATTTCTATTGTACATGTAGCAGTATGCAACATAACAATAAACCATACGTTTAGAGCTTGCATTTCTTTTTTAAGAAAACTTGTCCAAAGTCGTTGATGGTAGTGATGTTAGCTGTGACACCAACGCTCTGATGCTTGTATCAAAAAAATGAAGCGATTTTCAGTGAAGCTTAGTATGGATGCTTGATTCGTTCTATCAAAACCACGTGGCCAATGACGTCCGAAGCTTCGTTTCACACACACCCACGTGACTGCTTCATACTTTGATTAAAAAAGGTTTGAAAATTCGAGACACAGGCCACGCCCTCATGGGTTTCTACAGCTACAGATTTACTATAATCGTATGGAAATGCATGTGTATTTTTGTGTGCATGCACCTGCATTTATTTACTTCCTCTATTCATGAATTTGACTTGTTCACAAACAGGAAAAATGTCCACATCCACAATACAAAATGTTATGTTTATTGTTTTGAGTTACCAAGTATGCGAAACAGATTGTTGTCATGTACTTAATATACTGATTTATTAATTTACTAGTCTACCCATGCATTCGTTTATTCATTTATTAAATCATTATTGATTCTAAAATTAATGCGTCGGTCCATTGTGAAACATTTTGGGACACAGCGCTTTCCCACACTTTCACCAGCAGAGGTCATAGTCGAGCTCTGATTCAAAAAGCTTCGAGTAATGAACCTTTTTCCGATACAATTTTGTTGAAAGCTTCAGTGGTTCAGAAAGCTTCACGTCGCCATCACTAGTTGATGGTAAAGCACAAACCGACCAAAATACGATCAACATGAGGCAGGCAACACGGTTTTTGTTATACAATTCAGTGAATAAAGTTTCACGAGGGCTATCTTATTTTAAAAACTAGAATACTAACGACAGACATAGCACGTGTACTCACCAAACATGAACAGCGGAAATTAAAGTCACGTCGTTCTTCATCTTCTTCTTTTATGGCGGATGGCATCCAACGTTAAGCTGCATTACCGACATCTACTGTGTGGATCAGAGTGTCAACGTCGTTACTTTGCCACTAACCAATGAAAAGGCCTGTGGGCGGAGTAACCCAAGTAGCCCCTCCCTAGGGGTAGCCACGCCTCTATCTCATTTCATTTCGGTTCTTGGACTTTTGAGGCTGCGTGCTTTGAGGAACAAGTCCTCGTTTTTAAGTCCGCGACCTTAGAAGGTTGCAGCCCCCGAAATGGGACACAGCTAGTGACAGAGATGCGCATGCGCACTAGAGGGACCTTATTACACGAATGAACGCAAGAGGATGCTCGTGGACAAATATTTTAAAGTTGTCAACAGATTTTTACTGATTATTTTTTAACAACATAATTTGATAGTGCTTATTTAAAATAATAAAATTATATTTTATATCATGAGTCTATTGATTTTTTTCACACAGACAAACTGAAATGCGAATATCAAGTATTCACATTGTGAGATCATCAGCTGTAAACTGGAGTAAAAGTTTGTCAGTAAAGTTTTTGAAGGATTATTGGATTATGCAACTAGGTCATATATGGATCACTACAATCACTACACCTACATGTGTACTAGAGTAATAATCTCTTGAAATGTCTGTATTGCAGAATTGTCAGTGTGGCTATACATTTGTGGTCCCTCCAAGTGTGCCACAGGTCAGGCAGGTTGGTGTGTCAAAGTTCACTACAAAGTTAAAGTCTGTCTATTGCAATTCCTAAGAGATAAGTAAGATAGACAATCAAAATGCTTCTAAAGTGAAGCTCATTTCTAACACGCTGTATTGGTTCGCAAAATTGAACACAAAATTCTCGAGATTACATTTTTCCTGCATTCACCACTTAACTACCTGTATAGCCTAGATGTCGAGAGCACTGGCAACAACCCTTCAAGAATGGGACATTCAGGAGAAAGAATTTCAGCAGATTCAGGTAGGATCTTATCTTTCATATTAAAATTGTCATATTTTCTGTTCTGTAAAGTAAATTGAAGAAGTTACTTTACCATACATTTAATTGTAAAGCAGATAGTAGATTTTTGACTTCCTTTAATTTAAATCTTATATGCACAATGTCCACAAACAACTTTTCTGTTGAAACAAAACGTTGTGTCCAGGAGACCCGTCGACTTTACATGCAGAAGTTAGATGAAGTCTCCAAGCTTCAAAAGAACTTTGTTGCCTCTGTAGCTCTACTAAAGAAGAATTTGACACCGCTATCCAAATCATTGAAGAAGTGGGTAACCTGTTTTTCCATTTAAGCAACTCTGTATAGTTAAGGTTTTACGAAATGGGATGGTTACTCCTATCATTGACATAGATTTTCTCCACCCAAGATGCAATAAAGGTCTGACAGAAGAGGATAAGAACACTGTGGAGAAGGTCAAAGTTCACGTTCAGGATATGCAGAACAATTTAAATCAAATGGAGGCATTTCTTCCAAAGAAAAATGGGTATTGGACGATTGCTAATAGTTGTATATGTGGTTGATTTAGGCTTTGCAAAGAAGTTTGTTATTTTTGTCTCTCTTTTCAAGGCTCTATCTTAGCCTTGTCCTTGGAAACGTGAATGTCAACCTCCTGAGCAAAGAGTTGAAGTAAGCACAAGCAAAACATTACATGTATTTATTTTAGGCATATTCTATAACGTACATGCAATTTTTAAATGCATGTTTAAGCACAAAAAATATTTTTTTTGCAGTGCAAAATCTAAACTTATAGAAGTTTACTATAAGATAGTTATCAGAAAATATGTAACGACAAGGAATCTCTAACTTTACTTTTAATCTTTTTACTGTAGAGCTGAATACAAAGATGAGTACGAAAAGTTCAAGCTGTTTGTGACCATGATTATGTTCCTGTTGTCCTTCTTGTGTCGCTTCTTCATCGCCTACAGGTAAGACTGAGTTCAGCGAGTTGATGCAGGACTGCATGTCCCTCACGTCACATTGTCAGATTTCATGTGTCTGCTTCTCTTGTGTGACTGTAGAGCTGTGGATGCACTTCTGTACTTCATGTTGGTGTGGTACTATTGTACCCTGACGATCCGTGAGAGCATTCTCATCAGCAATGGGTCCAGGTCAGATCTGTCTATATGATCTGCATATGAGACTTCAAATTTGGAGTTGTGAATTTTGCTGCCGTTCCAAAGACCCATCTCAAAATGCATCTGCATACTTTACTTTTTCAGGATTAAGGGCTGGTGGGTTGTCCACCATTATATTTCTGCCTTTCTGTCGGGAGTTATGCTAACCTGGTGAGTTTTATTTTATTTTTTCGATTTGCTTATTATTTATACAGCAAGAGGTCTAGTTTGAATCTACTGACTTTTTTGGTTGCACTGATTTTTTGGGAAAGTTACAATTGGTTTGCCCTCATATAACAATTCTAATGTATTTAGGCCAGATGGTGAATTGTATCAGTCGTTCCGGAACCCATTTCTGGCCTATTGTATGTATCAAAGTAAGTCCTAAAGTTTGCATGCAAGCACAGCTGGCAACACGTTGGGTAATATTTATAGACTTTAGAGGCAAAGTGTGACTTCTTTTCCAGGCTTTGTGCAATGTCTTCAGTACTACTATCAAAGCGGATGTCTCTACAGACTTAAAGCACTGGGAGAACGGCACAACATGGATTTGACTGTTGGTGAGGACTTTCAAATAAAATACAATTTCATACACATATAAATTCATATGAGAAAACATTTCCACTGTATAAACACTGTGTTTTTGTTTACACAGAGGGATTTCAGTCATGGATGTGGCGTGGACTGACCTTTCTCCTTCCATTTCTTTTCCTGGGTCAAGTGAGCATTTTTTGTATTTTGAACAAATTATATTTTGTGATGAATAACTCATGACATAAGCAGTGTCAGCATATGCAGTGTCATATGAATTCTATATTTCCAATGGAAGTCAAAGTAATAATTTACTGTTTGTGTTGGTCAAGCCTAAATTTTGAATGTGTTACAGTTTTGGCAGTTTTGGAATAGCATATCCCTGTTCAGAATGGCTCAGCTCCCCGAGTGTAAGGAGTGGCAGGTCAGTGTTGCTTTATTAGATCTATTTAGTAATTTAGTAAGATAAAATAAATCTTTGTTTAAAACTGTGATGACATTAAATCGTTCTCTCCAGATATCCATGTGTGGTTTCTGCTTTCTGGTTCTGTTTACTGGAAACTTTTTCACCACAGTTGCAGTTGTTCGTCACAAGCTCAAGAATGAAAAGACCAAGAGGCTGTAATTTTTCACTTTCCTTTAAAAATTGCTGTGAAAACTCTCCCGTAATTTTCTAAAAGTGTAGATCGTACTTAAAATGATTATTATAGCAAAACTGTTATTTATACTTCCATTATCATTAAAAGAGTATGAAACGTACATGTAAAAGAGTAAACAATCTGTAAATCTTAATAAGTTCTAATTTTTTATTGTGGTATAAAATCAAATTTACGACCTTTAATGACTTATATATTTTAAAATATTTTTTTGTGAAATTAATTAAGCACAATCCATTGTTTATATTTTTATGTTATATTGTTATTTAATGGTTTATTTTCTAATTAAACTGTCCCATAATTTCAAATGCAAAACGTGTTTACTTGCTGTTGACTGGGCTATCATTTCAAATGTGAGATTTATAAACTTTAATTTACTATTTTAGAGTGAAAAAGTTGGTTTAAAACCTTTTTAGAATTTAAGCCAGATACGGTTAAAAATGATTAAAAGTTAAATTCTTTTATTATTATTATTATTATTCAATTTGTGAATTATTTTATTTTGATAACCACATGGAGAGCGTATATATGGCTGCGTCCGAAATCGCATACTGTGACAGTAGGTACTGAATTTGAATAAGTATCTACCTATCGGCCGTCAAAACAGTACGTTCTATATAGTATGAGTGGGAGTAGTATGAATACATTTCGGACATACTGCCTCCGCCATGTTTTATGGTCATGTGACCCGTATGCTCTTTGACCCATGACGTATTAACAACAACCTACACGTGAGAGTTGATAAAAACATAATTTAGTCACGAGAAATTAATTTATTGGCACTTACATTAAAAACAAACATCCGCCTTAAAGTTTTCCGCTATATTTATTTATTTGATTTACTTTTGAAATTTGACCGTTGCTCAGCTCCCGTGGCATCATGGGATAGAGAAGTGTCCATCCGACCCACACTCACGAATCTCGGCGGAAGTAGTAGACCATCCGGGTATTTCCAAGTACACCTGGCTGCAGGCTGCAGTACGGGGCGGTGCTACATATGGGGGAGGAGCTCCACGTGGAGCTCCGCCCTCAACACATCCCATTGGTTAGCAGGCGTTGAAACCAGGAACTGAGGTTAAAAACATTGTTGTTCGACTTAATGCGGTGCCGTTCGAACCTATTGCAATATAAACTCTGTATTTATTTATTAATATAAATAGTATGATTAAAAACTTAATACAATGGAAGTTACTTCAGGGGAATCGTTTCATTCATTTGTAAGTTTGTAAGCAAGAGTCTTTCTACTACTTGTAGGTTGATTTTGATTCTGATTATGGCTTGTCCTTTGCGAAAACTAACATAACTTTTAATAAGTGTAGTGACTGTTTAGGGTGTATTGATAATTGTTTTTATAACGATGGTTTTACTACACATATTACGGTTAGAATATGGTTACCGTAGCAGTTTGTGGTGTTTTACAAAGTCTTTGTTTACAGTTTGTTTCTCATTTTTCATTTATCAAAGTATGTCATTGTCATATGTATTTATTTACCGTCCTTTACTTGTTTTTATTTAATATTTTTATCATTATTAAAATTAATTTATCATTTATTATCCTACTTTTTTCTATTACTGTTATTTAATCCAGGGATTTTCAAACTGTGATCCGGGGCCCTCCAGAATGTTCTAAGAGAAAATTTTAGAGAAATATAAAGATAAAAGAAATATGACAAAAGTCTACTGAACATTATTACTGTTTCATATAAATATGTTAATTTTTATTTCTAAGTGAAGAAAGAAAATTTCTAAGAAAACAGTCCAAAAACATTGTTTCTCTTTAGGTTTATACGTCCATAATTTTAATAGCCAATTAGTGTGTTGCCTGTACAATCATGCTTATTATTTATCTAACAGCTTCAATGTTCCTTGTCCATAAAAAAACAAGCAAACACAACTACTGAATTACATCATTCACTTTATTTCAATTACAACAAATGATTCAAATGTATACGAATATAGCAGGATTAAAAAAATACTACAACATAAGCATATACTGTATAACCAACATAAAATTACAACGATAAACAACTTGCATTACATTTACGTGTGTGTAAATATGTGTCTACACATACAATTACTGGCAAGTAAAACAGCTGTCTGGCATTGTCAAGCAAGCATTTTATCTATTAATAACATATATTTCCGACAGGGCAGAATGTGGTATTTAGCAGTTTTTGAAGCAAACTGCTATGTATAAAAAAACGTTCACTTCAACATCACAAGTTAATGATGTTGCATTTAGAAGGTTTTGCATCTGAACTATTCAATTGTTTATCAATGACAATCAAATTCAATAAACGTGGGGATTAAACCTTATGAAAAAACTGCCCAAATACAGACGTGTACTCACACTCACCGTGAAGCTAGCTAGACATAGCGGAAGTGACACATACTGAGGAATCGACGTCATTACTTGTGTTTAACCAATAAAGCGAGGTTAGGGCGAGACGACACATAGACCCGCCCTTAATATTACGCCAACCACTAACCAATGAGACGCGTAGGGAGCGGAGCTCCACCCCCATATGTAGCACCGCCCCGTACTGCAGCCAGGACCTCCTCGGTATTTCTCGCCTAAAAAAGTGCATACCGAGGTTTCGGTATGGGATTACACTCAGTATACACTGAGTGAATATTATTAAATGAAAGAATGGTAATACTATCGGTTGCCTGTATAAAACCAGGGCGAGCAGACTAATCTCACTCAAAACTAACTTTATGGCGCTGAGACAGCAATCATAAACAACTTAAGTTAGTTTAACAGACTCTAGAATCTAAAGCTACTATCTAAGGCTAAGCTATCAAGCTACTAGCTATAAAAACTATACAGAGGTATCACTTACAGGCCAACGTTACATAATTAGATTAAAACATGAATGGTTACACACGAGCTATCCACATTTATGAACTTAAAGGATTTATAACATTAAATAAGGTATTATAAAGAGCCAAAGTACCTTGCAAATGAAATGAAGTATCGCTCTTCATACCGCTACCCCGCTCTGGCGGCCATGATGGGGGAGGCTAGTGGGCGTGGCACTTCGATTGAAAGTGACCAATAAGAGAGGTCTTTCATCCTGGAGTGTAGAGACCGCCCACTGAGATACAGCCTTATTCGCAAGCAAAACTTTTCGACCCGTAAAAAAAAGACAGCAGAAAAGAGAGCAACATTTGTGGTTTCGTGATGAAAAGTTTTTGAAGTGCACAAAGAAAAATGAAAAATTTCAAAGATTTGCACGCAATGCAAACAATTTTGTTATCAATTTCGGAGTTTTTTTGAAAAGATCTTTTATTTTTTAATTACAAAATAATTAGTTTTACTCTCAAACACAGAATTTTTGATTGAATAAAAAGACACAAAAGTAATCCCATAGTTTCGGACATACTATTCATGACTCATACTCATTTTCGCCTACTATATAGTATGGAAGTAGGCGATTTCGGAAGCAGCCTATGTCCTGAAGTGACCTAAATTTCCCAGCATTCCTATCATAACAATATGGCGGCGTCCTTCGAGCTACACTCGTAAAGATAGCTAGCTGTTATTCAGTTCACATTAGATCCATTTCTTTTGTTATAGATTAATATAAAGGGCCAACATGTTTGACAGACCACAGAAGATGTTGTTTTTAGCGACGTTATGGAGTTTGACGTATTGTGCCGTCGGTAGTGAGATCTCAGGTAAGTTTATTCCTACACGCGTTGCTGATACCCAACGTTAGCTGATACAGAGAAATCCTGGTCAAAACAGTACACGCAGTTAGATTATATTAAATTATATATTTAAAAATATCTGCACACCCTGATTATAACATGTACATTCACACCGCACACTTTGTTTTTTTTGCATCATATAAGTCGCACTGAGGCTGTCTCGTGCGTTGCTAGTCTGAGCGTTTTTCATCGGTTCTTTCCATTCAAACATAGATATATAGGCTAAAATAGAATGCATGTCCAAAGAAAAACAATAGAAACCACCACAGAATATCCCGATTTAATTGTCATTATGGGAAATGTATTGTATTTATTCCAGCAGAGCTGGCTTTTGAATGATATTGAACAAACCAATATTCATGAGCTATGTTGTGTTATTTGTTGTGTCATGTGTGTTCACAGGTGCTTTAAATGATGTTTGGGGTTACACTGAGCCGTACCTGCTGGCTGTATGGCAGAACAGGTTATGTGTGTATACTGCTGCCGCTGTTCTCATAGGACTCTGGTTTACTGTGAATGTAGCCTTCAGAAAGGTAATGTGTTTAATGTCACTGCATTCATGACTTGTTGCAGCTTTTCTGTTTTCTCTTCTTTTTAGTTGTCCATTATGATTTAATCGATTGTTTGTTTATTTAATAGAAAGAAACTATCAACCCTGTAAGTGCACATCTTCATAGCTCTGCGAAGAAGCAGGAGTTGTCACCTGAAACAGAGAAGGTTGTTCACGTTGCTGGAGTCCGGATATTTTATGGATCCCAGACTGGAACTGCAAAGGTTTGCGACTGCATTGTTTTCTGTGTCTAGTGCCAACATCAGACAAAAAAACAGCTTTGAAGTAGCTTATATGTTATGTTGTAAATATCATGTTTATAACCCTGCACAGGGGTTTGCCAGAGAGCTTGCTGAAAACGTCAGGGGTCAGGGGTTCGAGTGTGAAATCACAGACATGAAAGAATATGACCCCGACGACAGACTAGCAGAGGAAGTAAGAACAGTGTGTTTTAGGAGAATGTCCCATTTGGGAACGTGAAAAGTGGTGCAGTGAGCCACATATTGAATTTTGGAGACAATGAAAATGTATATTGATAGAGTTGAATGGTTTCATAAGGAGAATGTCACTGAGGAATTAATAGGAGTGTCATAAATTAATTTAATTGATATATTAAATGCGTGTATTTTTCAAAAACGTATTTAAAATGTAATATATTCTGATGTCAAGTAAATACAAATTACTCTTCCTGGACAGGATGATTTGTAATTACTGTTGTTTTTCTATATTTTTTACGATAATAATTTGGACGGAAATGCTACATTTTTGTAAAAAGTTACATTACAGCAAGTATTTATTATTTTAAAAATGTTTTTTTTTCTTCATACAGAATGATCAGCTTATTTTCTGTTTTGATTTTGGGGTCAAATATTACAACGACATTTCTTATAAGATTGATCCATTTACTGTATTGCCTAACGGTAAAAGTCAACGTTTTTATATGTTAAAGGGGAGCTGTTTCCATTGAATAACATCTTAAATAACATTTTACCCTCGCGTATCAAAATCTTTTTTAACCTTCCTCCTCAAGTGTTCCAGCAAGATGATCTGTGTGTTCGTTGTGGCCACGTACACTGACGGACAGCCCACCGAGAGCGCTGAATGGTTCTGTAAATGGCTCGAGGAAGCATCCACTGATTTCCGATACGGCAAAACCTACCTGAAGGGAATGAGATATGCCGTCTTCGGCCTGGGCAACTCCGTTTACGTCGGCCATTATAACACGGTTATACACACCTACTTCTTTTAAAACTGCTTTGCAGTTAAAAACTGGTTAAAACTGCTCCGTGTTTGTCGCATGGATGTAATGTTAACTTTTGTGTGTGTTTAGGTCAGTAAAAACATTGATAAGTGGTTATGGATGCTGAGCGCCGCCCGGATCATGACCAGAGGGGAAGGTGATTGCAACGTGGTGAAGAGTCGACACGGCAGCATCCAGGCCGATTTCCAAGACTGGAAAGCAAAGTTCCTGAGCCGTCTGCAGGCATTTGCTAAGGGTGAGAAGAAAGTCTGCTCCGGGAAATGCAAAAGCGACAGCTGCAAAAATAAGAATAAACATAAGGAGGAGGCAGAGGACAGCCAGTCGCTCGCCCAGAAGAACAGCTCAGAGGCAAGCCAGTTCTTTCTCTATGATGTCTTTGAAGACGTGTAGTCATGGTAACCGCTCTCACTGCACTAGCAGGGAGCAGATTGTTCTGCTACAGTCTGTGGTTCACTCATGTAAATGGGATCTGAACAGCAGGGGCGACATTACAGACATAAGAGGATATTTTGTTCTTATAGATGTTCTATCGTAGATGACCTCTCGTATCTATGACGTAGGGCTGTATTGATACACTTAGCCCACAGTTTGTGACGAATGCATGATACTGGGTTCAAGATACAATAGTATCATGATGTTTAGAACAAAATAAAAAGAATGAATCCGATTTTTTTTCGAAAACATTTTTGTTTCGTACATTGGTTTAATTGAATTCATTGTATGTAAATTTATACAAATTGAATAGGCCTGTCACTCAAAAATAGGGATGTAACAGTTTCACGATTCACGATACTGATCTCACAATACAAATTTTTGTCCACATTTATTATTTTTTTACAAAATGAGTTGAGACAAATTATACAGTATATGTACAAGTGACCTTTTATCATCTCTCAAATGGTGCACATTTTTTTGTCAAATAAAAATATCTTTTATGTCAAATAACAAAACTAAATTGCAATTTTAAAACGAATTCCAAATTAAATGAAAAACGTATAATACAAGTCCATTTAATATAAACAAACTAAGACTTTTTTTGTTTGCAATTATTTGTTCTGTTGAATTAAGGAAAACAAATCATTCTAGGGCATCTTTGACTACCCTTGTCATTTTTCCTACTATGGTAGTCAGTGGTGCCCCAGAAATATCAGTTGCTAACATTAAAAAAAAAAAAGAAATTGTGTGTTTAACAGAACAAAGACATTAATACAGGTTAAGAACAACATGAGGTTGAGTAATTCGTGACAGAATTGTATTTTTTTGGGTGAACTGTCCCTTTAACATCTCAACCGACTTGAATCGTCACATATTATAATCGATTTTCAACCGGCTCACGGTGAATCGTTACATCCCTACTCAAAAACAAAACTGAATCTTATGATACAGGTCAAATGTCGGCATCATAACTAGTAGGATTAAACAGAAGCCATATAGTTAAAAAAATCGCCATAGCGCTACAATGCATATATATTATTTGTATTGCAAAATATATCATTACTCCCCTGCTATGACTGAAGCACAACAATACTGTAAAGCATTTTTTGTTTATTATCAAATAACTCTTGTCTATAAAGCAACCTCTGGTGATGTTACTTAGGCCGTAAGGGTAATTTTAAGTGGTAAATTTAAGCTGTTGTTGAGCAGTCCTTTTATGCTAAATATCATCACTCCTGATTTCTTATCACGTTTTTTAGCGAATAAGTGAATTGGAATTAACTGTATAATCATCTTCTGTAGGCATTTATAATATATTTTGCACAAATCTGAAAGCTGTTTGCTTCTCAGGAGGAGTTGATGGAGTCCAGCAGTGATGCTGAATCCTCAGCTGAAGAAGATAAGTCTCACGGCTCTCTCATTGACATGGAGGACCTCGGAAATGTGATGAACCGCATGAAGAAAGCCAAGGTAAAAACTTTAAAGTTCACTTGTAGTTCATGCTCTACAAAGTTCACCAAAGTTTTGTCATCATTTACTTCCCCTCTTGTTTATTATGCCATTTTGTACAGTTTTTGTGCATCTTTTCATACATTGACATAGTGATCAGGTATCGCAAGTTCCATAAACCAAAAACGTGTCACATTTGACTTCTATACATGATCCAATGAAGTTTTGGCGTCAACTGTGTGTGCTGCGTCTTTGAACGCAGGTGTGTATTCAGGCCTGCACATAAACTTTAGATAAAGATTGCCAGAGCGTTTATTCAAAGTAGCTTACAGTGCATTAGGTGTATAATGTATCCAGAGGACATTTGGAAATATGAAACTTAGAATCTTGCACATACTTTTTCAATCTCGACACGCATTGTCACAAGTACCCGTCTGAAATTTCTCTTTTAGTGTCCACAAATGATACGACAGCATACTGGTTTGTTACCACATGAGGTCTGAATGATGACGGAAATGTCATTTTTGGGTGGAGCGTTGCTTTAAAAGGCCGGAGTTGTGGATAGACACAAGCAATGTCTCCATTGAGGGAGAATGAGTGGCAGATGGTTTGCTACATCAGACAGCAGCTCCAGCAGGCACCGGCAGGACTTACGTAACTGTGAACTGTGATCACTGACGCCCACTCTACAGGCCTGTGCGCAGGAGTGACTCATGAGACAAATCTCCCCGTACCCGCTATCTCGCTTCCCTATCAGAACATAGAGGCTGTGAGCGCGCCAAGCCCCTTTGATCCAGTAAGAGCCCTTTATACACACTTTCAGGATCAGATGCATGCTTAAACAGTTTTAGAAGATGTGATTGGAGCTCAAGTGATCAGGGAATTGTGACGTTCTGAACGTGCAGATTGTCCCATGCTTTGAATGTGTGTGAGGCTTCTGATGACAGCTCATTACAGCAGAGAGCAAATAGTACGACATTATTACTTACTGAATGTATTGCTTTACTTAGAATTGTTTTAATAAAGCTTTTTCATGTTGCCTTGATGTATCTGAAACCATGATTGTAATTACAGAATTAAGGACAGAATTGCAAAGAACAAACTGTCAGTAACTCTGACAGTATCGCCTTAAAATGACACCGTTGGACATATGTTGCTATGTTGGGCTGGTGAGCTGGTTGGGATTTGATTGTGAAGTGTCTCTTTAGAAACTGCTGCGCTTTGTCGCTGTTAATTGTAATTGAGCATTTATAACTTGGCTGTTTAGATGCAAGACAGCACTCGATGCATAATAAAGTAATTAACTAAGCATTCATAGTGGATGATTTATGAATAATTATATGAAGACGTGTTAAAACCTGTTAAATTGAGAGTTGAATAATGAAAATGAATAGTGTCTTGTTTGGGTAGATCCGGCTTTAACTTGAATGTGTAGAATTACTCAGATTTAGCTCCAGGTGGCATCAGAGATATACTGTATATAGGCCTGACCTTGCGTCACTGCATTTTCTGCTCTGGTTTGCACTGAATAAAACTAGCTTTATACTTGAAGGGGCGGTTTCCTGGACATGGCTTAAGCCTAGTCCCAGACTAACTTAAATGTTAAAGGTTTCTTGAACGAAAGCAACATACACTGACATATCTTAAAATATATCCGTGAGATTGTTTTGTCTTTAAATGTACATAGTAATAGTTTTTAAAAACAACTGAAATATCCTAATTTAACTAAGGCCTAGTCCTTGCTTAAACGAATCTCTGTCTGGGAAACCGTCCCGAAGAGTTCATTTGCAATAATGGATAACTACGTTTAAAATGTTACGTTACGTTTTTTTATTGTGCTTTGCATTCCAGTTTATATCAATCAAACTGCAGTTGGGTTGTTTTGATAAAGTAATGATAATTCAAAATACAGCTAACTAACGCAATGAAACACAATAAAAACATCATAACGTAATAAAAAACATGATTTTTGATGTCTGTTTTTGGAAAAACTTTTCAATTTTTGAAAACTTTTCAATTGTTAAATAAGTGTGCACATTTTTATGCAATTCTGACATTCTGCTTTATTTATTGCTTTATATCTGCGTTATAATCTATTTGCTTTCTCAAATCACATTGTAACACAGTGGTGCTCCTAGAGGTGCAGAATTTACACACTGCACTATTGTTTTTCTTGGGGTTATATTTTAGGGCTGTGTATTGGCAAGTGTCTCTTGATACGATACATATCACTATTGATGGGTCTCAATACAATATATTGGTATATATTTCGGTGCGATACACATTTGCAATATATTGCAAAACTTTAAATAAAAAATGTAAAAAATAGAGCCAGAAATACAACATGCTGTGCACCACCTGAGGTTTTCTGTAAGGATAAGTGTAAAAACATCCCTTACCTCTGCAGAGTGGCCATGATGTGTGATGCATGAACCTTTAGATCAGAGGTTTCGGTTCCCAAACTAGGTTGCGCCCCTCAAGTGGGTAGCACAGGGGAATAAGATGGATCACGCAAGTCAAGTTGGCTGTTGTGGTGCATTACAGTTAAAACAATGAACTTGGGCAGTATGAAAACCCTGGTTCACCCGTGTTGTAAAGCGCTGGAGTCACATCTGTGAAAACACAATAATGTCATTGTTACTTTTTGGAATAAACTGATGTACTGAAGTAGCCAAGTGACTTGTGTCATGACTTGCGAAGCCTACAAACAGCATTATTTGATAGAACTCATTACTCCCTGACTTATATTTAAAACCAAAGCACACCCACACGTCAGCTCTGAGCGCTCAAAGCGTTCTTAAATTTTTCGCCATGCTCGCTTCCACTTGACATATGACATGATTTGAATAAATTATTGATATTAGAGGTATCGCTATCGATACACTATCAAAAAAAAATTGCGATTAGGGATGCACGATATGTAAATTTTGGCGCGATAACCGATAATTCTTTAACACTGGAAGCCGATAACCGATATATTGGCCATATACATTATCTAAATATTAATATAAATTTCCCAAAGACTGAAACAAAAGGCAAGAAGTGGACAACTGCTTTTATTTGAAAACATTGACTGCAGAAACAAGGTAACCAGTAGTACTCCCTCCCCTGAAAATCATGTACCAAGCCTACTTTACACTTTGATTTATCGGTTATAATATATCAGCCTAAATTTTATTATAGGCCGATACGATAACACTTAAAATGACCATTTATTGGCCGATACAGATATGGCTGATAGTTTATCGTGCATCCCTAATTGCGATAGTTACATGTATCGATATTTTTGCACAACCCTATTATATATGTGCTTTTATAATTCTGGATCAAAGAATGTTCACGAGCTTTATTATTCCATGGTTTAAATGCTCCTATATCTTCTAGCTGCCTGAGTCTTTAGATAGTGTCGACAGTAATATGGTTGGAAGTGACTAATCCACTGTTAAATCTTTTCCGATATCCAATTTGGCAATGATCACAGCATAGGGCTGCACCCAAAACTTACAGCCACAACAGATCCTCATACTTTGCCAGTTAAAGCTCCTTTCTGAGATGTTTTCACGATAGCCTGCCGACTAACTTCAGGTTTATTATTATACTAATACTAACTGTGGTACAGTTGGGGACAAAAATATTAGCCCCCTTGGTAAATATGAGCAAAGAATGCTGTGAAAACAAATCTGCATTGTTTCTCCTTTTGATTTTTGATTGAAAAGAAGTCACAAAAATCCAATGTTTCATTGAAGTAAAACAAGTTAAAGTAGGGGGAAATCACATTATGAAATAAATGTTTTTCTCTAATACACACTGACCACAATTATTAGCCCCCCTTCATTGAATTCGTTTTGCTACCTTCATTTGCAAGAAAAACAGATCTGAGTCTTCTCTTATAATGTCCGATGAGGTTGAAGAATACATGACAAGTGATTTTAGACCATTCCTCCATACAGAATTTCTCCAGATCCTTCAAATGTTGGTGCTGCCTCTTCTTCAGTTCATCCCACTCATTTTCTGTAGTTTGTTTTGAACGAATGTGCTGATGGAAGATCTAACCACGACCCATTATAAGATTTCTAGCAGAGCAAGTCAGGTTTTGATTTTTTTATCTGTTGGTATTTAATATAATCCATGATGCCATGTATCTGAACAAGATGTACAGAACCTGTGGTATAAAATTAGGTCCAGAACAATGAAGTTCCGGCAGTATATTTAAATGTGGACATGGGGTACTTTTTTATCCCTGTGTGCTTTGCGCCAAACTTATCTTGTGTTATTGCTGCCAAAAAAACTCTGTTTCATTTCATATGGCCATAGAACCCAGTCCTGGTTGAAGTTCCAATATGCCAGATTAATATGGTGGAGTTTATTTTTGCATGAGAGCAGAAGATTTGTTTCTTGAACAGTGTCCCAAACCACTTGTGGTGGTGATGGAGGTGCAGTTTTCCTTTATTTTTATTAAATGCTTTCTGACCCCAAAATTAAACTAATTTCTGCAATTCTCCATCTGTGATGTTTGGAGAGTCTTTGGCCACTCAAATTCTTCTCCTCATTGTGCATTAAGACAATATAGAAACTCATTCTCTTTCAGGCAGATTTGCAACATCTCCAGTCAATTAAAACGTCTTGCTCATTGCCCTGATGTTGGAAATTAGATTTTTTTTATTGTTTTAACTATTTCTTTAAAGCTTCTTTCTATTTTGTGTAGCTCAAAAATGTTTTATTGCCCATCAGAACTATATTCTTTGGTTTTACCCATTGTGATGAATGATTAAGGGGGTTTGGGCTTTGTGTTACTTAATATTTATTCTCATGTTGAAAAATAAGTAATAACTAAACAATATCATGTTTCTAGTCACCTTGGTGTGCTAAGAAAATGTAAAAATCAATGAAAATATACTTGAGATATGTTTCACTTGTAAGAATTTCTGGGGGGGGGCTAATAATTGTGGCCTGAGTGTATTACAGAAAAACATTTATTTTATAATGTGATTTTCCCCCACTTTCAATTGTTTTATTTCAATGAAACATTGGATTTTTTAAATAAAAGATCAAAAGGAGAAACAATGCAGATTTATTTTCACAGCATTCTTTGCTCATATTTACCAAGGGGGCTAATATTTTTGTCCCCAACTGTATTTGTGCTATATTTATGCCATTTTACTAATTGTTATTCTTTAAGCAAGACACTGCAGATGAATAGAGTACATTTTGAACCTGAAGATATTACCAT
Organism: Triplophysa rosa; assembly: GCF_024868665.1. Lineage (NCBI taxonomy): Eukaryota > Metazoa > Chordata > Actinopteri > Cypriniformes > Nemacheilidae > Triplophysa > Triplophysa rosa. Next base: position 10,686,442 of record NC_079903.1, on the reverse strand, counting down.
AGCACTTTAATAAAAACATTTTTTTGGTCATTATAAGAACTTCATTTACTCACCCTCAAGTTGTTCCAAATCTATGAATGTCTTTGTTCGGATGAACACAGAGAAAGATACTTGGAAGAATGCTTGTAACCAAACAGATCTTGGACCCCATTGACTACCATAGAAGGACAATGGCTTTATAAATGTCTTTGTTCTGTTGAACACAAAATAAGAGATTTTGATGAATGTAGAACAGCAAACATTTCTGAGGCACTTTTGAATACCATTGTCATTTTTCCTACTATGACAGTCAATGGTGGCCAAGAACTGTTTGGTGACGAGCATTCTTCCAAATATCTTTCTCTGAGTTCATCAGAACATTTATACAGAGGGCGAGTAAATGATGACAGAATTTTTATTTTCGGGGAACTGTCCCTTTAAGTTTCTTATTTTCTTATTAAGACCTTATTAAATATACAAAAATACACATTCCCAAAAATATCTAGATATTGAGAAATTTCAGGGTTTAAATTATTTATAGAACATATTTTGGATATCTACTTTTTTCATTTAGAAAATCCCCAAATATTATGCACTAAATATTATGTATCAAACAGGAGATTTTTGACATCTTTGTCATACAAATTTTGTTAGCATTGTGTGAATAAATCATTCTGCAATAATATTACAAATATATATATGAAAATGAATGGAAAGTTTGGCTTATGTAAGTGCTACACAAGTTGATATTTTAGATACTGAGGTTAAAGATACTGAGGTTCTGCATATTCGCTTCACTCGGCCTGTTGTTTTAATTATCTCTGTATAGGAAATGACATATTTTTGGACAAGATAAAATGAAACGTTTTAAAGTGCACTTTTGCCACTTTAATAGTATCAGTGTTAAATAAGACCCAAATCATAAAATTGATCAGTATGCTATAAAAAAGCTTTTTGGCCTTCGTTGTCTTGCTTAACATCGTGTATTAATGTAAGAGACACTGAAGACTTTTCTCTTCTTTAGTTCCTTTGGGTCACGTATACTGTAAGTGTATTGTTAAGGTGGAAATTAAGATACGAGCGTTGTCCGGCAGCCGCATCGCTGCGTGTGGGACGGGCGGCAGCCGGAGCGACTCGTCGTCACTTTGGCCGCTTGTCAGTCTGAATGTGTCAGCTGCTCAGCCTGAACTCTTCAGGGCCACTGCCTGCATCAACACTGTCACTTGCATGGGTGGATTGTGGGAAATGGAGCGTCTCCAGCTGACGATAGCTACTCCGGTTCTGTCAATCTGGAAGGGGGTCGATGGTACTTCGCTGTGTTAAGGAAGCTTGGAGAGCAGAGAGACGATCTCATGGAGATGAGAATTTTGGGTGACAGATTGCAGCTTAGTGAACTCTGCGTTGCGCACGGCAGTTCCTCAGCAGATCTCGCTGTGAAAGGGCATAGTCAGCTTTCCAATCTAACCCCGCCGGTCTCCACCCGCCGTGATTGGATTTTACTCAAGGGACGCTGCGTACTCTGGAAGAAATGGATGAAGTCACAACACGAAACATGCTGGTTAAGGACCTGTCTCAACATGATGTGTTCTTTATCCTTATATACCAGTGTAGCCTGTCGGTCTGTAAAAAGGACACTTTAGATACTGCAGCATTGCTTACACATCCTTTGAATAAGCCGTGACCGGCACCATCTAATGTGACCTATAGAGTCCAACCACATGTACCCAGAGTCTGATTATTTACTTCATCTGCCATACAGAACACTGCACCTTTGACTGCACTCGCACTGTCTGAATTGGAAAGCCAGACTGTGTCTCTGACCTTTCAGTGTGGAAAAAATGGCATCATACTATTTTTTTGGAAGAAGTATGAAATAATCATATTTAGGGAACTGAAGCAGGAACTACAAGTCAGATGTGATTTATTGTTGATTTCCAGGTGATTTCTATATTCTGGAGCCACTGCAGGCTGGAAGCGCTGTAAAGTTTAATGCAGTCTGTTCACATAAGACTGTTTCTGTGTGAAGGTCAGCGATGGCAGTCCAAGACCTTCATCAGCTTGCATCAACAAAACCATGGCCATAAGTGTCAGTTCTACTTTAACCCTCACAGTGGGTGCCATAATTTTATAGCAACATCTGGATAGGCTTTTGCCAGTTTATGAAATCAATTCTAGTGAAATAAGTTCTGTCAGTTTTGAAATTTAAGGTATCATGTAGCAAACGGAAAAGGACCTCGCTACTTTTGTGATTTTGTATATTTGTATTTTTTTAAGATCTGAATCTTTGCGCTGAACATACATGATGTTTTTGGTAACACTTGTTACCGTTGTATTTGTTCATGTTAGTTAATGCATTAGCTAATATGTACTAACAATGTACAATACTTCTACAGCATTTATTAATCTTAGTTCATGTTAATTTGAGCATTTACTAATACATTTTTTAAATCAAACATCGTAACCGTTAACATTCGTTAATGCACAATCAACTAACATAAACAATTGTATTGACATTAAAGGGACAGTTCCCCCAAAAATGAAAATTCTGTCATCATTTACTGACCCAAATCTGTATAAATGTATTTGTTCTGATGAACACAGAGGAAGATATTTGGAAGAATGCTTGTAACCAAACAGTTCTTGGTCACCACTGACTACCATAGTAGGAAAAATGACAGTGGTAGTCAAAAGTGCCCCAGAACGGTTTGCTTTCCTAAATTCTTCAAAATATCTTCTTTTGTGTTTAACAGAACAAAGAAATTTATACAGATTTGTAACAACTCGAGGGTGAGTAAATGAAGAAAGAATTAAAATTTTTAGGTGAACTGTCCCCTTTAGTAAAATTAACACGGATCCATAAATGCTGAAAAACTATATTGCTCATTAATAATTTGTTAGTTAATGCATTTACTAATGTTCCCAAATACAAACTTTCTGTAAAATGTTTTCATGTTTTCCATTTCTCTCCTTTTTTAATGGATTTTTTGTGAAACATACATTTCATTTGGATGTCAAGTACTACTCATTGAATTTTTAGGGCGTGGTCTGTTTTCATCATATCTTATATCCCTGTATTTTCTACATGTAACTTTTTATCTTCACAAAACACTCCAAAAATGTGCACATTTTGTGGATACATGGCAAATGTCTGACAAGTTGCACTGTTAGTGAAGCATCCTCGTGTATATTATTTCATTGACAATGTGTATCGAAATGAAAATGGTGGTTGGGGTTGTACGAGTATAATATGAAGTGCTGTTTCTGAGTTTTGTGTCTTCCTCTTTGGTTGTGTGTGCTGCAGAAGATGGAGGCGGATGAGGAGAACTCCCAGAGGATAAAGCTGTCAAAGCAGAACGGAGTGAGGAAGAGCGAGGCAGAGGAAGAGAGGAGAGAGATGATCACTCCGGCTTTGAGAGATTCGCTCACTAAACAAGGTACTGTATAACATTAACCTTTGCAAGTGTTATTCACTCGCTCAAAAAAAAGTTTCTTTTTCTTTTTGTTTCATTTTAAATGCAAGTATAAGTGAGCTTCGACAATTTTAGTTTGCAAAAGTGCTCCGTTTTCTTTGTGGTTGCTTACTATCCCATTTAAATAATGCCACCCACAAATTTATATAATACTTGCAGTGTTTCTCCTAGGTTTACGGCTTTGGGGGGGGGCTGCGGTCTCTATATTTTTTTGCGGCGGAGGTCCGGACAATACTTTTTTAAATAAATGATGTTAAATCAATCTAATGTTTTATCAGGCCATTTACTTTATATTCTATATAGCCACAGTCTGTATGAAACATAGAAGGTCTGGTAACTGAGAGAATGTGTTGTAGGCTCTGGTGCTGAAGTGAAGTCCTAGTGGTCTATTTTAATATTTAAAAAAACTACTGACAACAAACTGTAACAACTGAAATAAATATATCACGAGCAGGAGTACTTACAAAGTTACTAACAGCCTTCCCATGCCGTTCATACTAGAACTGATTCTAAATATTCTTTCCATACTAAACTTGGCAACCCAGAATTTAATATTTAGTTGCTCGTTCAAATTCCTAACCTCACGTGTAAGCAATAATAGTAATGTTTGCACTTACAAAAACTAGCTGTATTCATAATTCAAATTGAATGTTTTGAAGGTTAGTTTTAAATAAGCCGCTTTATCATTTGAAGCAAATTAGCCGCACAAACCAGGAATGTGATTTTTCCGTATAAAATACGGATTTCCGTATTTTTTGACCGCTGGAATCACCCACGTAAATTGCAAAAATACGATTTATTTCAATTCGTGATGGGATTGGGGAGTGGCCGGCCAACATGATCCTTCCTCTACGCTCTCTACGTCATGCACATGTTTGTTATAAACGCAGAGCTACCGCTTTATTCAGAACATAATTTTGCGAGTTATCTTTATGTATCCAGAGAGTCCGTGAAAAATAGACGGCAAACACAGCTGTTTTGGTACTCAAAAAAGCACGTGGTGTCATTTTTTATTAAGTGGAGAACTGAACAGCATTTTGTAACGTATACAGAAAATCCCTAGTATGGAATGAAGGGACCAGTGCCGTGGCTTCACCTTACTTCAAATATAACTACTTTTATGTGGTTTTGGCATTTCTTAATCACTTATTATTCAGCATTATCTTATTTTAAACTGATGATTTAAGCACGATTAACACCAACCTTTTCTGATACAGAAAGTAGAGAAAAATTCATGGTTTAAGTCTCTAATGAATGCTTAGGATCTCTCTTCCTGCTCGGTCAGTGTGACTGTGAAAAGGGACTTCTGACATCTTCTGTTAGCACACACTCTACCCTTGAGGAGTGTGATTGTATTGTTTCAGGAAAGTGAGAAAGAGTGGAAAATCACGAGACAGACGTAACGTCATGTTTTCATTCGTATTATAGTACATGCCTGTCATCTTTGATAATCTATAGGACTATATGTCCTGTCTCATGACTCCAGAAGTGTTTGACAGCTTTGTGTTCTTGTGTATCTATTGATAACCAATCATGTGAGCTTGATTTACCCAAGTAATGACGTAGTTAGTTGACTCTGTTAGCTTAAATACTACTGTTGTGGATGTAAGGCAGGTCGACCTGTGGAACTCCTTGAGAGTGCTGAAGCTGACTTCTGCTGGCAAAACTACAAACCATGTTTCTTCAGTAAATTTTCATCTATTAATTACAATCCTGACTTCTTGTCTTCATTCATTCATAACTGGTCTACGGGTCTTTTACTGTAAATCCCCAACAGGAAGTTGAGACGTCTATATGACATGCTTTAACATTATAACATCATCTATATACAGAGACCAAATTAGACCATTCCGCGATTTAATGGCTTGAAACTATACAAATGGCTGATCTAGACACTCACTGTCTAATATAAACGCGTTGAAGTCTCGACTGAATGCATACATTTAAAATGAACTAAAACCGCAACGTGCAGCATTTGCGAATACATTTATTACACGCGGATTAATGCGGACAAACGCTGTATGAATGACGTAGATGCGCCATCTAGTGGCTGTGTATGGAAGTGTGTTAATTAATTGTTGCTAGTTACAATACAATTAAAAATAGGCCTAATATAAACTACTCAAGGGGTGCCATTTGTTAATGCCATCTTATTTGACATTAGCATAAGATATTTGCACAAAGAATCAACCTATTTGATTAAATATGGTTTAGGTGACTGTTAAACTAATAAACATTTGAACTGATATTTCCAAATTTGCCAGTCAGAATTGGGTAATTATAATAGTTTGTTTTTGTGTTGCTAAGTGAAAGTTATCTATTTTTGGCAAACCGTTTTTAATAATGTAACATTTATTTAGTAACATTAAAGACCCTTTTTAGGGGGATTGGGGTTGGGCGAGGGTGCGTGCAGTCTTCCTTCTTTTTTGTCCTTGGCTGATCACATGCCTGACAAACACCTCCCTGCTTACTGTTATGTCCCATTTACCTGATGATGGACAGTCACTTCCTGCTTTCACATCTGAGAATAATAATCAAATGCGTCTGGGATGTATACATTTTCATCTTGCAAAAACCGGATGCCAGGGTCCCGATGGTAATTAGGTCTTCAGTGCTGGCAGACACGTTACAGTAAACCCAGTTCTCAATTATGATTATTTCTCATCCTTCTGGACAGTTTACCCTCCTTGTAAGCGTTTTCTCGCGCGTGTTATTAATGAACCGGCTGGCGAGCCGTAGCTTTTCTCTTATTGTTTGTTTCTCCCGGTGGCTGGTGTCTGATGGAGCCTGTGATGGTGTGACTATGCCTAACGGAGCCTAATGATGTAGCAAAGTCCAATTACTCCTCTCTTGCTGCCGGAGTTCCCTCGAGTTTCCAGCAGCACACCTTTCATCAGCCAGCCTGCCTCTAGCTGCACACTGAGCCTTACAAACTGAGCCTTGACTGCCTCTCACCAAGGGCACGGTGTGTGCTACCGCCGATCACAGTTTGTAATGGGACATTGTGCTCGCGGCGGTGTGTAACACCTTTGAGCTGTTGTTATTTTAACACGGTTCATATAGCACTCGATAGATCAAGAGATCGACACAGTATGAGGCCCATGCTTCAAGATGTCTTTGTGGTCAGTGGTGTAGTTTACAAAAGCAAATATTGTTAGTAGCTCACAGAATGAATTAAAAATGCTCATTTTACCTAAACGCATACCTATAAATGGTAAATTCAGAAAAACGGAAAATATTTTGAAATGGTCTCTTAATTTTCTGATTCTCACTGCTGTACATTTGCATTCATTTATTTTTAAGACACTTAAAATCAGAATGTTTGTGGTGGTTTTGTTTATTTACAGATTTGTATAACGATAATGAATTTTAGCATGTTTCTTTGTGAGTTTAACCCTAGTAGAAGTGATCTTACATGGCTGTTTTTGCATTTTGAGCTGTGAACTGCACACACACAGACAAATGTGTGTAATTTATCAGTTCTAGTCTGCAGTCTGAAGAAGATGTGAGATTATATAACACTCATCTCCTTAAGGGGTTGACCGGTAACGTCCTCTCGCTCTCCATTATTTTGCTCTTTTTATGATAAACCGAAATTTCCCTCGGGAGTTATTAGCCATGCTTTAAAGAAGAATAAGAGAATGTAAAAAGGAAACCTGAGATGGCTTCAGATTATTATTTTTAAATCTGCAAAGTATAGTTATATAGCAGAACAAATGAGAAAGAAGGCAAATAGCGTGCGATCAGTGATGTAGGCTGATGGTGTATTTTATGCTTTAAAATTCATTTACAGTCACCTCAAATCATGAAATAATGAAACTAAAATGATTCTAGCTATAATGTAATTTCTATACAATGTTAAAATAGAAAAACTGCGAGGAAACAATGGATATGCAGTGGCTGGCCGACACTCAGCAATGTGACCTTGTTTATGTCTAATGTATCATGATTAATAGCTTCATTTAGAAGGGACAGATCACATCTTCATGAAGGCTTTATACCAGGTATTTACCAATTTATCCTGTTTAGCCTGGTTTATACTATGGAGGACCTTCAGTGTTGATGTCACCATCCTGGTGCCCAGCAGTTTTTTCCAAAAAAGATCCAAATTCTTCCTACTTTGTTAGCACACATTACTAGTTTGACCAACAATGCATCCATTCAAGTTAAACCCTCCCAAAAATTGTTTTTGTGATGTCGAAGCAAAAGCTAAAAATGTACGACTCTGATGACCTATTGGATAGTTTGGGTGGAACGTCTGTAACCCCTCCAACTGTCAGTCTGCCGCTAGTTGTTTTTCCTGAATGAAACACCTACTCTTACGCATCCATTAATAATTAAATTCCTCTTCCTCTTATGTGATACTTTTTTCTGTACCTCATTAAATATTCTATTTAGCTAAAAAAATTACATTTACTTCCATCACATAACAGGAGTAAAATAGGTTGCGAACCAGAGATGTCACAATACACTGGTATTAAAAATAACTGTAATATCATATGTGTAGTATTAACACAATATTGATAATCGTCACTTTTATTCATGTAAATAATTCAGCATCCATTTAAAATTTTGCCTTAAAATCACAATGGATACAAACTCTCTCTCTCTCCCTATATTGATTTATTGGCCAAAAAGAATTATCACAAAATAAATAAAACATGTATTTAACTGTTAACATTTATTTCAATAAATGTTGCAATTGTATCTTTACTGTAAAGTCTTGGCCATGATAACTGTGTAAGAAAAAGCTGATATCGTGACAGCCCTATTGTAAATGTACCAATACAATGCATGTCGTCTTGAAAAAATGAGCTAACACTTTTATATTTAAAGTTCCAATGTGTAGTTTTTTGGAGAATCTATTGACAGAAGTGCAATACAGTCTACATAACTATGTGTTCAGAGGTGTATTAAGACCTTACATAATGAAGCTTTGTGCTTTTATTATCTTAGAATGAGCTATTTCTATCTACATACACCGCGGGTCCCCTTACATGGAATTGGCCATGTTATTTCTACAGAAGCCCTAAATGGACAAACTGCTCTACAGAACACGTTTATACATTATACATTACGTAACTCATCCTTCAGGGAGAGAAGCAAAAATGACATCTAAGTCCTGTGTCAGCAGCACTAAATTACACTGGGCCTTTAAAAAAATGAGTACGTTCTGACACTTGTTATCGTCTCACTGGCATGTTTTCAACGCTCTTCACTTTTTGTTATTGTCAGCATGCGCATACAGCCCCAACAAAAGCTCTGTGCTCGCTTTGTGAAGATTCAGCATGCACCACAGCGGGGAATCCTCGGTCTCGCCTTTGTTTAATCTGCCCAAATATTGAGCCTTCACACAAGAGAACTGCTCTCTGATCCCCGGCTTTATTCAAACAGATGCTGTTCCTCTGAAGGAGATGAGCGAGCACCTCTCCAGCTTCCTTCAGCCACCGCAAGCTATTCACAGACATTAAAGACAGGAGCATGTGTTTGATCAGGAGTTTAACTGATGAACATTCCACGATCATGGATCATTTGTATGAAGCTCTGTCTCATCACTTAGTTCTTTTATGTCTTTTAATAGTTCATTTAATAGTTCATCCAAAAATATAAATCCATACCTTTAAGATTTAAAGGGGTCATATGACACGGCTAAAACGAATTATCGTTTGTTTTAGATGTGATGCAAAGTGTATACATGATTTAAGGTTCAAAAACGCTTTATTTCACATACCGTGCATGTTCTCCTCTTCTCCTCATCTCCTCTTTGCACCGCCTCTCTGAAACGCGCAGATTTTTTACAAAGCTCATCGCTCTGAATAGCGAGGTGTGCTATGATTGGCCAGTTAACAGTGCGTAGTGATTGGTCGAATACCGCAAGCGTGTGACGAAAATGTAACGCCTCTTACCATATTTGGAACATCAGGATCCAAAGCAATTGTACTGACAGGTACGCCCACCTTACTTGCGTTTACATTTGGGTGGTCTTAGTCAAATCATATCACGAACTGAGGTAGATTTGTGGGGGTGTGGTTACACGAGGCGTTTCAGGCAGGTCTGGGTGAGCATTCGCTTTTAGATAGAATGCATCTTTTGTTCCGACACTTTCATTTGTGCAATTTTACGTGTCTAATACATGCATGGGCAACTTATAACACACCAAAGACACAGAAAAACACGTATTCGCGCCATATGACCCCTTTAAATCACTAGAGGACTGTGTCATATTGGCATTGTACTTTTTTTTTAAAAAAAAATAAACAATTTGTTCTTTAACAGAAAGTCTTGTTAAGTGTGATTTGAACCCTAACAGCCCTTTAAAAAACAGAATGATGCCTTTATTTTCCACGGCTTTATTAAGACTGCTTCAGGAGTGATGGTTGCCCCAGTGATGGCCCTTATGTGTGGATTAATGTCTAAATTGAGTCGGATTCCCCATGGCACACAGCCGCGTTGTGAGAGAATAGGTCTGTGGACCTCAGCAATAGACGGCCTTTAGATGTCGAACCAATCAATTTGAACTTTGGTTAAATTTTAACATCACAACCTCTTGAATGGCATAGTTCACACAGAAATAATAATTGTTCCATTTATTCATTCTCATGTTTCAAAACCTGTATTTGACTGTTTCTTCTGTGGAACACAAAAGAAGATATTTTGAGACATGTCTCGGTGGTTTTGTACCCATACAATGGAAGTCAATGGGGGCCAGTGTTGTTTGGTTGCCAACATTCTTCAAAATATCTTCTTTAGTGTTCTGATATCAACAATATGTTCTGAACACAGGCTGTCTGTGCAAAATTATGACTCATCATTCTTTTGTGTAATGGGATATTTTTCATTTTAATGTAGCGTGGTGTAATTACTTTTCTTGAAAGTAGGCCAACCATGTTAGTGAATTTCCCATCTCAAAACCCTAAACATATTGGCGGCTTATCCAGTAGCAGCTGGCATTTATAATACACACTAACTAGCATTCAACAAGTGAATCTTGTATTGGATTCTGGCTTATCTCACGAGCCAAAGTTTCAAATTAATTTGTTCTCGAGTACACAAGACCTGAGGCAGGGTAAAATGCTGTTCGCTTGTATTTTGTGACAAGTTATATCGCTGAATCAGCTAGGTCTTATTCTAACATAGCCACCCTGTCCCCGTCTTCTGTTTTATTTCTTGTCTGTAGGGTATAAACTAATAGGCAGCCACTCGGGGGTGAAATTGTGTCGTTGGACGAAGGTAGGTTCTTTCCTTCAATGGATTTTGTTGTCAAGGCTCTTTAGCAACACGATTGTTTCTTTTTTCCCATATAGAAAATTAAAATGTACAATAAAAATGTTGCCGTTTCTTTTTTAGTCGATGCTGAGAGGCAGAGGAGGCTGCTATAAACACACCTTCTATGGGATTGAATCGCATCGTTGTATGGAGACCACACCGAGCCTGGCGTGTGCCAACAAGTGTGTTTTCTGCTGGAGGTAAGAGCTTTTTCGGTTATTAAAAATGCATTTAATGTTATGCTCCTGGGAAAGGTATATTGTTATGATGCTTTGTAAAGGAAAGACAGTTGTAGCATTTGTATGGTAGTTATTTGGCATATGTGCATAAATTATGATGATAAAATAGAGGGTCTTGTGTTGTAATTGCTTGTGACATTATTTAATCTAGGTATGACTGACACGGTTTAATAATGCAGTTTATCATGTTAATTGATCTGTGTAATGTAGTTATACTGTGTGGGCATATAGTATATACTGTGTATACTGTGTGCAATTGAAAATACAGTGAAAAGTTCATTCATAATCATTCCTGTTTAACTTAAATTCACAAAATCGATCTTTTTGCGAGAGGCATCTGAGCAAACAGTTTGGGGATCATTGACAGATGAAACGGTGCCAGATTTAGGAACAGGAAGTCATACAGGTTGAAAAAGGGGAATCGGAGTCAGGAAAGTATCTTGAGCTGGGACTCTGACTGGGTTCAGAAGCGATATTGGGCGACAATTTTCAATCCCCCTTTACGTATGTTTACAACATCGGTAGTATTTTTTGCGTTTTGCGTTCTCGCTTCAGTTAAAACGGAGAGAAAGTAAACATTGTTCATTTAAATAAACTGACGACAACAATACAAACAATACAAAGCGTGTTGAAAATGAAGTTACACTTTAAAGCTGAAATCCGTAACTTTTTATCAGAATATCTGATAACACTGTCACTTTAGCGAAGAGCTCGTGAGAGCGGCTAAACGTTAGCCCCGTGTCAAATCTGCAAAAGCAAAGATCTCTTTCACTGCGGTTTTACAGCACCTGACATACAGACAAAAACACATCTCTGATGGGCGTTGAGATATGTAATGAACACATAGTTATTGAGTTAGATTCCGTACGCACTGCATATCGTTTTTGTAAATACTGTTGTCAGTATCTGTATTTTTCGGGGTTTGTAATTCGATAGTAGAGTGCAGTTATCTCTCTGGGAAACCAAATTTATCTGCAGTGTGTACGTGTATCAGTTTACTTCAGACTGCAACCAAAAGGAATGACAGGCAACCGACAGCTGAGTGAGTGACTTGAGCTGAACGGTCCAGACCTTATACGCCGCTCGGTCTACACAGCGCGGCAGTTGAACACAACTACAGTCTACATGTTTTGTGTCATTTGATCTCCTCTTTTGATCGGCCGTTATAGAGATCGCCGGAGCACCCTTAGTGGAAATGTTTAAAAAATGTATTTTAACCTGCAATTTTATGTTTCAAACAGAGGTGGCACTGGCAACATAAGACAAAACTTATTGCAGCTTTAAGTTAGAATAGAAGACATTAAACTTGTCAGACCTTAACTTGAGAAGGATGTTTCTGTAATCTGCTTCCTGATGTACTTCTGAATATATTGTAAGTGCAGTGAAAGATGCAGCGATGATTCACAGTGGCAACTGTGGGAAGAGGAAAGCATTCAATGCTCCTGCTGTTGGCAGTGAGGTTTCGTAGGGAAAAAAGGGTTGTCATAGACAATCACAGCTCTTCTGAAGAATGGATCTGAGATGATTTCTAGCATTAGTGACCCTTATGCCAAGTTGACACTACATGATTTTAAGCCCGATTTTCAAGTCGTTGAGCTCGCCGACAGGTAGGGCTGTGATCGGGGGCAAAACAGCGTGCGATTAGCGCACGTCAAACATTATGTGTGCACTAGTACTGACTCATCAAAGAGGCTCCCTGACGTGTCGCTGATGCCTCGCAGACGCCAGACAAATATCTAACATGATAAATATCTGGAGCTGTCGTCCGACTCGACATCATGTGATGTCAAGTGACGCAACGAGCCACAGCCAATGACAGCAAGCCATGGGTTGAGGTCACCGGAACTGCCCCCTTATGCTAATCCATTCATTCACCCATATCCTTTGTTTTTTCCTTTTTCTAGGTTTTTCTGAGCAGATCATCAAGCAAACAGCTTGAAGCGCAAATTTCTTTCCGACGTCCATTTTCACATAAACAATTCCCGTGTCGCATGTTTTTCGTGTCATTTTCTGGTCCACTTCTCGCGTTTTTTCGTGACAAAACGTGGTTTGGAAAACCGGATTGAGTCGCTGGGTGACAGAAATGTTCAAAGCTCGTGTAGTGTGTCACCTGCTGTTGCAGATCATTTACGTAGTGTCACCAGAGGTTGCCCTAGACTTTTTCATTAGGCTCGTAAAAATCCGTCATAATCTTTTTTTACCCGTCACTATGGTGCAAGGTGATATTACGTGCCAATTAGCAAGTTTGTGACGTCATCGCGACGTACATGCGTTCTTTGAACTTACTGTATATTAATACCCAATAAAGCCAAAGTCGTTTACATATTTAATATACTGTATGTGACCCTGGACAACAAAACCAACAAAACGTCTTATGGGTCAATTTTTTCGAAATTGAGATTTTTACATAATCTGAAAGATGAATAAATAAACTTTCTATTGATGTATGAGTTGTTAGAATAGGACAATATCTGGCTGAGATACAACCGTTTAAAACTCAGGAATCTGAGAGCGTAAAAAAATCAAAATATTGAGAAAACTGCCTTTGAAGTTGTTAATCAGGGGCACTGTGGCAGACCATCCACTCACAATAATAAAGTTTTTATATATTTAAGGTAGGAAATTTACAAAATATCTTCATGGAACATGATCTTTACTTAATATCCTAATGATTTTGGGCATAAAAGAAAAATCGATAATTTTGACCCACACAATGTATTTTTGTCTTTTACTAAAAATGTTCCCGTGCTACTTAAGACTGGTTTTGTGATGCAGGGTCACATATTTTACGCTGTTTAATAATAATTCATTGTAATAAACGGGAAGGAAGAAAGCGGGAACCGGCGAACATTTAAAGACTTTAATCAAAAATAAATAAACAATAAACAGCAGCAAAACAGGCCGGCAGCCCCTCACGGACGACTGCTGGCCACATGAACATAAACAAAACTTGAATGTCCGGGCCCGGTCCTCTCTCGCCGTATACTCCTGTCGCTCAGCCTTTTATGCTTCCGATCTCCTCCATGAGAGATACGAGGCCTGTGTGGCGCCCAGCTGACACTCATTATCAGTCGCGTCACTGGCCTCGCTTCCTCCTCCCACGGCTCTCGTCACGCCTCCCTCGTCACATTCATTTATTCACACACATTTTAAGCTGCTGTTAGGTCATGAAAGGAGAAGACGCAGGGAGACTCTTTTTCCACTCACTGAAAGTTAAGGTCTATCCAAAATGACGCTAGTCCTATCGCTTTCTGAAGGAAAAAAATCTGTTAACACCGCACCACTGGTTTTTGTGCACCTGTGTGTATGAGAGCACGCGACGAGAGGTTATTATTGAATGACAGATGCATGCTTTTCAGAATCAGATCCAGAAACAACGCCACAAACAACGTTAGAGATCGCTGTGTTATTATAAAAAGTGCAAAAAGTTTTTCAGTTCGTTTTGAAACTATGGCGAAACAAATTAGACGGTGGTGGGCTGTCATAGTCTTGTTTATACACGCCCCTGGCTCCGCACCGCGAGTCTCCGCTGATCCCGCGTGAGTTTTCCTGAAAAGACGAGGCGTTTGAGTAATGAATGGGAAACGTACGCGTCGCGTCCCTACGATCACGTATGATGAAAGGAAATGATTGGATGCTCCCAACTCGACAAAAAGGGGAATTACAAACTGCCCTCATTGTAAACCGTCAAAACGAAGGTCACTGGTATAAAAAATCTGTCAATGACGGAGAATTTTCGGTTAACGCGACCTCTGAGTGTCACGTAGGGTGAACACATTAACAACTTAAAGACACTAGACTTCACAGAGAGCAATTTATGTAGTCTGAACAGCTCGGCGTTCGGCCGACGTTTAAAGTTGTGTAATGTGAACTTAGTTGCCTTGTGGTTCAGTAAAGAGCGGCTTCGTAAAGCCAGTGCATAACTGAGATGACTAAACACATCATAGTCTATGACATTTGTCTATAAACAAACCACATGCTTACCCCATAGATCTGGTGCAGGGCATGCTGGGACAGCCTCCAATGCTCAAAGGCTCTTGTGTCTGGTTTTGAGCCGCTCTTTGGGATTAACAGAGCAGATTGTGAACGTCTCGGAGAAGCTTTCATTGTGAAATTCTTCCCTTGAGAACAGCCATCATTTCCAATCCAATTTTCTCATCCGCTCGGCTAATTTTGAGACATTACGGAGCATTATGAAGAAAAATCGTCATCTTGAAACTGACAGTGAGCTCTGTTTTTATGCCGTTGTGTAAGAGCGGTGTTTGGGATGTAGTTGTTGGCATCGTGGGTTGTATCGCGCCGCTGTGACTCGGAGCGTTGCGCTAATCAAGTTTTCCCATTTGCTTTATTGCCACATGCTGTGCGTCTCCTCAAATGCCTCGTAGTTTTTAATGACATAATGCAAATAAATGTGCTTAAGAAGTTTGAAAATGTGAAATTAGATTAGCTCTCTGCACTGAGGGAAATATTGAACTTCATACAAGGGGAGTCATTTGGTTAAAAGTGGCAATCGAGTAAATGATCCTGAAGAGGCCTCTTGATGTGAACGAGATGGATATTTTAGGCTATTTCGTCAAATTTTCTCTTGAAGACATTCCACACTTTTTCTCTTTTTACTTTTCTCACTTAGTTGTTATACTGTAGGGATTTTATTGTCTTGAACGTCATCAGTGTGTTTGTTCGTTTGAATTGTGTTTGTAAGAAATACAGGTAGTAATAGACTACTAATATGGATTATATATATATATATATTGGTCCTCTTATTCACTTTTTTAAAGTGCACTTTCTTTCCTCGTACATAATAGGATTTGCTTTTACGAGTTCGGTGTGGAAAAAGATATGAAAACATATCCAGGGTTTTCTCATCTCATGTTGCTATTTACAACCGGGGAACGGAAATAAAGCCACATTGTGTGGCATTTCTGCCCTTTCGTCTGATGTGAGTTGTTGAAAGGGTCACAAGACGCTAATTTGCCGAACAGCGTGGGTGCAGGTGGTCTTCTCGAGAGAATGTATAATATTGTGATGGTGTCATGCTGACATGAGCTGTCCTCTCTCATTTCCTCTGTGCAGACACCACACCAACCCGGTGGGCACCGAGTGGCGCTGGAAAATGGACCCGGCCGAGAAGATCCTTCAGGAGGCGGTGGAGAACCACAGGAATATGATTCGACAGTTCAGAGGTAAGGCCTCTCTGTAGCATCAGCATCACTTACCTTCAGCTAACCTTTTATTCTGTCTTCAAACAAATAAGTGGGGTGAATAAATGAGTAGTTTAAGGCTTGTACTATCAGAAGAAACTTTTAATGGGTACAGAGTGCTTCGCATTGTATCAGAAAATGTCTTAAAATGCAGGTTTGTTTACAGCAAATGCATTTTTTTGTGCTTTGGTAGATACTTAATTCACATAACTCAGGATATACTTTTTTAGTTTTTCATTTTAATTTCTTTAAAGTGCTTTTTCTGGGAGTTGAGCACAATCTTTGGGATCTGTCAGTTGAGCAACTTTGTTTTTATGTTATCTTTGTACCAATGATTTCAAAAACTTGTCATTCTCCTTGAACACAAATGATAATTGTATTATTTTTCATGCAACTCAATTACAGAACATTCATGCGAGTTGTTAATATGCCTTTAGATTGTACAAAAATAACATTTTTATTTTGTTTGTTTATGTGTCTGGTGGTGTATAAACATAGCAAAATGTATCTAAATCCTTTTAGTCAAGAATCCAGCTGGAAAACATTGTGTGACAACACTGTTGACTTCTCAACACTTTGAAAACCCTCTCGGTCTCGGACGTTGTCTGACAGACACCGAGGGTATATTTAGCCATCACTACAGTTTGCAGGCGGCAGTAAGAGGACAGGCTCTAAGTGCAGTTCCTCTTCCTCTAATTTATTCATTTGTACCCTGTCATTTTCTCTGGCAGCTGATGCATCAGATTTGTGGTGGAGCCGTCAGCTTTCAGCAGCATTAGAGAGACTGGTTTTGTGATCTGATCAGATTGACGGACTGAGATGAGATGGAACGGTGTTCTTGGCTGTGACTTTAAGGCTTGAGAGTACCAGTTCAGGGTTTTAATTTGCCTGTGTTGTTGTTTATGTGCTTACATTGTTAGGCAGACTTGTAAGGTGGTACTTACTGAACTGAACTAAACTAAACTAAACTAAACTAAACCACCGTCAGGTTTTTATTATGTTTTTTTTAGGGCTGTCAAACGATTAATCGCATCCAGAATAAAAGTTTGTGTTTACATAATAAATGTCTGTGTACTGTGCATATTAATTTTGTATTTATAAAAACATACGCATACACGCATATATTTAAGAAACATAAAAATCAGTAAACATTTATATATAAGTTAAATTATTGGTAAATATAAATAAATGCACATGTTAATATTTCCTAAATATGTATTCATCTATGTGTATGTGTTTATAAACACAAAATTAATATGCAGAGTACACAGACATATATTAAGTAAACACAAACTTTTATTCTGGATGCGATTAATCGCGATTAATCGTTTGACAGCCCTAGTTTTTTTGTTCTTTTTTCACCAGCTTGATTGCCAGTAGAGGTGTCAACACATTCGCAATACACGGTACACATTCGCAATTAATAGAGTGCCTGTAGATTATTTCTGATAACAATCAAAAGAAACCAAGAAGTAGGGCTGTCACGATTATTAAATAATCGTCTCATCGCGATTGTTTGACCTCATCGCGATGGTTACAGATCATCGCAATTATTGCACATCTCTATAGAAGACACTAGGGGGAGCTGCAGTGCATCTGCATATTGCATATTTTAGTGCATATATTGTTACTAAAGCATGGTAATACTTGTAAAATGTACCACCACAACACAATCACTTAAAAAAAAACTAAAGCATATACCATAAAAATAACCTGCAGTACAATTTCATATTATTTCAGTGTGAAAACCAGTCTACCAAAATCTCATTAACACAGAAGTAAACTTTTATTGTAGTCTTGCAAGTGAGAAAAAAACAGACTAGAAGCTTTTCTATGACTGATAGCATTTTAATGGTGGCTTCAATTCACTCCTGATCAATTTACTTAATTTACAAGTATTTGGCGGTTGTATTATTGACAGGTAAAAGCCTAAACCTTAAATATATGATGACCCAATTTTTTCCTATGTATTTCCAAGAAAAAAAACATAGTCTTATATTCAGAACAATATGGTCGTTTCAACAGACAATTAATCGTCATAATCGCAATGATTTATTAGACAATTAATCGTCAGCCAAATTTCATAATCGTGACAGCCCTACGGCTAAACTTGTGTCTCCAATATTTAGAATTTAGGCTGCGATAACAAGCTCAACCGCTAGATATCAATGTCCCATACGGTTTCTTCAAATGCGACAAAGATACACGGCGATTCAACAAATCGTTTATTTAATACAATTATTTTACAATGAAGTAATTAAATTAATATTAACATAAATTAAATCAAATGTAATTAGTTATATTATAAGACATCAGCCAGACCGTTAAACAAACACAGACTGGAAGTTAACTGCAGTCCAGGCACGAAACGGTCTTTAAATACACACAAATTATTTTTCTCTCTCCTTTATCTTAAATGTGTGCTTTTCACTGTGCGTGCGTGCGTGCGTGCGCGTGCGTGCGCGCGCGCGTGCGCGCGTGCGTGCGCGTGTGTGTGTGTGTGTGTGTGTGTGTGCGTGCGTGCGCGTGCGTGTGCGTGTGTGTGCGTGTGTGTGTGTGTGCATGCATGTGTGTGTGTGTGTGCGTGTGTGTGTGTGTGCGTGTGTGTCTGTGTGTCCGTGTGTGTGCACATTTGTGTGTGTGTCTATGTGTGTTAGTACGTGTGCATATTGTGTGTGTGGAGTGTTTTTTATGTGGGTGTGTCTGTCTTCTGTGTTTTCAACTTTTTCTTGTTTTTACATGTATAACTTTAATTGTTTTGCTTATAGTCAATATGTCTCATGTACAGCTGCTTTATAACAATGAAAATTGTAAAAAGCGCTATATAAATAAAGTTGACTTGACTTGACTTGACACGCATGTATAATTAGAAAGAAAATTATATATTTAGGCATATTAAATATGTACATATTATATAAATCATATATAAATGTAAAAATGTACACACGTAAAAATTTCTTAAATATGAAGAGTTTGGCTCCAAAATGAGAACGCCGTTTTAATTTTTTTTTCAAAAATCATGTTTTTTTATTGTGCATTCCAATTAATATCAATCAAACTGCAGTTGGTTTGTTTTGATTTAAGCCATAATAAAAAAATACAGCTAACTAACACAATAAAACACATCATTTTGGAACCAAACTCTTCATATGTACATGTATGTGTGTGTATTTATATATACAAAATCGTTATACACAGTACACACACATGTAAAAAAAAATGTTTGCATATGATTAGTCGCGAATAATAATTTGACAGCCCTGGTTGCCAGATACCTGCCATCATATTGATTTCCCCTTAATAATTTTTTTGGTCCAAATGGCACATAATTGGTTCAGTAGTAAATTAGTAAAATGTTTTTGCAGTCTGCCAAATGCATAAATGTAATGTGAATCAAAAAGGTTTGCAAAGCCAATAAAATATTTCCTGAAGTCCTCATTGCTTAAACTTATTACACTCAACATGGCTTTCCAGGCTATTGTAATATTGTAAGCCAGTCAGATTGAAATGGGCGATTCTAGTGTCTGGCAGATTTATGTGTAATAAAGACATGACATAAAATTCTAATTCTAAAGAATCTAATGCCAGTAAACCTCTTTCCTTTCCAAATGTGCCTGTAGCGACGTAACACATTCCTGTCTTTCATTCATGATCTGACCAATCAGGTGACGTCAACTTATAATGAGTTGTGAAGTCAGCGGCAGAATTTAGAGATCTGAGGGCTTTTGAGGAGATTTGTATCTGGCATTTCTTTACGGCAGGCAACATGATTGAGAGAGAGAGTCGTGTCAACAGAAGTTCAAAATTTTCGCGTGTCGCGTGATTCATGGAGCCTTCAGATAGTTCCAGGAAGTTATGTTTTCTCTTTAAATGCTTTATTTCTTTCGTTTTTTATACATTAAATGACTTACGTCTTTAAATGGCTTAAACGTTTGTCACAATCAGGCTGTTTTGCCGCAGCTCCATGCGTTACTAGTAACTTCCTGGAACTGTTGAGAGCCTCCATGAACCGGCATTGCTGTAAAATAACGGTTCCATTGGAGTCAACGGAGTTGACACAACTCTCTCTCTCTCACAATGGCTCTGGAGAGGGCCAGGTGGCTTTTTGAAGAAACAGGGTTCATGGACCTTAAGGCTGGAACTGAATCGACTGATTTAGAAACTGTTTGTCATCAGCCTACAGCAGTCTGAAAAAATCATCAGATGTCTGGTGTAGATTGAGAGGGATTTCTTATGATATTGGCTGGAAATGACATTAGGTGGGGTGGCGCAAACCCAAAGTCAATTCATTTTATCAGGCAAGAATTATTGCTTCTGCTGTTCAGACTCAAGACATCTGTATTTGATCATCTGCCTTCTAAGTCAAACTTTTGTATTTGGGAAGTACGCGTTAAGTGTCTAAAATGAATGGTCTTGACAAATGGACACAGTAAGACATTTTGGCCATTCATTAGTATAGTTAATGCATCTGAAAAAGAGCAATTGAGTTGTTCATAAAGACTGTGGGATTGTGCCAGATGTGTGTGTGTGTTTATGTGCCTGTGTCCACAAAGTGCTCTTAGTCACAGCATCATCTCTGGCTTGGTGGCACGGTTGACATTTAACGGTGACATCATTGCTGTGTGTAGCAGTGCCGAGCCATGCTGACCCAGGGCTAAGTAAACAAACACACTAACAACTGAACGTACGCTGCAGATGAAAGACCAGGAGGCACGCTGTGCCGAGGGTACAGAGCACAAGAATCTGATCCAGAGTTTATAGAGAGAGAGAGGAACGTGTACTTCAACTTGCACTTGTCACTGTTTGTGCGAAAAATTAAAGGGACAGTTTATCCAAAAGGAAATTGTCACACTCAAACCCATGCTGTCTTTTTTTCCATGCAACTCAAAATATATACTTTTTAGACTATTTTCGTCCTGCTTCTTTCTGTTATGAAGAGGCGGGGCCACGTTTCTGATCCCTTGTCAGTCACATGTTGATATAAGTCTAGAAAGAAAGAGTGGTCTTGATACTGTTGTTTGATCTTTGATGCCATGTTATAACTACTAACCATGTGGTGTGTTTGATCACATGACAGGGGTTCCAGGCGTGCGTCCCGAGCGTTTTGATGAAGGGCTCACCGTAAAGCACTGTGCTCTGTCTCTGGTGGGTGAACCCATCATGTATCCTGAGATCAACACCTTCCTCCGACTCTTACACCATCAGCACATATCCAGCTTCCTGGTGACCAATGCACAGTTTCCAGAGGAGATCAGGTGAGCCTCAGCATCCCAATCAATTCTGAACCATCTGAACTGAAAGAGGCTTTGTCAATTGTGAAACATTCACATTGTGTAAAGTAGGGCTGCACGATAATTTATCGCGATACCACTAAATCCTATTGTAATCGAGCTGGCTGCGATATGCAATGTGTCGATATTTTTTTTAATGCGTAGCTTGTCCGTGAAGCACGTCTCTGGGATCAGTAGGAAATGCTGCTCGATCTAAAAGCAGTGCGAGTTTGAGTCGCTTATAATGTGCGTTTGAAAAAGCAACACCCGTCAAACATGATCATTATAAATATACTTTATTATCATAAAAATACCCGATGAGGCTTGAGTAACAGTGATAAAAAGATGTCCATAGGCATTTCCTAGATTCTAGAATGTGTTATGATCTTCTTCTGCAGTGCATATTTGGAGTGCAGTGCGTATCACACGAGAGCGCCCTCTGGCTTTTGGATGCAGCAGCATTTTCCCGTACTTCACTCCAAAGCTGTGCATAAATCACGTGATATTTATCGTCGGTTTATTTTGACAGCCCTAGTGTAAAGGACTGTTCAGTGTCAGTGTCTTGAGACATTCAGATTTTGCAGAGTAACCCAAAAAATGTTTTGTGTATTGCTGCTTTGCTAATTGTTCATTCTGGCAATTTTAACACCAAACTTAAAGATACCAAACATAAAGGCATAAGGCTAAGGTCAAACCCTAAATGCTCAGTTTTTGTGATGTATATTTTGAGATTTTGATAGAACATCCAAAACGATGTTGTGTGCTGGGCTAAACAATGCTTTGTTTAAAATAGTTAACAGAGTTCGAATTCATTATATACACAAAGATGTGTCTGTTAATTTGTGTTATTTTGGAGTCGTATATTGCCGTTTTGGGTTTGTTTAGATGTATTTGGTCCATGTTTGGTCTATCGTGCTTGCGTCAACCGTGCTCGCGTCAACCGTTTTCGCGTCAACCCAGTTCGCATTAATCCAGTTCGTTTTAAGTGCGAATACAACCTAAATGTAACTTAACGCTTAAACTAAAAGAAAGTAATGAATTGATTAAAATGTTTACAAGCAACCAACCCAGTCAAATCTTAGCATTAACACTAAACCAAACCCTGAAATCTGATTGGCTGTCAGGAATGTTCCCACAATAACGCTGACCCTGAAACGTAGAGCTCTGCTAAATCAGCCGCCGCACTCTGTTTTTGGATGTGTTTGTTCTCAGTCTTTCTGCACTAGTTAAAACTGCAGAACATCCTCCAGCTTGAAGTTCTTCCTCAGTCTTTGAAGTCTCACAAGGGCTGTAACCGCACTGATAAGAACCATAATCAGGCGCTGAATTGCAAATTGCAGCTCCTTTCACTCCCAGCTCGTCCTCTTCTGCTGCCTTGTGCTGAATTCAAGTTTGAGAGCAGCCAAAAAAACCATCTCGCTCTGCTCCCAGCTTAATGCAAAACACATCTTTGCCTAATTCACCTGCGCGTCATGCACTGAATCCTCTCACAGAGCCAGTCGGTTTCTCCGGGTGAGGAGACGCCACCTCGTGCACTTGCTGTTGTGTCGAGGAAGTGCGAAACGCTTGTCAATCGCTGTGGGGTTTATTTCGGGACTTAGGCTTTGTCACGCTGCGGCAGAAGTTTCCAGCGTAATAAACAAACCAACAGGGCAAAAACATATTCGCAGGGTCTCAGCTGCACAACACCCCTCCTCTCAAAAATGCTTTTTCATGCCGCATAATAATGAAAGCTTGGACCTGCAGTCTCACTCATATCAATATGCTCATGTTTTACTGTTTTCATTTCCGAGACAAATTGGTACACACAGAGACACAAAGGCGGAACTAAAGCAACCCCCCCCCAAAATATCCAATTATACCGAGGCCTTCATTTTTAGTTTGCCGTGTTGTTGCTTAGCATGCAATGAGTAAACAATCCTTCTTGTTATATTGTTGCTTCCTTTCCAGTATATTTAAAGAAATTCTACTTTGTGAGTGGATCAAGTGTTTAAGAAAGCCCTGATAGAACACTTAAATCACCCTGCCAGACGTGCTAAGCTGTAATGTGAATTTTCTGACTTTTGGGTTGTTTGAAGGTGTTTGGTTCTTCATGCGCCTGCTGCCCCACAAGCCCAATGATTTGATCAGTTTCTTCCAACTTTGATGCCTTCCCTTCATACTGCACAACGGGCGGCACGGCTCGCATTGCACATCCTGACAAATAAGTACAACTGACTTCACCAGATGGATGATGGGGCTTTAGAGGTCGGCCGTCCATTAGAACTACACATAACTGAATTGTGAACGGTTGAAATGATATTCTCTTGGATGCCCGTTGCGTTATTGTTCATGGTTGTAAACGTATTTCAATTCAACATTTGTCCACTTTGTTGTCTTTTTAATAGAATAGTTAACTAAACACTGAAAGACCCTCACGTGTGCAAGTGAAAGTGAATGGTTTCTTGGTTATGTGTAGGAATCTGGTGCCCGTAACGCAGCTCTACGTCAGCGTTGATGCCAGCACCAAAGACAGTCTGAAGAAAATTGACCGTCCTCTCTTCAAAGACTTCTGGCAGCGCTTCCAGGACAGTCTGAGAGCTCTCGGTGAAAAGGTCAGTCCACTCGGCCAAGTCTAGATAAAACGGGGATCTTTTGAATTGATTCGAGTCATTCAGTTCGTCATTACACAATGAAAAACACACGTAGAAGGGAACATTTTTACTCTCAATTTTTTGAAATTACACATTTTTGTACAGTGTCCAGTTGTCCTTGCTTCGGTTATTAGTACATTGCTAGTTTATTGACTGTATATCACATTAGGAAATACAAATAAGATACCTCTTCACTGGTGAAAAAAAGCTGGGTTTAGCTGGTGGGTCAGCCGATGTTGCAGCATGACCAATTAAGCCCAGCTTGACCAATTAAAAAGCAAAAAATAAATAAACATGGGCATCCTTACTGGAGAATAAGATTGTGCTGTTTATTGTTAATGATTCTCTGCAGTCGCTCATGTCATTGTTTATTCAGTATTTGACAAGGGCAGTCGTTCTGTTGGGAAGCGTGTAAAACACAAGTAGTTGGTACTAAAAAGGATTGTTTAATAGCTGAGAGGTGTTTTCCTCTGTGCACTCATTATGCTTTTTTCATTCATATCAGATCGTAATGACCCTGAAGCTCCACCGTTGATTTAACCTCAATCCAGAGCTTTAGATTTGTGCAACTAAAGGGGGTGAAACGGCTCACATTGTCGCTGTTTTTAAATAAAAGCCGCGAGATGCTCTTCAGATGTTGAACTGCGTCGAGGCGAAGCTCTGTAAAAATGCCAGAGCGATGAAGCGAGAGCGTAGGGGCTGCCCGTCAACGGCTCTTACACGACGTTGGGCATGCTGAGATGACAAAAGCGGTTTGTTTCGCGGAGGCCTTGGCATTACAGCTTAATGATTTTAAGTGCCATCATTCAGAGATGATTCATAGCGCCCGGGTGCTGAACTTTTGTAATGAGTTCCCCGAATGTGCCGCTGAACAGACTGATCTCACTATGTGTGCACGCTGTGCATATGTGCGTACGTGAGTCATGAGGAGGAAGACATGAGAATACGTTGTTTTTTTTTGTTGTTTACGAATGAGTCGACATCACCTGCTGCTTATTGTCTGAAAAAGATTCAAAGACGCACGAAGTGGTGCAGGTTGATTTTCAGGCTTGGGTCATCTGATGTATACTTCAGCCCTACAATAAAATCACCAGTTGCATTCTGATTGGTCGGCCAATATGCTACTGGAAAGTCCTTTTAAGTGAAGCCATCACACAAGGTGGTCATATTTGCAGTGTTTTTGGGAAGGTGTTTCAGTCATAGGAAACCAAGTCCTGTCCACTTGATTGACAAAACACGATTGGCTCTTTTTTCTGGAAGGCGAGACTTCCATCGCTCCCATGATGCACAGGGTTTTATAAGGGCTGTCGGTTTAATTTTGTGATGGATTAATAATGCAATAAACTATTTTTACGAATGTTCTGTCTCACGCCTGCTTCGCCTCCATTACTTAAACTTCTCGTCTTGACTGGAACTGTTTTTTAAATCTCAGATTTGTCTATGCAATTATTTACCACATATTTAGACACAGTTATTACTAAATGGAAGGAAAGGGAAAATATAATGTCGTTTTAGAGCAAGAACAAGGAAGAATTTAAATACCTACGCTTCACGATACGAGAGCCTTTTATTGTATGTGATTGTGTGCAATGGCCACATTACGTACATCACAGATGACATTTTCCCAACTACATAAACTGCAAAGTGTATAATAGCAGGGGGAATCTTCACATCATTTTTTTCATGACTATATGCATCTCGGAGTAGGGAGCGTGAATCATTACCTGAGTATGTTCTGTTTAAGTTCCAAATTGTACTGTGTAGTAAAGAGAGTATATTATTATTGCACATTGCTTTAAACAAATGCATATACCCATGGAAGGCAGCAGTTTACCAGAATTCATAAAGTGCGCCCGCATGTTGTAAATTCTGATCAAAGACCAATGGACAATGGTACTTATTTCATGAATTGACCTCGAGAACCTTAACATTCACACACTCACAAAACGTTTATTAAATTTCAGCATTAAGTATTACGCTGATAAGGACCATCAGAGAATTAATTTACCCAATTTTTAAAATTCATGTAATGTTTTTTTCACTCTTCGGCTGTTCCAATTTACACGCGTCCCTCCATACTAAACATGTCCTTGAATCTCTCAGCTTTCAGTCTGAATTGGTCATGTTTAGTTAGTTTCATCTCCTCGTCAGTCGTGACATATTTTCTGTTGTTTGTCACGTGTGCAGTCTCTGACGGTGATGCGGTTTTCAGGAGAGAGCTGTTTACATCTGCAAGCAGTCCTGCTCTTCTAAGACCTTTCACGGAGCTGAAAATACCACACGTAGTGGTGAATAGAGGTCAGGCGAAAAGTCACAGCATGTTTTAGAACTTTGTTCTGCCATTCTGTTGGATTTTCATCCGGCCCCCGCTGATGGTCTAAAACAAACCCTCTTCTCTGGCTTCCACTATACTAGGAGGTCACAGGAACCTATTTTATATTTATACTTGCTATTTCTAAAAGGAACACACATTGTAAGTTCTGAGTGTTTTTTATCATTGTCGTGGAATTGTTTGCTCTTTTTTTTTCTTCCTGAAGTGCAAGTGACAATAACCACAACAACATAAAATCATAACATATTTGATTTTAATACAGACTTGCAGAAGGGATGGACCAACGGTACGCCGCAGTGGGCAGAGCTACCCTCACAACACCACAGGAATAGAAATGCAAAATCTGAATCCGCTTTAAAACATGATGCTCTCCTAAATACCTTCACCTACTGCCCCGTCACTCCGATTAGACATCACTCCAGTTCATACACATGTGTAGCACACCTGCGCAGGCCAGATCCGTCTGAATCTTCCCTGGCTGTCGGATCTTTTGCTTCCTTTCAAAACCACTAATTAACATGGATCAGGCACATTGCTGAATGTGCTGACATCTGTCCTCAGCCACCAGACAGTCGTGCAAAGACACACGGCCTATAGGGACGGACACAGTTATTCTAAGGAATGTGACGGTCCCTCCGAGCGTTTGATTGACGGGTAGAACGGGCATAGGAGGGATGAGCATCCATTATCACTGTGTTGCGTGAGGTCTTTCTCACCTCAGGGCACTCGGTGTGTGTGATGGTTCTATGAGTAATGATGTGGGATGGAGCGGTACATGCTCTAAGACCCCAGGGTAGATGCCGGAGGCTAAAGTTTGGAGAAACTCGCTTATTAAAAAGTACTCTCTCTCTCAGTGTTCACCTTGACTCTTGTCGCTAGTGATATAATTAAGCATCATCAGGAAGATTACATTGACGCAATGGCTGGAAATGAAAAGTTACACTAAATTCTGATTCTAAGTTTCTGTTGCTTTTCTTTTGGCAATTGCTCTGTTGTGGAAAATTAATTGTGGTTATATTATGGTTTCATCGGATGCACGCCGTGCCTGGCCCGAAGTTAAGTTCCAGTCTGTGTTTGCTTATAATATAACAATTTATTTATAATTAATTTATACAATAAAATATGAAAACAAATGAATATTAATATATTAATTGTATTAAATTAAAACTACGCAACAGTTAATGATGCCGGAAGTGAAGTAAAAGTGTAGTGGCCACTATTTTTGGCAGGTTGTTTACCATTTGTGTTACTACAGTTAAACTATAGTTACTATAGTGAGACTATTTAAATTTGTTGTTATGGTTGCTATGGTTTTGATATAAATAAAACTAGTTCCTATTGTTAAACCATGGTTATTTTTCATAAGGGTATGGGCAGGGATATATTCATTGATTGAAATTTTATTTACATTCAATACAATTACATATTTTAAAATGTATCACCCAATATATAAGAATAATCAGTACATCAATTTATTTAATCATCTTATAAATAATAACAGGGTGTATATATCAAACTTTATTTGAACTTATTTGTTCGTTCCGGTGTCCCTATTTCTATATTATTATTCTACGACATTTTTATTTGTTTTCTCAACGTGTTTTCTGTACAGCTGCTTTGCAACAATTAAAAAATAGTAAAAGGGACTTTAGAAATAATCTTGACTTGATGAATGCTTTTGTATGTTTGGACAAGTATTAGCATTTTTCATCAAACAATGTGGTAACATTTTTAAATATTATGCTTGAGTAAATTTCAGCATTTATTTTCACTTCCACTAGTTTCATTTTCATTAAGTACATTCATTAATCCAACCTCCTCTTAAGCTATTGTATGTTATGGCCCATATTGGCCATACTATGAATTGTCAGTGTAAGCCATGCCAATTCTTTTTTATTATTAATTATTAAGATCAGAAATGTTATGTTCCTGAAGTAAAATGTGTTGTAAAATACTCATTTTGTGTCACAAAACTGACAACAGATACTAGTGACAAACTGTCTGACAGGTAGAGGATATATTTCATCTGGGGGTCATATGTCTACAAAATAAAAAACAAAGGTGTTGGTAAATTTAAAGGGAAAGGAGCGGCTGTAATTACTCCAGGGTCGACCTGCCCTCGAGCATAACAGCTCCATAACTCAAAAAAAAAAAAACATCAAACTCGCTCGACTACCACCAAACTTCATTAAACTTCAGTTTCAACCAACGGGTGCCTTCTGTATTTCTTTTCCTCATTAAATATCCCATATATTCTCAAAAATCCATCACATTAAGAAGTGAAATGAAGTTCGGATTAATGTGATTAAATTGCCTGTACTGCTTGTTTGACATTAATTTCACAACTCCTCTTTGTGTTTTCCTCTCCAGCAACAGCGGACCGTGTACAGACTGACTCTGGTCAAGGCCTGGAATGTAGATGAGCTTAAAGCCTACGCTGATCTCATTGCCCTCGGCCAGCCAGACTTCATTGAGGTCAAGGTATGCTTCCCACCTGCGTAAACCTGTGGACCCCTAGGCCCGATTCACATTTTGCGTCTTTTCCGCGTGCATATTCGTTATTTTAAATGTAGGCGTGCGCAAATAGGGGGCGACGAGGTGCGACACGCACACTTTTCTAGGCGCGTCGGTGCCGCATCGGGATGGAAATAGGTCAACTTTTCGGAGTGCCGCGTGCGCACCGCAGGTAATTTGAAGAGAGAAAGCGGCGCGGCTCGCGGTTTTAGACGTGAAATGTGAATCGGGCCTTACGGGTTTAATTGGTGAAGCTTTCTTAATTTTCTACTGATCCTTTTGCAGTAAACCACGGTAATGATCAGGCTCATTAAATTCAACCTGTGTTGTAATGCCTTCGCTTAGTGGATCCTCAACGGATTGATTGTTATCTCAGATAAGATTAACTTACTTCAATGGGTGCGTGTGTGTATGTGCGTGTGTGTGTGTGTTTGCGTTTAGGAGGAGTTATTGAATGAAGTGTTGAAACAATGCTGGTTGTTTTTACAATTTACTCTTCAGGGTGTCTGTTAACATGAATGCCCATAATCTCATTACGAGTCAACAGCCAGTCATGTGATCCCTACGGGCACCTGGCCCGTAGGGAGTCCGCCTCAGCGCATTCACATTCAAAGCAGAGCCACTCCAAAGTAAAGCCGACTTCAACTGACATCCTGTTACCTAGCAACAATAATCGCCCTCTTTGATAGACCGCAGAAGGCGAGGATTTACGCCTTCTGTGGGATAAAATAAAGGCCATGAGAAGTGGCAGAATAAATCACAGAATTTACAGAGGGCTGTCTGAAACTCTAAACCAGCATTCTAAAACCTTTCTAACAGTTTGTCACCTCTGGACAAAACTGTGCAGTCCTCTTGTACTTTGTTTCCACATCACATCACATCCGAGCAAGAGATTGAAGTAATTTGTGCAAGCCGTTTGCCTAATAGTGTTCTTTTTAATGATTGCAAGCTGGTGCACATGTGACCTTCCTGAATGTGCCATCAGTCATCCAGAAAGAAGGTTTGTTGTTTATGTTTTACTTATTGTAGATGGCCCACTGCAAACGTTGACATTTTCTGACTCCAGAAATCAGTTATGAAGTGATTTTGTTTTTAACACGGCAAGTAAAACACATTTCTCATGTCATTACAGCAACATACAGATGCATTAGTAGTCGACCCACAGTCCTCAGTTGTAAGCCTGTACGATAAAGTTTTAATGCTAGCCATATTTCCATCGTTTCACTTTCTTTGCCTTTTTAAAAGAATGATTCGAAACAAGCAAAGCTTTTGGGTGAACTATTCCTTTAACATGTATTTATTTAACTTTTATCCAAAGCGAGCATTTAACAATGTAACAGACCATTTCAAAATTAATTTCAGTTTGTCTGAATGTACTATTTATATGTATGTGTTTAGGTAAAATGAATCATTTCATCATTTTTGAGTCATTTTTGCTTCATTATGTGAACGGCTAACAATATTTCTCCCAAATGACAAATAAAACAATATAGTTTCTATTTGCATTTATTTGCAGAAAATGAAAACTGGAGAAACAGGTGAAAATAACAGAAACGATGCTCTGTATTATTTCAGACCTCAAATGCTGCAAAGAAAACAAGTTCATATGCACTCTTAGTGCAGTAATCTCAGTCATATTATACGTGTATTTAGGAAAAGTTCAAAAATATATTTTTATGTGATAACCTCGATTTTGATCACAGTTTTCATGTGTCTTGTCATGCTGTCAGTCTTTCACATTGCTGTTGGATGACTTTGACACTCCTGAGGTTTGATTTTGTTGAAATTCAACAGACACTGGACTGGACACAGAACATCTCGAAATGCTGATTAAATTAAATTTTGAAATGGTCTCTTTTTCCATAGCTGTTTATTTGTATGTATTTTAAAGGAGCCATTCTTTTGCTGTTTTTGAAGCTTTGATTATGTTTTTGGGGTGTTTAACAATGGATGTTCATGTTTCTAGTTTCAAAAAATGCTTTATATTTCACATATTTCAATTTCTTCCTGTCTATATAAAATCCCTCCTTCCGAAACGCTCTGATTGGTCAAGCTGACCAGGTCTGTCGTGATTGGTTCCCCGCTTAGAGCATGTGTCTGAAGTTGTCCCATCCATACCATATCAGCGAGCTTCCGCTTCTCAGGCTGTTGTGATTGGTCGGTCCCCCTCTCAGTGCATGTGTATTTATAAGCTTTGGCTTTTAGCAATAAACAGTAACAATGGCGTCAACTTCACTTCATCAGTTAAAAACATGCGGATCGATCGAAGTGTAACGAGATGATCTAGTGCATGTGAAAACGTCAATCTTTGTTAGAGATCACAGTTTTTTTCTACTATGGCGAGGGAAATGACACTGGACCGATTGGGTCAGACCGGTTATATTAATTAACACTAACAACAGAAGCGTTAGTTTTGCCTTTTTATATTGGACCCGAGTTGGATAATAAAACAAGCAGACTGACTAGGAGAAATTTGCAAGCAGGACTTCAAAGGACGTTTCATAGAAGTGTTTTAGAGGTATGGGCACACACACACAATATCAGTGTGTTACACAGAACAGCTTTCACAGCCGATGTTAAAGTCATGGAAGCTGTTATTTGACCGTTGGTTATCTTAGAATGTGTGTAGCTGAATTCTTATTACCAGCTGTAGGACTGTGATGAAACTGAAAGTAATTAAGCGTGCAGCTCAGTCAAATGTTTACAATCTCTGATAACCAAACACTACTCCAGCAGCTCTTCCTCTTCTCTAAGGAAGGTCTCGCCCCTTTTTTGGCGTATTCCTGTGGGCAGAGGTTTTTCAAAACATCATTTACCCAGGAAGTAAAGGGCTGTAGTCCGATTCCAGCTGTTCTCTGTAGTCCTTGAAAAGCCAATTCTGTTCCAGACAATATCTCGCTTGGCATTGAACTTTGAGCTTTATCATTTTGCAGATATTATTTATGCTCTAACAGCAACATTACACACTAACTAAAGTTTGGAAATTGGCATCACGGGGAATGGCCGCTTTAAAAACTAAAAAATATTTACTATTTCTCCTTATTCGTTTCATTTTACAATGTAATTTTGTTTTCTTATTTTAGTCTCCCTTTTTTTTGCGGTTGTTGATAATGTATATATTATTTGTTTTTATTTTTTAATTTCTTTTCCTTATAATGGTGGAAATTAAGACTGAATAATGTAGCTAAAATATGAAAGACTAACTAATAACAGTGTGAATATTGTGCTGTATTACATTTTTGTGGTATATAATAAAAATATAAGTAAAAAAAAAAAAAGAATATTTATCATCAAAAAAAGAGTTTATTATTAAGAGTTTATACAAAACTTTGCTTTAAATGAATGATGCCTTACTCGTGTCAAACCAGGTGGCCAGCTTCTCTTCTCCATGAGACGTGGCTGTATATTTAGCCGAGCATTGGGCGTCTTGACATCTTATTTTCCTCTATGGCACTCTAGTGGGTCAGTCATCAAAGCAAAAGCAGTGGCAGGATTGTGTTGTGTGCGTTGGGTCAGTTTTGTGGTGGTGGAGGAGAGCAGTGATTTATGTGAGGAGTAATGAAGTTCAGTGGTTGTGAAACGTGTGCGTGTGAGTTATGAAGGTGTTGAGGTATTGTGAAGGAGTGCAGCTGGACCCTGAGCTTATTACAGCGCCTGACAGCTGCTCTACTACAACACATTGTGTTGTCTATTGTCTTGTGTAGTGTTCTGTAAAGAACAATACACAAACAAATAAATAAAATAAGGCAGTGCTCATTTGTTCCTTTTGCTATTACTTTTGTTATTTTGTTCTTTAATTCCTGTTCTTTTCTTTCTTTATTCTTTAGTTCCCTTTTCATTCTTTGTTTCATTCTTTAATACATCCATTCTTAAGTAGTTTCACGGTCCGTGTATCTTTCGGTCATTTGTTTTCAGTTTGAAATTTAACAAACGGGAGTGAGAAAATGGAAAAACGAGAATTCTCCTTGACTTTTCGTTTACAACTTCACGGATAAAAAGCGAATGAACAGCTTGAAATCTCGTTTTTCACATGTGGGCGGTATGAAACGCCCCCTTTCGCTGATTGGGCAACAAAAGATCAGCAAGCGATGTCTTAGGTTGTCCTTCGGTTCCGTGAATGAACAGAATAAAAGTCCTCCACTGCTATTACAGTATGGATTTTTAAAGTATGTTTCATTTCTCTCATGAAACAAGCGTACAAAAACCGTACAGGGCAGGTCCTAGACTGGACTTCCTTCTGTGCAACCTAACGCATTTCATATAAATATTCGGAGTGTCTATTTACACGGAGTACAAATAGCCCGCCTTGTTGGCAGAGACTATTTGCACTAGCTCCGCCCACCAATATGTGATTGGAATAGAGAAAGTATAAGAACGACGCCATTTCATACAGCGACTCCAGTGGCGTACTATGTAGTCTGTATAGCTTGGCATGGGAGACCAGGGTTGTTATCCACCTCTCGCTTAATACGCTCTTTAACCTTTTTCTATTACCTTACAGATCATAAAGACATTTGTTTTCAATAAAATTGATTTAACACTTAAAATTCATTTTTATTCATAAAGTTTAGGTTTAGGGTAAGGTTAGGGTAGGTGTAGGGCTTTAATATCTCAATAAGTTCATTAATTTAATAATTTTCATAAATAAAATGTTTTACACTCAGTTATTATTGCATAATGTTTAATGCACAACAGTACTGAGGTGCAAATAGTAATGTTATCTTCCACTATTTATAAGTAAATAGCATCTAATTACTATTTCTACTTAATCCAAAGAAAATACAGATATTTTCGGTTAGTGTAAATAGCATGTCGCTAAGAAATGCTGCTATTTTCACTTAGTGTAAAAAGAACCTACTACTATTTAAACTTAGTGCAAATAGCCGCTGCCGTAAAAATTTATATCACAAATATTAATGTAGTTCGCATCTTTCTAGCTGTCCAAGGTTAAATCTGCATGGCAAAGCTGCGCGAGACACTGGACAGGACAGCACGCAGCGGATGCATATACTTATTTTATTTCATTCAAAATTCGCTGTGTTCTGTTGTAATTTGTATTGAGGCTCCGTATATTTGCACTAAACAGCCTAAACAATTTGTTTGACAATATATATTTAGCTTAAGATGGCTAGAGGTAAACTCTTAAGTTCTAATTCCATATCACTGCTTGTTGTTCTGCATTTATCAAAAAATAAATAATAAAAAGCATACGTTTAAATAATAATAATAATAATAACCCAATGATAGCTTATTAATCTATATGTTTGTCAGCATGTCTCTCATCGTCATCGGTCACAGGTGCCAGACGTAAATACATGTTTAATAAAAGACTTACACCATACACTGAATTATTTTATCTGTGGAATCTAAACAACGACGGAGCACAACTGAAACAGACTGGGCATGATCAGCGGTTATAATTAAATTCCATGAATCATAAGTGTGTTCCTGGCTTAACGCAAAATGGAACGGACTGAACGGTGGGGGGTAATCATCAAAAGTAAGCCATCTAAATTTTCCTACTTTGTGGTGCCTTGTCACAGTTTATTTAATGTGGTTTATGTGGCTGCTGAGCCATGACCAAGCATTGTTTTACATATTGTCCACTACTGTACTATTCACTACTACTGTTGTGTCTGTAAGATGCGTGTGCGTTAGTGATGCATGGGTCAGGGTTTTTCCAACCCGCGGGTCCCGTTTTTATGAAATGATTTGGCCCTCCCCAGCACGCCCCGCACCGCTGTATCTATTTTTACAACCTGCCCCGCACCCGCGACCATTAAATAGACATAGGCCTAGGCCTACTAGGTATTGTAATGTAAATGAAAACAGACTTTGTTTCAGCCTAAAAGTGCTTGTAAACAGCCATTAGATTACATCGCACTGTAAACTAGCAACAACATACGCTTATGAACCATAGAAACTTACACTTCACGTAGCCGATATACTGCAGTTGTCTCCGGCTGCAACTATTTCTGAGAACCGGTCCCAAACATTAGATTTAGCAGCTTGACCTTTTCTTTTAATGATGTAAATTCCCGACCTTAATTTTTCCCGCACCTCGTCTTCCATCTTCACTTTTATTTCTCTTTCTTTTTTCTCTTTGTTTCTCCTCTTCTTTCTTTCTTTCTTTCTTTCTTTCTTTCTTTCTTTCTTTCTTTCTTTCTTTCTTTCTTTCTTTCTTTCTTTCTTTCTGTCTCTCTCTCTCTCTCTCTCTCTCTCTCTCCTTCTCTCTATCTTTCACTACCTTCTTTCTTTCGCTCTTTCTTTCGCTCTTTCTTTTGCTCTTTTGTCTTTCGCTCTTTCTTATGTTCTTTTGTCTTTCGCTCTTTCTCTCTATCTTTCACTCCTTCTTTTGCTCTTTTCTTTCGCTTTTTCTTTCCCTCTTTTTTCTTTCGCTCTTTCTTTCTTTTTTTCTTTCACTCTTTCTTTCTTTTTTTGCTCTTTGTTTTTCATCTTCGTTCTTTCTTTCTTCCGTTCTTTCTTTTGCTCTTTCGCTCTTTCTGGCTTTCTTTCTTTCGATCTTTCTCTCTCTCTTTCACTCTTTTTGCTCTTTCTTTTTTCCTCTTTCCGTCTTTCCCTCGTTCTTTCATTCTTTCTTCCTCGTACAAATTTAACAAACACATTTTTTTATTTTCCTAGTGTGTGTGTCGTATAAAATGTACTGTATGTTATCAGTGAAGCTGCATGAAATGTAATAATACAGGGGAAAGCTGGTCTGACCCATTAAATTGTCCCGTTCTCACTTCAGTAGTAAGGAATCATGCCCTTTGGCCAGTTATTGATAAAATCATGATTCCTGCTCAATTAGAGAGTCTCTGAGCTGTTAGCCCTGACACAAAGATGAAGAGCCAGTGCTCGGCTTGCAGTGATATCTGCTTCGGTCATCCAAGAGGTTAGACTTCTAAACACAGTACAAACTACAGTCAGACTCTCGTCTCAACACGTTTTCTTTGGTTCCATTGGCTTTTTATGTAATAGCAGATTTGTTTCCGTTCAATCTTTGTCATGATCTTTGTTGTGTCACTAGCCTGTAACAAAATCTATAGCCTTGTTAGTTGGTATGTGCACGCTGAAGAAACGCCCCTGATTGTTCTCACCCCATTGATTTATCAGGCCGTTTCTGTAGGTGATCATTATTCTGCATTATTCTGTATGGCTACAGAGCAGCCAAATAAGAGCCGGGCTCATTAATTCTATGCCAGGTCTGAAATATCAGCGCTGGGCATCAGACATGAAACCTCTTTCCCCAACTGTCCCTTCAATTCCACGGTCTTCTCTATATACTGTATGAGCGTTTATCTTTTTAATAGGTTCAGTTTTTTTATTTATAATGAAGCTTGTATATGTAATGCATTATAATGCCGCATAATAGACATTTATCATCAGTCGAATGTGCGCATGAATTTGTCTCCATAGTTACAAAACATCGTACTTACCTTTTCAAAGTTATACCTGAAAAGACTATTATGCATTAAAATTCATTCTGTATGAATCAAGGCAAGGGTTTCAGTTACATAAAAGCCCTTGTGATTAACGTCTTGAATTATTTCACAGTATTTGCATTCATTAGAATTAATTGTGCTCCATTTGTTGCCACATTGTCTGGTTGCCATATACTCATACATTTTTTTTGCCCATGTGCTGTGTTAGTTGTTCATCTCTAAACCATTTGATGCTTTTTAACAGTTCAGTTCTCAGTGCTCCGTGACCAAACCTCAACCCCAATTTGAAGCGTGTGATTGGTTCTCTTTCTATCGACCGTTCAGAGATGTTCATCTATTGATTGTCCGGCTTAATAGAGTCCTAACAGCTTCAGGGTTATGAAGGCTGAAATGGGATCAAGCCGAATGGGCTTTCAGTATCACAGGATGAGTAATATCTTTTCAGCAGTTCACCAACACCTACACACGCCTAGACCAGTGAAACAATGGCAGACACACCTCGTATGAGTCTCGTTTTCATCCACCGGTCACTGTTTCCAGTCATTTTTGCTCATACATGAGTATAAACCGTGTGACCTCATTTGACACAATATCCAATCAGACGTCAGAGTTCATGACGGTAAAGAACTGGTTTGTTCATTCTGCTGTGGCCATACATGTTGTATCTTTATAGCTTTGTTTGTTCTGATCAGAGCGAGACGCATCTATGAGTGATGTTAATGCTGTCCTGTGTTTTGTGTGTGTGTGTGTGTGTGTGTGTGTGTGTGTGTGTGCGTGCGAGAGTGGGTGTGTGTGAGTGGGTGTTGAATGAAATTATCTGGTTTTCTTAGTCCCCACCATAGAAAAAACAAACCGTCCTCCCCGTGCCACCTTGTCCTTCTACTGTGTGTGTGTGCGCGTGTGCGCAGAAATGATTCAGAGTGTCTTTGTGTCTCTACTTTTGCAGTTATCTGCAGTTCCAATGGCTTTCAGTACATATTCAAGCAGATCCCATATTCTGAACTCTTTTTTTTTTTAATGCTGTGTTTTTAGTTTGTCTATGTTTTGGTGTTCCTCCAGGGAGTGACGTATTGCGGCGAGAGCTCGGCCAGCAGCCTGACCATGGCCAACGTCCCTTGGCACGAGGAGGTCATCCATTTCGTGCAGCAGTTGGCCAACCTGCTCCCAGACTACGAGATCGCCTGCGAACACGAGCACTCCAACTGTCTGCTGCTCTCGCATCACAAGGTGACCCTACATCCACTCTTAGTGTTTCACGGAAACAGAGTTCGTACTTGTAATTTCCCTGGCATACGCTCCAAGCTGTTAAGAAAAACGATGCCATTTTCTGTAAATGTCATTTGAAACGAAAGCGTTGATATGGGTTTGCATTAAACTGCCGGTCCGGGTGAAGGGTTAAACCTTCCTTCCTGTGTTTTTATGCCGTCTCCTGACACAGCGCTAGTCGTTCTTTTCGTTTTACATTCGTGTCTTGTGACAGCTTCTCTAATGGTTTGCGTGGGCAGCGAGCCCTTACCGGCACTCTCGCAAACAAAAAACATATTTATGTGCGAGTGTTATATGGCGCTTCAGTATCCTTTTTATGATTTGCTGTTTGTATTCCAGAATCAAGTGTTTCTGCATGTGATCGTAGGGCGGATGTTTTTCTCTTCTGACAGACACAGTTGCACCCAGTGGAGTTTATCTCAAGAAATCTAAAGCTTTGTTGTGATGACAAAGAGTTCTCATTTGTTTGCCCTGCTGAAAAACATCTTGAACTAAGCTTGAGCTGGTTTGCTCTGGTTATATGATTTTATTAAGGAAAGGCCATCGTACACTTTTATACGTGTCCATGTTAACTCAAAATAGTATTAAAACTATTCTTTCTCAAGTATTTTTGCTTTACACATTCATTATACTGAACCTGTATTACATCTTCCATTTCTGTACTGTTTACTTCCTTCATATTGAACATTTATTATATCTCGATTTCAAAAATCCCTTTTGTTCATCCGGCGCGCGTTCTCTTCTTGGGCACAGAGAGCTGTATAAGTGACACTAATGGCACGGGTCCACCTGTTTACCTTCATTAAAAGCTCTCTTATTTCTTTTCATCTGCTGTCTCATTGCTGAGTTGTAGAAATGACAGCTCCAGATGAGCAGAAGCAGTGGAGAATCTTACTCTCGGTGTACGTGCCCAGAGCATCCTCCACTCAAACCCACACAAACATGAGGAGGCGCCTGGTCCTCTGCTGCCTTTTCACCAGCTGTTTGGAAAGAAGAGAGAGATGTTCGTGGTAGTTGGTGGATGTTGAATGAGAGACCTTTGAGTTAGGAGTGCCATTAGAGGAGCTAATGAAGGTGTTTATTCAGAGTTGTTGCACATGTGTGGTTTGTTGGATGAAGATGCTTTTTGCCGTATTTTATCGAACGTCCTCTATTTTTCTTTGGGCCTTTAACTCTTTCCCTGCCAATGACAAATTATCTCATCAATTGAGAGACGAGGCTTCCCTGCCAAAGAAGAGATTTTATGTCAATCTTTGTTTCTGCTATTATGTAGTCGGTGGCACTGTTACCCACCTTATAAACAGTACAGCATATACAGATCAAAAAGCAAAAACACTGTATTTTTGAATCATCGTTCTTAAAGGGATACTTCACCCAAAGATGAAAATTCTGTCATCATTTACTCACCTTCGAGTTGTTCCAAATCTGTATACATTTCTTTGTTTTGGAGAACACAGAGAGAGATATTTGGAAGAATGCTTATAACCAGACAGATTTTGCCCCCCATTGACTACCATAGTAGGAAAAAATACAATTGTACTCAAAAGTGCCACAGAACACTGTTTGCTGTCCTACATTCTTCAAAATGTCTTTTGTGTTCAACAGAACATAAAAAATGATAAAGTCATTTTTCCTACTATGGTAGTCAATGGGGGGAAAAATCTGTATGGTTATAAACATTCTTCCAAATATCTCTCTCTGTGTTCTTCAGAACAAAGACATTTATACAGATTTGTAACAACTCGATGGTGAGTAAATGAAGACAGAATTTTCATTTTTGGCTGAAGTAGCCCTTTAAATGAAAGAACGCTGGCGGGTAATGAAAAACATTTTTTTTATGTGGTTTAGCTGTCCATTTATGTGACAATGGAATTTTGGGGGCCTGATAACTTAGGAAAACCAATGCCATTATCGTCTCCATGCAAGCTACAAAAAACACAAATTTGTTAAAACTGTGATGCCATGCACACGCATGTTTAGTCTGTAGGCATGCACGATTACTTGACTCCCAGTCCAAACTTTCCTTACACTTTGCCGCTTCATTTTCCAGGGTCACCTCACATGTAGTAACAAACCAACCACATCGATGCCCAGACAGAATTGCGTGACGCTTTTGCCAACTTGATTGTTTGTATTCAACGTATTTTGGAAAAATGCATAGGTGTGCAGGCATGTTGTGGGTTTTTACAATGTGACATCGCCAAGTACTGGTGTGGTAGCGTTTTTAGCCGTTTTAATCGTGTTAATAGTGCATGGATCCATTTCATGTTTTGAAAAACATTTTTTTTTTTAATAGTTCAACGAAATGAGAGGTATCACCACGTTATTTTTGTATTGCACTTTTTCGCATTTGCTAAAAAAATAATTATAAGATTAAAAGATGAATTATATACATACAGTACATTATAAAACATATACAGTATATAACATATTTTTAAATTTGACAGAATTAAAATCACAAAAATATCATTAGTTTAATAGTATTTGCTTGTTACAGCAGATTCCCATATTAATTCAGTGAGCCGACCCTTCTGGTTCTATAGAAATTCAAATAACACCTTGACTCACAGAGGTTCAGTAGGCTGCTTCACCTCAGGGATTTTGTCCTGCCTCATGCATGTAAAAGAACTCTTTACACTACCTGTGATGGACAGCTAATGAAAAGCCATTGAGTTTGATATGAAAAATCATTCCTCACCGTGTCACCGCCGACCGCATAGGGACACTCTCTCGCCCTTTGTTTGTCACGGCCATGAGTTACAAGAGTACTAAAGAGGCCAATTGTTCCCCTAATAAGCAGCAGTATTTCATATTGGACTTTGGAAGGCCACCGTCAGTATTTCTTTGCATTGACTTTGTTTAGCCGCCGTATTCGGTTTTCTTATTTCAGGGTTGCAAACATTCCACCTTTTATCTGTGGCGTTCCTGACGAATGATATTGACAGCTTATGCTACCGTGAAGTTAGTATGATGCATCCTCAAAGCTTTCTCTATTTCAGTATTTTTTAGTCTAAAATGACTTTGAGGAGCTTTGAGGAGTATAAACTTTGAGGAGCCTCTTAAGGAGCTTCACAGAAAACAAAATACAAACCCATAAATTTAAACTTTAAAGACCCGATGGTCTCATAGTAACTGCACCAGATGTCAGGAGGTTGTTTAGTAGATTGTTTGGAAGAAATGAGTGCAGACACCCCACAGCACATCATGCTTTCCAAACCATCATAAACTCCAGGTGATGTCTGCAGTGTTTAGGGAAGAAAAGAGAAACTGCGATCTGGCTCAGATCACATTTTCATAGTTGCCTTGTTTGCTTATTTCTCCCTGTTAACTGCGCAGAAGCAATTTTGCAAATGAATGGATCCTCAGATAGCACTCTCGATGGCACGGCCATCTGTTGGCTTGGCAGACGTAGATAATCTCACATTCCCAAAATAAAAGTTCTGCCAGTTTGTTATATTTCAGTAGCCCTGTCTGGGATGATTCTTTGGTTAAAGCCAAATTTGATAATATTCAAAAATCTAAAGGTGCAATGTGTAATATTAAGGAGGATCTGTCTTCAGAGGTGTATTAAGACTTTACATAATGAAGCGTTATGTTTTTTTTACCTTAGAATGAGCTATTTCTACATACTGTACAGTACATACACCGCAGGTCCCCTTGCATGAAATTCACCAAGTTGTTTCTACAGTAGCCCTAAACGGACAAACTACGGCAAAGTCGGTTTTTGATGATGTCATAGTCCTGTGTCAGCCACCGTAGTGCTTTGAAAGGTAGGGGCGAGCAGTGGAGTGAGCAGTTGGTAGCAATTCGCAACCTCACCACTAGATGCCGCTAAATATCACAGACTAGACCTTTAAGGGGCGATTCACATTTCGCATCTAAAACCGCGCGGAAGATGCGGGCCGCGCCGTTTTCTCTAGTCAAATGACCCGCGGGGTGCTCGGCACTCTGAAAAGTTGAACTTTTCCATCTCAATGCAGCACCAACACGCCTAGAAAAATGTACGTGCCGCACCATATGCGCCTCGCAACCACATCACTCCCTATCGCAAAAGACGCGAAATGCGAATCGCCCCTAAGGCAGCAAAAAGCTCCAGGAACTCAGTTATGTAATAATTTGCTAAATTAAATCTTGACTTTCCGACAATCTTGGAATGAGTAAGGATATTCTAAGGAAGAGATGTTTGATATCATTAATATAAACAAACGTTTACCTTACCTAAGTTACCTTTGCTATCGTTTTTCTTTACACTGCTGTCGGTATATTAGCAACTATCAACGCTGAGCTGAACCACAGGTGTGCAAGAATTTCAGAGAGAGGAAGATATTTCACAAGAGGTTGAGGATAGATCAGTTGCCTTCCTGCAGAGATGAGCTGAGCCCCATGGGAGTCCTCATCTACTGACTGCTGAGTATCTGTGAGGGGGCTGTTTCACCTCAGAAAATGACTCTGTAATGAAAACATACAGTTGAGGAAGAGAAGTCCCATGGGGACTGAACTGCTTACAAGACGAACAGATCCAGGTAGCCTCCAGGTAGCTTCAGGTGAGCAGGTAATGGAGCATGAGCTCAAACCTCCCATGCTTAGCATGGCAGAAATTTACAGTGGACTTTCGTGTTGCGCTGCACATTGCCAAGTGCTTTTTTGTGCCAACAGGCTGATTTCAGACATCACTTGTCTACTTTACTCGTGACAACTCTGTTAGCTGCCTGACATCTTTGTTTTTCTCAATAAAATGGACAAGAGGTTTCGGAAGTACAACAAATCCAGATGTTTCCTATGTGGTTTAAAATGACATTTCTATAGGTCCAGTGTATGAAATTTAGCAGCATCTAGTGGTGAGGCTGTGAATTGCAACTAACGGCTCACTCAACCCTTCCCCCTCCCGTTCAAAGCACTACGGTGGCTGACACAGAACTAAGATGTCGTCACGTTTTTGCTTCTTTGCAGAAGGAGATAACACATCTACGAAACGCGTTCTGTAGAGCAGTTTGTCCACTTAGGGCTACTGTAGAAACAACATGGTGAATTCCATGTAAGGGGACCCGCGGTGTGTGTAGATGCATAACTCATTGTAATAAAAACATAAGGCTTCATT
This sequence comes from Triplophysa rosa, assembly GCF_024868665.1. Taxonomy (NCBI): domain Eukaryota; kingdom Metazoa; phylum Chordata; class Actinopteri; order Cypriniformes; family Nemacheilidae; genus Triplophysa; species Triplophysa rosa. The sequence continues at coordinate 10,643,729 of NC_079903.1, read as the reverse complement.
ATGTAAGGTCTTCATACACCTCTGAAGACATAGTTATGTATATTATATTGCATTTCTGTCAATAGATCCTCCAAAAAAATTACACACAGCACCTTTAAAGAGATGAATGCATGAGGCAAGAACAACTGCTGTCCAAACGTTTAAGACTGCTTATTCCATATCTGTTTTTGCTCACCTAGAAGGCACATTTTCCTTGTAAGAGTCATACTCAATTCAAACTTGAATAATGTCTTCCACTCCAAAATGCTTTCCCCTGACCCCCAACAAACCAATCAGGCGCTATGAAAAAAACACCTCAGCAAGTTCTCTTTTTCACCTAAATTGATTTTGTGACAAAAAGAAAGTTATGAAACGACAGGCGTTTGGAAAGAGAGGGTGAAAAGGAGTGCGGCGCCTGTAGTTGATTGCATGGCCATGCTGAGCGTGGATTACAGTGATGTGTATGAAACGTAATCACTGCAGCTCCCCACCAGCACTCTTTACTTCTGTGTTTTAAAGGCACAGATGGAAATGGATTAAATGTATAGGAAAGAAAACAAGCTCTGTCTACACACTCTGATAGAAGAAGAGCTTGAGAGTCTAGATTTGGGGTGAGGGATTGAAACAGAAGGTTGAAACTTAAAGGGATAGTTTACTCAAAAATGAAAATCGACTGTTTTGTCCTTTTACAATTTACACATGTATAGCTGTTGACTTGTCATGTATTGCATGTCTAATGCTACCCTAAATCCCAGCGCAGGCACAAGGATGCATAACGGGAGCAAAGCGGACCCTCATGAGCACACCTTGGGAACATAAAACAACAAATGGGAAGTCCTACAGTCCTGTGGATTTCATGGGTCATTGCAAATGTGCGAGTTCATCTTAAGTGTGTTATTTGCATCAGGCCCTGTGAGACCTCACAGTGTCCCAGTTGTTATTTCATGATTCATAAAGTTGCCAGTGAGCTCCGTGCAGTGCACTCTTGATGTATTTTGTGAAGTCTGCGCTGCGACCCCGGCTAACAGTCCATATCCAATTATGTGGACTCGGCGGAGATGGTTATTTTGAACGGGTTCAAAGTTTAATGTTTCTTTTTTATTATTATTTTGACTACCAGACTATTTGTCTTTAAATAAAAACAGTTCAGTGTGCTCTAAAAGCACTTTCATTGCACTCTTCCTGTTTCACTCAAGTGGCAGAACTTTGCCCAGTTGGCAGTCTATCTGACAAACACAGTCAGGCCTTATTAGTCAAACTGGATACCTGCCGGGCGGCGATACCCAGTCCAAGTCTTTGGATTTAAAAAAAAGCATCTGCCAAATGCATAAATGTACTGTAAGTCTCACCTGTGTGTCTGTGTGTGTGTGTGTGTGTGTGTGTGTGTGTGCACATGTGTGTGTGGTGTTCACCTGCTCTCTTCTCTTGTTTCTGCAGTTCAAAGTGGATGGAGAGTGGTGGACGTGGATCGACTACGAGCGATTCCAAGAACTCATTCAGGAATATGAGGAAAGTGGAGGCACCAAGAGCTTTTCAGCCATGGACTATATGGCCAAGACCCCCAGCTGGGCCCTTTTTGGGGCCAGAGAGAGAGGGTTTGAGCCTTCGGACACACGGTTTCAGAGAAAGAACAAGACCAAAGATATCTCGGGGTGCTGATGTTGAATACTCGTGCTTTTCTCTTTTGCATTCTGTAGGGGGACGTTTGTGTTTGAATGTATGGAGTAGACCACCTGTCTATTCCAGATTTAGGCTTTGTTTTTGTTTTCTGTTCTGTCTGTTGTTTTTATTAATAAAGGCCAGGCTGGGTTTGCTCTCTTAGCAACCAAGTTGCGAAGAGCATATCTACAACGTAAAACATTTTCAAGTTGTTTTAATAAATGTTCGCTTTTTTGGTTTTAAATGCAGTCATGGTTAATAAAGAATTTCACTCTTAAGTCCAGTTGTCACCTGTTTAGTTTTGGATGTTTAATGGTCTTTTTCAGTGTCCTGTTCTCACCTTTTCACTGAGTGGACTAAGTATCGGCATTGGCTAGTCTTTTAGAGGTCAGTGTAAAATGTAAAGCTTCATTTACTCATATTGTAGATTTAAAGACCAAAGCAGAAAAGAAGGGCAATGAAAAATATCACTGTGGTTACAAATGTTAATGAACATGTCACCACAAACTGTGATTTGTGTGTTCTTCAGTTTTAGAGGGCTGATGGGGATAAAATGGAGCTGGTGGTTATCGGTAGGTTGATGATACAGCTGAAAACTAGTTTTAGTCAGAACTGCCCATGAACATCTCATTTAAAGATCATTTAAAGGGGTCATATGACACGGCTTAAATTAATATTATTTTTTGTTTTAGATGTAATGTAATGTAAACTGTATTTTCCACATACCGTGCATGTTTGTATCTCCTCTTTGCCTCTCTGAAACGCACAGATTTTTTACAGAGCTCATCTCTCTGAAAAGCGAGGTGTGCTATGATTGGCCAGTTAACCAGTGCGTAGTGATTGGTCGAATGCTGCAAACATTGACGGAAATGTAACGCCTCTTACCATATTTGGAACATCATGTTCCCAAGCAATTGTACTGACAGGTGATAAAATGTCATGGGTACTTTCTTATATCAATTCGAGCCCGAATCTGATACAGAAAATGAAGATGATCAAGCCGATACATCAACTTTGCCAGCGCGGCTTGAGCAGGATGTAAAGGATTGTTAAGGTTTTATTAAAAAAATTATGTTAAGTAGTTAAAAACTATAGCTAACCGTTTTACATTTTATATACGAGGTTCTAAAGACTAAACAAACAACCATATACAGTACATCATACAGAGTTTGTTTGACATGGAAACAAGCATTCGTTTTTAGTCGTCTCATCTTTTGGCAGGGCAAACAAAGAGTCTTTCTTTTCGCAATGAATCACACAGCATCTCCGCGACAGTGACGATACAATGAAATTTACAGGTACGCCCACCTTACTTGCGTTTAGATTTGGGTGGTCTTAGTCAAGTCATGTTACGACGTGACGTACATTCGCCGGGGTGTGGTTACACGAGGCGTTTCAGGCAGGTCTGGGTGAGCATTCACTTTTAGATAGAATGCATCTTTTGTTCCGACACATTCATTTTTGCAATTTTACGTGTCTAATACATGCATGGGCAACTTACAACACACCAAAGACACAGACAAACATGTATTCGCGCCATATGACCCCTTTAAAACCATTTTGAAATGAAAGACGATGTTCTTCTTTTTTTTTCTTGTCTTTACACACCTATGGTAGTGATTCGAAGTCAAGTGTCACATTAATTTTTTGTTTGTGATTTGCATTCTTGTTTTGAAAAATGCTGGGTGTCCTTGGATTATAGTGCAGCTGAAAGGTACAAACCTCTTTCTGTTCATGAACATTTCAAAACAGATCAGACTATTGAATTTGTTGCTGCTTTTGGGGTGTTTTTTATTAAAACTGTGTTCATGCTGTTTCAAGGGGAGCTTGAACATCATTGTGCGTGAAATCTGCTTGATGCCGAGTGAACTAGGTCACAGGCGGTTTCTGAGCTCGACTGCTGAAGAGAGCTGAAATCTTTGCTCATGTCTGAAGGATGATGGGTGTAATATTAAAATCAGACCAGTCTCAGAGGTGCCCGCTAGCTTTCACTGTTCAGAGCAGAGTCAACCAGCAATGTTGTGTTAAAGGAATAGCTCACCCAAAAATGAAATTTACAACATAATTGATTCACCAGCTCATTGGTTCTGAGACTTGCGAGAACCATTGCGATTCGATGTTGAGAAATGTGGATCTGCCGTTTTACAAATGTACTCTTATCTATACATGTTCAAATTCTAAAACAACATATCTTTGCTCAATAAGCTTAAAATATTGTTTTTACACACAAATGAATTCACTTTTGTGGATATTTGAGCTTTTGGCGTTAGAAATCTTGTAGTCTCGAGTAGCCAGAACTTATCGCCGCTTTCTTTGGCCAAGTCCCGCCCAAGAGGGCATATGACTGACAGGTAAAACAACCAATCACATTTCGTTTTGTGCCACATCATGTTTAGAGGTGTGGAAATGTCCCCGCAGTAACAGACCGGTGTGTACATTCACGAACGTGTCAAGTTAACGGCAACAAAATGATTATAAATTTATGCCGTGAACCTCGCATACTTTTTTAGAATTGAGCGTTTAGTCGATCGTGATAAATTCTTATAGCAACCGTTGTAAACACGACAGCTTACTTCTTAGATCAGACGGTTTTGTGTTGTTTCCAGGCGGACCGTTAAAGAACGCGACACGCACGTCTCCCGGAAATCCTGTGAAATTTAACCAATCAGATGACGACTTCGAACATGCTGAAGTGTTTCCAGAAAAGTGTGCCTTATGCATCAGACGTTTAGCCAACGGTCCGTGGGTGTGACGTCTGAGGCTGAGACTAGAAAGCTTGATTTTATTCAATATTACTCCGATTGTGTTCAGCTGAAGAAACAGTCTCAATCAATATATAAAGCCATCTTGTTTTGAATGAACCCTATTTTGACACATTGATATGATTTATGACTGACGACCGCTATGAATTCAGAAAGTCCCTCTTTCCTCAGTCTAATGTCTGTGTCCATTGAGAGCACTGGATTGAGCTGAAAGTTTATTGGATGTAAAAACACAACAGAACTAGAGGTGTCATGATCTGAGGAAAATGACAGAGTATTTATTTTTCACAGCTGTGAAAAGGTGTTGTCTAGACAGATCTAGACTAACGTGACGCTGTCTTTGTGTATATCAGTGTCGCATTTCATAAATAGGTTATCTCCTTCGGCAAAGAAGAGAAAACATGACGACATCTTAGTCCTGTGTCAGCCATCATAGTGCTTTGAAAGGGAGGGGGTGGGGTGGAATGGAATGGTATGGAGTGAGACGTTGGTTGCAATTTGCAACCTCACCACTAGATGCTGCTCAATTTCATACACTGGACCCTTAAATGCCTTTTGTTATAAGTATAATTTCCATTAATTTATTTCATTTTTAGCACTTTTAAAACAATTTTGTTTTCAAAGTATGCTCAGGGTATTGCATAACTTGACATTTTTGTAGTACGTTTTTTTCTCTGTCTTGTGTAAACAACTTATACATTTCTCACTGTGAACATCCAAACCTCTGTTACTAATGGTTTTCCCCATCATGGGTCCACAGTCGCTCTCGGCTTCACCGCCTCAAGCCACTGTCCCTCAAATGGTTTTTACAGAGAGCGGGATAAGGGACAGGCTGTACCAGAACAGTGCACATCCGCAGTCTCATTATCTCGGCTTGTGTTCTAAACCTCAAAACCAACTGTCCTTTCACATTGAAACACTTCTAAAACTCAAGATCCTATAAGGAGGGTAGAAATGGACAGCAGGAACATTCTGAATAGCAAGTGTATTGTAAATGTCTCTGAGCGGATGTTCTGTTTTGATGTGTTGTCAAAACGTGTCGGTGGATTGACAGCATCCTCTCAAAGAGATATTGAGGGATTTGTGGCTCTTATAATAATAATAATAATAATGTATATGTAGTTAGTGATATGTTACCAAATATATTTGCTTGACAGCTTTGTTGTTCCAAGACCAACAAAAGGTATTGATCCAAAAAAATGTCAAAATCACAGTAACCATCTCTGTCCACACACCTCAGCCCTCATCTCGATCCACAGCCTGAATACACGAGAAGCCAATGGCAGTTGTGTTTGTGCCTGAGAGGCACAGAGCTCTGGGCTTCTTATCAAACAGACAGATTTCAGTAAAGTTGGCGGCAAACGGAGACGTTCTCTGCCAAAAAGGAAGTCGCTTAAAATGACGGCAACAGCTCTTGAACCTCTCACCTACTACAGATTTGCTTCGGGATACAAACGGAGACCCTTACAGAATATGCTTCTGCTTGCTTTCTACAGGCCCAGCAGATGAATATTCAATTTATAGTCATGGCAGCTTTGATCGTTTTTTATTATTAGCAGTTATTTCTTTTATTCAGTTGTGATAGGGCACACAGAATTACTCTTTGCTAGAGTTGATAAAAGGGTAAAAATCACACATATATATATATATATATACATTAAATGAGACTTGAACGGAATCCAGAGGTCAGTTCTGAATGAGTAAGCGCAACATTTTCCAGATCAGAAAATCAGCTGTACTGTTATGACCATATCTGTAGGCGTCAGCGCTGCTTCTTGTCATTATTGGCACGTCATGGTGTCCCAGCAGTGTATCAAGATACCAGAGTTCAATGACTTTCTGAATGATGCATACTGTTAAGCACTCATAATCATCACAGACCCTACGTGCCTCATGAACATCAGCCTGGAGACGGCGATATGAGAAGCATCACTACTAATTCCATTATTAGCCGGTGTGAGTCAATTAACCACATGGCTGCAAAAGCACAGTTATTCTCCCATAGTGATGTTTCCTTCTTTGCAAAGAGATTTGCATTTTAATTAAAGCAACTTAATGTATTTGTAACTCGCAATGTATCGCACGTATTGCCCATAAGCAAGGCCCTCATTAATGGCTGTGGGTAAATTGTGTGCCAATCTCTGGTATTTCTGCAATCGCTGAGGTCCTGACCGGCGAAAAGTGGTTAACACTACGGGTGTATAAATGAAAGGATGATTTCCACACCATCCCTGTATTTACATATTGTAAAAATGGACCAGTCATAGAACAAACACAATCTAATGCCGATTACAGTAACTACGTTTTTGTGAATTTGTGTCTAATTCATATGATCTTATGATGTATCATGATGTCAGTGTTTTTGTACGATTTATGTTTGTCCCAGTGATGCTTATGTTTTGGGAGGGGCTGGGGTAGAGCTTCATGCTTGCTTTTATAATAAGGCTTACATTAGGACACTGATGGTTAGCATATTTAATAAAAAATACTTCAATACTTTTTCTTTTTCATAATTTTTTGTATTTAATAGATTGATTTTAGGCTTGTTTTGGCAGGTATGTTATTCTGATCATGTTCTCAAACTGTCGCTGTAACAAACAGGTTGTGAGGTTTACTGGTACTTTGTTTGGTGATTACAGTCTCTTCACATCGTCTGGGAGTGCTTGAAAATGTTTTAGTATGGTATAGTTTAGAGATATAGATGCACTTGAGGGCAAAGAGGGACAGCTTGCTACCAGCTGACACAAGAGTCACACCTAAATGTGTCCTCATGCTCCACAGGCTCTCTGTCACTATAGCTGACTCACACACAGATGTCCTGAATAAAATCCACTGCTTATTTCACCATCCTCAGCCTGAATTCTCTGTATATGTGCAATAGAAACACAAACCCTGTTTATAGTAGGGTTGTCACGGTACCATAAACATGTCTTACGATACTATACCAGCTGATGTATCTCGATACCAAGGAGTGTCACGATGCTGTGCCATATAATTCAAATCTATACAAAAAACACAGATTTAAATAAAAAATTTTGTATTTACTATAGTAAACTGTATTATACTTTGCACTAGAATATGTTGTTGTATTAACTGTAGTAATTGGATAAATTGTAGCAAATACATTTACATTTAGTCATTTGTAAATACTATAAATACTGTAGTATACTTAAATATTTACTATGATAAGACTCAAAAACACTAGTATCTATGAGTTTTAGTAGTTTACTGTAGTAAATACTAAAGTACACTAATCATTTTTCACATAGGAACTACACCACAGCAGTGTGGTAAAACAAAACAAAAAACATTGACATATTGCATCTCCGTTTTCAAGAAGATCCAGGTCTTAACAAAGATCCAGAGCATCTGTAACACACACACAGCGAGAGACCAGTCAGGCCTCAGTGAGCAGCACTCAAACCATTAACAAATATGTAATGGGAGGGTTCAGAATCACACCTGCGTGTCATTTATCTTCTCTTCGCCGACAGACACCGTATTCAACCGCTTGCACTTCAGAATTCCCGTCCTCACATTTTTCCCTTTCAAATTCTTCATAATAATTCTTCATTTCACTGTGAACATGCAGTATGTTCCACCTGGTTGCCTTTTTTTTGCAAGCGATTAGCTTTGCATCATTCCATGTGGTGGCTTCATTCTATCAGTTTTAGAAGAGAAGTGCTGGGAGTCTGCATTCAATGGTTACTGGGTCAGTGTACTATTACTTCAGTTCACCCGAAAATCAAAATGTGTCATTATTACTTACTGTACATTACACAATAATGTGGTTTCAAACTCTCATGCTATTATTTTTCTGAGGAGGAAAGCTGCATTCACACCACCAGTGATGATGTTGCTGTGCGTCGCCTGTTTCCTTCTCAATCATTTGCATAACGTTGAACTTTTCTTTGTCGCATGGCTGGACACGCCTCGCAAGCGGTCACCGATGCTCGTGTCATTGGAAGTCGCGAAGCACCCATTGCAATGAATGAGATCACATCGCTCTGTTGCTGCTCGTCACTCAATAGAAGTCTTTGGAGATTCTTTATACTGATTTTGTAATACAATGAAAGTTTATATGGACCTAATCAGACTTCCAAAGCTTTGGAATATAAACTTGGAATAACATAAATTGTCTGGACTATGCTTATGGTGTCGTTTTTGCCTTATTTTGTTTTTTAAAGCATCTGATCACTGTGTTCTGACATTGTATGACAAGAGTTACAGTATACATTTCTTAAAATGTTTACATTTGTGTGCTGTGTAAAAAGCACAGCATAGACAAGTTTGGAATCACTTGAAGATGAGTAAATAATGACAGATTTTTCATTTCTGGGTGATCCTCTTAAATAAAATGTTTGGCCACTGCTGTATAAAAGTTTAACAAAGCTAAAGGCGTGTCTTTTTGTCCACGACTTGCTGGAGCATATCAGACTGCCCTACTTAGCTAATAAGAATTAATTTAATTTTTCTACCAGTCATTCTCTCAAAGCATATTCACAATGACAACACACACACTCCTGGCACAGATTCACCTTTTTACAACCAAAATTGCATAAACTGGATAAAAAGCTTCTCATGGGTGCATTAGAGACAGGAAAAGAGTGAATTTGTTTACAGGGCTGCTTACGCGCCACAAAATCTTCACAGCGGGTTTGACAGGAATAACATTGTGATTCTTATTTTCATTTTTCAAACTTTTGTTTTTCTCTTCTCGGTTTAGCAGTGTAATATGACAGCTAATCCAGTATTGAAAATCTTCCCCAGTGTTCATGATTTTTTACCTCAACATCAGCTGGTTGCCGGATGCGTTTCAACCGTATTCCTGAGGTCAGTCCATCCTGCACTTCTCTTTGTGACTGAGGTCTGGAGAAAATCTGAGCGTGCTCAAGTGTGTGTGAGTCACTGTTTCAGTCGCTGTGTGTGTGAGTCAGCTGCTTTAAGAATTTAGAGGACACTCAGGCCTAGAAATGAGGGGGATTTGAATTATCACATCATAACATCACTGTGTGTGATTGAGTGAATTGGTGTCTGTTGCGTTGTGTTAGTTATGTGGTCCAGTGTGATGGGTCATAACATGCTCAAGATGTTCGGTGTGAAAAGGAAGCTTAAAGGGCTCAAAAAGCTATTTGACAATCGCTGGATATGAGCATATTTTGTTGTCTGTGTTGTTGTTTTAAAGCAATGGTACTTCCTAAGAATCAAAGAATAATACAGTTTGGACTCGTACATCGTACAGCATTTAAATGAAGAGAGGGACCTGCCCATGTAACACCTGCCACCTTAATGTTACCATAGTGGTTGCTAGGGTGTTGCTAGATGTCTGTTTGTCTTGGCAAGCTACTTTAAAATCACCTTGATTTTTTTCATGGTGGAATGTTGCATTGTTCATCATAAAGGAGTTTTCCACGCAGGTCATTCTTTTTTTATTTACAGTATGTACCCTCATCAAAATTATAAACATCCCCTCCTCCAAACGACATCACTGGACTATACTGACTATCCAATGGCAAGGCTAACCTCCAACAATCCTATCAATTCCCAAAAGACAAGTCCCGTTCTATATTTTTCTCATTCCAGAAGCAGTTTTAATTGGATATAAAATATTTTTTCACAATATAAAAAAACACTAACTATACCGTTTTATGACAAATTTAATTACAGCGTTAATTAGCGTTTTAAAGGCTAGCTTCACAAAAACCTTTATTTTTGTTATTAAGGGATTCAATGCGGACTGCCTTTATTTAATATTCATTTATTTACAATCAATAATATTGAATATATCTGTGTGCATATCAGTCTGATTAGCCCACATTACTCGTACTGTAATCCAAATTGTGAATAAATTAGAAAATGTGTTCTCAAGAAGTTGCTGTATGCACGCACGCACGCACGTTAGTGGACAACCAATAAAGAGCAATGATATTTTCTCTTTGCATGCCTTAAAGTGACAGATTACCCAAAAATGAAAATTCTGTAGCCTACTCATCCTTCTGTCATTTCAAACCAGAACAAAAGAGTTTTGTGTCCAGTAGTGAATGGTGCCGCCGCCACTGTTCGGTCGGCAACTTTCTACAAAATATCTTCTTTTGTGTGATTTAGATATATTCATATAGCCTATTTATTAGACTTATTCCTCTTGTCCGTTTCCCGTTTGTAGAGCTCACCTGTGGATGAATGACAGTTCATAAGAGCTGGTAGGCTGGATCCGTTGAGTAATGACTCGCTCGCGCGCTCTCAGTCAACCCGTCCTTCAGTGCGTTCAATGGGTTAATGCTGTCCGTGTGAGGAATCTATCTGCTTCTTTATCATAGGAATCATCCTGCAATTTATTTACGTGTGACCGGTAATGTCCACTCACAGCTCGTGGAGAACAATATCTATCTCTCCTGCTGATCTTACAGCGATGTTTATTGATCGTTGTTGGAGCTGTTGCTCGTGATTTATAACGCTCGTGTGTGACAGTCGAGCAGCTTGGGGTTGAATCAATTACAGACGGAAACTATCGGCTGGGATTCACTTGATATCATGGAAGTACCGAAGATTACCTGGGGTCATTAGAGCTTGAAGTTGGAGGAAGAGTCCAACTGGTTTTATTGCTGTTTGCTGGAAGTGAGACTCGTTGTTGGCGGATAATAATCGGGAAAATAGAGGAGGGTACTGTCCGCTCTCGTGCGCATCCGATGGATAGAAATAATCGCGAATGATAAGCGAGGAGAGTTCATGATCAGTGATATCAGCAGCTGGATCGTTTGGATATCGGCATTTGAGTGATCACTTCTAAAGATCGCCTACAAGAACTATTAAAGGTGAGAGTTTGTTTGAGCGTTTATAAATCAAATGTGTGCAGTGTATTACTGTGACTGCGGTTTAAATGTCCCTTAAACTATGCGCTACGATTATATAGCCTACTTTTGCACCTGTTGTGCTGGGATTCATGTTTGTGTTTGGTGGAAGGTTCATATGATTTAAAACTGTAAATCTATCTATCTATCTATCTATCTATCTATCTATCTATCTATCTATCTATCTATCTATCTATCTATCTATCTATCTATCTATCTATCTACCCACAGCTGCATCTTTATTTATGGTACTTTGCATTACAGGCCTATTGTGTCAGTGTACCCTGGGACTCGAACCCATGACCTTTGCACTGCTCTACCCATTGAGCTACAAAAACACTATAACGGTTGCTGATCATTGACATTCATTCCTCAAATCTGTCGAGCACACAAACAACATCATGGCTTGTGTATTACTGTAATAGCTCTCAGGTGACAAATTATTCACCTCAGAGTCATTTGACTAGTCAGGTGGCCCCCGGCCAATACACCCCCTCATCCGGCCCCACCCCCCGGTCCTCTCCTAGAACAATTGATGGACGTCCTAATGATTAGGGAACCTGGAGGAATCAGTTAAAGGGTGCGGTCCGAGGGGCTGGTCAGCAGTGTGTGTGAGCCCTGCGTGTGTGTTTGCTCTCCTCTGAGCTGCAGAGGCAGGGCTCCTCCTGTCACCGAGCCAGTTTGTGGAGCCCCCCCGGTGACACCAGCACATCTCTCTAGCGAGAGTGACATGAGGGCAAGACGAGAGACTGCCTGGTTTGTGACTTGGGGCTGAATGAATGAGTGACTACCTGTTCCGGGCTGCTGAAATATTAACGAGGGCTTTCTGGGCACTCGATGCTAGAGGACCTGCGCTGGGACAGAGTCTGGCTGTGGTGCTCTGGGACGGTCTGCTGTGCTCCGAGCTGGAGTGCGCTGTCAGATGGAGGTTGCTGATTTGGATCCGGACCCTCTGAGAGAGGGGTCCGATGGGATGTTAGTCCCAGGCGGTGGTGGTGAGGAGCGTGTTGTGCTTCAGTATCCTGGAGAATATGATCAGTATGGGTAAGGACTGACTGCTGCTGTAGCATTGTGTTCAGGGAACATATTACAAACATATTGCAGGCTTTTGTTGCTTTTGTGTTCTGCTCTTAATGTTAAGTGTTAGGGATAGCCTAAATTGGATATTTTTGTGTGTGTGTGATGACTTCTTGTGAAACTATTTGTATTGATTGTTATAATATTTTGTAATAATTGATTGTAAATGTCTTTATAGTTGAGTCTGTCCTTCATACTGAAGGTTGTCTATGTGGGAGGTTAAAATGGAGAAGATTGGGTTAGTTTGACATGATCTGCAATGACAGGTTGACAGCACTAGACTTCTTTTATTGACTTTTTAGAGGGCAGCGCTCTTGTGATTTGATTTAAGGATACCAATATTTCATATTTTTGGCTCAAGCGAACTGCAGGATGTTTAAAGACAGATTTCCGATGAGTTGCTCTCTTTTATGAATGGTAACATGTCACCAGCTGGTTTTGAGTTTGTGTTACTTTGTATTTTGTACATTTCAAAAAAATGTATATACTGTGATGTGGCACTTTTGGATTAGTTTTGCCCTCACTTGAACATATTTTGATCAACTGTGCCTCAGTCTCTTAATTTCACACATTATACTCCATTTTCTCCTCTGAACATGATATCCTAATGCATTTCATGTTTGTAATGGGCAGTTGTAATGAAATGTGTCCTGCAATGTTTTATTTAAAATAATATTTTTTACATTTCTTGATTTATTATTATAATACATGCAGTGATTATAAATCTATAAATTGAGCGACTATATAGATTTTTACAGATTCAAATGGTTTGTCCATGGTTCCGATGGTTAACAAAATCTGGATGTATTGGATATATTTAATAAGGCTATAAAAAGTTATGGGAAATAAAATCTCAAAACATTTTGTTTGGTAGATGTGTTATATTGGCTGGATATTGTTCTTGTGTAAAGTAAAACTCTATTGGTTATGCGAAGCATTGCCCCGCTCATGTGCGGTGTAGACGGGGTGTATATGAGAAAGAGTTAAATATGCTTTCAAGTAAACACAAACGTTTTCAGGTTATGGAGAAAAGTAATGGAAATGCATTGGTGAAATCACAGTTTGTCAAAATGCAAGATTGCATCTCTGTCAAAAACAGTTAAAAAGAACCTATACATTTGGCTAAAATCTGCACAGGAACCAGTTAAAGTCTTGCTGTCTTGATGTTTAATAAAGTGAATATCCATGCTGTTTGTCAACAACTACCCAAATTTAATGCTTATTAGACCTGACTTCATCTACACAGGAAATATTTTGTTTTTAAAGGGATCACATTAACTCATGCATTTAAAAACTACCATCTACAATGCAATTTGGATATATGCAGTTGTTGTGTTTTCTCAAAAGTGATCATATGAAAACATAATAGTTGTACTGAGATGGCAGGTGAATTAGTCATGCTTTTCGTCTGGATGCACTCACACTGCCAGGCTTTGCCTCTCGGGAGTCTGCTGAACGCTGGGTTTGGTTCTACAATAAAAAATGCATAGACACAGAGACAGACTTTAATTTCTTTGCAGACAAACGTGGTGTTTATTTGAAACAGAATCAGAGAAGGTCTGGTAGTGTTTAGTCAAAAGATAAGACCGCACCTTCAGTGAACTCAGTTTTTGTGGTACAGTTCTATATTTAGAAAACATATAGTTTCAGCTTGAAATTCTAATCAGATGAGGCACAGATTTAATATTTAATGTAAAATGCTGATAAACCCACAAATGTAATCTCACGTTATGTATTTGAGTTGTTTGTAAACTGCAATCAGCCTACAACATATAATAATGCAAGAAAAAAAACACAATTTGGTTGAAGCAATGTTCAATTTAATAGCTATTAATAATTGCTCTGTTTATAAATAAATGGTGTGATGTATCATAGTGCTGCTGTTGCTAACGCTTTGTAAAAGCACTTAGCCAATTCAGTCTGTATATTACAGTAATATGAATACCATTCATCTGTGGTTAAATAACCATAATGTATGGTCTTGCATTAGTACAGTGTTATTTTGCAAGTTACACAATACACATGTAAGTTACTGTACACAAAAACATTGTTTTCTTGTATAACACAAGTTACTTATGAGTCCTCATAAAACGCTCCGATGTATACACATACTGTAAACACAGTGTGACCATGAGCCGACAAGAAAATGATTTGATATCTTAATAACTGGAAGGCATTGTGATAATTACCTTAATTAAAATTGCCCACATAAACCGCTCATCTGCGCCATTTCCCATTTAGAGACAACAATGATTTATTTGGCCAATTCCACTCAGTTTGCAGAGTGTTGTGCATGATGCTCATTCGGCAGTACCCTACAAAGATGAGGAAATAAAAAGTAAAATACTCTGTGTTAATTAAGTCACATTAAAAAAATAATTACCAACATCCATTCATAGGAGTGAAAGAACCCACCAATGGCTAATTATAATTTGTTTGTATTTATATCAAGCATTTGGAAGAATGATTAAATATTAAACTTTGTAGTAGATATTACTGAAAACTCACAAGCATTACAAGTGACAAATTAATATATCATGGTGGTCACTGTGGAAATGGACCACAGAAAACTGGAACATTTATGTTGACATATTTGTATGAAGTAGATCATATTATGTGTATCACAGCCGCAGAAAAAATAAGAGACCATTTCAAATTTTCATTTAATCAGCATTTCAGTCCAGTGTCTGAATTTCAACAAAATCAAACCTCAGGGGTGACATAAAGTCATCAAACAGCAAAAGACTTTTCACATAAATGAGTTTATCACATAAAAAAATACTTTTGAACTTCTCCTCAATACATGCACAAATATTACTGTTGTATTGCTTAAAAGTAAATAAGAACTTGTTTTCTTTGCAGTATTTGAGGTCTGAAAAAAATACAGAGCATCTTTTCTGTTATTTTCTGTTTTCACTTTCTGCAATATTTTTATGTGAAATTTGGGAGAAATAGTATTAGTAATTCACAGGACGAAACGAAAAAGATAATTTTACCTAAACAAATACCTATAAATAGTGAATACAGTAAAACTGAAAATCATTTAGAAATGGTCTCTTCGTTTTCTCCTCGGCTGTATGTCCAGAATCACATAGTGAATGTCACAGTTCGCTAATTAAGCAAATTGTGTGCATTTGAAGATCGAGATAATATTTTATTTTATATGACGTCACGTATATCTAAATCAGATGAATGAAATAAACTAAAGATCTGAATAAAATCCCACATCTGCATATTTTAAAGAAAGATCCTGAACTTAAAACAATCCCCTTTTAAGCTTGCTGAGGCATTGCACTTCCCAATCTGCTGTCCCGTTTCTGCAAACCAGAAGTCTCCAGCATTTGTCCCAAAGCAGCATCCATATTTTACAAGGGTCTGCCATCAATCATTGGACATGTCCTTCTGCAGACTGCTGCTATCTGTCTGGAGTGCTCAAGCTGTATGTGTTTTACTCTGATTGGGAACTGGCTTTAACCCAGCACATACTGTGACTATGGGCTCATGTCCCAAATCATAGTCTGAGATCGGAAACCTTCACTGTCATGCTCTTTCAAGTAGTTTCTCTCTTTTTTTCTCTTTCACTGTGTTTAACCTGCAGAGTGACCACATTGTACTTATGCAATGAGTTGTATACCTAAAGATTTTGATGGCATTAGATTTTGGATGAGTTCGCTGTTTTGGAGACCATACAATATAAAGAATATAAGGGTCATTGTGTGTAGATTATTTGAATGTATGGACCGCTTTCACTGTTGTGGAAAAGCTTTCCGCTGGATGTTGGAACATGGCTGCAGGCATTTACTTCTTCTCAGGCACATGAGCATCAGTAATGTTAGTTGATGGGGTTTGGCTCCCACTCAGTGTTTTTGTTCATTGTTCATTGAGGTTCAGATCTATGCTTTCTGCAGGCCAGTTAAGTTCATCCACAGTATTTTTAAGGACATCGCTATAACCACATGCAGGGCATCTGACCCTTATCAAACTGCTGCCTCAAAGTTAGAAACATACAGTTCTGCTCAATAAATATGAATTTCAGCATTGATCATTGAAATACTTATTTGTGCACTTTAAATCAATTCTTATATTGTTTAATGCCTGATTTACTTCAACAATAAGGGCTAATGCATAGTTGGCAGTTGTCACACGGGCCCTGAGCCAAAAACTAGAGTAAAGCCTTCAGTGGATTTGGTTGTGGGAGTATATGGTCCACACAGACTCTTGATCTCAGAAATGGCCTGCAGGATATTGAGTGCTGTGGATGTTGAGTGGGCTTTTGACATTTGAGTACTTCAAACACACTGTTTCATACGACGCTCACTTCATGCTAGTCAACATGAAGCCCAGTTTGACTTATTCTAGAAACTCTATCTCACATCACATCTAAATTTGACGACCTTGAATAAGGTGCATTTTCATGGATTCAACTGTGCTGAATAATTTATTTAGAAATGAATGCTTATATCTATGACAACAGAGAGATTTCATGACTCGCATATAAAAAATCCTTAGCTGTGGTGGTATACTGTGGTAGGCTATATGAGACCAGTTTTTACTGCACTTATGCTTTTTGTTGTCCTTATGTTGGTGCAATTGCTTCTATTGTTTACTTCATTTGTAAGTCGCTTTGGATAAAACCATTTGCTAAATGACTGTAAATGTAAATGTAAATATAAAGGATTCAGATTTTTGATTTTACTGTTTTATTTTGAGGGAGTTTGATTTGTTACATTGACCTTTTAAAATATGCTAAATCTGAATAAAATGATTTTTGACTTACGGGCGACACGTGGTATGTAGTACAGTTTATACTAGTGATAGACATCTAGTTAAATATTTGACTACAGAAATGTGAGATTAACAGCAAGGGTGGATAACTGGGCCTGATATGATCATTCTGTTTTAGTGTCCCAAAATCTACTGACAGTCTTGTTGACAAATGGTGGCTAGGGCTGCGCGAAGATGCGATATACAGTATGTCTGTCAAATCAATTTCAAATATTTAAATGCAATATAGCTTGAGTAGGAGTGTGATATGTCTCTATATCATCATGGCTGTGATTAGGCCAGAGGCACGAGGTCTATAGGCACTAGGCAGTCACTGCCATGCTGATATAGAGACACATCACATGACTACGAGAGCGATATTGCATTTATACAACAGTTCGAAGACACAAGTGTGTAATAAATCACAAACAACATCGAGGTGTCTTTAAAACTACTTTCTTCCGCCACAAATTTGAGCCCAGCATAACAGTTAAACAAACCTCTGTTACTAATTCAAACCGTCACATCTTTTAAATTTGCGCTGTGCTGCTTCAGGGAAGTTATTAGTGAGAAATAATGAGACAGGTCTTGCGTGTGAATGAAAGAGAGAGACTGTAAAAGGCAACTCACCGAGAATGCGTTATGCCCATTGCACTGCGGCCATTGTTTTTAATATAAAAATGAGTTTGTTTACAGTAGAAAGTTGACCCGCTCTGTAATTTTTTACACAATTCCTGAGCGCTGTGACTTGCGCTATGAGGCGTTGCCAAATGTGTGTATGTTTTACTTTCAGTTTCATTAGTCCGACTAGTTAGTGGCGGAGTGAAACAAACGGTGAAGCGGTTCCTGTGGTGATACTGGTGGAATATTTCATGGCTCTCAGCCAATCAGATTTGAGAAACAGAAAGAATTGTTGTATACTGTAATAAAATATTTTTAAAATGGAACATTATACAACCAACATACGTTTCACATTCTTTCTGATTATCGATCATCTGATCTTCCACACATGAAGAACATTTGCTCTGATATCTGCATCAATTTGAAACCTTGATTAAACATAACTTTACTAACATAAACTAAACTAAATATTATCATCACTATGATAATTTGTTTTTGAACAGCCCTAATAGTGGCCATTTTTACTTGTGGTTTGTGCAGTGTTGAGGAAGGCTTGTGGAGCTTTAAGTTAATCATAATATAAAATAATTACAGGACACGCAAGCTACTTTTAGTTACACTACAAGCGAAAAAATTAACTGTAATTTGAAGCTACTAAAAGGAGCAGTATGTTTTAATTATATAACTATATATGAAGAGCCGAATGGGCAGAGAAACAAGGCGTAGTCAGAGGATTGAAGCCCTGAGGCAGCGGATGGTCGACAACTGACCAAGGTGGAGCCAGAGGGACGAGGAAGGAGACAGTGGGAGCCAGTATGATGACAGGCCATGGCAGAGACGAGGGAGGCAGGAGCCAAGGTGTAGCCCCTGGCTCGAAGGGCCGAGGTTGAGTCCGGGTCTCGGAGGCTGAAGGTGGAGACATGGGATACTCCATTTCAGGGGTAGTTGGCGGCTGGAGATCCTGAGGCTCATCCAACCCAACGGCGCTGACGTGCAGAGGGTGAGCTGAGGGGTTTCCGGGTGCCAACAGATCCAGGGCTGATGAACTGGCTGACAAACGCAGAGGAGGCAGAGAGAGAGAGGGCGGCACCTTCTTGGAGACTGTCGAAAGGGTGTTGGGTGCTGAGGGAGGGCTGGGCGGGGCCAGCGGGGGTGCTGAAGAGCTGGACAGGACCAGCGGGGACGTGGAAATGCTGGGCAGGACCACCGGGGGCATGGAAAGGCTGGGCGGGACCAGTGGGGACATGGAGGAGCTGGGCAGGACCAGCGATGGCATGGAAGAGCTGGATGGCACCAGCGGGGAAGGGAGTAGCCAAAAGTCTATTTCATTAGTCCAGTCTAACAATCCAGAGGCTGATTGCAGCTCACCCTCAGCGGCGGGAGTATGGGCGGGGCTTCCCTAAAGCCCTCGGAGTCCACCAGTACTCCCACGGCGGCGCACGGTGTTGCCGGCTCACGCGCCTGGTCAAACGCGTCTCGAGGCTCAGACTCCAGGGCAATAACGGGCTCGGTCGTGTGCTGGCGTCGGTGTCGCTGAGGGCTCAGGCTCTCCATCTGCGAGGTCTGGCAAGTGCTCCGTGCTGTGGGTTGGTGGCTGGTTGGTCTCTGGTTTGGGGCAGGATCCGTGGGGGTAGGAGAGCTGGGCTGCGGAGGATTGAGGCGCGCATCCCAGGTGAGCCGGAACAACCCCCCCCCCCATTTACGGCTGGAGCTGGATAATTACTGTACCCACTCATCACTTTCCCCGATGAAAAATTCACACCCCACAGCCTGGAGGACTCGGTTAAGAAAGTCCTCCAGGGGGTATTCATCTATGTCAGGAAGCATAATGAGAGCGAGTAGATCATCATCCAGTCCAGACAAAAATAAATGGTTAGGATCCGGGTCGCTCCAACTCACCAGTCTGCATGCCTTGAAGAAATCCTCCGCATAGGAGATAGGAGATGTCATAGTCCAGGTCCGGAAGAAGTGTGTAGGCCTACATTGTGTGTTTGGTCGGTCAGGTCTTCTGTCACAAACTCACTCTGACAAATATGATGCAAACCAGACAGAAAGACTTTTAATCCAGGGGTGAAAATAACTGTCAAAATCGACAGAGTACAATCCACAGTAAGGAAAAATACAGACATAAAACTCCTCGGGTAAACAATGACTAAATACATCCACAGAAAAAACAGCATAAAAACGCTCAAGGGATCTGAGCTAGCGTATACAAGATAACAACTAGACCTGACAATCAATGAGTGCGTTTACATGCACAAAATAAACAAATATCTGTCAAAAATCAGCTTCACGTGTTTACATGCATAGTAATAAACCGGCTACGCAGAAAACCGCGTTTACATGGAAGTTTGAGACTTGCCGGGTTTCTCGCGTGCAGTGACGTCATCGTCGATAGTCTGTTTAGTAATTAAAAATCCAGCAGGAAAATGGTCAGAAGCTGTATTTTTATATCTCTGCTCATGTCCGCAGTACCTGCATATGCAACATTAGTTCTTCATTTAGACTTTTCTACATCAACTGCACGATTCGAGAGCGGACTTTTATGCGTTATTTTACTGTTACTTCCGTTTGGGACTTTTACTACTGCGCTTTCAGACATGCGCACATAAACAAAACTGAGAGAAAACCGGTAAAGCGATGCTGCGGTCTTACAGTTAACATGTTTTTATTGTGTTAGTTAGCTGTATTTTTTTAGTTATTAAGGCTTAAATAAAAACAAACCAACTGCAGTTTGATTGATATTAATTGGAGTGCACAATAAAAAAACTGTTATCTCATTTTGGAACCAAACTCTTCATATGTAATTTATTATTTCATCAAAAACATATTTATCAAACACACTTATCTATCTAATCTCAAGACAGCCTTCAATATACTAAACTGAATCGATGGCACAAAATGAAAGAGAGTGAGAGGTTTAGCAGAGCGGAATAAATTGTCATCTTGCTCACTCAGTCTGCAATAAAATCTAACATTAAAAAACCCATACTGTATGTACTGTAGGAAGATGTCAACATTAAAAAAAGGACAATCTGCAATTGTCAGCATGATTTTAATGCCACTATAATAAACACACACATACAGTACACATATACACAAAATAATCACCTGTAAACACGTCTGTTTTCATAGACACTAGACAGTCTACTATACAGTAGCTTATGTTCATAAACTCATGGTGTAATTTAGACTGGGTATTACAATGGCTTGCAGTTTTATAGCTCTTCGTTTCATTAAGTTTAATGCTTCGTACTGTATGAATTGAGCTTTTATTTTTGGTCCTTACAATAGTTGCGTTTTATAGCACGGCAGAAGAGATATTTTACAGTGCTGACTGTTGTAAGAAATGTTTTGCTGAACAAACTGGATAAAGAGAAAAGATATTATTCATACCAAGATCATACCTTGAAATTATTTGTTTTGTATTTTACTGTACTATATTTACTTTATTTTAGGTAACTAAATATTTTAACCACATAACATGTCATGTCCATCAATGGAATCAATGAAATACATTTTTATCATTTGATCAGTATCTGTGTTTCCTGGGAATCAAACTCACATCCTATTGCACTGCTTAAGCAATACTTTACCAGTTGAGCTACAAAACAAATCAAATGAGAGTGTTTTTAAATCACTGTATGTATTTTTATATACTGTAAATGGGGCATTTTTGTTACTTACGGTGGTAACAGGTCACTGATCCGACCTCTCGCTCGGTGTCATCTGATTGCTTGATTGTGTTAAAACTCTTTTTCTGTCTCTCTCAGGGAGAAGATGCCGTTCCACCATGTGACGGCAGGACTGCTGTACAAGGGAAACTATTTGAGTCGCTCTCTGTCTGATCACAGTAACAGCGAGCAGCTCGCCAACATCTCTGTGGAGGAACTAGATGGTGAGCGCTTATGTTACAGACACAATAAATACACGCACAATTATTCTGCACAATATACGTGGCGGTATGTGTGATTACTTGTCTTTGCCGTGACCTGTATAGAAATGAAGAAGAAATCAATAACATTGATTTCATAGGTTTCATAGTATCCTTAAGTCCAATGGTTAGTGACTGTGAGTGATGCGGTACTATGATGATAATGGTAAAGATTCCCAGTGCTATTCTGGCCCATTCTTGAGATGCCTTTCTTCCAAACAGATTTGAGTGTCTGGCCCGATACTAAGCTCATGTACTCATACTCGTACTTGTACTCGTAAAAATGCACAGATACCAAAGACCGATACCACACGTGACATAACTGACAGGAATTTGTTGTGAAATTTACATTGAAAGTTTGTTAAAAGCACATACAATTGTTTATTTTTTAATAATGTGTTTGAGGTGGATGACGCTATTATATTTTTATTAGTCTCACTGTGTTTTGAAAAGTTACAGGCATCGGTACAGGCATCGGTATTGGCGAATACCAGAAAAAAAACATCGGTACTTGTACTCGGTCTTTAAAAAATGGTATCTGTGCATCCATAATACATACCTATGCACTTTTTTGTCCATCCAACCTGAAAGTCATTATTAAGTGTTGCCTTCAATGTTCCAATATAAGTCAGGTATTAAAACTTAAATAAAAAAATATATATCCCCGACACTTTTCCAGCATGAATCTGTGGTGGTGAATGGGATGGAGCACTAATGAATGGTGGCTTTGTCAGCAGAGACGAGCTCATGAAGGGAAATGGATTGGACTCTTGGGGTCTGAATATTAATGTTGAACTGACATATTTACACCCCGGGGCACCTGCTGATATTCAGAGCTGCTACAAGTCATTTAGTTCTGCCTCGACACAATCTGAACTGTGAAATACAATTACTGGAACCCTGCTGATGTTGCATTGACTGCTATAAGAAGGTGGTCAGCAAATACTGTGTAACGTTCTAATCAAAGAGATGCTGTTGTGTGAGAACATTCATAGGAACATTTCTGATCTTTCTATACTTATAAATGTAATCGGATTTGGATTTGAACAACAGCAAAAAAGTTTTAGCAATAAGCTTTGGCATATGTTAAGAGGGACAGTGTAATCCACTTATAAAAGACTGGGCATGTTTGTTTTTATATTTATATTTGTAAATATATTTTTTACATATATTTTTTAAATATTTATATTCCCATATCATATCATATCATATCATATCATATCATATCATATCATATCATGTAAGCAATAAGATACAAGAGGCTGTGCCTTATTGTGAATAAATCACATGGAAGGGGGTGTTTGGCTCAACTATTCTATTCTATTCCATTTCATTATAATGAATGCTTACAGCTTTTCTTAAAGGCCAAAGTTGTCATGATTCTGTGCTTCTTGTCATGAGTTTTCTAATTCCGTGGACAGAGTAGTGACAGTACCATGTATTTTGTGCTTGTTGTGTTTTGTGTGGAGACACGTGGCCTTTGTTTTGACTTTGCGCCACGTGTCCTCCTGTCGCGTAACTTGGCCCCGCCCCATTGTTTCCACGTTATCTCGTCATTAGTGTTTCATGCCCCTCACCTGCCCCGTGTAATCTCCCTGTTAGTTTCCCGTTAGTGTTTCATTCCCTTCACCTGCCCAGTGTTATTGTCCCTTATTAGTCTCCCCATTTAAGGCCCTCGTGTTCTCTGTCCCGTGCGTTGCGTTATTGTACTATTGTCTAGTTAGTCTAAGTGCCCATCTGGTTACCTTGTTCCTGCCTTGTCTCGTTTGGATTATTCTAAGTGTTTTATTTTGGACTTTGTTTTGTTTTGCCCTTTGTTTTGCCCCTTGTTTTGTTTTGCCCCTCGTGGCATGTTTTGTTTATGCTTGTTTTGCGTTCTTGTTTGCCCCATCGCGGGCTTATTATTTAATAAAAAGTATTTTTGGTTCCACTTCGGCTGTCTGCGATTGGGTCCAGTTTCTTGACAAAAGTATAGGTGTGGCAAAATGTCACAAAATCATTTATTCACCCTTACATTGTTTAAAACCTTTATATGTTATTTCATTCTGTTAAAATAAAAATAAAAATTTAAATTCAAAGAATGAAAAAAATGTTAACAATATAGTTTCTGCGTTGTTCTGTGCAATTACAGTGAATGGGGACAGGAGTTTAAAAAAGGATGGAAAAGCACCATAATAGTATCAATATGACTCATGTACAGTACTACAAGTCTTTTGACATCCAAAGAAATTGACCAAAAAGGAGACACATTTTTTCACGTTGCAAAACTTGGCATAGTCACTGACCATTTTTGCATTAACACATAACAACCAGTACATTAAACATTCTCTTTTTGTGATTTACTGATAAAAGTCATACAGGTTTGGACAGGAGTAATTTCATTTTAGGCTGAACTTTAAGTTTTTTTTTAAATCTCAATCATTTCATCTTCATGTGTGATATTATAGATTCAATAATATAAAATCTGAAACCTTATTTCAACATCATTGAATTGTGGGCGGCAGTTTCTACAATGCTTGTATGATGTACAAGCAAAACGGAGAGAACAAAATGTTTTTGAAGGTTGTGCGCATCAGGCTTTACATTCCAAAACAGGCTCCTTATGTATATATTCATGAGTTTGCCTCTGTGTACGTAAACAAATCGAATGCCTTTAATGTGCAAACACGTTGTGCAACAGCATTCACAAAATATTTTGTGTGTGTCTGTGGGGAATGACAATTGCTCACCTCATTTTCTTCAGACAGATGTTGTTAATTGGCTGTGAAACATAACTGTCACTGTAAATGTGCATAGCTGTTGATTTAAAGTCACTTGTGCAACTATAATTATGACAGTTTATATAAAACACTTAATGCCTGAGAAATAGCTTATTATTATGTGCTGTAGGTAGGCCTACCTGCAGTTTACATCATCATATATCAGCAAATGTGAAAAGGGACAGAAGTTTCATGGAAATGTTGTGTATATTTCTGTCGTGAATATAGTTTTTTCTAGACCTGGTCATCTTTATAATCTTGAAAATAAAGGTGCTTAAAAGGTTCTTCACAGCGATACCATAGAAGAACCATTTTTGGTTCCACAAAGAACTAATCAGTCAAAGGTTCTTTAAAGAACCATCTCTTTCTTAACTTTTCATAATCTGAAGAACCTTTTTCTCCACAATTTTTTTTTTGTGAGACAGAAAGGTTCTTTGGATGTTAAAGGTTCTTTATGGAAGCATTTAGACAAAAAAGCTTCTTCTATGGGATAGTGAAGCACCTTTATTTTTAAAAATGTTTAAAGTTTCATTGGCTACATGTTGCCAAGTGCTTGTATTAAGTAAAACTTTCTCGTAAGCGAGATAACATTCATCTGTCCGATAAGGTAAACTGATTGATTAGATGGCAAATTTTACTAGCTAATAACTGTTTTCTATGAGACACAAAGTGGCCTTTGTCAAGTGGAATGGACCATTGAATCATCAATTGAGCAGCATTTCAATTTTAGTTTTTAATTTATTTCTGACTCATTTGTACAGTAGATACACAGTATACAGTATAAGATAATTAAATATTACAGAATAAAGTCATTTAGATGATTAGTAATTGACTCTTAAGTGGAAATCTTGTTAAAATTCCTTGTCAATCCTAACAACTGAAAAAGTCCGAGAAATAAATTAGAAATGTAAGACCGCACAAACTGGGCTGCGTTTCCCAAAAGCATCGTAAGCCTAAGTTGATCGTAAAAACGATCGTACGAGTGATCTTAATATTACGGTCTGTTTCCCAAAAGTATCGTGAAAATAAAGCACTTGAAAATCATCGTAGATCTACGAGTGCTCTGGAGTAATCGTAAAGCCCTAAGTGCATCGTAAGAAGACAGATTTATGAGGTCACCTGCAGGACAACCGGAGAATTGCGCTTAAACTTAAACATGCCTATATGTGACTTATCATGTTTTTATTTATTTAGTTTTTTGTATAAAACAAAAACTATCATTTTCCCCATTTTTTCCATTTAGTTTAGCGTGACTGTTCATCTCCTTGACTCTAAACTGGGTGTGTAAAAATATTGTAGTTTTGATTTTTAAATTGAGTTTAATAATACTTTGTATTATGGTAACAATTTAACTTTTAGCATTAAATAAATAGTTCACCCATAAATGAATTTTTCATCATTTACTCACCCTCATGTCATGTCAAACTTGTATGACTTTCTTTCTACTGCAGAACACAAAAAAAGATATTTTTAAGAAGAATGATAACCAAACAACATTGGCCCCCATTGACTTTCATTGTAAGAATACAAAACCACTGAGACATTTCTCAAAATATCATATATCATTATATGGCAAAACTATATACATTTTTTACTGTGAAAGTTTGAATCAAATGTACACTATGAGGTGTTGAGAGTATTAACTAACAGCCCAGTGGATGTGCAGTCTTCAGTCTTCATTTAAATGGATGAAAATATTTCAGTATAGTGTAGAAGCTCTCTAGGCTTCTGTTAGTCGTGCATTAAATCCCAGGTTGCTGACTTTAACTGGCGTTAGTACGCAGGAAATTTACCCAGTGTACCGCTGTGGGTTCGAGTGTGCTGCACAACCGTAGTGTCCTTCAGAGGCATGACACCCCGGCTCTATTTTAAAACACAAATCCTTGCAGAAGAATCAATTATAAAATATCCATTTGATGGAGCCAACCGCTCATCTCCGCTGTTGGAGACAGATATGCAGTCTTTCTCTGTAACGCAGATATCAAGAGATAAAGTCAGCAACCTGGCCTTCTGTTGTGTTGGTGAAAAGATTCTGATATTTTTAGAATTTTCATTTCTAAATCCTGTATACTGCGAAGAGGTCCTCTGCTTTTCTCTCACCACATTTCTTGAAAATGAAAAGTAAAATTAAGGGTTAACAGCGTGACAATGTGTCATCACTGGTGTAATATTAGCAGGTGTTATGAAGGTGGCAAATATCTGTGATCACTTGTTGCTCAATGGAGCACAACCAATGAATGTCTTGTGAAGGTTGTGGAAGAGAAGCCACAAGAGGTGTTGAGTTGCACACTTGTTTGTCTTGGCAGAGATCCGGGAGACGTTCAGGGTACTGGATCGGGATGGAAATGGGTTCATCTCCAAGCAGGAGCTTGGCATGGCCATGCGCTCACTGGGGCACATGCCTAGTGAAGTGGAGCTGGCAATCATCATGCAGAGATTGGACATGGATGGTGAGTTCCCTTTACAAACACACACACATGTTTACTTATCTATCTAAAAGACAGGACAATACATAGACTTCTGTTGGATTTGTACACAGCTAGATATAAATACTATAACCTAACACACACTCTATCGATATTAAGGAGGATCTAGAAATGCAATATAATCTACATAACTGTGTGTTCAGAGGTGTATAAAGATCCAACACAAAGAAGCGTTATGTTTTTATGACCTTAGAATGAGCTGTTTCTATCTACATACACCCCTTACATGGAATTCACCATGTGGCTCAGTGGTTAGAGTATGGCACTAGCAATGCCAAGGTCATAGGTTTGATCCCAGGGGATTGCACATAGTCAGAAACAAATGTATAACACAATGCAATGTAAGTCGCTTTGGATAAAAGCGTCTGCCAAATGCATAAATGTAAATGCTTCTACAGTAGCCCTAAACAGACAAATTGCTCTACAGAACGCGTAATGAGCCATCCATCCCCCTTCCTGCACACATTTATGTGCTTTATGTTTATCTCATACAGGGATGCACTTATATGTAAGTTTATTTGCAGTGATTTGCAAGTGTGATTTTGACTTTGAATTGTTTTGCAGGTGATGGACAAGTGGACTTTGATGAGTTCATGACGATACTTGGACCAAAGCTCCTGTCCTCTGAAACGCGGGAAGGTTTCCTTGGAAACACGATAGACAGCATATTCTGGCAGGTAAGAACCCGTGGAGGACAATTTATGCCTCTTTAAATCTTCACAGGCGCTTCTGCAGGACTAAACATCAAAGAACTGAATCGTGAGAAGTCTAAATACAGTACATACAATTGGGATATGACATTTTCTACAGTATGTAACAGGAATGACAAATGTGTTGTAGTAACTGAATGATAGTTTACATGGTGATGTTGATGTGTTCAGTCACTCAGAATTGTAAAAATGTTATTCAGCCGATATGATTTGGATGAAAGCAGTGATGGACGTGGCCGTGATCGAGAGTCTTGTGTGTCTGCATTGTGATTGACTGCCGTGTGGTTACATCAGAGAAGATGAAATGAAGTCCCTGCCAGCCCCAGTTGGCAGAGACAAGTAGTTGTGACCTTGGCTGGCACTCTTGGAGGGCTTCAGCATGATATTGCAGAGCATTCAGACAACTGAAGGTTTACGAAGGATGATTTTGGTTTTGGATGATAAACCGTCAAGTTTAGAGAGCTATAAATGATGTAAAAAGAAGACTTGACTGGCAGCTATTGTGCCATAGAATGATGCTCAATTAACAATTTTGTAAATAATAAAAAAAGTGTAATTATCTTACATAATTCATTTCTACAGACATCCAGATTTCATTTTACCTGGTCATTGACTTGACTGCCATCTAAAGTATTTGTACATGCTCAACTCAGTCATTTATTTTGCCGTTAATTGATGTTGTCATTTAAACACATGAAGCGTTTGATCTTGCAGTGTTATCTATATAAGCTAATTGTCTCCCAAGAGTGGCTCATTCCCTCTGTGAGGGGAAAGTATCATTGAGACGAACTCATCTGTCATGTTCGTGTGAAGCGAGATGAATCATTATTCTCATCATGAAGGACGTTTTTCCTGTTTTATATATAATATCAGAAAAAGCAGGCTGGGTTTCTTTCTGTGTGCCCGTACCATATGCGCAGTGTGTCGCAGAGGACAGAACAAGCTGTGTTCATTCTGTTTCTATCCGCAGATTGTATTTCATGAATGCAAATAATGTGATTATTTGCGAATTCATCCCGTATATTCAAGAGATAAGGGATAAATATATTTCCTCATGCTTGGTTCTCTGTAAAGAGGTCACTCTGTGTCGTATCAAACTTTGGTTTTGAATTCACAGGTCATCGCTCACCAAATAGTTATTTAAGTTAAGCCCAAATTGGCATTTCCTTTTACTCTTCGTAGTTTTTTCCCCCGAATTTTTAAGGTAGTTATGCAGCATACAGTCTGGATAATTTTGTTGGCTTTTACCAAGTCCAACAAAATACAAGTGTCATGTTTAATTTGTCACATACACACTATGTCGACACAGTTTGCAAAAAATATATAATTATGTATGTTAAAATAGAAAGAAAAGTATTTAAACTGTTTAAAAAGTTAAGGAAATAAAAATAAAAGATGAAAAGAATAATAATAATAATATATACCATAAAATATAAAACACAGTTGATCAAATTAAAATGTAAATATTTGTATTCATTTGACTTTTAATATATAATATGAATAATATAATATAATTATATAAATAATAATTTTATTAATTTTTTTACTTTTATTAATTAATTAATTAATTTATTTTATTTTATATCATTATATCATATAATTCAAAATAAAAGAACAGCTTTGCCATCCTCAATATGTATGATTATGATTTTATAAAAAATAAATTTTATACCATATAACATAATATTCTATTTTAGTTTTTCCTGTCAGCATTGTTTTAAACCCAATTGTCTAATCCGCCGGTTGATAATGTCCTCTCTGCAGTTGATATCTGAATATACAGTAGTCTGAACGCTGATCTGTTCCTCATGACATGACAGCTGGAAGTATCCTGCGGCATTCTGCCGCCGTCAGGGCTTTAATTATATTTTATGAATCACTCCCCAGTCTTCTGCTCTTATTTAAAGTATTTATTTTCCACGGCGCTGCTGCATCAGGCTGATTTCATAAGTGTTCCATCACAACTCGAGCGCTCAGAGTAGCTCTCCAGGCAAAGCTGGGTCATACTTTACTTACTGGTGTCTCTACTATGGCAGCTCAGGCAAATAAGTATCCTACAGCAACCTCTGTGCCTAGTCTTTTATTGCATTGCATTGATGCTTATGTTCATGGTCTTCGATGATCTACCTTATTATTATGAATTTAGATGAACTGTGCTTTTTATGCACTCTCACTGCATGACAATAATGCAAAGCCATATAATGTACTGTATATGCACGCGTACGTGACACTGATTGTCTTCTAACTAGCAAGGTGTCTCTGTGATTATTTTCTTGTGCTACATATTGTGAATGGTTTTAACATCTTACAACATATTAATCTGTTTCCAGCTCAAACTAGAACTAGAAATTAGTTTTTGTCTTGCCACTTATTTCTACCTTCATACGAGGCCTTTTTATAGCTTCTTTCTAGAGCTTCCACTTATAAGAAAATTCTCAAGATTTAGTTAGATAAGAGTTTTGCCAGCATTGCACTAATAGCTTTTTTGTTTACTTTCTGTTTGGTTCTGTCTCATAAGTAAATAAATAAGCCCTTTTTCCACGGTGGCATTATTCCAAACTTAGAATATTTTAATGGCCATTTTCAGACTGCTGCGAAAAGTATGAAAAGGTCAAATCAGAACAGAAATTAGTTTTAAAGGTGAATACTGTGGCTATAAATAAATTTTCTGCAATGTACTATAAAAAACATTTGAAGAGTAAAATAGCGTTGTGATGCAAAGCAATCTTATTCTTGTTCTTTTGTTTTTTATACTTTTACTGTATACTTTTTAGAATGCCATTTTGAATATTAATATTTCTCATATTTTTAGTTATTATAGTTTTGATTTTAGTTTGATAGTTTTATTAATATTTAAAATGAGCTTTTATGTATAGATTTTTCGTTTTTATGTAAATTTTAGTTCAAGTTTTAGCAATTTTGGTATATGCTTTTTTATAATTTATTTGTTTATATTTTATGTTGCTGTATCATTTTTAGATTAATTTTAGATTAATTAATTTTGATTTTAGTTTTATTTTAGTTTTTGTTTATTATTATAATTTTAGTGCTTTAAACTTATTTCAGTTTATTTTTGAGGCAACATTTCAATTTTTCCTTTAGTTAAGTATTTGCAATCATTTTTAGGAAGCACTTCCAGTTTTATTTTTTATTATACTATCATCATATTTAAAAAATCTTACATAGTTAAATCTTAAAAATATTTGTTAAACATTTTGATTAGGTTATAAATGATCTGTTGGTTGTATTTTGTTCAAACATTTGTGTAGTGTTTAAAAACTGAAACAGTGGTTCTTTTAGACCAGCGGTGGACTAGCTTTGTTTACGTCATATGAAATGGTCTATTCACATTCAGTGTCACATTTAAACATTTTTGCAATGCTTTCTTGCATTTGTTTTGCCAGTGACATGCAAAGCCATTCGATCAGCTAACGTATCTTTGGTATAGCAAAACCCTTTCTAATACAGTTTAAAAACTCAGGGTACGTAGCTTCAAGATCATACATTAGATCATTTTTGTAAATGTAACTACTTGATAGAGTCACATTGGTATACAGCTCAAAAAAGAGGAACCGTCCCTCTGTTCTCTGCTCTTCTCTTCACAACACAGCGATGAAGACGGCACAGTCTGTGTTGTGTGGCTCAGCGTGAGGCTTCAGAAGAGCTGCAGATCTAGAGACATGAGAGACTGAACCCAGAGCCTTTATTCCTCAAAGATCTGAGGATAAAACAATCTGAGGATAAAACAGATAGGGCTCATCCATAAACGAACACAAGCTCCGGGTCTCCTCGGTATATCAGAAATGCGCCCATCAAACCCAGATTAGCGAATTAATGCCCGTGTCTGCGTTTTAATTACCGCTGTGTGTCAGGTTTGTTAATCTGCCCCAAAGCGAGAGACCACACCGTGTCTGGCTAATGAGATGATGATTCTGTGAAAGAGATGACGAAGGATAATGACGGATCATCGTGAGCGCTCAATGAGAAATGATGAGAAAATTAGAAGAGCGAGAAAATCTGTTCCCCAAGGTCACTTCAAAGCATACGTAAAGCTCTGTGTGTCACAACTAATGTCCCGTCTGAAAGACACGGGCGTTGAATTAATGATGGCAGAGAACCAGCTGCAGTCTTAAAGTGTGACCGTTAAGATACCGAGTTTCAAACTGTAAAGTCACTTCCCATCCAATTGTGCTCCTGCTAAGACGTATGTATTATTATCTATTTACTCCGAGCTGCCAAGAAGATTGCTCGATATATAGTGCAAACTGGTCAAAATCCTGTAGGGATTTATCTGATATTTTTATAACTGAAGGTCTTTGGGCCACTTCTGAGAAACTAAATGTTTTTTTGGAATGCTAAACTCAAGCATGAACTTAGATTTATGGATGCTTTATTACAGTAATACTCAGAAAATGTAACTAATCTTATTGTTTATGCATGAGGAGCTTTCTGGACCGTAATCTATTATAACAAATGATGTATAACTGTGTAACCATGGGCAGTCTGATCAAGTGCATGACATTGTGTGTAAAGATTTCACATAAGAAAAATGGCTTATGATAGAACCATTTTCTAAGCTTTTTTTCTCAGGAGCACCTATATGGTAGGTTCAGATTTGATGATCTCTATTAAATATTAACGAAAGTTTATCTCATGCAATAGGAGTGCATTAGATTTTCCAAAATGGCAGCAGCTTTTAAAAAGCAGGGTAGTCTGGATCAGTTTGCTGCTGGTCTTTGTAAGATTTTTTTTGTAAGCTTAGCTTTCAAAGTCACGTTGTGAATCGTTGATGTGCCTGATGAAACTAATGCAAAACCTGAGATTCACCTTAGTGAGAGTTTCACTTATTCAGATATTGTTCGGTCAATATTAATATCCATTTTAACATTAGAAGACCCATTTAAATTTTCAAACATACATTGCACTTTAGTGCTTTTGAAACCAGACGGTGGAATGGGAAAAAAAAAAGTTTAAATCTGTCATTTTATTAAAGTGTGGGTGAAGAAGATTGAAGAAACTATTTTCAATCAGCACGCTAAAAAGAAATGTTAAAGAACAGGACCGTCTCCCTGCAGTCTTAACTACAGTTACTGTACATTAAGTCTATACGTAAGGGAAAACTAGATGCACTGTTTACCCCTGTGAATACTTGCCAGAGTTGGCATATATTTTCTGCCATTTTTATTGCACATACAGTACTGGAACTTAAAGTCTTTGGTATGAAATATCTTGTAAAAAAGATTCATTGAACACATAGTGAGCTATTTTAACTGTTTTAAAAACCCTTCTCCCGATTTTTGTACACTTTAGAAATGCACTGATATACAGGACAGGAAAATGCAATACATTTGTGCACTGTATATAGAAAATGTTATAGAAACATCACCAGTTTGATGTTCAATATTATTAATCATTATATGAATTAATAACATTCAAAAAGTTAAGAAATATTAATGTAGACAAATCTTGAGAATCGGCAGATATCATTCTGAATAATCGAGCATTGGTGGAGAAATTTAGTATCGGGGCATCTCTAATATGCAGTACTTTATACAATTATGTAAATATTGTTATATCTTGTGTAAATATCCCATGATCATAATAGTAAAGTCACTTTATTGTCCACAAGTGGAAAATTGTCTTTGGCTTCACCACATAAATACATTTAACATCATCATCACATAAATGTCAACAAGTAACACAATCCCCCTACTAAAATTCTGACAGCAGTTGGCACAAATGACATTTGATACACTGGTCCTGGTCCACATTTTTTTGGTAAAAGCTGAAATGTAATATTCAGAGGATGAGAACAATCTTCAATGATAACCTGTGCTTTTTGTTTGACTCTTGTCTGATAGATTTCATTCAGTTGCCTTTGTGGTTGTCAAACAATTGCGCTGCGATTTTAACTACTCGGCACAGTATATTATGTTTGTCCTTGTGTGTCAAAATTTGCTGTTTTTCAGTAAATGGGAAAACACTGTACTTTTCAAATAATTAAATACTGTGTTGCCAAAGTTGACAAGCACTTTTAATACTTTTTATTGGTTAGATATTAGCAAAACCCAGTGACAAACATAAAGGGTGACTACTAATAATAATTATTTATGAAATATGGAGACACGAGGTTTCAGAAGGACAGCAGCGCTATGATATCATGCATCATCACTGTAGAGATATACTGTATATAAATACTTTAGCATTATTCAATTCATAAACATACAAAAGCTT
Source organism: Triplophysa rosa (assembly GCF_024868665.1). Lineage (NCBI taxonomy): Eukaryota > Metazoa > Chordata > Actinopteri > Cypriniformes > Nemacheilidae > Triplophysa > Triplophysa rosa. The sequence continues at coordinate 10,609,896 of NC_079903.1, read as the reverse complement.
ATATTTGGTTTACTCCTGAAAATGTTCGTGTGGCTTTACCCCATCTTTCGGTAAGCATTATTCTGGCAACACTAAAAATGACATACAGGATGTTATTTTTATTTTTGGCCAAACTGTTTCGTGTACGTTTGTATGGAGAATGGTGGTGTAGGTGGAATGAATTATGAAAATATGTGAAATAAAGTATGAGAGGAGACGCAGCAGGCGGCAGGTGATTACAGTTCTTGCCACCATTTTTAACTCCACACTTATGACACACTTACAGTACCTTTCTAACATCCACAGTGTCGACTTAATGACGAATGGGGCGCCCACTTCACTGTAATGTGACGAAGTTAGAATCACAAATGGAATCACAAACAGAAATGTTAGTTAATGACACCAAAGGAATCCTGCAATGTTTTACATGCTTGCTTTGAATCCTGTCTACAGTACATGTTCCTAGATCAAATGGTACAAGATCTGCGTCTGATAAAATGTGTACCTTGAATACACAGTGAGTTGCTTGGGTTAAAGCATCCGCCATATTTAAACAAAACATTGTTTTGGTTCAGTACTCCTTGATGGTTGTTGACTAAAAGCATTGTTCCCGTCTTGACCGAGGCTGAGATGATGATTGACTCTAAAGGCTGTCTGGATGCAGGATGCGTCTTGTTGACGCATCTCAGATTAAAGTGACATTGAAGTATTGAAGAGGTGCTTTTCTGTTGCTCAGCTAGTAAATCATTGTGCTAACAATCCCCTGCGAACGCATGTGTTTATAAGCATAGCTTGTATGTGCAGTAAGTTGCTTTGGATAATACTTTCACTTTAATGCATATACTGTATATGCTTTTAAAACATGTCATGTTGTGATCTGGGAAGACCTGGTACATTTTTCGCTTTCAGAAACCCTTTCAGAATCAGTTTGTAGGATCTCATATGCATGACTTACGCATACACAAATCCTAATGAATAAAATAATCATTTGAAAGATTTACCAGAATTAGTCATTATAGTTATTTAATAGTTTTTCAGCTGTTTTAAGAGTCGATTATTGCAGCATTAAAGGGTAAGAGAAAATCTGTAATGCCGTATCTACTGTAGGCTTGTCTTTCTGAAGGTCAATAATCATGTCAAGAATTTACAGGAGGAATTGTGTTTGAAAGAGTTTTATTAACCATTAGCAATGTTTGTGCAACAGCCTCTTGCACAAACATTCATTTGAACGTACAGTTCATGCATCATTACATTTAGGCTTGATTACGGCAAGCAAAGAGTATAGAATACCAAGAGGCGAAACTCTTGGTATGTGTTTCAGTAGCGCGGCCGCCATTTTGGGGTGAAAATGCCAGCTGGACAATAGCACAGACATACAGAATAGCGCTATAGAAATATTCTGAAATTAAGACATCAGTCAATTTTATGACACCTACAGTAAATGTTGTATTGTCTTATATATGTTTTATGTTATCAGTTCTGGAATCCAACCATTTAGCCTACTTTATTGAGCTATTTTCATTTTATGCAACTTTACACATTTACTATTACTATTATAAGTTAATACTCAACTAGGTCTGGAATTAATATTGTACGTTTTAGTCCCCTGGAACACACTACAAACATGATTATCTTATGTAACCATGCAAAATAATAATAATAAAATAAAAACCATGAAAAAAATAAATAATTTAATGGATTTAATAGTATTAATGTTAAATCCAAAAACACACATACAAAAAGGAATTTTATAATGGTTTTAATGGAAAGGGCTAATGGTTCATAATGGTAACCATTAGAATTTCTGTGATGGTTTCTATTGTTTTTTTTTTAGCAAGGATGCATTGCTGAAAAAACAATAGAAACCCAATTCTAATGGTTTCCATTAAAATACAATTATGAAACATTGGCTTTTTCCATTAAAATTTGGGAATTTTACTGATTAATATCCAAATTTGTCCTATGATGTGACAGCAAAAATATAGGAAAAAAACAACCAAGAAAAATATTTCTTATAGTGTAACAAATATTAATAATATAAAATATAATACTAACAGTTTGTTTTCTAAATTTTGATATGTCACACAATTTATTCATCAACTATCCATTTATTGTTCAACAATGCCAATTTTTCTGAAGAATGTCCTTAATTTGTTGGTATTAATAAAGTGTTTATAATGCTAATACTTGATAACTCACATGTTTTCTAGAGAGCAAAAGTTTTTTCATCGCGTATTTTCATCATTTAGGATAATTTCAGCTTTATTATTTTTTGTTTTTAAACAAATCAGCTGATATTGCCATCACGGCAGCAAAAAGCTATTGGACTGCCGAGTCACTTTCACTCCAAAATGGCGGAAACGCAGGGATGCTACTGGGCACGAGTGTTGCAATGGAACGTTCTATTGAGTTTCGCCTCTTGGTATTCTATACTCTTTTCTGCAAGTGTTTGGCTGGATAACCAGACACTCACAACGCATTCAGAATGCAGCCGCAAGAACGCTGACTATTGCAAGAATCGCAAAACCACTGCATTTAAAACCTTTATTGGCTAAAACGTCATTGGCTATATAAACACGCATATGACAACAAGTCACGAAACATTCGAGAACCAATGAGTTTCAATGTTTTCGACATGCCAACATTTTCCACACTGATCTTTATGTTAGCATGAATTCATGATATGCATATAGCATTCCTAAATAATCAATAATCATTTTTTAAAAGCTACTATATAAAAAGTTTAGATGCATTACTTGGAGTCTATGATTTTATCTCTGTAGTCCCACCTAAACGGCACCGGCCCTGTTACGGAAGAGTTGGCAGCATGTGAACGTGTTAATTTGCTTAAAGTAATTGTTTCATGCTTGTACACTCTTGTAAAGTGATGTGAGTAAGGTCACAGGCCATAAGCTCTAGATGAGCTCAGCTCTTTTGTACTTTGCGTTTCCAAACCGTACTGGCTGGTGGTAGAGGAAAATGCTCAGCTATCAAGTAACCCAAAGTAAATCCAAAGTTAACTTCGGGCCAGGCACGTTCATCCAATGAAGTTCATACAGTAGAGACAAGGCATAAGTTGTAGCATTCACCTAAACCAAAGTCATGATTTTATTATACCCCATTTGCATTTTATTGTTATTATATAGGCTACATGTATGTATGTGTATATATATATATACATACATTCATTTACTCAGTTTTGTGATGGGATCATGGAAATATTTTGCATCGAATGGCCTGCGTGGTTTCAACGCCATGTTGTCATTAGAGTGTGCAGTTGGCTTTTGTCAATACAAAGTGATCTGTTTTTAGAGAGTGACTTAAATGGAGTCCTTTATGTCTCATTGTGCCCGCGGGCTCTGACCCTTTATTCCATACTTGGCTGTCAAGCGATGACTTCGATAAGTCAAGTACTGCTTTCAGAAATTCTGTGTTTAGCGTTTGAGTCTACTATCAAGTAAAAAATGTACGACATCTACCATAGCCTAAGTACTGCATTATACACTACAATATACTGAGAGATAAAATTATTTGCTTTTGGCAAACTAAACAAACCCTTAAAAGGTCTTCTGTGACAGATTATCGCCACGAACAAAGGCAACCATTTCAAAGGCATTGCGCAGATGGAGTATCTCTACCTTCAGGATGCTCAACGTCACGTTATTGTTGTGACAGTAAAGCAAAAACATTAGAACTACAGTACATCATAGATCTGACTGATGTAGTGCTTCTTCCTCTAATTTAACTTTAAAATCAATACCCTTTTTATTATATTCTTTATTTTTATTCCACAGGAGAGGAAAGACAGACAGGAAATGAGTGGAAATGAGAATGTATAGCTTTCTCCAGGTATCACAGAAACAACCAGCCGGAAGGGTATCATTGAAAAAAGAGGCCGTGATGATGTCACTCAAAAACACAAGTTGTTTGAGAGGTGCAGAAGTACATTTGTTCTCCCTGTAATGACAGTCAAGTTCCAGGAATAGGAAGAAGGAGGCGGGAACCGGCGAACATTAAACCAAACTTTTAATAAAATAAACAAACAACAAAACGAAAGTAAAGGGCCGACAGCTCCCTAGCGGTCGACTGCAGGCCACACAAACATAATAAAACATAACATAAAATCCAGGCCTGGTTCTCTCTCGTCCTTCACTGATGTCGCTCCTCCGTGAGAGATGCGAGACCGGTGCAACGCGCAGCTGACGCTCGTTGTCACTCGCATCACCAGCCTCGCACCGTTCCCTCACGGCCCTCGTCCCGCTCTGCTTGACACAATGTATTAGAAGAGTCAATAGAGCCGGTGTTGGTTTTATGTGGTAATAAGTAAAGATGCAGTCTCTGCAGGTGTGCTTTATAAGAGAAGGTCATATGTCTGAAACATGGCTGTGGACTTCAGTGACTCATGCACCATAATGTGTCACTTCTGCCTGGCTGTCACATGGGGTTATTGTGCTTCTGATTTGCCTTTCTGTAAGGCAGAAATTCTTTATAATAATCTGTGTGTCGAACACTCTCTGCATACAAATGTCAAATGGCTGTGACAAGCTTCTGGAGTCGTGGGACTCTGCATGAGATGATGTTACCCACTGGGAGTAATAATGTACTTGACAAATGATATCAGCCACTAAACACGTCTGTGGGGTTGATTATCAAAAAAGTCAAATTAACATCTGACCTACAAATCTAAAAAAATGTAATAGTTCAATAATGTAACGGTTTAGTTTGGCCTGACGCCTGATTGAAGATTGCATGACTGCCTGTGTCTTATTATTTGTCTTCATCTGGAGGCCTGAAGAGGAAAGAGATTACCTTTCTTCTTATCTTTTGTTCTTTTCTTTACTTTAAGTGATCAGTGACTTGAGTTTTAAAGGGATAGTTCACCCAACTGTGACAATGATGTCATCATTCACTCACCCTCAGATTGTTCCAAGCCTGCATACATTTCTTTGTTCTGCTAATCACAAAGGAAGATATTTGGGAGAATGTCAGTAACCAACAGATCTCATCCCCATTGAGTCCCATAGTATTTATTTTCCCTACTATGGCAGTAATGGTGGATGAGATCTGTTTGGTTACTGACATTCTTCCAAATATCTTTCTCTGTGATCAGCAGAACAAATACATTTATGCAGGTTTGGAACAAAGTAAAATGATCACAGAATTTTCACTGTTGGGTGAACTATCCCTGTAATATAATCAAATGAACTTCATGTTTCAAGTTGAGGAGAAATTGCTCTTTGATTTTCGATTCTTGGCAGAAAATGCTGCTCTTCTGGATACCCGAACAGATGTTCTGATGATGGTAGTTTAGTTTCGTGTCTCATGGTCGGATGCTGACTGTCCAATTGCCAAAAATTGTCCTAATAGGCTTTTTATGTTTCATTACAGTATTTTATATATCCTTACAATCATTTTCTTTTTCTCTATTGTTATTTTGTTTTTGTAGTGCTTTTTTAAAATAAATATATGTGTTCTGTATTACATTTTTATTTTCCTTGCTTTCTGAAATGGAGGCAAGTCTTGAGGAGCTGAGTGCTTTCTCTCTGCAATCAACAAACCTCTCTTGCTTCTGCCTGTTTCCACAATCCCTGTGCGGCGGCTGTCACTCACACACACAGAGAAAATTACAGCACACACGCACACACACACACACACACACATAATAAGACTAACACGAACACAGACGAACACACAGCCTCCCACAGCAGGATTGACGACGTAGCGGAAATTACCACAAATTTAATTGGGTATTATTAGATATGATTATCTCTTTTTAAGTTGGAGAACGTTCACATTCGAGCGGCTCATGAAGCCATGATGATCAGCTGGAATAGTGTGCCCAGTTTTAGAGAGATTTTAGATTTCTATTCATTAAATTACAGGAACAGTTCACCCAAAAATGAATTCTGTCATCATTTACTCACCCTCAAGTTGTTCCAAATCAGTATAAATTTCTTTGTTCTGATGAACACAGAGAGAGATATTTGGAAGAATGCTTATAACCAAACAGCTCTTGGACGTCATTGACTACCATAGTAGGAAAAATTGCTTTATACATTTCTTTGTTCTGTTGAACACAAAAGAAGATATTTTGAAGAGTGTAGAAAAGCAAACAGTTCTGGGGCACTTTTGACTACCATTGTCATTTTTACTACTATGGTAGTCAAAGGAACAGATCACACAAAAATTAAATTTCTATCATCTACTCAACCTCATGTCCTTCAAAATCTAAGTATGTATTTCTTTCAATTCGTATGTCACATTTGTACCGTTTGGGTAGAATAGGTGCGTGTGCGCATTTGCGCGCAACGTTTGTATACTTTAGCCACCTCCGAATATAGTGTCTCGAGTCACTGGCACTGTTATTATGGGGGTCGCGGGCTGAAAAGTTTGGGAAGCCCTGGTTTATTGCGTGACGATAACATCAAAAAACAAAAGAGGCTTGAAACGACATACGGTACTGTAAGGGTATATGATGAAAGGAAGAATGATAGAAGAACTTTAATATTTGCGCACACTGTTCCTGTCATATTCTTAAACTTTAAAAAGTCGATAATATAAAGGGATAGTTCACCCAAAAATGAAAATTATTTTTCTGCATGTCATTCCAAACCTGTATGACTTTCTTTCTTCTGCAAAACACAACAGATGATATTTTGAAGAATGTTGGTAACTAAACATTGACCCCCATGGACTTCCACTGTATGGACACAAAACCAAAGAGACATTTCTCAAAATATCTTCTTTTCTGAGTCAGGTTTTGAATGACATGAGGATGAATAAATTATGAAAAAATATTTTTTATTTATTTATTTTGGGTGAATTTAAGTCATGAAGTTCCAGAAAATCCAGCATACAGGTTGTGCCGTTTGTTTAGCAGGTGCATAGTTTATTTTTTATAAGACCGTGCTGATGTCAAGTGCAGTGTCAACATGAGTTCTGGACAGCCAGCGAGTGTGTATAAAATTTACATGTGTTGTCGCAATGTATTCAGTCTTTATTATCACGGAGGGAGTGCAGCACTGTGTGCATATTAAAGCAGTGTGTCAAATGAACGTTGATGTGTCCGTGGTTCCCACTTTCATTTCCGATATGTAAATGGGGCAATGTTTGCGCTCTGACAAATGCTGGAGAGGCTTGCTGAGACTTGGTCTCAATTGTAATTCATCACCTAAACATTCAGTCGTAAAGCAAAGCAAAATGACTATTTTTTCAGCTTACGGTAGGCTTGTCTTTAAACTTTAAACAGTAAGACCTCTTTTTGTCTGTGGACATCAGTCATCTCTTTCATAGTTCAGGAGATAGAAATGAATTCTCAGTTATGTTTTATTTAAGTATCATCTCAAATGTTTCTCAAACAATTATAAAGGTAAGGTAGAAAGCGTGGTTTAGAGTATTTTGTTTGAAGTCTTTGTGTTCTGATTTTGGGTTGACACATTTGATAACAATTATGCATAACTTTACTTTAGAGGAGACAAACAAGAGATCGCTATTGTTTTTAGTAGAAAAGTCGGAGAAGTGTCCTAGAGACTATCCTTAAGAAACAAAATAAATGGGAATATAGTTGAAAATATAATGCAATATATTGAATAATACACTTCCATAGGGCCAAGTGCTTTCCTGTATTTTCAAAAATGGCATTTTTTATCTATTATTAAATGTATTGTAACATATTAACAATGTATTATTCTGTATATACAGCCGTGGAAATAGAGAAGATAATTTCAAAATTATTTTTTAGTTTTTCTGAATTTACTAGGTATGTGTTTAGGTAAAATGATTTTTGTAGTTTCACGTTCTGTAACAATATTACTAACAATATTTCTCTCAAATCTCAAATTTCAAATAAAATTATGGTTTCTATTTTCAGTTATTTTCACAAAATGAAAACTGGAGAAACATGTCAAAATAACAAAAGATGCTCGGTATTTTTTGAAACCCCAAATACTGCAAATAAAATAAGTTCATATTAACTTATGAGTATTATGGTTTTTTTTTGTGATAACCTCGATTTTGATCACAGTTTTCATGTTGTCATGCTGTCAGTCTTTCACATTGCTGTTGGTGACTTTGTCACTGCTGAGGTTTGATTTTGTTGAAATTCAACAGACACTGGACTGAAATGACCACAATACATCTAGAAATGCTGATTAAATTAAAATTTGGAATGTCTCATAATTTTTTCCGTGGCTGTATATATATTTTTTAATATATTTAAATGATTTAATATACTGACAGTTTTATATAGAAAAATGTATTTTCTTTGTGTAAGGGTTGAGCCTCTCCATTTAGTCTCATTGCTATCTAGGAAAAACAATTGAAATTTCTTATTTCTTTTCTTTGGCTTGCAATTTTGAGAGCCATGTTTCAGATCACAACTTATCTGAAAGAGTCTGAATCATTGCACAGCTTTCAAAGAAATAGCGCCACAGAGCCTTGATCTGGCTTTTAAGTGTCTTGTATTGCAGTTGCCACATAAAGCCTTTTTTCTCCATCATGTGTTTACTGACTGCTTACATAATGCAAGCGAATGAGATGATGATGAATCAATTACTACACTCAGTATGCTTCGGGCGCTAAAGAAACCTTCTGCATTCAGAATCGCTTTTCATTTCAGACAGTAACACCACACAAAGGTCAGAATAATTTGGATTCCTTATAAGCACGGACTCAAGGGGCGAGATGAATCGTGCCGGACATGTGCTGGATATCTGCGGATTGAAGTAGATGGGAAAAGAGTACAAAAGGAGAGTCAGAATAAATCTCACACTCATGTGGATTAATACATCTGGAGATCTTTTAATGTGACATTTTTGTCGTGTTTTCCATCATTTATGTAAACCATCTGTCCAGTCGATTTCCACTCTGCATTGATCATCAAAACGCTGTCTGTGCAGACATAGTGAAAGCTTACGGCTGAAGGTGGGATTATGGGATAGGTCTTGACTAATTTATTGCTGAACAGTGTACACGCTGTATGAGGTCATATCTTTCTTCTGTCATCTTTTGGGAAATAAGCATGGCTAATATTCTAATGAACGCTTTTTATATCAGTTGAATGTGGTTGTAGGAAGTCTAAAATATCACAAGGAATCTGCCCACTAGAGAAACTGCATACATTAGAGATGAATACTGTTTTATAACAATAAGGACAGTGTGACCATCTGATCGGATCAGCCAAAACCTCATAACAGCTCATAACTCTTGTGCATTTATGGAGAGTGTGTGCTTTGAAAGCTCCTTGAATAAGATAAAGTGGTCCCTTTCTATAAATATATCTGGATACATTTACATTTACTTTATGTAGGTACAATGACTCCTGGGTAATTATCTTTCAGAGTCATTAACTCTCATTTAAAATACTGTCGTTTAAGGAATACTGCAAAAAGAGCTGCCGCAGTATGCTTTACAACAGAAATTTTTAATTTCTGTACTGACTAAAAGTTTTAGTGTCATTGTTATGTTAGTTTAAAAGAATTTAACTTGTGACTTATACTGCACAATACTGAACAAATACATGTAGGTCTGGTTTTGTACTGTAAACAAACATCATTAGAGCAAGATAATGTAGTTGTAAGACAAAACCTGCATAAGATATTATTTTGTCTTCAGAAAATATTATGCATTTATGCAAGTCAAATTACCGACAAGTTATAGTTTTTATTTCCTAATTTCCAATCTATCCATCACAGAAACCAAACATAAATGAATAAATAATGACTGGTAGTACCCCTTGTCACAATAGGGTCTAACCTTATCAGACACATTGTAGTGCTATCAGCTTCCTTAAACTATACATAAATATATACAGTATGTTATATATTATATACATTACAGTATATGTGTGTGTGTATATATATATTAGTTTGTTTATTCTCTGTCCATTGAACCCGTGATCTTGGCATTGCCAGCACCACACTCCAGCTGCAGTACAAGAAAAATCCCCCCCAAAATCATCACAGATAATAAATAAGTTTGCAGATACCATCTGGGGCTCTGCAGTGATATGATATCTAACAGAGCTTGGAATGACAAAGCATAGTTTTACTCTTTTACTCTTGTGCTATCAAAGAGGGCAGCTGTCATGCGCGCGTGATGTACAAGGGCAGAGATGTTGACTGTCTCAGCGGGACGGATGTTAACCAGGTTACAGCCTGGACTTGTGTTCTTTCTCTTCATTATATGTGCAGAAATGCTCTTGGGCTTTTCAATGTGATCGGAATAATATTTCACTGACGTTCCCTGAAGTGAGATGTGTGGAAATGAAATGGTTGAGCGGTCAGACAAGGTCATCATGAGTCCCTTACAAATGAAGACGGACTCTGGCTGTAAAGTATGGCAGAATTTAGTACTTAGATTTATTTATCTGTCTATCTATCTATAATGTATTAAAAGTTAGTGCTATATGAGTCAATAATATTGCAAGGCCATTAAATGTTTGCCTGACCTACAATCCTTACTGTTACTGTTACAGGAGAAGCGAATAGTCATCAGAAGTCTGCAGTAGTGCGTAAGTCTGCTATTTACCCTGTTACCTTGTTTTAACTGTTGAACTGGACTGTTGCCTGTTGTTAGTTAAGATCATTTGAGCTTGTTTATTTAATTACTCGTTGACTGAGTGCTAAGGTGTTAGCATTTTTCTTCCATTGGGTACCGTGTTACTGAAGTCACATTAAGTTGCCGTTAGCCGCTCGTTACGGCTAGACATTAGAGTTTTGCACTTAAAAGCACAGAGCTAGTTGATCGCTGTTTGATCTGTGGCCCATTCAAGTTGTTCAGGCTTTGTTTTGCTAAATGAGAAGGTGTGTTCAGCTGTATTCTGTTCACGCTAATCTCAACACATACATAAGCGGTGCCCCTACCGCGCAAGCGGTAGCATCAGCCCTTGTGTTCAGCCCTCCTCGTGTAAAGACCAACGAGTGTAAAGACCGACGAGTGTAAAGACCGACGAGAGTAAAGACCTGCGACTCTACCTGCGCGACTCCACCGAGCAAAGACACCGGCAAGGCACATCAGTATATTTAACATACCTTTGTTTTTTATTTAATTGTATACTAACGCAAGACGCAAGGCACGACGTGTTCACTCTCACGCCCATCCCGTTCACACCTCCACTTCTACACCTCTGTCTCTCTCTGTGGGTCTCTGGAACTGCCAGTCAGCTGTGAACAAGACTGACTTCATCCATGCTTTTGCCAGCCAGTCTGACATTCACATTCTAGGTCTTACTGAGACATGGATTTGTCCTGAAGACTCAGCCACACCCGCTGCTCTCTCCACAAACTACTCCTTCTCTCACTCTCCTCGCCAAACTGGAAGAGGAGGAGGCGCAGGTTTGCTTATCAACAATAATTGGAAATATTCCACACTATCTTCCCTATGCAACAACTACTCATTTGAATACCACGCTGTTAATATCACTTCTCCCACTCAGCTCAGTGTTGTTGTAGTTTACTGCCCCCCAGGTCCTCTTCACAACTTCATTGAAGAGTTAGATGTGCTGCTCTCATCATTCCCGGAGGATGGCGGCCCTCTTGTAGTCTTTGGAGACTTCAACATCCACCTGGAGAAACCCTATGCTTCTGACTTTCACACCCTCACCGCCTCGTTCGACCTCACGTGCCTCGCCCGACCTCACGCGCCTCGCCACAGCCGGTACTCACAGATCAGGAAACCAGCTTGATCTCATCTACACCCGTAACTTCACCACAGATAACATTAAAATCTCACCTCTTCACATTTCTGACCACTTCTTCATCACTTTCAACATGATCCTTCCTACATGCACTACACCAACACCACCACCCGTTTATTTTAGACGGAACCTAGCACCCTCTCTGCTAAAGTGACATCCTCTCTTCCCTCGAACTTTGCATCTCTAGATGCTGACACTGCCACTGACACCTTATGCTCAACACTTACATCCTGTCTAGATAAACTTTGTCCTCTGTCCTCCAGACCAGCTCGTGCCACCACCTCCTGCCCTTGGCTGTCTGACATCCTCCGTGAACAACGAAGTACACTCAGGGCTGCTGAAAAGAAATGGCGCAAGACCAAGAATCCTGCTGACCTAAGGGACTACCAGTCACTACTCTCCTCTTTCTCTGCTAGTGTTACCACAGCTAAAACGTCTTTCTATACCACCATGGTGAGCAATGCACCTAACACTTGGCAGCTTTTCAAGACATTTAACTCTCTTCTTTGCCCCCTCCCCCGCCCACTTCATCTTGACTGCGGAGGACTTTGCTGTATTTTTCACTGAGAAAACATTATCCATCAGCAAACAATTCTCAGCACCTCAGACCTCGGTACACACTACCCTCAGTTCAAACATTGAACTCTCCTCTTTCGCCCCACTGACTGACACTGAAGTCACCAGACTTCTCTCCAGCCACCCCACCACCTGTCCCCTTGACCCAATGCCCTCCCATCTCCTTCAGGCCATATCCAGCACACCCACACCTGCACTCACACACATCATCAACACCTCCCTGCTCACCGGCACTTTTACATCCACATTCAAACTGGCCCAGGTCACACCCTACTTAAGAAACCCACATTGGACCAATCTACTACCGACAGTTACAGACAGGTCTCTCTCCTCCCATTTATTGCAAAAACACTTGAAAGGGCAGTTTTCAACCAGGTGTCTTCCTACCTATCCCAGAACAAACTACTGGATGACAAGCAGTCTGGCTTCAAAACAAACCACTCCACAGAGACTGCACTGCTATCGGTCGCAGAAGCACTGCGGCAAGCCAAGGCGCAATCTAAATCCTTGGTCCTGATTCTGCTTGACCTATCTGCAGCGTTTGACACTGTCAATCACCAGATAGTGCTAGCAACCATGTCATCTCTAGGAATCTCAGGCACTCCTCTCCACTGGTTCAAATCCTACCTCTCCGGCAGATCCTTCAGGGTGTCATGGAGGGGCTCGCTGTCCACTGCTCACCACATGATCACTGGGGTCCCTCAGGGATCGGTGCTTTGACCGCTGCTTTTTTCCATCTACACGTCATCCTTGGGACCTATCATACGGGCACACGGCTTCTCGTATCACTGTTATGCTAACGACACCCAGATCTACATCTCGTTTCACCCAGACGATACCAATGTAGCAACTCGCATTACAGCCTGCCTAGAAGACATCTCAGCTTGGATGAAAGAGCATCACCTACAGCTGAACCCTGCCAAGACAGAACTACTCGTGTTTCCGGCACACCCCACGGTGCAACACGATCTCACCATCCAACTTGGCAATACCACAATCACTCCTTCCAAAACAGACAGGAACCTCGGAGTCATATTTGATGAATAGCTGTCCTTCAATGATCACATTGCAACGACAACACGGTCATGCCGATATGCCTTATTCAACATTAGAAAGGTTAGACCCTATCTTACTGAGCATGCGGCACAACTCCTTGTCCAGGCCCTGGTAATCACAAGGTTGGACTACTGCAATGCTCTCGTTGCTGGTCTTCCTGCAAAGGCTATCAAACCACCCCAGCTGGTTCAGAACGCAGCAGCACGCCTCGTCTTCCAACAGCCCAAAAGGGCTCATGTGACACCCCTTTTCATCTCTTTCCACTGGCTACCGGTTGAAGCTCGTATCAGATTCAAGTCACTAATGCTTGCCTATAGGACTATCACTGGATCTGCACCGGCATACTTTCACACCCTCCTACACTCATACACCCCATCAAGAACCCTGCATTCAGCAAACCAGCGGCGTCTTGTATTGCCTTCTCATAAGGGCAGTAAATCGCTTGGGGGGACATTCTCCTTCACAACTCCTTCCTGGTGGAACATTCTTCCGAACTCTGTCCGGTCAACCGCATCTCTCACAACATTCAAAAAACTACTTAAAACCCATCTCTTCTGTGAATACTTGACAGACAAATGAAAAAAAAAACTAACCCTCTCTCTTTCTCTCAACAGGTAGTGGTCTAGCTTTTGTTGAAACTAATAACTTTGTATTAGCACCTATTGTTTTATTGCTCCTGTATGACTTATTGCTCCCTGAACTCTTTGTAAATCGATTTGGATAAAAGCGTCTGCTAAATGACTAAATGTAAATGTAAATGTACTGTACAAAACAAAGAGCCCAGGTAAGACTATTGGTCAGTGGATACCATAATTGCCATTACACACACACACACACACACACACACACACACACACACGCGCATCTGGATTATTATCTCCGTGGGTACAGTCCATAGGCGTAATGATTTTTATACTGTACAAACTGTATATTTGATCCCTTACCCCCCTAAACCTAAAGATCGTAGAAAACATTTAGCATTTTTAGATTTAAAAAAAATATTGTTCTGTATGATTTATAAGCTTTTCTGCCCATGGGGACCTCAATTTTGGTCCCCACGGTGACACGAGTCCCCATGAGATGGTGTGCATTCAGGTTTAGGTCCCCACCGGGATATAAAAACAAGTCCACACACACACCAGACAAAGATTACTCTCTGTCTCCCGCACAGCCACCCTTAAAGGTCATTCCGGCCACCATTACACATATATATAAATAGTCTGAGAGTTACCGGAAAGAAAAAAGTGTTAGAAAGGAAAGTAAATGGGTTTTGTTATCTTGCAGGAGGGCTCTTAATGAGCTGATCTGCTACCTACTCTTATGCCCAAAAACAGATGGATCTAATGCCCTCGGGTGACTGCGTCTCTTTGGCTGCGGTTGTCCGAGGGTCACATCAATGTACTGTAGTTAGTGCCCACTCTTTCCCTCCCGAAAGTCCGGCTTCCCAGCTTTACTTTTTGGACGCTGACAGGCTGTTTTGCATGTCTGTCACTGGGTGTCTTAGCCTGAGCTTCTGCTGAAATAGGTTTGCTGTTATTTTGCACTCATAGCATTGTTTGTGTTGTAAGCATGAATGATAGCTCATACTTTGCAGCTTCTCGTGGAAAAATGTGTGCTTTCTTTTTAAGCGATCAGACTTAATTATTAGGAATAACTTTTTTACAGCTCAGAAGATTTCATGGCGTTCGGAATAACCTACCAACCTCAAACCACCCAGAAGACCATAACACAGGATCAGAAATAAAAAAGACACGAAGTATAGTATATAGTACCGTTTAAATGTTTTGAGTGATATCATTTTTATACATTTTTTACATAACAAAACTGTAAACTCATAACTCAAAATTATGGAATAATAAATATGGGATTTATGCTAAAAAGCAGTACTAATGGAGTTCTCAACAGTTTTGGGCTCTTTTTGGTTGATATTTGTTTAGGTTTTGTAATGAAAGAGACGAATATGTTTTATTTTTATCTATGAAGTGTACACTTCTGTTGGGTTTACTCTTGAATAGTTTTTACTGTGGTTTACAAAGCACCAGGTTCTCATGCACATTAACATGCTAAAGTAGATTGAAAGGATAATTTAGTGTAGATGTGAGCATACCGAGGCTGTAATTATTAATGGCTTGTCAGATTTATTAGCTTGCCAGCTATTGTAATATCTCACCGTCTCCCCTCATGAGCCGCAATGGCAGCTGGTCCTGTCAAATGTCTTTCTTCACAACACCAGAAGTGCAGTTTCCTGTCTCAGCCGGTTACTGGTTTCCATTCTGTATTTAATCACACCCAACTTTATCTTTTGAGGTACCTTGCAGTACCATAGTAACTGATAATAATAGTCATTCAGTATTATTGAAAGTTTTATCATCTGGAGGTGCATAAAAATAAAGGCAACGAAAAAAGAATATGATAATGTATATGTGTGTAGTGTCTATATGGATTGTCTATATGAATGTGTTTATATAGCTTTGTGGACTGTGTTAGGCTAACTGAGACCAGTTCTATAGTTCTATATGCACTGCTGCCCTTTTGTTGCATGGATTGCTTCCATTGTTATGCCTCATTTGTATGTCGCTTTGGATAAAAGCGTCGGCTAACTGACTAAATGTAAATGTAATGTAAATGAAAAACATCTGAAGAGTGGTCTTCAGATTTATATCTGAGAGTGGTCTCTTAAAAATTAAAAGACCACTCTCAAATGTTTTTCCGTTCTTCTGAATTTACTATTTATATGTTTATAGATACATGTTTAAGTAAACTTTTTGGTTTTATTCTGTAAACTTGACAACATTTCTCCCAAATGAAAATAATGTTTTTATTTGCATTTATTTGCAAACTTTGACAAACTGGTCAAAATACTGTAACAAAAAAGATGCAATGTTTGCAGATCTTGAACACTGCAAAGAAAAACTAGTGCATTTCCATGTTTAAACAACACAATACTAATGTTTTTACATTAATTTATTTTAGTATATGTTCAGAAATGAATATTTGATGGAATAAGCCAACACAACCACACGGCAAAAACGTAGCAATTTTTGGGGGGCTAATTTTGGCTAATTTATATGAATTTGTACGATCTCATTCGTACATTTTTGTATGATTTGCTTTCGCGCCAGTGATGTTAGGGGCGGGGCTTCAGTATTGTTTTTTTCTAGTAATAGTACGTTTTTGTAACGTATGTATTCGAATAAGATCAGGTTGAATAAGCCTGATTTGGTTTACAACTCTTTGCATTCTGTCTTTCATATTGCTGTTGGGTGACTATGGCATTTCTGTGAAAATTCAACAGACACTGGACTGGATTTGCCACAATACATGAAGAAATTCAGATTTAAACTGGAGTGGTCTCAACTTTTCCATGGCTGTACATGGTCCCATTGACTATCCTGAGCCGTTATGTTACTTACAGTATAAAGAGCCCTGCAAAAACATGGGTCACAGACCAAATCTTCTATGACAAACAGAAATATTTGCTATTTGTATATTGCTTACAAAGCATTTTATTTAGTCAAAATACACACTATATTTGTGAACGGTTATCTATGGCAAAAAGTTTTGCTTTTTGGCATCTACCAGCGAGGTCTACTGGACCATGCTAACCAGCCAAATTCTGCCTGCCTGATATCACCAGAGTATTTTCAGAGAAAGCTGAATGATTTAGTAGTGTATTAAAATAATGTAGCCAACTGTATCACGCTTCTCCCCAGTGTTCCTAATGACGGCTCGCAAATAAAGCATTAAGCTGCTGCGGCAAAGTTTCATCTACGTCTTTCAGGAAAATCAATCTGCCGCACTAATGTTGCCTGGATAATTAAAAGGATAGAGTACATGAATGCCCTCTAGATACGAGTAATAAAATCAGCTTTCAATACCGAACATGAGTTAAGAGCTCCCTTGACGGTTTCCATCGATGTCATTAAAATTTCTTGCAGTTAATTGTATTGATGAATGTCTTGTTGTAAAGCGAAAGGTGACTAATTGACAATCTCTTCTTCTTGCTTGTATTGACTTTGTGTTTCTGTCCAATATTCAGTTCCAAAAATCGAAAATGAAACGTAAAAAAGGCTAGTTGAGCTTGCCCTGTTGAAAAAAACAGCATATGCTGGGCTAGGTATGTTTTGATGCACATGACCAGCTAAGGACCAGCACATGACCAGCTTAAACCAGCACAAACCAGCACCAAAACTTACCAAACCAGCATATGCTGTTTTTCAACAGGGTGTTGCTAGCCATGCCAAGGTCATTTGATTTATGCTGTATTTGTAAGGTGCTGTAGATAAATGTATATGTTTAATGTATTTAGTCTGAATTTTTTTAACCAGCCCGGCTTTAAAGCTGGTGTGTGAGTTTTTGAAGAGTTGAGGTGTGGACGAGTAAGTCCTGTGGTGTTATTCCTCTTCTCTGTAGTTTGACATGCAGCGAATAACGCTGGAGGAGCTCAAGCACATCCTGTTTCATGCCTTCCGAGACCATCTGACGATGAAGGACATCGAGAACATCATCATCACTGAGGAGGAGAGCTTGAACGAGAACTCGGGGAACTGTCAGATGGAGTTTGAGGGAGGTGAGTGGAAACATCTGTGTGTGGTTTGAACAGAAGTCAGTTGAGTCTGACAATAGTCATAGTAAAATATTCATTTATTGTATTTTTTTTAATACAAATATGCACTCACTGTCATCCATTGTGCTGTGTAGGACTATTGTATATATTGGTAAGTGACTAATCTCATTAAAATAATTTATTATAATTTATTATTTATAGTAATCGGATTTAGTGAATGACAGGTGGATTTAATGAAAAGGTTTGTCAATATACAATGAACAAATAACATTATAAAGTAACTTAAAAGCTTTAAAAAGGTGACAGTGATGCCTTTGCCCCCCCAAAAAATATTTATGAACATAAAATGTATTAAACACTTTCTATTCATTTTGCATAATTGATATACTCAGGGTATAAAGCTCAGCTTTGAGAAGAATTTAAGAAGCCTCGACTAAAATTTTAGTTAGGGGAATGGTTTCAAAATATGACTACATAAGAGGATCAACAAACAGAAAACGATTTATTTACTAGAATTAAGTTTTAGATTTTAGTTTTTAAACTATGCAGTTCTTTACCATGCAAATAATCTATGATAATGCCTCCTTCACTGTACCTCTGTGGATTCTTTTTCTCATCTCATCCTGTGATAAATATCACCAGCATTCCTCATGGTAATAGAGAGACGAGCTGATGCCCATTCATCTGATATTCAAAACCTCAAGACATCAGGTGCAATTAAAAGATGAATATTTGGAGGCTTATTTTGTCATTTTAATCAGAGGAGAGCATTGAAAATGCTGTTTGTTTAAGCGGGGAGCTCATCAGGACATTCATGAGTGGGTGTTTTTATTGCAATTATAGGGTCAGCACATCTTACACAAGCATATGCTGCACCACATTTGGATGTTAGAGGGCTTTCATGGTAAACTTGAGGGAAAGACCGGTACACCAGCTGAGACAAACTTCAGGGGTTTTATAAAACATTTCTCTTGTTTTGGGCAAAATTGTTTGGGCCCTATTTTAAAGCTCTAAGCGCATGGTCTAAAGCACACGGCGTAGGTGCGCTCAGGGCGTGTCCAAATACACTTTTGCTAGTTTAACGAAGGGAAAACGGTCGGGGCGCATGGTCTAAACGGGTTGTCCCGATTCTCTCAATGAATCATGGGTGTGTTTTGGGCAAAACGTGCAGTGAACCAATCAGAGTCTCATTTCCCATTCCCTTTAAGAGCCAGTTGCGTTCGTGCCATGGTGGATTCGCTATTTACACGGAAGAATTTGCAAGAGCAAAGACCGGACGCTTCTCCAGAGAGGAAATGCAGCTGCACGTGTGCGAGGTTAAAGCAGACCATCTACAGGACAAGCCGTATTTTTTATCTTTATGTAAACAATAATAATCTTTTACATTGTAAGCCCATTCATTTTTCATATTTGGCATGTTTGTGTGCTGCTGCGCTTCCCTCTGTGTGTATTAAGCCGATGCGCTGTGCACCCGCCTATAGGCGCATATTACTAACGCGCTCTGTAAATAACCAAAAACATATTGCATATTTAGACTTTAGACCAGGTTTGAGTTGGTCTATGGCGCAGTCTATTTTCAGTTCCTCAAAATAACAACGCGCCAACAATGCGCCTGAGCACACCTCTTTTTTAGACCAGCACGCCCACGGGCGCACAAATGAGCGCAAATGCATTTGCTATTTAAACGACGAGGCGCAGGACGAGAAAATGAGAACTGTGCCGGGCTGAAACTAGCAAAAACACTTGCGCTGTGCCTCGCGCCGGGTGTACGATAGGGCCCTTAGTCGTTGGGGGTCAGCACAACTTAAAACAACATGTTAATAAAACCTAGGATGTGGCGCTAAAACAGTGTTTGAATGTTATTGTGATAAAATTAGGTCAATTTAATTACTATAGTAAAATGTTTTAAACCTTTATAAATACTTTATATGACTATTTTTAAACTAGCTTAAAGCTGCAATCCATAACATTTGCCTCTCTATCGCCATCTCTACAAACAAAAAAAACTGCAAGCTACTTTGCACCCTTCATGTGCATTGAAGTTTTGAATGACATCAAACTAACATTATGCAAAATTATCTAACTAGTGAAATACTGTATGATAAAAAATATGGAGTGCAACTTTAAAGCAAAAATGTAAAAAATAACTGAATACTTGAATTCCAATGATCCAGTTCAACATTCAACCAACATACACCAACAGCGGTGCCACAATGATTTGACAAATGAGTACTTTTTGACATATTTACATGAGATGAAGACTCCAGCAGAGGTTGCAGAATGCACTTGTATTTTTGCTTGACTTATATCGACCATGTAACTCCTTGACCTACCAGCAGTAACAGATGTCCACAGCACTAAAGCAATACTCATCCACACTCTGTCTTTATGAATCATTCACGACGGCACCTGTGCCGAGATTAGCTGTTGACAACAGACGACATGCTGAGAATGTATTCAGAGTCACGGACAAAACAGATTCTCTTTAACACAAAACCTGTACGACTCGCATGCATGTTACAGTTTTTCTGTGTTCCTCTTATTCTAGATTAATATGCAGAGACAGCTATAAATAAACTATTTGTTGGTTGATTACCCTGAAAAGTGTTAATACTGTGGCTTTGTGACACTGTCAGAACACTGTTATGTTTTTTTAAAAACTGCCTAACCAAGGAGTTTGGAGGCGGGACTATCTGTTTTGTACAGCCAATGACAGAAGGCGGGAGTGTTCCCGTGAAACAATAATCTACGCAATTCTGTTTAGTTTTGTTAATGGTGCAGAAATGACAGACTTGTGTAAACATAGTTACGCTTGTGTATGTTTTATAGAGGGTGGCTGCGGTGGTTTTTATCTTGACTTTTATCTGCAGCAAAAAGACTTGAGCGGAGCAAAAACTAAAGTTCTCATTGCCTAGCGAAACTCAAAAGTTACTTTTTCATTTGTTCGCAGATTTTTGTGTCTTCAAATCTGAGTTTGTGCAATTGTTAAGATTGCTTACGACATTCTGCAGGATGCGCGAGACAACCAGGACCTTTTTACACAAGGAAAAAGTCTGAGAAACAGGAGACATCGCAATTTGGTTTCAATGTTATCTCATTGCTTTTTAAAAGAAAAGACTCACCTCACGTCATTCAAAACCTGTATGTGACTCTCTCATCTGTGAAACAAAAAAGAAGATATTTTGAGAAATGTCTCAGTGGTTTTGTGTCCACACAATGGAAGTCAGTGGGGTTCAATGTTGTTTGATTACCAACATTCTTCCAAATATCTTCTGTTGTGTTCTGCAGAAGAAAGAGAGTCATACAGGTTTGGAATCACATGAAGGTGAATAAATGATGAAAGAATTTTCATTTTTGGGTGAACTATCCCTTTAAAGATATATTATCTTGATTTTGTCTTCATATGAGCAATATCTCACACACACACACAATTAATTTGACAAACACAAAAAGTTTCTACGTTTGCTCATTACCGTGCCTCCATTCTGCCCTAAGCAGGCCACCGATTGGCTGCAGGGGGCGGGACTTGCTGACTAGCGCTTTGTTGGAAGGAGGGATTGGAGCGGAAAATGATATCACGGGTGAGGCTGGCACGCAATCTGTCTCGCTGTGTGTTCCAAAAGCGCCAACAACTACCTCTATTCTCAGCCCAGACCCCACTGCCACCCCTGCATCTCATGAAGCCCGCCACATGTGCTCAGGTGGACCTGATTTCTGCCATCAGTTCGAGCCAAACGCCTCTCCATCTCGCAGCTGCAAAGAAACACGGTTCTTTATTTAGACAGGTCAGATTGTCAGATGAAAGGCAGTCAGCTAGAATGCAAATCAACACCTACATGTTCAGCCTCAGCTGTAAGGAGAAAATGGATTCATGTGTTCAGATTAGGATGCATGCTAATCAAGGCCCATTTTTCAGAGGCACTTTAGACCAACATCCGTTTTCATGCTGGGTTCAGGCTGTTGGGTACTGGGTGTTGTCCGGTGCTGTCCGGCTACAATCAATTACATAGGCCTTAAAGGAACGGTTCACCCAAAAATGAAAATTGTTTTTCAATTCAAAGGCGATTAAGTGTGGTGTTTTTCTACTTATCGTACGTTCTTGAATAGAGTACCGCAGAGATATGTATTTTTGTATGTAAAACCCGGAAGTGAGTTAGCATTTTAGCACTTCCAGTTTTTTGAAAGGGGTTTTCATTAAATGCCTGAAATAAGGTCTGTGGTTAACAAAACCTCTAAATATTTTCACGTTGTAATCTGTATGATAAAACACAACAGTTATAACCCACTCGTGATTTTTTAAAGCTTTATTGTGTCTTAAGTCGCTAACAAGTTGCTAAAAGCGACTACATCCTTTGGCAGAGACGTTAGACTTCAGCGCGAATATAAATCTCACAAATAATGCAACTTGGGCACAATTCTCTAAAATTTGAATGGGGATTCATACATGGAGAAATAAAGTTTAAAAAATGTGTCGCAGGCTTGTGTTGGCGACATTGAAATCGAGCAACCGTAGTGTCTGTTTAGCCTCATGTTAGCTTTTTACTTCTAGTGATTGTATTTAGGCAAATATTGTGTTATGTAAAGATGAACTTGATAGACAAAACGTTTAAGTATCATAAACGGAGCTTATTTTTTGCGATCTTCCAAAAAGTCTACGGGAAAAATGCATAGGCTTTTGGTTGAGGGAGCCAGTGCGAATCTAACTTCAGGCTTGGCCTACAAAAACACATCAGCCCTTCACCAGTCTATTTACATCACACAAATACATACGAATTAGCCACCTTGTAAAATAGTTACGAATTCCTGTGAGATCAGGTTGGTTTCAACATGTTGAGTTCTGTAAGAAAATAAAACGAAGGCATTTTCATATAAAATGAAGAAAAGAAGACATGATATCCGTGATAAGTCAATTTTGAGAGAATTTTAAGTTTTGGATGAACCCTTCAGCAGTAAACATCAAAGGAAACGATTTTACGTCAAACTTCAAAAACAAATGCAGAGGGGGTGCCGCCGCTACTGCTAACTAATGCTAATAACCTGCTGTTTCTTTGCCTTATTCTGAATCCCAAATAATGTGTGCTCTTTATCCTGTAGTTTGTATTCATGCGCTCACTCAACTAACTCTGTTTGTCTCTCCTGTTTAGTTCATCCCAAAAAGAAGAATCGGCAGACGTGCGTGCGCAAGAGCCTCATCTGCGCTTTCGCCATGGCCTTCATCATCAGCGTCATGCTCATCGCGGCCAATCAGATGCTGCGCAATGGCATGGAGTAGCGACACCACTGTGAGCGGGGCGGAGCCTGCATGTGCATGTCTGTCGATGAAGTCATTTCCTAAAACTATCGAACAAAAACCAACGACACTTGAGTATTGAAACCAAACACCTCACTGCTGAAAAGAGGAGCTTTTTATTCTATTTTTATTTTTTATTCTCCCGTTACTTTTCCACAAGGACCATCTGACACAGAAAGTGACAGAGGAAGTGTAGACGCCAGCATGTTTTGCAGGGCCTCATCTTTCTGGCAGGGATTTAAAGGGCTGACTTTATGCGTTTTGTGACACCTCTGTTCCCTAATGCAATAACATGCAGGAGTTCATAAGCACCTCTTCTGCGTCGCCGTCTCCTCCGTGGCTCCAGATTGCAGCGGGGATTCGCTGATGAGCTGTGCGACTGTGCTCGGGCCTGCTGGCGAGGTAGGAAGGCAAACGTAATTGGCAACTCATTACACCTTTGCGAAGGGGAGTTGCAGCATCCACTCTGGAGACTATTTTGGTCTGCTCTCGCCAGAGCGCGTTCAGGCTCCGGAGACTGTGGGAGGTTGGGGAGAGAGTGCTCTATGTAGTCCATAATTAAATCCATATTCGTCAGCTCCAAAAATCTACGAGCTTGACGCATAGATTTGAATCAATTCGAATGTGTTGTGAGAGGAAAAACATTAGATCTCATATTTCTCTGTCTAATACTTTTTCTACACTGGGTTTGAAATGAGTCAGGGATGAGATTGTCGTTTAAGGTTTGATACTTCTGGGCACACAAAGAAATAGTTCCAAAATTGGGAATTTAGTCTTCATCATTTAGTTGTTATTTCATTCTAAACCGGCAAGAGTTTCTTACGTGTAACACAAAAAGAAAAATGATAAAGTATCAGTAATTCTTTGCCATCCAATTACAAGTAATAGGGACTACAAAAAAATTCAACTTAAAAACTCAAAGCTGCCTTAAATGTACATCTAATTCACTTTAATTCATTTAGATTCAAATTACATTAAACTCACTTAAAAATCTAGTTCCATATATCTAACCAATTTCAACTTCATTTCATAAGTTGTATAAAATGTAACTAGATTGTATGTGACTAGTGAAACCAATTTCATTTAACTTAACAACTTAAGGCAGCTTTTGAACTAAAATGTTTAAGTTATTTTTTATAGAGAAGAGCTTTAAGACAAAAACACTGAAAGTATCATTAATGTGGTCCGTAAGATCTGTGCATGACATCTTCTTGTGTGAGAAACCGTTAAAAATGCAGTTTGTCATTTACTTGGTCTCCTTTTCTCAATTAAATCTATTTCGTCTATTTCCACTATAAAGCTTTAGTTCGAAAGCTGCCTTAAATAAAAAAAGTTGAATTGAATTGGGTTTTTTTTTAAGTCATTTGAATTTCAATAATATTAAACATACTTTGAAAATATTTTTCCCCACATAACTTACAGTGTAAAAGGAAGTTTAAACTAGATTTTTAGTTTAATATTGTTCAAGTTCAAATGACTTGTAAAGCCCATTAGATTTAACTTAAAAATTTAAAGCAGCTTTTCAAATGACATTTTATAGTTGAAATGGACAATTTTGTAACAGTGTTGGAACTAGTCATGTCTGATTGTGAACCCATCACTCTTTGAATCAATGAATCAGTCCCATGAACTGTTCTGATGCTGAGTTTCCAATTTGGAGTGAACTTTTTCTTTAAGTTGTTTGCCGTAATACCTTTTGAGATGCACATTTTCAGTTTCTTATTTCAATACTGAAAGGTTCACGGTGACTCTTAAGGGAATCTTAATGGTGATGTTTGGATGCAGTGCTGTACCGTCATCCTTCATATTGCACTCTTCAAGTTTACACTATCTCCATTCGCACATGCTTAGGAATAATCTTTTGTTTACAGACGATTAATAATATACAGTACATTTTCATTTTATGTCAGTCTAATTTTTGAAGAAGCATTTCTTTTAAAGGGTTGTAGTAATAGCTGATGGTTTTATGTAGAGTTTACATTTATATTTTATCTCCCATGTCTACTCCACCGTAGCATTGCATTGTTGATGTTTTAGTAGATGTATACAGACACAGAAATGTCATTTTTACAGCGAATGGGATTGTTCAACAAAACAGCCTGACACAGCCTTTCTGTTTCATGTCTCCTCTTGACACCTGTAGAAAACACACTGGTATGTTCTTCACCGTAAAGTCTTCTTTATTATGCATGTCAACTATCAGATCTCTGTAAATAGACCTTCACACGTGTGTTGGATGAATTCTGTTCGTGCATGATAGTTTTAACTGGTACAATCTGCACAGATCGTTTCGGGGCTACAAAGGGGGTGGCTGAGAAATCAATACATGTCTGCCAGCTCTCAGCGCCCCCAACCCCCCCACACCCCGAGACCCCTGACTAAAGCCATATTAGTCTGCATAGATGTACTGAAGGTGCATACACTACTATTAAATGGAAACAGTTAAATGTCTGCCAAACCCTTTTTTCGCACTCAAATGGTACAACAGCGACACCTGGTGGTTAAAGTTTAAACCGATTTATTCATTCACTGTGTGTTTGTATTTGTATTGTCAATGTCTGATTCTGAATGTAACATTAGCTTGTAGCATTTAAATATATAAATGACCTGGATGGGCTGACAAAATAATAATATATAGTATGTGTTTGCATATTTAGATGATTTGGATCATCACAATAATGTGGAGAATGTGATTTATAAGGTGGGATGGGTGGGAAGGTTAGGAACCTTAGCCGAAAGGCTGTCAATAATACACACATAACTATTTATTTAAATTTATGTCATGATCTTATATCAAGACAGTATTGTTAAATAAACATTTTGATAAATGGGACAGTAATATTGCTTCAAGATATATTTCCCCTGATCAAATCAGATTTAATGTAATACAGTGTGTAGATCTAAACTGTATTTAAGGTGGGATCTTTTTACAATGGAGACGATGGGGGATGAAAATCAAGAGTAATATGATGATGATGTTTGAACTGTATGATATTATTCTGTATTATATTTACTATGATTATTCACTTATTAAAAATAGATCTGTACACTTTGCATGCAGACAATTTATCTATATAGACAGTAGTTAAGACTGGGCTTGTTGCAAGCTGCTATAGATGATTTTATTATATTCAAATATGTACAGAACAAATGCATAGAGTTTATGCAATAAAGACGTTTTGTAATAATTTTTGCCTCTTGGTTGATGCCCAAAATATAACATATTTTACTGTGCTGTGTAATTGTCCAATTAATATAATTTAAAGTTATTTCAACACATTTCTTTAAATGTGTCACAACATCATTTTTTCATATTCAGCAAAATTGTTAAAACTGGGTCGAGGATTTACAGTTCCCAGCATGCTACGCGTAAGACTGCAGTTTGAGAGTAATTTTGAGTGTTATATTATGTGTTTTTCAGTAAAGAGAAACACTTGTTAGTGTTTAATGTTCATTTATCTTTAAGATTTAGAAGCTTGTGAGATTTTTAGATTTGTGGTTGTTCATAAGTGCCTTTGCAGGCTGTGAGAAGTTAAATTTTTAACGTGAATTTCTGTAAAGCCCACTGTTAAATATCTTTGAAAAGATAAATACAAAATTGTCACATTTAATAAAAAATTAGAGTTGAGAACTTTAAAAACAAATGGAACTTTTACAAATAAAAATTAACAAAAATTGAACAATTTTGGCAATGTACTGCAGATAAATTGTGCAGAGTAAACGTAATTTATTGCGGGCAACCGATGTACACATTTTTTATGTAATCCAACAGATTTGTTTTCAGTGTAAATTATTATTTAATATACTCTGCATTAATAGTAGTTGTTGTGTCATATTGGTGTATTTTATGGCACCAGGGGCAACGCAAACGACTACTAAATTTATGTATTACTAAAATTTAAATGTACTTAGTTAAGATTTACATCAGACAACACAGCTCAAACACATTATTTATATATTATTATTCACTTTCTTTATTAAAATACAGTCTGCAAGAAATATAAAGCCACACCACACTTATATATAATTAACACACTATATATATAATTAAATATCTGAGCTCTCTGAAGGTTAATCACCATTTTTAAGGTAGTTTTGGAAGTCTTGGAAGCTTTCGGACTCCTCCATAGATTGCAACACAACACTGTAAAAAATACAACTTCAAATTGTTCACCCAACAAAGGTAACAAAGTAATTGGAACAAAGTTTTTTAGTAGAAGAGGAAGAATGTATTATTTTGAGTATGCTGAACAAAATGAGTCTAAATGTGGTACCAACAAAGATTCTTTTGTTGACTGTACTTTGATATCTAAGTGATTGTCCAAAGCGCGTCAAGAAGTTTGACCAACTTGCCAAACTGTGTAATCTCAAAAAACAATTCTAGTGTTTGAAAGTTCCCAGCATGCATTGCAGAATTTTCAATTCGCTGGTTAAAATTATTAAAATGATTGCTATTTTAGTGTTTGCTGGCTATATTTTTTGTTTTTGTTGTCATTGTAAGTTACCTTTGGTATTTAGAGTTCCTTTTTAACTATGATGTTTAATGATGTTTGATGATTGTTACCATGATTGAGGCTCATGTGCTCAGTGTTGAGCTCTGAAGTAAATGACGCAGAAACTTGATTGTTGCATTTTTATTTTAAGTTGGTTCAACTATTTATTTCAATTGACAGTGATGTGACATAACTCAGATACTTAAGTTAGGTGAAATACTTGGCCAAAAGTTGAGTAAACTCAAAAAAGCTGTGCAGCGAGTTGCCTTGAAATTTTAAGTTGTCAACTTTTCATTTTTTTACAGTGAACTAAACACACAAGCCACATGTGCGTTTTGACCACACAGGCTCTATGTCAGAACGCGCCTGTGTCGAGCCATGCTGACACCGGATGCACTGTCGTGTGGCTCTCGGGAACGCACGCTGGAAACTAACATTCAAATCAGGAAGTTTTTGAATATAGTCATTAGTTTTGTTTGTTGGCAGAATTTTCATTTTGGGGCGGAGTTCCCCTTTAAAGAGCAAGTAATTAATCATGTACTGTATATAACTGTGTTGAAGTGTGGAGGAAATCTATTTAAATTGTTTACACCAAAGTCATAAAGTGAATTGTAGAGTTATAAAGCACCACCATTACTAAATGATTCACAGCTCAGCATAACATTAAACAAAATACCAAATGCCTCCACAACAAAGAAGCCCTGCGAGGAGATCTGCACAGCAGAACTGCCAGAGTTGCGTTTAAAGGGAGAGATAAAGAAGAATATTTGCCCGAATTCCTGGGATTTAAACGCATAATAAAGAGCAGCTGAATTTTTATCAAGCCTCAAACATGTGGAGCAGTGTGCATGGCTGGGAGTTGTCAGTCATTCGGAGCCCGAAGCTTCACAGCGGGAGAGGTTTGCTACAGTGGTGAGAAGAGCTCACAGGGTTATTAGTATGCACAGATGATGTGCTTTTAAGTTGGAACAGCCTTACCGTCGCTGAAGAAAATGATTTTTGTGTAAGGGAGCTCTGCTGCTGGGTTCAGATCGCACTTCAGACTGTTGTCTTTGTAATCATTGTAATTGTAATAATGAACCTTTCGTCACCTTAAGATTTTATTGCCCTGCAAAAAAGAACAATAAAACCACCACAGACATTCTTATGGATTTACTCGTTCTAATGGGGAATTGTGTTTATTGGAAACTATTGGTCTCTGTGGGTGTATATTGGTAATGTTACTGTAAAAAACATAAATTTTTAACGTGAATTTTACAGTTTTTTTTAAAGATTTTTATGTGTTTTTGAAATACGGTAAAAAAAAGCGTAACATCACAGAAAAAGACCGCTCCTGGTCGCTCCAGCTGACAGGAAATTTCTGTTTTTTTACGGAATATTTTTTACAGTGTGGGTTTTTGGCGTATGGGAACCAACAGAACATTGTTACATCCTATTGCAATAAGACCCAAAACACTTCAAAATATTTTTTGTAATGGTTTTAATGGTACACAACTGATGCTTTATCATGTAGTGGAATCCATTAAAATTTGTATTGTTTTTGTTTCAGCAATAAGATTTGTTTTTCTTTGTGTCTGGCGCTATACTGTTGACATGATTTCTCGGTAACGGTGTAAAATAACTGTTTATACTGTACACTGTGAAAACCTCTATTTTACAGATTGTACTATTATTTTTGTACAGATTTTTGTGGCATAATGTAAAAAAACGGTAATTTTTCACGTATAATGTAAAATCCTGTAATTTATAGAATTGAACTATTATTTTTGTACAGATTTTTCACATATAATGAAAAAACCTGTAATTTTGCTGAATTTTTGTACAGATTTTTCACATATAATGAAAAAACCTGTAATTTTACTGAATTTTATTGTTATTTTTCCTAACAGATTTTTCACGTATGATGTAAAAAAAATAATTTTACAGAATTGTCCTATTATCTTTTATTTTGCTTACCTTCTTGTTGAAGTGCGACAGATATTTAGACGTAGGACACAACGTTGCACATCACCATTTTATTCAAATCAACTCTATACCGAAATGGAAGACGTTGTGAAAAAAAAAAACATTTTAAGAAACTGTAGTTACGTGTAGAGTTTATGACTCATTTACAGCGTTCTTATGTAACAGTGTTCAATCCCTGATGATAATTTTCCCATAGTTCCTTCGCCTACAGACCGGCCTTGCTTTAGAATGAGGTTCAGTGAAACAATGTGAGCCATTCAACAGTAGCTACAGTCGCCATAGTTACTGTAAAATTGTTTCCTGCACACATATCACAATGTCTTCTGAGGGGCTGATGTGGAGAAAATATGCAATAAATAACTTATTTAAAGGTGAACTCCAGTATTATGGACCATGTTTAAAATCATTCACACCACTAACTGAAAAGTTTAGCGTGACGATACATCAAAGATAATGGATATTAACAAGACGCACCACTAACATACTGTGAATGGGGAGGGAACGCAACGCTCAACATGGCCGCTCTAGCAAAAGAAGTTCCGCCTTCCAGTAAAAAGAGCCAATCTGCATTCGATAAAGATTGACTATTCTCTTGGGCGGGGCTCTCATAGAGGCTCCTGATGCACTTGCCAACCTGTGTGCAATTGCTGAAGCGACCTTGAAAAGGGTGTTTTTGTAGCGCAATTTAAGCTTTAGAAACGTCTCGGTTATGGATGTAACCTCAGTTCCCTGATGGAGGGAACGAGACGTTGTGTCGAGCCGACAGATGGGGTTCGCTCTTGAGAACCTATCAACTCTGACTAGTTTAGAAAAGGCCAATGAAATTGGCGAATGAAATTTGCATGCCGGACTCCGCCCCCGGATATCCGGGTATAAAAGGGAGACGGCGTGCTTCATTCATTAACCTTTGTTCTGAGGAGCCTGAGACCTCTCACGACTGCTGCAGCGGGCAGCACGCGTTG
This sequence comes from Triplophysa rosa, assembly GCF_024868665.1. Lineage (NCBI taxonomy): Eukaryota > Metazoa > Chordata > Actinopteri > Cypriniformes > Nemacheilidae > Triplophysa > Triplophysa rosa. The sequence continues at coordinate 10,579,313 of NC_079903.1, read as the reverse complement.
TGGCATAAGGGACACAACGTCTCGTTCCCTCCATCAGGGAACTGAGGTTACATCCGTAACCGAGACGTTCCCTTTCTGTCGGTCTCTCGACGTTGTGCCGTGAGCGCTACCGCGAAATTGTAACCTACCAGTGGATTTGGTAGGGGGTCCCAGAGCTTCTTTTGAAGGTGGGAAGGCCCCTGCCTTTGGCCCTCACAGGCGGCAGCCTTGTTTCTCTAACAGCGAGAAGCCGCCCGGTACCGTAAGGCCACTGGGTAAGCGCTACTTCCTCAATGGGGGATGCGCTACAGAGACCACTTCCTACCGTAGGGAGGAGTTTTAGTGGAGATACCAACATGGTCTCGCCGTTTAGGGGAGAACTCATGGGAAAATGTGAGGACTGAAGGAGTTAACCGCAATGTGGAGGTCCACCTAGGGAAGGTCATGGGTAGCCAAGGTGGGAACCAATCATGAGGATACATCAGACGGAACCGCCCTGCTGGGGGTTTACAACGTTCGGTAGCACTAGGTCCGGTTAGAGCTATGTTGTGGATAACTCAGTTGGCACCCGGCCTAAGGGGCAGGGCTGCTCTGCCCAGCCTGCCCGCAGGAGGTGCTTGCTTAGTGATGGATGGAGTAACTGTTCTTCACCCAGTGGGGAAAGAAGGGGGGCAAAAAATAGCACGCTGACCCACCTAGGAGGGGGGAAGGTGCTTTCGCAGGCATACGCCCTACCGGCCGCCGGTCTTACCTGATGCCCTGCAAGACTCGAGCTGATACCGGTTTTACACGGAGGCTGTAGACCCTCGTGAAGGTGTTGGGCGTAGCCCAACCCCCAGCTCTGCAGATGTCTGCCAGAGGCGCCCTGAGCCAGTGCCAGTGGGCACGGACGATCTTAGGACCGGTACGCCGTAGTGACGGCGTCCATGATCCAGCACGCCAATCTCTGTTTGAGACAGCCCTCCCCTTCTGCTGATCTCCAAAACAGACAAAGAGCTGCTCAGAGCTCCTGCGGCTCTGCGTGTGGTCCAAGTAGAGGCGCAATGCGCGTACTGGACACAACACGGATGGGGTTGGGTCTTCCTCCCCGGTGGGGAGCACCTGTAAGTTCACCACCTGGTGTCTGGGGGGAGTGGTGGGAACTTTGGGCACGTCGCCGTGCCGGGGTCTCAGGATAGCGTGAGAATCACCGGGCCCGAGTTCTAGGCAATCTGTGGACACGGAGAATGCTTGTAGGTCCGCTACCCTCTTGAGCGCCATCCGGAGAGCCGTCTTCATCGTAAGGTGAGAAAGAGCGGCATCTCCGGGGGGCTCCAGGACCGCATCAAGGTCGCAAGAGGGTACGGAGCGCGGGTGAGGCGGTAGCCTTCCCGCGCCCCTTAGGAACCAAATGATCAGGTTGTGCTGTCCTAGAGACTTACCAGCAACTGGGTCGTGATGAGCGGCAATGGCGGCTACATACACGTTCAGTGTGGAAGGGGAGAGATTACTCTCGAGTCTCTGGAAGGACAGCACGTTCCCGATCGAGCAACTCCGCGGGTCTTCTCTTCGAGAAGAGCACCAGGATGAGAAGAGGCACTACTTATAGGCGTATAGTCGCCTAGTGGCCAGGGCCCTAGCCTGAGTGATGGTCTTAACCGCCGCAGGGGGTAGGCCACTCAGGATCTCCTCGTCCCGTCCAGGGGCCAGACATGGAGGTTCCAGAGGTCTGGCCTGGGATGCCATAACGTGCCCTTCCCCTGGGAAAGCAGGTCCTTCGTCAGGGGAATCGGCCAGGGGGGAGCTGTCGTCAAGAGCATTAGCTCCGAGAACCAAGTCTGGTTGGGCCAGTATGGCGCAACTAGTACGCTTGATGCTCCTCTTCCCTGACCTTGCACAGGGTCTGTGCAATGAGGCTCACTGGGGGGAAGGCGTACTTCCGCTTGTCCCACGGCCAGCTGTGCGCTAGAGCATCCGTGCCGAGGGGGGCCTCGGACGGGGAGTATCCTAGCGGGTAATGGGTGGTGTCCAGGGAGGTGAACAGGTCTACCTGAGCCCGCCCGAACTGTACCCAATGAGCTAGATTGCGCGGGGGTGGAGTCGCCACTCTCTGCAAGGCGTCAACTGACGAGAGAGCGCATCGCGCCTCGTGACCTGTCCGAGAGGGACCCCCGTCCGTAGAAAGGTCATTGAAGACCAAGGGTTTTAGGGTGCGTCGGCAGAGAGGCATAATCACCATCCGCCTGTTGCCGGTGTGCCACGCTCTCCAGGGAACTCGACTCTGTAGCCAGTGTTGGAGCGGTCGCATGTGCATCGACCCGAGGGGGACCACCCCCACCGAGGATGCCATGTGCCCAGGAGCCTCTGAAAGTTTCAGGGGGACCGCTGACTGCCTGAAGTGTTTCAGGCAGTTCAACACTGACTGAGCGTGCTCTGAGTCAGTCACGCTGTCATGGAGACAGAGTTGAGTTCCATACCAAGAGAGAGGATGCTCTGCACAGGGGAGAGCTCGCTCTTTTCTCAGTTGACCTGTAGTCCCAATCGATCTAGGCCGAAGCACTAAGTCCCTGTGTGTACATAACACATAAGATCTCGCGAGTGTGTCAAAATGAGCCAGTCGTCGAGATAGTTTAGTACCCGCACGCCTCTCTCCCTGAGGGGAGTGAGGGCGGCTTCCACGATCTTCGTGAAGACTCGTGGGGACAGGGACAGACCGAAAGGAAGGACTCTGTACTGATATGCCTGACCCTCAAAAGCGAACCGTAGGAACGGGCAATGACGAGGGAATTCGAGACATGAAAGTAAGCGTCCTTCAGTTCGATTGCCATGAACCAATCTTGACATCTGATAGATGTCAGGATGCGCTTCTGCGTGAGCATCCTGAACGGCAGCTTGAGTAGGTGCCTGTTCAGGGTACGCAGATCTAGCAACCCCCGCTTTTTTGGGGACGATGATATACGGGCTGTAAACCCGTTGAACATCTCGGCTAGAGGGACGAGCACGATCGCTTCCTCACCAGAGGGGTGGCGACCTCGGCCCGAAGCACGGGAGCATCCTTGCCTCTGACTGAGGTTTGGGAGGATGCCCCGAAACTTGGGCAAGCGTCTGGGGAGTTGGATCACATAGCCGAGACGGAACGTATCCCGTAGTCACCGTGACGGTTTGGGAAGCTCTTGTCAGGCTCCCAGGGACTGAGACAGGGAGGCTAGGGGTACGTTCTGCTTCATCGACCTCCCGGTGGTTCGATGGCTGGCAGTGCAGATCCCTCACCGTGGGGGGGCCCCCGGAGAGGAGATCGGCTCTGCTGTTTTACCTGCCTGGTGATGATGTAGCACAACGCACCGTTGATTGAGAGTGCTTAGGCTGCTGATTATACTCGACATTGGGTCTCGCCGTGACGCAACGTTGAGTTGCCAAACACCGTCATGTAGAAGGTGAGAGCGGCTGTGATAAACACCCAGAGAGAGAGAAAAACTCTTAGAAGTGGGTTGTTGGGACGGGGCAGGAACCGTCCCGGATCGACCAACCAGCGATGGAATGGCTGGGGTCGGGCCCGAAGGTATTCTCAATCTCCCTGGGGTCTTCCCATGAGGGCCGCTTCGGCTTCCGCAGCGGCTGCTGATGGTGTGGTGGTCTCCTCTTCGACGTCTTCTTCCAGGGGGCCGCCTGAGTGGGGGCACCGGAGCCGGAGGGCGTCGAAGAGGACCAGGGCTGCTGGGAAGCAGACGGTGCACTGGATCTCGATGGCCAGAGGGCGGCAGAGTCGCGGCGGGGGAGGATATGCTTGATATCCTCTGTCTGCTCCTTTACTGTCGAGAACTGTGGCTCGACAGTATCACCAAACAGCCCCCCCTTGCAAGATGGGTGCGTCGAGAAAGCGGACTTTCTCGGCATTACTCATCTGTGCAAGGTTCAGCCAGAGGTGTCTCTCCTGGACCACAAGTGTGAACATCGCCCGACCCAGGGCCCGTGCGGTCACCTTGGTCGCCCGTAGAGCGAGGTCGGTGATGGCGCGGAGTTCCTGCATAAGCACTGGGTCGGTCTTACCCTCATGGAGCTCTCTCGTCGCCTTGGCCTGATGGACCTGCAGGATGGCCATAGCGTGGAGAGAGGGGACAGCTTGGCCCGCAGCAAAGTAAACTCTCGACACCTAAGATGCCGAAAAAACCTACATGCTTTGGACGGGAGTCTAGGTCGAGCCCCTGGGGGACATCGACGTATCCTCTAGCTGCCCCACCATCGAGGGAAGAAAGGGCGATGGAACTAGTTGACGTGCACGCGCCGAAGGGGGCATTCCAGGTCGTACTAAGTTCCTCATGCACTTCCGGGAAAACACGGCACTGGGGGCGAGTGCGGCTAGGAGCCCCTCTCAAACCCGAAGTACCATGTATCCAGCTGTGAGCATTGGGAGAGGCAGTGCAGTGCAGGAGGGAGGGAGCTCTGAGGAATCGTCAGCGTCAGATGCCAGTAAGTCACCCTCCGATGCTGCAACGGACATCTCATCATCACGCACTGTTTCCAAATACGTGGTTGAGGAACAAGACGGTGGGACCGTCTCATGGGGAATGGTCAGACGAGCGAGACGAGGTGCGAACGGTCCACGAGCCGGTGGCTGACGGATTAGCGCTCACAGTAATCCTCATATCACCCTCGCTGCTCGCCGTAGCGGATGGCAGGGCCGTAGCCACTGCTGTCACAGAACGGGAAGCAGACGAGGTGGTGGCTGAGTCCCGTGGGAACACAGCCACCTGTGACGCAACGTCTGAATCGTCAACTGCCTGCAGTGCGGGCAGGACGTATCCACAAGGGCTACCCCAGTGTACTGGAAGCAGACCTCGTGTCCCCCTCCTCGATGAGTGTATTGCACCCAGGAGAACAGCGGGACATGCCACGCTGGAGAAATTTGCTCTTTTAGAGAAAAAACTCAAACACTTCTGGAACTGCCGAGACGCCCAGGGGAAGTCGCTGCAGGAAGGGACAGTCCGCTGCACCACGTCGTAAGATTCCAGCAGTAATTCGGCATAGAGTTGAAGTCTCGAAGTCGATCATGTGTGAAGGCTCCGAAGAATAAAAGGTGAATGAATGAAGCACGCCGTCTCCCTTTTATACATGGATATCCGGGGCCGGAGTCCGGCATGCAAATTTCATTCGCCAATTTCATTGGCCTTTTCTAAACTAGTCGGAGTTGATAGGTTCTCAAGAGCGAACCCCATCTGTCGGCTCGACACAACGTCGAGAGACCGACAGAAAGGGAACCAAAGTTATGGTACAGTTGATGTCAGGTTTAAATGTTGGTTGGAAATATGCTATGTAATTGTGATTTTTGCCAGTGATTTCAGAAATATTTGTCTACCCCCATTCAAGTAGATGGATTGTGGTCTTGCTATGACTGAAATAGCTGCCCGGATCATTGCAAACATGGCCGCCAAGTGCAACGACTTCCATAAATGGGCTACATTCCCAATATCTGGCAACACAGTATACTAATAACCTGCACTGTATACTAAGTGCACCTTTAAACAGAAAACTAAATAGGTTCAAATAAATCAAAAACCTGATGTTAAGAGCCTTAAACAGAGAATAGAAAAACACAATAGTTAAAATTAAAATACACCATTTACAGGCATGTGAACTTGATTTCCAGGACTAAATTTAACTAAACTTCCATATATAGAATTCAAGAATAGACTCAAATGATGTATACATTGATGTGTAGTAACTGTAACTGTTTGCAATGCTGTAGCTGATGATCTGCCTGCGACTTTAATTGTCATTTTGGTTTCAGCAGTCGAAACTTGAGTTATTGTTTCTCAGTAAAAGACTGAGCCATAAATTAATCAAACAAAAAAAACATATAGAATACAAAACATGGTCTCCTGAGACAAACTTAAACATGACTAGCACCCCCTTGGCTAAGGGTTGACATGTGTGAGATCTCCAAACTGGAATCAAGTTCCTAAACATCGATGAAGGCTGGAGAGTCCAAACTTTCAGCATGTGGCAGTCTTATCGAAGAGCCCGGGTTTATTGGCCTTGTTCTGGATACAGTGTATTCTTGAAGTTCCACCTCTGGCCAGTGCAGGCGCGCAGGACCAGAGCGTATCCAAAGTAGACGTTAGCTTGCACTATCTCAAGACACCGTCCCGTAGCTCGGTTGATAATCGATTCATTCTTCAGGGAAGACATAAAATCATGTTAGTGACAAAAATGACTTTTTACACTTATATAAAAACAACGAGACCACCTAACCTGTGCAAAGTGCCAAGTTTTCTGGCTTACACTGGAGAATTTCTCACAGTTGAGGAGCTGAGGGTATCTGCTGATTTTATCATCCACTACACAGCGAGTATCTTCGCCAGTGCTTCCCAGAGGACCCAGGAAAAGATAACCCTCTTTAGTGTAGCGGCCCAGCTATAAAACAGGCCACAGAAGCGATGATGTGAATTTATTTAATTCTGTGATTTGGTAATTGGGCCACTGTGTAATTTAGGGCCATTTGGCATCTGAAGCTGATGATACTTGTTTAAGTGATTTTGGCAGTTATGGCTATTTTGCATAATGATAATTTATTATAATTATTCGCTGGGTCAAATTACAGCACCTCTTAGTAAATTGGTCAAGAATGGATTTTGTAATTGTGGCCTCCAGACTGACCCTGCTTGCTTGAATTGCATTCATTTATTGCTTCATATTTTTACCCAACTACATTTTACTAAATTTATGAAGATCTTCAATGGGGCATATAAAGTGCAAATATTATTATTCTGCATACATTTTTTTAGTTTTCTAGACCGTCTCTAATGTAAAGAACAGACTGGAATACATTTCAATGCCGGTCTATGCTTTTTTGTTTTTGTTTTGGTGCCAATAAAATGAAAAGCAAAGAGATGCTTGTTGGTTAAAGTGATAGTTCACCCAAAAATGAAAATTCTGTCATCATTTACTCACCCTCTTATCATTTCAAACCTGTATGACTTTCTTTATTCCGCAGAACACAAAAGAAGATATTTTGAAGAATGTTGGTAAACAAACACCGGCAGCACCCATTCTTCACTTGCATTGGGTTTTGTGTCCATACAATGGAAGTCAATGGAGGTGATGTTGTTCAGATACCAACATTCTTCAAAATATCTTCTTTTGTGTTCTGCAGAAGAAAGTCACACAGGTTTGAAATGACATGAGAGTAAATGATGACAGAATTTACTCACCCTCATGTCAGAATTTTTCTCATTTTTATTGTGGCCAAAATAATTTGGGATTACAATATTATCATAAAATATATCATATGTTTTTAATAAATAATGTTATCAATTAAATTAATCTTTAACTTAGTATTTACCTTTTTTTGGCCGGATAAAAATGTAAGAAGACAGAGGGAGAGTTTGTAACCATTGTGGCTTTTAAACAAAATGTTGAATGGGCACATGACCGCCAGCTACAATGTTGAAGCATCAACCCGATACTGGCACTAAATTAATAAGATATTATAATATGTGTAGTATTAACATAATATCAATAATCACTTATGATATCAATAATCACAATCAAATCTTCTGATTTCAACAAACCTACTACTGACTCCGTAAAAATTCTATACTAAAGTAGTACACAGTCACCCTGATATTTCATTGCTTGGTTGTCAGTGATGAACAAAACACACAAAACTGTGTCATGAAAAAAGTCCCTGCAGTCATAATCTATTTCCTGCAGTCTGTAGAGTGAGTCGGGGTTTGGTGGAGGTCAGGCCTGTGGAGATGTGCGGCTGAGAGGTGTTTGCCTTTACCTGAGGGCCCCAGCCGTGACAGGGGTGAAGAGTTGCTGTGTGGTTTTCTTTTATGCCCTGGTCCACACACAGATGAGTCACATTGGTATTGCGAATCTAGAACAAATTTTAAAAAGGAGTTAAACAACTTTAGGCCATGAACACTTGACATCTTTTTTGACAAGAAAAAGTTGACAAGAGCGCTTTTTTAGTAAAAAGAAAAGCTGGCAGCGTTTGTGCATGAAGGCAGCTCAGCACACAGGATTCATATAGGCAGAGTCTATTTGAATTATAAACAGAGACCGTCTTTGCAAAAACCAACCACATATTTTAAAACTACAGTACTAATTTCTCGCTAGAAATGCAATCGAAAGTTAAGGTTATCACCTTCCTCGCATGTTGTTATGGAAACGACAGGTCTCGCTACTCGCTTGTCATTGGTCAGCTGTCAAAAAAGATGCTTGACGTAGGGCGTTTTCTTCAGAAAAGTTGAACTTTTTTCAACTTAAAAAGGCGCTCGAAGCTGCAGAAAAAGACGCCGGCAGTGGCGTTTAAAAAAGCGCTTGTGACTTTTTTGGACAACACGGTTTACTCCATAGGATTATAATGTAAAACAAATGCTGGCAGCTTCAAAAAAGAAGTCAAGTGTGAACACGGCCTTAGGCTGTTTTTTGTTATGTCACTTTGACACGTTTTTGATAATTCTACTTTTGTTGGAGCTAAATAATGATACAGAGCCACCTTCAATAGATAGATAGTTCACTCAAAAATAAAAATGGGGCCAATGTTATCCACTTACTTCTCCATAAAACAGGGTGTCGTTGTATATCCTCATCTCTGGATAGATATTGTCAAGGTACCACTCAAAGTTTTTGCACTCCAGTTTTTTCCTGAGCTCTACTCTCTGGGAAATATCTCCGTAATCAATTCCATGGTTCTGCAAAGATGAAAAAATGAGTGTGTTTGAAAATGACAAGAAAGGATACGTTGCTGGACTATTGCAATTTGTTCGTATTTACCTTCATTGGGAGATTCCATGCCAAATAGACGTTGGGTTTATACTGGTCCATCCAGACTTCGGCCACACGAAGGGCGTTTCGTCTAGTGTGGAAGGCGATGTTACTGTGGTAAGGCTTTTTTGTTCTAGCAATATGGGCCACTCGGGAACAGGGCAGAACTTCCATGCTGCCTCCACACAACCAAACCTGGCATTTAAAAAAACACCAAAAACGGACGTTTTTAAAACGTATGTTTCACATTAAAGCGGAAGAGATACAGTGGAGAGATACAGGCGGCAGACTAACCCTGATTCCCAGCTCTATATTTTCACCTCCATACACGTCCATTCCTGCATCCAACAGGCCCAGTTCCCCGAAGTATTCCCGGTTTACCGCAAATGAGCAGCCTATCATTGCAGGTGTCCTGAAAAACACTTTTCACACTTAGTATCTGCAATTAGAGCTGTGGAAAATAATTGTTTTCACGATGCATCACGATGCAGATGTAATACGATTCTGCATCGATGCATATAATGAAATAATCGATTCTTAAAAATGTAAATAAAATATAACACCACACATTGTTGTTTGTTAAATATAAAGTACTTTTAAAATATTAATAAAATGGCCTTTGACCGTCGGAGGTAAACAGCACATACGTCAGATGTGCGTATATACAAAGTAGGAGACATTGGACACATTTCGGATTTTACGAAGACGAGAAAGGGTTACTTGATAAAAGGTATGCAGTGTGCAAGAAATGTCTAACCAGGATTAAATACGTTGGAAACACAACAGATATGAGGAATTACATCTCCCGTTTTCACTCAGAGCTAAAGTTACCATTAGCAACTCAGCAAAACAGAGCTGTGCAGCCAACAATAAAGCAATCAATAGAGACAGCTTTACCTCCGAACAGACAAAGATCACACTGCTGCTACAGAATTTTATGTTCATTAGGTTGAAACCTTTTGATAATATATTTACTTTGCAATATAAAGGGGTTTTGTGTTTACATACTGTTACAGACAAGTCAGATTTTTACTGCATTGAGAAATTGGAGGCGGCCGCCTCCGTCAAATGCCGTGCCACCTCAGACTCTCGCCAAAATTATCCAAGAAATGCTGCGTGCATTTAACAGACTGTCATTTGTAACTGCAGTTGCGGCAGGCGCTGTTTCATTATCAGCACACTGAGGCGCTAAAAAGAGTTGCAGAACAAGAGCTAGCTGTGTTTCACGGCTGTTTGTTTTGCATCAAAGTACGTTTAATTTCTTAAATTAACATGACATACATCATTGTACTATCTTTAACTGTGCAGTTGGATCGTTGAATCAGCATATACTGTACACAGCGAGTTCGCCAGTATGAACGCACATTGCGTTCAGAACGACTCGCACACGAATGACTCATTTGAACCGATTCATTTAAACTATTGAACTTTTCAGTCACTAGCGAATATAAGAGATCATTTAAAGTGAACCACAGAGAATGCAAGATGTGAATGAGCTTTGCTCATTTAGTAAGACTGGTTAATTCAGTTGGCTATTGTGAGCTGAAAAGTTAGTTGAAAATGATAAAAAGCTTTATTTGATTAAAAAAACATTTCTGTTTGGTTGAATAAAAGTAATGTTTTATATAACTTAATAATTTTCATTTTCGTCTAATTTTATTAGAACTGTTAATATGTCAAAATCACCTTAGGCCTTCGTGTGTGTGTACAAGATAAGGATGGCACCACCTCCGTCTCATTTTGAGCCAGGAAAAACCCTACAAGTTGTCATGTAATTTGACATTGTTTTGTTTCAAAAGCTGCTAAATAAAAGAAATTGTAAGAGAAAGAGGTTCAATTGTTTGTATATTTTTAATAACAAAAATGGCGGACAAGATGCATCGAATCGTGACCCTCTGAATCGTAATCGAATCGAATCGTGAGGCAGGTGAGGATTCACAGCTCTATCTGCAATGCTACTCTTTTTCTAATATACATAATGATTGAGTTAATGTCTTTTTTAGCCATGTGTTAGGGTCACTTTTAAGCCCATGTTAAAGGGATAGTTCACCCCAAAATTCAAATTCTGTCATCATTTACTCACCCTCTTGTCATTTCAAACCTGTATGACTTACTTTCTTCTGCAGAACACAAAAGAAGATATTTTAAAGAATGTTGTTAACCCTTTAGTGCCTAAAGGGAAAATATGTTGTTTTCAAACATTTTGTTCTTTTGACTGTCAAATTCTAACACAATGTCCTATCATCATGTGCAAGGTATCGTTTTTTTAGGAAAACAACAGTCTTTCAATAAAATAAGGGTTTTCACTATTACTGTATGTTGTGTGTTTGTAAATAGAATTTAAATAGACAAAAATAAAAAAACGTAAATACATTTTTACTGATTTTTATTCAGACATTCTCAAAAAACTAAAGAACGAAAGAATCTAGCACTTCAGACATGAAGAATATACTGTAGTACATGCAAAAAGTCTTTTTAGTGTCACGCATGTACATAGTTTTCATTCAGGAGCCTTTTTTGACACCAGTTCTCCAGGCGTTTTTTTGCACTTTTCACTCCATTCACTCAAATGAATGCATGCAAACACACATGCATACACACAAATACACATGCTTCAACATGCATGCATGCACGCACACAAAGACACTCAGATATACACATGCACTGCGTATGTCCACGCATAACGTTACTTGTGCGCACATACACGCATATAAGAGCACACACGCTCCATACAAATCCAAGCATGTGCATGAAGGCATACGCACATAACACAAGATATGTGAAACTGGTAGTTTGAAACACTAAGTCTAAGCCTATTTTACGAACATTTCTCATGAGACAACATTTACTTACCCCTCCACGTCTGGATCGACACCCACAGCTTATTCTGAATATGCAGACTCTGGGTCAGAAGAGTCTAGCACACCGTCAGTTTCAAGATCAAAAAGTATCTCAAACACCTCTGTATATTTGCTGGGTTCCTGCTGAAAGTGCCCTAGTTATCGGTGATTCTATTGTTCGGAACGTTAACATAGAGGCACCAGCCACCATAGTCAAATGTTTACCGGGAGCCAGAGCGCCTGACATCAAGTCAAATTTAAATGTTCTGGCTAAGGCTAATCGTAAATTCAGTAAGATTGTAATTCACGTCGGCACAAATGATGTTCGACTCCGTCAATCGGAGATCACAAAAGATAACATTAAAGAGGTGTGTGAGCTCGCAAGCAAGATGTCAGACACTGTAATATTCTCTGGCCCCCTCACTGCTTATCTTGGTGATGAGATTTATAGCAGATTATAATACCTAGAATTTACCTAGAATATAGGTAATACCTAGAATTTCAAAATGAAGTGCAGGTGGTAGATCCTTTTCCTATCTAGCGCCTAAACTTTGGAATAGTCTTCCCTGCACTGTCCGGGAGGCAGACACACTCTGTCAGTTTAAATCTAGACTAAAGACGCATCTTTTTAATCTTGCTTACACTACACTTCCATAATATAAATCCTCTGAGGGATTAGGCTGCATTAGTTAGATCAACCGGAACCAAAAACACAACTGATGTACTTGTTGCATCAAAGAGTGCAGAACAGTACTCTACTCTCAGCCAGTCTTGTCTCATTGTTCCAAGGTTACCACAGCGAGCAGGATGCAGTTCATGGCCTGACCTGATGGTAGAGCGGAGAATGGGAAACGGCGACCTGACAAGAGCTGAGATGATAGAGCTGGATAAAGAAGGACGTGGTCACTTGACACGTCTTCACCACAAAATTTCAAATGCTATTATATTATTAATGATAATCTTAAAACTATAATTTACCTTATTAATAAGTTTATTTATTTTATTTAGCCTTGTTGTGCAAGCTCTCTGGAGCTTGTGTAGAGGCAGCAGCTTTTGCCAGAGGGGAACTGGAATCCCCTGGTTGGGCCTGGGTTCTCCTGAGGTTTGTTTTCTCGATTAGATTTTTGGGTTCCTCGCCACCATTTGCATACTGTTCTTTTGCACTATTTGCCTGGCCGGGGGGGCTGCTTTAGAATTAGAATTTTAAAGTTTTAATTAATATTGCATATAGGAATTTATAGTCTGTTATATTTGACCTGTGCTTCTCTCTCCTTTATCTTAAATGTTTGCTCTCACTGTGCGTGTGTGTGTGTGCGTGCGTGTGTGTGTGCATGCGTGTCTGTGTGTGTGCGTACTTGTTTGTGTTCGTGTGTGTGTGTCTATGTGTGTTAGTACATGTGCATATTTTGTGTGTGGAGTGTTTTGTATGTGGGTATGTCTGTCTTCTGTGTTTTCACCTTTTTCTTGTTTTTACAGGTACAACTTTAATTGTTTTGCTTATAGTCAATATGTCTCATGTACAGCTGCTTTGTAACAATGAAAACTGTAAAAAGCGCTATATAAATAAAGTTGAGTTGAGAGTTGAGTTGAGTATATTTCCTCTTCGCCATGTTTCGTTTGCCAATTTTTATTTTATTTTACTTGCTCAAAATCACTCTAATCTGTCGCACTCCGTCACTCCCTGTTCATATCTGCCCTCTACCGCGCTCCACGAAAACTGCAGCAAATGGCTTATGAGACGCAAGTGATTACCGTAATACATACAAGTTCAAAAAGCTCAGTTTGTCTACTTTTAGGAGCAATTCAAAATTTTTTGATAGCGTAAATGGTTGAAGAGTTACGGTTAAATGAACACCGCTTGGTAAAATGCGTCGGCGACAACGCATCCGGCTTTAAAGGGTTAACCGGCACACATTGACTTGCATTGGTTTTGTGTCCATACAATAGAAGTGAATGGGTGCCGGTGCTGTTCAGTAACCCATTCTCTTCTAAATATCTTCTTTTGAGTTCTGCAGAAGAAATAAAGTCATACAAGTTTAAAATAACAAGAGGATGAGTAAATGATGACAGAGTTTTCATTTTTGGGTGAACTATCCCTTTAAGCAATGTTTCCTAACTTTAAAAGCTTTTCAAAACCTTTGTGGTTCTAATGTCTTTAAATATTCATTTGTTTTGTGCAGTGTGGCATAAACTTTCATTGTGCCGTGTTTCAGCATCAACAGGAAAATGTCAAAAAGTAATGGCAAGTGCTCCCCTGTTTTCCTTTCATTTGGTTTCTATGATTGCTTTTGTAGTATGTTTCAGAACACAACCAGAGCAAATGTGTGATATACAAGATGACATTTACATGAATAAACAAGCAGCCATTCAACCCGGCTGCACGTGTGCTATTTAAATGTCTTAATCTTGTAAATATTAAAATAATATGAAAGTCTGTGTAAATATGATACGACGATGTTAACCCAATGTTTACAAATGTACAATGTGAAATCTCAAAACCTGGCAACCCAGGGTTATATCGTAATCCTATGCGGTTTTCAGAAGAAACATCTCAGACTAAGTTAATACTAAATGAAACAAAACTGAGAACTTCATCAAATCCATGAGCTATAAAAGAGCAACCTCTGAGCATTCAAACGTTCCTTACGTTATTCCAGTAACTCCAAACTAATATTCAATATGAAAATGCCAGCAGAATCATACCTGATAGGTGCAGATGTGTCTCCTTCATCCCACCACTGTTTAGGTGGACTAATATACATACACCAGAGTTCCCAGTTATAGCCGTGGCCAGAGTTCTCGTAGCGCTCCAGTTCAAATGTCTCATCCTTAATGTTATCTACGGACGGCAGAATGATCCTCTTATGGTTCTCTTTGATTCTAGACAGAACTGGTTCAGCCCTGGTGGGGGGTTGGAGAGGTTAGATCATTATAAGCAAAACTGTATTACTGCACAGCACAAATAGCATTTCTTGCATCTCTGCTATGGAGTCCTCTCACATCAGCCAATTAGATGGAGTTACATGGAGCATAAAACTGAGCTTTCTTGTTGAGGGAGAGTTGAAGCTGAAGGAAGGTTGGCCTTGTTAACATCAGTTTTGTGGACAGAAATGAATACAGGCATAACTGATCTTAAATGTGATTGGATTATCAAAATTGGTGGTCATTGAAAATGCATGTGGGCAATTCCATGCAAATATAAATCTTAATATGAAAAGTTTTTACCAAAGGATTTCACGATACTGATAGGTCTGATGTCAACGTTTGGTGGTTTAAATACCCATGAAGTCCCTATTAAAGTTTTTAAAACATAGTTTTCCATAGTCTGGTAAGTGAATTGTCCATATTCCTCATTAACGGGAACATAAAACATTAAAATAAAATAACTATATTGTGGTCTATGAAGAGGCATTCCTTATTAGGTATTATTGCTTCTGGTTTGTACATTTTAATTTACAGAAATCCTACAAAGTATGTCGTCTCTCAAAAACGTGTCACATCCATCCTTTTTTAAACTGATATTTTTCTACTGCCTGGCCTCTATCATCAGGGGTTTAGTAAAATACAAACAGATGGTTCAATATATTGTTCAATATATATGAGTGTTTATATTCCACGTTTTGACTGAAAATGTCACATCCATAACTCTAGAATTGCCCATGTGACAAAATTGCATATGTAGATGAGGTCAAAATGAGAATGTCTATATCAGTGATTCTCAACAGGAGGGCCGTAGCCCACAAGGGGGCCCCAGCTGACTTCCAAGGGGGCCTCAGGATGACTAAAAATGTCAAATTAGACAAAATGTACATTGAAATACATTTTAAAACAACCAAAATATTTCTTATCTTGGATTTTAGTGTTTCTTCATTTTATATTGAATAAACACTTTTCCAGTTAATATCAAGCTATGAAATATTTGATAGGGTAGAAGTTTTGAGTTTTTGTGAGCGAGAGAAGGGTCTTTGAATATTGTTCAATACAGTGGGGGGGGGCCTTGGAGTCAAAAAGGTTGAGAACATAATTAGGTATGGTCCAATGTTCTCACCAAGCAGGCGTAAATTCAACATGGGCATCGAAGAACCCAGTCACCTCCCCGGTCGCCACCTTCCAGCCCTCGATGCGAGCACGGATGAGTCCCTCTCTCTTCTGATTTCGTACTATCTTGATAAGACATGGGTAGCGCTTGTTGACATACTCCTCTAGTGGTCCTTTCAGCTGTTCTGTCGTGCATAAATACACAAACACAATCAGCATCAATCAAAAATCTTGTTTCATGATGCCCGATTGCTTTCTCACTGTGCTTCAACCACACCGTAGGGAACAAGTCTTCTGTGCCAAAACTCCATATGCCTTTGTTGTGTGATACAGGGTCCGTACCATCCCCATTTCTTGGAAAGCGTTTGCTTTCCCCACTGTCATCAGTTCGATGAGAAACAACCGGAGAATCACTGACATTATGAGGACAGAAATGGGTGTGTTAGCTGTCTGCCCCCTGATTTCAGCAAATGCAGGCTTTTCCCTTCGTGCTGATGGACGGCTGGCTCTGCGCCACCGGCTCAAGCCAACAATGTGATTGAAACTGTCTCGCCGGGAAGCTTGAACACACACTCTGATACAACAGACAGGCAGAGCTATGAACGACGTGAGAAAAGGATGCCACTTGGCAAGCAATTCGCGGTTATCTGTGTTGACACTCGTATGGTAAAACGCAGCACATTAGTTTACAGATTTCTTTTGACCTTGTTTTCTCCTTTTTACCTATTTTCCAGTCTGGAAGTAAGATTGTAATTGCTAAATAATACAATTTAAAAATCTCACCATCATCACTGTTGTCATCCACTAAGATGATCTCCTTTAAGAGATGAGCTGGAGTGTGATTGACAGCGGAATGGACTGAACGCAGTATGACAGACAACGCCTCATTCACGAAGATGAAGATGATGGAGATCTGCGGTAAGTCACGAGGATAAAAGACCCTCTTGCATCTGCAAAAATACACATACATGGACACATTATTACTGAAACAAAGCACCAAACTCTTGTAAGCATTGGTACACAAGAAGCTCAGACATAAAATGTATTTATAGAACCTTTTTTAGGAACAAAAATATTCAAGTTCCTCTCGTACATCATGAAATTATTCACGTATCATCTGCTCAGACTATAGAAAGACTTGCATTTTTACATTTGGCTGATGCTTTTATCCAAAGTGACTGACAAGCTTTACATTTGATCAATATGGGTATTTTCTCAACCTTTATGCTGCTACAGTAATGCTCTATCCAAGGCCGGATTAACCATATGGGCAACTGGGCAATTGCCCAGGGGCCCACGACCTCTAAAGGGCCCAGGGCGGTGACGCCAATCAACGTGCACTGAGCCGGTCGCGTAACGGCAAGCACCGCTACACAACACAACTCAAAAAATGCAAACATGGAGAAGCTAAGTGGGAGCGCTAAACGGAAATTAAAAAAGGAGAAGGATATCAGGAACGCAGAAAATTTAAAATATATACCGAAAATAGGGAATTTCTTCACGCTAGTAAACGTTAGCAACTGTTCTGCTAAGGCAGCATCCGTCAACGAGGACAGCTCAGCTAGTCAGGACATTTCTTCACTGCCGGCGCTAGCTAATGTTCACAGCCCCGAGAGCGAAGAGCCCCCGGCAGCATCTTCAACCGACGGCCCGGATTCTGCTGCGAGTGCGACCGTTGAGGGAAGCGGTGATGGTCGAGTCTCACCGCCATCTGAGCCGCTCGTCGAGTCTGCGAGCAGCCCCTGTACCTCAACGCCTCTACTCCCTGTGGATCCTGCACTGTGGGGGCCGGTTACAGAGCCGCTCCGTGAAGAGGCGATCTTCCGAGGGCCTGCAGCTTTACAGAAACGGACTGCCAAGTGTCTTGCATCAGTGAGGGAGTCCGGAATTGGGAGTAGGACACGCTCCCTCACCAACGATCTGCTTCATTGCCAGATTATGTAGCATTTCTTTTTGTCTTGTCTAATTGAGAGAAATTGACAGATTTCCAAATGTTTATCTTGCACAAAAATGTTTAACCCTTGCCTGTCTTGTTGAACTGTGATGTGACAGGTTGTTTTCTGTTTTAAAACAAGTTAAAATGAGTTTAGGAGCAGATGATACTGCATTTTATTTATGTTTTCCTTGTGGTGGCTCCATGAAAATGCTGTAAATTGTTTATTGTTGTTGAGAGAAAACAGCAGATTTCAAAATGTTTATATTGCACTATAACTTGATTGTCCTGTTGAATTCTGAGGTGACAGGGTGATTTCTGTTTAAAATGAGCTGAGGACCAAAATGCTACTTGATTCTAGGAGATTATGGATTTTTGTTTGTGTCTTGTCTGTGGACTTCCTCTGTGATGGCTCTATCAATTCAATACATTTGTGTTGGGAGTAGGTGTTGTTAAATAAATATTGGATGCTTTGAAAATGGTTGCTTATTTAATTTTTTTGTGAAAATGGAGGACACTTCCTTCACTCTCTATGTAGTGGGTCAATTTTGCCAGATTATACTGATGCCAATGCGTTTTGTTTTCATAACATCATGAGTGAATGGCATTGACAAGAGAACACTGTGGTGCATTTGTAGTTCTATGAGCATTTGCACATCTGTACATCAAAATGCACTTGATGACAGTTAGTTATTGAAATATTGAGTATATTTACTGTATTACTGTAATTTATTCAGTATTTTGCCAGATTATGGTGATCCTGGGGTCGTGATGATGGGGCCCTTGAATATTGTTGCCCCGGGTACAGTGAAGTGTTAATCTGGCCCTGGCTCTATCAAGTGCTTTATAAACTCATTTCTAAGAAGTGATGTAGCTATAAAAATAGGTTTCTCAGTTATAACAAGGAACTCACTTGCTCGGCCGATAGTCCGGAATAGACCTATCCAGAGAAATTTTGTCACTAAGAAATGCATTGTAGCCATATTTCTCCCTCAAGTATTTGGCCTCCTTTTCTTCCATCGGCAAAAGCGTTGCTGGCAGTCCTCCTCTACCGCGGCCTCCAAAACCCTCGATGAGTCCAAGAGACTTGGACAAACCTGTTGAACATAATTGCCTCAATGAATACAGTGTTGTTACTGTATTAACATGAATCCTAAAAGGCTAAAATATAAATATATGTTTAGTCGTTTGTGATATTAAAGGCATAGTTCACTGAAAAATGAATTCATCCGTCATTTACCCGCTTTCATGTCATTCCAAACAGGAATGACTTTCTTTCTTCTGTAGAACTCAAAAGAAGACATTTTGAGAATGTCGGTATAGCCAAACAACGTCAACTCCTATTGACTTCTATGGTATGGCACAAAACCACTGAAACATGTCTCAAAATATTTTCTTTTTTGTTCCACAGAACAAAGAGTCATACAAGTTTTGAATAATGTGTGGGTGAATAAATGACGACAGGGAACTATCCCTTTAATACAAGCAACAAAGATGGGGTAAACTACATGGGAATACTTCAGATATGTCAAGACATTTAAACGAATCACCGTTGAGTTGTCTGTACACTACATCTTCCAGTGATCCCAGTCTCTTTAAGAGGACATCATGGGAGATGCTGATCTCCTGAGCAGATCCATTGGTGTGCGTCTGTAGTCTTGTGTCGGCAGCCGCTTGCTGAGCTTTGATCGCGCGTAAATTGCACTTGCCCCAAAAAGTGATGAACCCGACCACCGTGAACACATTTAGCACCAGTAAGATTTTCCATCTTCTCATCACAAACGCCATGAAAGATGTTGGTGTCCTGAATCCAGCAAATCGCATCTTGAAAGACACGGATTCAACTCATGATGCAAAACGGAAGCAGACCTCGAAAGCTGAAACGTTCAATGCATCAGTATAACCGTTATACTGAGGCATTGAACGTTATTTCAGCTCGTGAGGTTATACGTAGGTTTTAAAACAATGCTTTTGAATTGTAAACTGGATAAAACAGACAACAAGATAATGAGGATTAAATCAGCAACAAACGTTACGCAAAACACGACTGTTTTTTATAGTAGGCTACATAATATTATTTAGCGAATATAACCATAACAATTTAGCCTACCATTTCGGATTGGTAAAACGCATCCTGCACTTGATATCCTTGCGGGTGCTATCATCCGTATTTGTTGTTTACAGTATTTGTCTTGTTAATAAATATAATTCAACGTATTTACATTTTTACTCAATTTAAGTCAATATCTACACTGGCTGCTTTAAAGAGTCACGGGTTCGTAAACTGCAGATCGTCATAAGGACATGTGCCAGTTCAATAAAAAAGTCCTCAATGACAGCTCCTCCACTGGAAATGTCAGGAGATGATTTATGAGGTCAGGTTTATCTTCTGTCGATTTAGAAAACGTGCGAATTTGCCCTGGATAAGCAGAAGTATGTAAGATCCATCTATCGTTACTTCATCTATGACTCCGCAGACGCAACATCGTCTCGAGCAGGATTCAGCAGCCCTGATCACATCAAATCCAGCGTTCATGGTCAACGGTGTTTCCAAAGCCTCAGTTATGAGTTCTTTTCTCTTTACAGCGTTTATTCAAGAGCAGCCCGCATCATGTGCCTTCCACACGTCTGTTTTCTGCTGTTAAGGTTTCCTGTTAAATCGTTTGGTCCACATAATGCTGGATATAGCGCCTCAGCGGAGACCGATGGGAAACACGGAATGGATGATCGAAGTGGAGCTGATCGATTTTCACTATATTTATGCAGGAAATTTGAAAAGTAGTTGGCGGCTGTTGCATAGATAAAAGATGGAAATCCTCATTTTTTACATCCATACATTTTCTGGTTTTAGTGAATGAAAATCAATGGAGACTAGTGTATTTGAAAACAGTATAAGTTAAAGAGATTTTTACGTCATGTGTCATGAGTCAAAAGCGTAGGTAGTGTTGTAGTCGAGACCACCAAAACCGAGACCAAGACAAGAGGGTGTCGAGACCAAGACAAGACCAAAACTTTGAGGGGCCGAGACCAAGACAAGACCAAGGCAGGCCGAGACCAAGCCGAGACCAAGACCAGCACCCCCAAAATTCATTCAAAAGATCCACAAAACACTAAAAAGTAATAATAAAACAATAATAGAAGTAACTTGGGTGATTTATTGGGCAGAAATGTATGTGTTGGATGTTTTATGTTCCATGTTTTATCACTCACCTACTGTAACATATTTTTTTTTTATGCAGGTAAACATTCCAACAGCTAAACATAACAAAAAAGGTAAATACCCAAGATAAATTTAATTCTGTGACCTTCAACAAAACAAAACAAAACATTCAGTGACTTAATTAGTTTCGTTGCTTTTTTATCTAATCAATAGCAAAATACTGTAGATGTCTGTTGCTCAGAAATGCACAAAAGTTCAGATTTGTTCTAGATTTGTTAGGGACTAGCCAAAATAGAACAAAAACGTGTGTTTAATTGTGTCTGAAACTTAACTCAAGGTTTATTGAATAATTATACAAAATCAACATCACATTAGATAAAAAACAAGATCTCATACAAGTACATGTTTTGCAACCACGTCTCGGATATTGTGGGCCTTTGTGTTGATAGATCCAACTATGAGATATGGCTTGCAGATCTTATAGATCTAAAATTTGAGTCCAGTTTCACTAGATCTCTCCCCGTCAGGAACTTATTAAATCCGGAAATATCAACTCCGTTGTGAGTCAATACTTTAACCCAGGGCTGGATTGGTAATTGGGCATACCGGGCATTTTCCCGGTGGGCCGATGTTCTTTTTGGGCCGAAACGGACGCATGGGCCGGAGAGATGGACGGATTAGAAGCGTTAATCGGGAGCGTATACACGGAACGCGAATGCAATTGCGAATCGGACGTGTATGCAGGAAAGGCAATGACAGAAGCACAACCTACCACTCGCAAACCCTACCACACCCGCCAACCACAACCCCCACTCCCCCAGCCCCCCCCCGTCGACAAAAATGGTGGAGGGCCGAAGCCAGTACATTGAATTGCCAGGGCCAATTTAATGTCCCAGTCCAATTCTGCTTTAACCCAACCACCAGGGAGATACAGAGGTGAAGGGAAGAACAGCAGGCAGGAGACGAAGTTATGTTAAATAAACTGAAAATGATGTATTGAATAATCTTAGTTGTGCTTTAATGCTCAGTCTAGCTCTGTCAAACTTCGTCTGACTAGAAACAGATTCAATAGGTGTTGCTAACCATGCAATATTACAGTATCAAAACATTGTCTCCTGACGTTATTATGAACCTTGAGATGGAGACCATTGGATACTCATATCAGCATAAGAGATAATACAACTCCCAACGAGGTTAAACAATATTGAAAGTAAGGACGAAATGTAAATACAAATAAAAGTGAATAATAAAACAAATGAATTAATACATATGATAAATGAATATATGATAAATGAATAATGTAATAAATGAGATAAATGAAATAGAATAATAAAATGAAATAAAACAAAAACAAGTGTATGTTTCTATCCAGATCTATCAGTATGTATTCATTTCACGAGTTCGCCTTGCAGCTAATGAACTGGGACGAATAGTATGCGTGTTTGGCGTGCTGTCCTGGGGCGAGGGCTCCGAGCTCGGTAATCCTCCTCGAACTCGGAGCACCTGCCCCTTGACCGGGGAGAGGGCCCCGGGCTTGGTGTGTGCTCGGACCCGGATCATACCCCCCGGTGCTCGTGGTGTGGAGTCGGGGTGGAGGAGGGATGTTGCGAAACGTCCAAGAGAAAGGAGGTGAGGTGGCTTGACTACTTATAGGCTGTTAGGATGATTGCTGTGATTGTTTATCGAAAGCCAGCCGAGTTAATTATCTGCACGTGCTCCTCTCGAACCTTGTTAATAAAACATCATTTTGTTGACAGATTTCTTTAAGAGAATCCCCCATTCTTTTCTTACCAGCAGTAAGAGTGACAAAAGTAACAGAAGAATCAAATAAGGAACAAGTGGTGAATGCTTTTAAAGCCAGAAGTTTTACATCCAATCACATGAATAATGTACATAATTTATGTGATGACACATAAATCAGACCAGCAATTTAGTGTCATTTAGTGTCTTGACCGGTCTTGAAATAAAATCCAGAGACCACTAAGTCTGAGACCAAGACAAGACCGAGACCATCAAAAAATGGTATCGAGACCAAGACCGGTCTTTAGTACTACAACACTAGCGTAGGTCATGTACAATGAAGTATATTTAAAATATATTGCTTTAGCTGTCATATTTTTGTAGCTGTCATCTTAAATGTATACATTGGATGAGTGGATTTTTTCTGTGGTTTTCCTTTCTGGTACACCTTTAAAATCCATGAGTTTAGGAAGAAATAGGTCACCCAGATAGCCTGAGGAATTGATGTGCCTGGCTGCATAGCAGTAACTTCTTAGCATGCTCGTGTAATTCCCTCTCCCCGTGTCCACTCCACACACACAACTGCGTCATGCAACCTTTAAGTCCTTCACAGTATAGCTTACTGACATTCCTGTGTCTGATGACTTCATAAACAGGACGTGGCATAATGAGGCTGAAAACAGAGATGAAAGTGTAAGCGAGGATGCAGAATCCAATACATGAAGCTGCACTAAAAATAATCCAGGGGGCCACACCCAAAACAATCAACCTCTGAGTTTGAGTTTGTCATCAGCATGATAACAGTAATGAACCAGACACAAATAATGATAGTTCACCCAAAAAGGGAAGATTCTTTCATCATTTACTCACCCTCATGTCATAGTAATTCTGTATGACTTTCTTTCTTCTGCAGAACACAAAAGAAGATATTTTGATGAATGTTGGTAACCAAACAACATCAGACCCCATTGACGTCCACTGTATGGACACAAAATCACTGAGAAATTTCTCAAAATATCTTCGTCTGTGGTTGAATAATGTGAATGACATAATTTTTATTTTTGGATGAACTTTAAACAGGCACATTGTAGATGAGTAAAAAGATCAGACTCGAGCTTGTGATGGAGACCGAAGAGAATTGTGTAAAAATCGTGACTTTATTTCTCACCTAAACTCATAAATGAGGTCAGGCGGAGAGTGGGTGGTAAACAGGGCAATGAGTTGTGTTCGGGTCACAGAATGAGATGCTGACAGCTGCTACATTTTTTTAAAAGTAAAGTTTAAAGTTAAGTGACGACAGCAGAAGCGTGTGTGGAGGGATGGGAGACAAACAAGAAAAAGATGTAAGAAGTATGAGTATGGAGATGTTAGTGTCGATTCTGGAAAGGGGAATACGAAAATAGTGTTGATTGATGTCAGAAAAGAGGTTGTGAAGAAGGGTATAATGCTTATTGTGTGCAGGGCTGAATCAAGATCTTGTGCTCTTTGACATTATCTGCTTGGTGTCTGCAGAAATTTCTGGGGTTGTTTATAGGATTGTTGTGTTATTAGTAGGTGCATATAAAAAAATACTGGTTGTTTCAACAAATGGTTCGTTTTCTAAGTTAAGTTCAACCAATGATTTGGGTTGTCTGTTTTACCCAACTATGGGTTGTCATGAACGTGGGTGGTGAGGACACGGAGACAATGACAAAGGACCCAAGTGCAGACAGCGGGTAAGGGGTTAACAAGACATTTAATAAAATATAAATACAAAACAAAGACCCACGTGGGGGTAACAAAACAAAACACAAGGGTATAAAACATGACACCAAGGACTAACTACACCTAACCAGACTAAGACAACACTTGAATTAAATACAAAATAACTAAACTACACTGACAAGACAGGAACTCACCACATATGACACACACACGACAGTACAATGATCCAGCACGAGACAGAAGACACAAGGGCATTATAAAGGGGATAAATCAAGAGGGGACAGGTGCAGGACATGAACTAATTAACAAACAATAACGAGGAGACGAAAGGGCGGGAAAAAAGACGCCACACCGGAGAGTGGAAGACCAACAGGGACAAAACGTCACTCTCCACATAAAACAAGAGGTTCTATCATGGTTCTGCCACTAGGCCAAGAAAAGCAAGACAAGGTGGGCAGAACCATGACAGAAGCCCCTCCTTAAGGAGCAGCATCCTGATGCTCCTCAAGGAACAAACAAGACTACACAGACTGTGACATAAAACATAACTATACAAACACGACCAAAAACGTGATACATAGAAAAAAAAAGTCCAAACAAAGCATGGTGCCGGCTGGAAGGCGGCTAGACAGCACATGGCGCCGGCTGGAGGCCGGCTGGACAGTACATGGCGCCGGCTGGATGGCCGGCTGGACACATGGCGCCGGCGGAGGCCGGCTGGACGGACATGGCGCCGGCTGGATGGCCGGCTGGACAGTACATGGCGCGGCTGGATGGCCGCTGGGAGACCAGCTATCACCGGCTGGGCAGGCCTGGATGTCGACATGACAGGACAGGATGTCGGCGGCTGGGCAGCGCTCTCTGGCAGCTGGGCAGCATCTCCGACGGCTGGGCAGCGCTCTCTGGCAGCTGGGCAGCAAACAAGAACAAACACACACAAACAGTCAACTCGACAGGCCTGGGCACCAGCTGGGAGGCCGGCAGGGATCTGCAGCGGGAACAGGACACCGGCGGCCTCAACCCTGGAGGGGAATCCGACGACCTCAACCCTGGAAGGGAGCCCGGCGGTCTCGATCCTGGACGGGGTTCCGGCAGTCTCGACCCCGGAAGGGAGTCCGGCGGTCCCGACTCTGGACTGGAGCCCGGCGGCCTCTACCCTCCAAGGGAGTCCGGCGGATTCAACCCTGGAAGGGAGTCCGGCGGCATCGACCCCTCCCGCTGAGATCCCTCTGTCTGCTGGGTCCAAAAGGGCTGGTTCATTCTGTCATGAACGTGGGTGGTGAGGACACGGAGACAATGACAGAGGACCCAAGTGCAGACAGCGGGTAAGGGGTTAACAAGACATTTAATAAAATATAAATACAAAACAAAGACCCACGTGGGGGTAACAAAACAAAACACAAGGGTATAAAACATGAAACCAAGGACTAACTACACCTAACCAGACTAAGACAACACTTGAATTAAATACAAAATAACTAAACTACACTGACAAGACAGGAACTCACCACATATGACACACACACGACAGTACAATGATCCAGCACGAGACAGAAGACACAAGGGCATTATAAAGGGGATAAATCAAGAGGGGACAGGTGCAGGACAAGAACTAATTAACAAACAATAACGAGGAGACGAAAGGGCGGGAAAAAAGACGCCACACCGGAGAGTGGAAGACCAACAGGGACAAAACGTCACTCTCCACATAAAACAAGAGGTTCTATCATGGTTCTGCCACTAGGCCAAGAAAAGCAAGACAAGGTGGGCAGAACCATGACATGGGTTGACAACAACCCAGCATTTTTATAGTGTAGCGGTTATGAATCAAAAATAAAAACCTTTAGGATGACTAAAAATGTTATGTTGGCCTATATTCATTGTTGCAATAGGCAAAAATCCCTTTAATCATGATCATTTAAATCCTACACTGGAAATTTGTTGAGTCAACTAAAAAAACTTTGTTACCCCGCTGCCTTAAATTTTTTTAAGTTGACAATAAATTTCTTGTTGTATTACCTTACCTTCAAAGTAGAGTCAACCTTTTAAAATTTGTCCTTTTAATGATTTTTCCTAGTTGCATTAAGTATTATTTTCTAGTTCAGACAACAAATGTATTTGTTATTTTAACTTATCAATGAGTTGAGTCAACTTAAGCACATTTGTTACTCCGCTGCCTTAAATTTTTTTGTTAAGATGACAAACATTTTTGCATTGTGTTAACTTGATCGGTACAACATTTTTCCATTAACATTTTAATAGATTTTTTGCAAACAAACAATTCGCTATATATGTCAAGTGGAAATAATACATTGCATACATTACTTGACTTTAAATATAAAACAACATTTTTGCAATCAAACTGACTTCACAAGTTATTTCAATCTGATATTTTACTATTATATTACATAACAAACTAATTTTACTGTTTACTTTCCATTTCAACTGCCTTGTAAAGTCAATTTGGTTGCACTTCAAAATGTAAGGATTTTTTTACCATGCAGAAAAACTAGCACATCAAACTGTATTAAAATATGAATTACAACAACATATAATTACTGTATAATATTCTTAGGAGATTGTGTCTATTTGTCTATTAAATAAACTTGTTCACATGAGATGTGTAAAAACAAACTTGACCACACATTACAACATTTGCAAACGGTATACAAAACCCTTAAGCTTCTATTAAAAAAGTTACTTTTTAGGTAGCAACATGTTGCGGAGACTATGCTCACATGAAGGCCAGCTGCTTCCTCCAATGTTCATAAAGTGTTTTTGCATAGCCTCAAAGGCTTACTTAATGTGTTTGGAGTAGTCAATGTTCACAGCATAAAGTAAACCCATCAGGAGTCCAAAAGCCGTGGGGACATCCGAGATATCAGTAAGAACCTGATATTCTTCAAGAATTGGTGAGATTTCATTTATTTCCTTTGGAAAGACGTCTTCGCGTAGATCCACACTTACAATCAAAATGTCCATGTGAATGCCTCTTAGAAAATCTTCAATTTTATCTGTTGGCTGAAAATACAAAAAGAAAATTAAAGCTGCGAGCAGCGGTGTTCGGGCCCTCGCGGAAAGTGCCACCACAACCCGGTGCAACCACCAGCCGTCGGCCTCAGAAAGAGCGAACGGTGGACAATGCGCATATAGGAAGTTATATTATATAAAGACTTTCATTTATTTACATGTACCAGATTCCCTGCTGCCCAGTTCGTGGCGCAATACCGTAGGTTAATATTGACATATTTAACACGTCTTTCGGGGCATGACTCTTATCAAACATGTTAAGTTTGGAGCAGACTGGACAATGGGTCTCATTCACTAAGCGTGCGTACGCACAAATGTGTGCACGAAACCGGCACATGAGCATTCAAGGTCAAGGTCTAGGCCATTTAGCATTACAAAAAACTTGACGTGAGACTAACAAAATATGATGTTCATCTGATTAAAGCTCTAGGAGGAGTTTGTTAAAGTAGGACACCTGGAAATGGAAAAAACTGCACAGAACGTGCAGTGGAAAGTGAAAATAAATGACTTCACGGTGGGTTTAGAGCATGAGTCCAAGAGATTTCTTTCTTGGTATTGAGATGATAGACAAGTAAGTGCAATCGCTGCACGATTGTGTAAGGAAAACAGTAAATAGTAGGCGATAAAATTTATGCAGGCGAATTATAGTAGGATTTGTTATTTATTTAAATGTGTCACATTCCTTTTTGCCAGCTGGTGGCGCTATTGCTATAAGTGAACACTGACATGGATATATGTTCAGGCCAGGACTATTATCAAACATGTGAAATGTGAGGCTGGTCAGACATTGTGTGTCTGAGTTACTATAGCTTCCTGTTTCATGGCGAAACATCAAACTTTGTCAGGCCGCCACAGACACACCCCTCAACGAAAAGTCAGGAACTTGCAATGTATCGTCACAAAGGTCTGAAGATCATACTAGCCAAATATGATGCTGACCTGTTTGAATCTCTATGAGGAGTCAATCACAGTTTAAAACATGCCACTTCCTGTTTCCTGCAGGTGGCGCTATAACTGTATCTGAATATTACCATGTAGATGTCTTCAGGCCAGGACTTTTATCAAATGTGTGAAGTCTGGGGCCTGTTGGACATTGTAGGCCTGAGTTACTACAACTTCCTGTTCATGGTGAAACGCCAAACTTTGGCAGGCCGCCAGGGTCACGTTCCCCCACGAAAAGTCAGGATCTCCGCAATTTAGCTTCGCAAAGGCCTTAAGATGAGAATTACATGAAAATGATGTTGATCGGATTAAAACTCTAGGAGGAATTTGTTAAATTACGACGCCTGGAAATTGCAAAAAATTACCAAATTGCACAGGAAATTAAAAATAACGGACTTCCTGTTGGGTTTAGAGATATTCTCCAAGAGACTTTTCTTAATGATTCGGTTCTATGAGCCCACCAAATTTGGTGCATGTACGTTTTGCGTAGTGGTCTGGGCAGTTCTAGGTGGCACTAGCGAGCCATTTTGCCACGCCTAATTTTGAAACTCCTATCAGACGTACATTTTCACTATGTTCACTATGTACGACCAGAGACAATCGCTTTTTATCGTATCCCTCAATACACGAGATAAAGAGCAATGGCTATTCATCTGTAACTCGCAATACATGGGCCAGAAAGGGCAGGAAAATAATACTGATAAAACAAATCAAACCAAAATAATACAATACAATCTAACTTACATATGCTTGTTGTAACCCGCACTCAAGGATTTTTACCTTGCATGAGTGAAATAGGTGGCTTTGAATCCATGGCCGCCTAGTGCCAGGGCTTGCCTGCAGGGACTTGGGATTCATCAGCACCACCTGAAGAGATACCTAACCCCATTTTAAACATTTAACATAATGTCTAAATGTAATAACACAGTAGAAACATACCCTTTCTACTGTGTTGCAATGCCGCGTCTTTGGTTGACACGTGCGACAAATTACTTTACACGAACTGCGTCAAAAACATACCCTAAATGCTTCACTTGCTATTCATGGATGTTGCTGAACATTTCTATCGTGAAACACATTAAATGCGTTCCTAATTGCATCGTATGTTGCACTTGTTTAACATTAACAGAATCTCCTCAAACTTCTGTAAACAGCAACTCCCGCCTTCTTTGATTTGATTGGCCATCATAATCATTTTGGCTGACTGAGCTGAGCAAACACGCCAAGCTAGCCTAGTAAACGCGCGGGGTGGTAAGATTAGTTTACAATATAGTTAAAACCATTGTGAAATAATACTAATTAAAAACTCACCGTTAATGCCGACAGAAGAATGTCTGTCAGGGTCACCAAGGCGGGAAACTGAGAGAGACGTGCAGGAGATCCTTGATCTGCTTCAATCTCGCGATACTTGCAGTAAAAACCCGCGAAAATATGATGCAGTTGTTTCAAGAAGCATTTTTTAGTTTAAACAACAATTGTGCTCGTTAATTCAACTTTCACCCTAGTTGAGAACCAAGAAACCTACATTTTCTTGTTGTCTCAACAATTTATAAAAAAAATATTGTGTCTACAAATAAAAATAAGTTGAAACAACTAAAACCGACAATTATGTTTTACAGTGTATTAACTATACTTGTAACACTTTACAATAAGGTTGTATTTCTTAACATTAGCAAATGTGTTAAAAAAATTCTGTCATCATTTACTCACCCTCTTGTCATTTCACACCTGTATGACTTTCTTTCTTCTGCAGAACACAAAAGATGTTCTGAAGAATGTTGTTAACAGCCCCCCATTCACTTGCATTGGTGTGAGAGAAGTGAATGGGGGTGGGTGGGGGCTGTCCTTTTTTACCAACAGTTTTCAAATGATCTTCTTTCGTGTTCCGCAGAAGAAAGAAAGTCATACAGGTTTGAAATGACAAGAGAATGATGACAGAATTTTCATTTTGAAGGTGAACTACTCCTTTAACATGAATTAACAGTAGTCAAAATTGTTTTTCAGCATTTTAATGCCAATGCGATTGTTCATATCATGTGCATTAACTAATGTTAACAGATGCAACTTTTGATTATAAAATGTATTAGTAAATGCTGAAAATAACATGAACTAACAATAAATGATGTAGAAGTATTGTTCATTAGTTCATGATAGCTAATGCAGTAACTAATATTAACAACTACAACCTTATTGTGAAGTGTTAAATAATATACTAAATGAATAACACCATGTTGTGTGTTGCAAAATCAAATAACCCCGCTTCACTGTTAACAATCTTGACATTTATTTGTATATCCTATAGGCTATTCTGTCTATTGTGTTTCAAGTTTGTTCAGCCTGACTGTCACCATAGCCTAAATATGTACAATAATATGCTGTCAGGGCCTGTCTGGGAACAGCTTCAAAATCTGCACCTATTTAAGTATGCCGAGCATGCAGCTCCCTCAGCCATTTGTTGAGTTTGCCTCTTAAATTGCCTACAAACTCAGTTTGCTGACTGTAGTACTCAACGTAAGATACTATTATAGTGCTCTTTGACATTTTAATGTTATCACTGAAAGTATTATGTTTATTATTATTCACTTGATGTGTTTTGACCCAGTTTTAACTGCCTGTCTGCAGCCAGTGGCATTGCTATTAACCTGATATTTTGAAACAGTTATTTTCAGAGACTATTTCACTCGAGTTTACTCTCACATTTTTATAATTTCATTAAAAAAACGGAGAAAATTACTTTAAAATAAGGCAAAACGGTGTCTGATTTTTCCTACTCTGCAGTGGAAATCACACTTATTCTATCTGAAAATGTAACGCACCTGCTGGTTGTTCATCACCTTTTATTGGAAGTCACACATCTGCCGGTTGTCAGGCTGCTTGTTCTCATGCTGTCAGCTTGTGGGAAAGCTTCAGCGCAGCCCTGCATCCTAATCCCAGCATGCTGCATTACTCATATGCTTCTCTGAAGTAAATGATAGATCAATAATTTCATCAATGCCATTTTGCTCTTTTCCTCTTATGGCATAACGCAGCTAAGTGGTAAAAGCTCTTAAACAGCTTTTTTAGAAAGACTACACACACTTAAATTCAAAAAAAGGCTTTGGCTGGATCTGTTACTTAGTCACCAAGTTAATGTTATACCCTAAGGCTTTACGTGAAGATAACAGAACTGCAATTATCCACATCATCTCTTCTCTGAAGTCCTTCATGCTGTTTGGTGAAAGGCTTAGTGTTATGAAGGAATGACATGATTTTTACCAGGAAAAATATAAATGCAAAGATGTTTTAGCCTATTTAGTCACTTTAAGTGATATATGCTCCTATTGTTACTCAATATTTAGATAATGTATTTGTTTAATTTAAAATAAAATTGTAATTAATAATTTGTAATTAATACATTGTGTTTATTAATAATTAATAAATACAATTGAAATTAATAAATAGTAATTAATAATTGTAATATGTTATATATAATTATTTTTTATAAAACTGTGAATACACAGTAATTACTAAATAATATTAAAATAAATAATTAATCTTTGTAATAACAATATATTATGTATGTACTGTGTGAATGTAAGTAATATAGTTATTAAAAATATTAATTGTTATTTATGTTATTATTATTTAGTAATTATTATGAATTGCAATATTTATTATTACAATTTTATCATAAAAATAATTATATATAATATTATATTATTTATAAAATGTACATTAAACATAAATTAGTAATCATCCAAAAATTATTAAATAGAATTGTGTTTTGTTAACAGTATGTGCACTGGCATGTAGTCGTCTTGGTGTTCTGCTGCTTTTTTTATTTCTTGTATACCAATATACCAAGAGTAAAATTAGTTAAAATGAGTGGGGGATTTAAACAATCAAAATAATCTCAACATGACTTCACACATGATTTAAACTAGTTTGTTAAACATGTGTGCATAATATTTAACACATTTTCTGTCATGATTCTGTTGTATTTAGTCTTGTCTAGTTTAGTGTAGTTAGTCTATGTTCCTGTGACCGGTCGTGTTTATACCCTTGTTCTGTTGTTTTACCCCCTCGTGGGTTTTTGTTTTATTTATATTAAATCAGTTTTTGTTAACCCCTCACTTGCTGTCTGCGTCTGGGTTCTCTGCCTTGCACTCACCGTCCCTGACAGAATGATCCAACCACAACAGCACCCAGCAGACAGTCCAGGGTCGAGGCCGCCGTGTTCCCCTCCAGGGTCGAGGCCGCCGTGTTCCCCTCCAGGGTCGAGGCCACCGTGTTCCCCTGCAGGGTCGAGGCCGTCGGGTTCCCTTCCAGGGTCAATGCCGTCGCAGGCATCCAGTCCGGGTCCGCAGCCGCAGGCATCCAGCCCCGTCCAGTCCGGTGCAGCCGGCATTCCAGTCCGGTGCAGCCGGCACCATTGTTTTTGTTCCCCAGCCTTGCCTTTATTTGGACTTCCCCCCTTGGACTCTTGTGTTACTTTATTGTCTTTACAATGTAAGATTTACTCATGTTTCTGTCCTAGTCAGTCTCGTCTTGTCTGTCCCCTTGAGGAACGCCAGGTTGTCGTTCATTAAGGGGGGGGCTTCTGTCATGATTTTCTAGTCTAGTGGCAGGATCATGACAGACCCACATGTTTAGTGTGAGAGAGACATGATATTATGATGTACCATACGCTCTCTCGGGTCTCGTCTTTGTTCCCGCCCCCTCATCTCCTCGTGGGGGTAAAAACAATTTTTGTTTTATTTATATTAAATCAGTTTTTGTTAACCCCTCACCTGCTGTCTGCGTCTGGGTCCTCTGCCTTGCACTCACCGTCCCTGACAATTTTCAAAAGCACCTTTTTTTATATGTGTAACGAGTACAACTTTAACATGTTTTTTCCAGTACATACCCTCAGGTGCCATGAGGAGCATCAGATGTTGTCCTACAGTGCACAAGGGCGTGATGAATATGTAGCCGAGCTTCATAATTGAGAGAGAGAGAAAAAGAGAGTGAGAGAGCACTAATTACAGAGAGTCTTTATCCTCGGCACGTCTCTTGCACGCGTCTCCATGTGTGAAGAGAATGAAAGAGTGCAAGTCGTGGTTTTAGAAAAGCTGAATAAACACACGTCAGATGTCTCTCTCGCAAACGCTGTGATCTTATTTTAATGTCTTGCCTGGAGGACGCGTGTTCAAAGAGTGAGGAGACATTCTGGATTATTGTAAAACAGGCTTCCACTGGTGGGATGTGGAGTCTGTCGCACTTGCTGGCAGAATAAATTATGAGGGGTCCGGGGATTAGAAGAAAGAAACCACATCTGAGCATTTAGAATTCATTATGCAGAATATTTCATGTGCATTGTCTCCATCTCCATATTCTTGTTTCACAATATGAAATAGACTAATAGGGAAAATGGAAAAACGGCAACAGCTATAGACTGTTTCATCGGATGCACGCGCCTGGCCCGAAGTTAACTTCCGGTCTGTGTTTGGTTATATTACCATTTATTATATATTTAATTTACGTTAATATTAAGTTATATTAAACATTTATTGATTAATGTTTATATTAACTGTAACAAATTAATTACCGGAGGTTAAGTTTGGGCCGAAACATTCTATTAATCTCAAAACATGTTGAATACAGAAAATAAATGTAAAAAGTCAAGTCCAGTCCAGTCTTGGCATCACTTGAACTGTTCTCACTTGGAGTTGTATATCTAATAGGCAGATCTTTTAAGGTATCCTGGAAAGGAGCGGTATCTATATCACACCATCACAAAAAATTTTACCTATTATAGGTTCCTCTGGTGAAATGAGTTGCCAGCCTCCACCCGATTGGTTACACCTGCAACCACAGAAACCTTCCAAAAACAGCTGAAGACACACCTCTTCTGTATGCACTTGACTATTACCTAACCTTTAACCCCTGTATGGTGTTTTTGTTACTCAGCCTTTTCAGAGTTCTAGTTTAACAACAGCATTATTTGTTTTTTAAATCATTACAGCCATAAAAATGCTCTTAGCCTCCTTTCGGGTCATCTCTCTGAATGGTATACATCAATACATTTACATTCTGTCAGAATCCCTCTTGCACTGCAAGTAAATACATACATATAAAACTACACCTAGAAATCTAAAACTATTTATTGAAAAATCCTGCTAATAAGTGGGCATCTCATGAAAGGCAACTGTTTTACAAATTAGATTAATACTGCAATGCATGTTGTAACCACAGGGTCGCAGTGTCACATAATGGATACCTAACACCGCCAAATGCACTTTACTAGAATGAAAGACTATGGACAGAAGCATGTTCACATTACATTTATTATTTTTGGAAACACATGCACCATAAACATGCTGAGTTAGATCTGTGGAACGTTTGTATAAAACTGCCGAATTCTTCCCGTATTTTCATTGGCATATTTATGGGATAGTCAGTGTGTATATTAACTAAAAGCTTCTGAGCTTTGTTTTTCAATTCAATGTTAAGATTCCTATGTTTATCCAATACATAGTAGTACAGTACATTGTCTAAGCAATGCTAGATAAAGCACATTAACTAAACAGTCTCTGGTGCTTTAATGCTAAATGGTTACACCTGACATGGCTTTAACAGGTCTGAATAAGTCAAACGTAAAAAAGGCCTTTACAAAAACGATCTGAGGTTTACACATTAAAATAATAAAGTCAGAGAACTCCTGGTTTGATCAGTTTCTATGAAAAAGTAAAACAAGAAGCATATATTCACAATAAAACTCAAAATAAATAAACAATAAAATACAGATTTTCTTAAAAATGTAATAAAAAAAGAGCCCGCAAGCAGAACGTAACAACTGTTCGCCATAGATTTGTATAGAAAATGAGAGCGATCTCTTGGCTTTGTCAATTGGTGTTTATATTAGTGTGAGAAATAAACTGAAGGAATGGTGACTTCCTCATAACAGCATTACCGAACACAGCAGAATAAGGTTACAAACATATCAAAATCTCTATTGCAAATTGTCATTAACTACCCAACAATAGAGGAAAACGAGGTAATGTTAACTTTCACAGTGTACACAAACTAGATAAACTACTACAGAAAAGGACGGTATAGTTCATAAAAGGTCAATTCAGTTTCTCTGATGGTACTGCAGATATTTACATTTACAGTTTTTAGTGTAACTCAGGTTAATATTTTAGAAAGCGTTTGCTATGCATGGCTGTCATTGATGACACAAAAAAGGCTCAGCGCTAAGCCATAAAATATCCAGATGCTTAAATTCATTTAACAAAATTTGATAAACAACAAACCAAACAAAAACAAAGCACAGATATACTTAAAGATCATAAAAATATACAGGCAAACATAGTGTTAGAAAGTGGTGAGCTCAGGAAACCTATGAAAACATTTAGTAGTTGAATCTGTTTCTAAAGGGCACGTTTGTAATATGTCTGGAACATCTTAAAGTAAAAAAAAGCACTCAGCTATTCTATCTAAGTTGACACCGATATTCACCCGTATGGCCAGACGGTTCTACATTAAAATGCTATTTGTTACTCTACAGCTGACAACATCAGCTGACTGTTATAATTCATGGCAAGATCTGTAAAGCAATCTTTCCTCTTTTTGTTAAAAATATAACCAACAACAAATAAAAAAAGTAGTGATAGACTTTTCACAAAATAGTTGATTGTGATCTAAGCTGACTCACTTTAGGAAGTGCTGAAGTGTCACTCTAATGTATAAAATTTAAAAAGTGTATTGGGTTCAAATGTCACTTGGTGCGATGACACTACAAAGATAAACAAAACAAAAAACAATACCTTATGTTCTTATGGCCTTTGAAAGATGCACTAAAAGGCAAATGCTGTAAAAATAAAGTCAACTGTGGAATGTGAGAGCAGCAGTGCATGCAGATAGTCTGGTCCTAAAAAACATTAAGGCACCAGAGGTATTGAAAATCTATTCTCCACCAATAAACTGGTTTGTGTGGTGGGCGTTCTGGCGCAATATGGCTGCTGTAGCATCATCCAGGTGGATGCTGTACATTGGTGGTGGTTGAGGAGATTCCCCCCTCCGATGTTAAGCGCTTTGAGTACCCAGAAAAAGCGTAATATAAATGTAATGAATTATAATTATTATTCAATTGTTTTTTGTTTTGTTTTCGTTTGTTGTCATTAAAAAAAAAAAGATCTTCCAAGTATTCTAAAGGCAGTTTCAGTGAGTGCATACAACAGATCATGGAGGAGATGGGATGGATTGCCTTCATGCTTGAGCACCTGTGATCTTCTGCAACAGAGGAACCTGTGAGGGTACAAGATCTTGTTTTAAAATGGTTTGGGGAGATGAAGTCTAGAAGCTTTATGAGAAGGACAAAGCTACCCCAAAAAAAGATCTGATTATTTATGTCCTCATTATAAAGCAGAATTGAAACTAATTATTCCTTATTTCTGTACTTATATAACATACTGTATTCCACATGTTTCCAATTTCCTAAACATTCAGATTTTTTATGTTTCAGGAAATTAGACCAATTCACATTTCTAATTTCTCAAATTTTTATTTTCCCAATTCTAATATTTCAAAATAAAAACAGGAGAAAAAGGAGATGTTTTGCATGACTATATCTGCCTAAAACATTCCGAAGATGGCTGCCAAATGAGCTGACTCATTTTAAACAGACTTTATAAAATCTTATCCAAAATTCTTTGCAGTTTATTGATGTGCTGAGTTCTGTATTAAATACGTGTCGATTTTTGCTTTTTTACCGGTTGGTTAATATGTAATATGTTTTTTTCTGAATTGCTTCTCCAACAAAAGCCCATCAGACCATTTTCTCATTGAAAAGACCTTGTTTACTTCACAGTTTTAAATGAGTTTTAATCAACAATTGATTTCCTCTCTCACCTTGGACAGGTCCACGCCTGTGAGCGCCTTAACGGACACGGGCAGCTCGGCGAGCAGCCGGTTCACCTCTCCGGTCACGCGGCTGCCCTCCCCACTGAGAATAACAATCTCATTGGTCCTCGCCAGAGGAGCCGCCACCTTACTAGCGATCTGAGGGTGGACAGAGGGTGTGAATTCAAAATGCTTTCAATCAAATCATTGGATATCTACCCTGACACTGCAATGCGGATATCTATCAAGAGATTCAATACAATATTCATTCACTAGTTAAAGGACCAGTGTGTAGTTTTTTGGAGGATCTATTGACAGAAATGCAGTAGAATATACATAACTATGTCTTCAGAGGTGTTACATAATGAAGCGTTATGTTTTTATTATCCTAGAATGAGCTATTTCTGTCTACAAACACCTCGGGTCCCCTTGCATAGAATGTTGTTGACATGTCACCATGTTGTTTCTACAGTAGCCCTAAACAGACGAACTGCTCTACCGACCGAATTTCATAAATATGCTATATCTTTTGGGAAAGAAGCGAAGACGTATTGACATCTTAATCCTTTCTCAGCTTCCACAGTGCTTTAAAGGGGAGGGGTGGAGTGAGCAGCTGGTTGCAATTTACAACCTCACCGCTAGATGCCGCTAAAAATTACACACAGCACCTTTAAAGTAAATACAACAGACAGCAACCCAAAGATTCATCACCTTAGGCAGTGCTTCCAGAACAAGGGCTGTTTGGGCAGCTTCTCCATACTGCTGGTAGGCCTCAGCCTTCAGTCTCATTCTCTCTGCCTCGGCCTTCCCTACGAATGAGATGGAGATGGCCTCTGCCTCACCGACCTTCTTGATCTTCTCGGCCTCTGCCTGGGCATTCAGCACTTTCTTCATCCTGTTCAGTTCAATGAATATATTGCAGTTAATTGTAGTCTGTGTTACAGATCAGATACAGAACAATCCCTTCAAACGCTCTTTTCCGTAATGGGCCTAAAGATTTTTCTTTTGATTTTTTCGTATTTCCATTAATCAATAGATTAGAGCAGTGATCAGCAACAGGCGCCAGCAATAATATCTGGCCCACGCCAGCAGCATTATTTTGATTATTTCGCCCGCAGATGGTTCCGAAATAGATGTCACAATCACGTCTTTAGTGAATTTGCCTTCAAATTAAAAGTACGAGAACGTTTTTGCAGCAATGTTTTATTTTGAAATGAATTGTGAGCTTTTAATTTGAAAAGTTCTGAAAGATATTCTAAGGAGTCTGTCGATCGCTAGACACACTTCTAAAATAGCCGTCATAAAATATGGGGTATGAAAAACTAACAGCGAAGCATAGAAATCGTTTGCAGGGCCTCAGCAACAACACATGAACAATTGAGCAAATTCAGCTTCCCTTTTTTTAAGGTGCCATGCTTCGTCTCGTGGCCCCGTCTAATATTATATTCTTTGCAAACATCGACAACTTCGTTGCAGATAAGACACACCGGCTTTGCATTCACAAAACTAGGTAGGATGAATGCATAGTTGTCGTTCCATTCCTGTTTGTATGCCCTATTTTTGCTGTCAACTTTCCTCTTTAGACTCTTTGATAGTGCCATTTTTTCTCACCATCTAGCTAGCTTTAACGTTAACATCACTCTGCACACGACGTAATAGCGTACCCCCAGCAGGCAAAAAAAAATGCAGTTAAGTACGTGAGGAGTGTAAAAAATAGGCTACGTTAAATAAATATATAACTATTATGTAATATATATAATTATATAATAACTATATTTTTAAAGGTAGGCTATTGTAGTTGCATTTTTCATCAATTCATTTCTTAAATTATCCTTTGACTATGTTCTGGCCCGTCATCTAGCAGCGACTTTGTTTTTTTGGCCCGATGCCAAACTTACTTGCCGACCCCTGGATTAGAGCATTAAAACAGTCACTGTAATATATAATTATGTTTTCACATTAATAAAAAAAGTTTTCTATTACAATATAATATAATATAAATAATAAAGCAAAATATAAATTGTATATTTTCGCAGTGTTATCAGAGATCAATGCAAACATGCTCACTTCTGTCCTTCAGCCAGCTGCTGCATCTTATAAGCTTCAGCCTCGGCAGGACGCTTGACCGTTGCGATCAGCTCCATCTCCGTTCTTTGAATCTCTTTCTCCTCGATGGAGATCTGCTTTTTCCTTTGCACCACTTCGATCTCGATCTCCTCCAGTCGGATCTTCTGCTGCTCTTTAGCAGCCTGCAGTTCATAGGCCAGCTGAGACTCTGCTTTCTGTGTGATGGAGAGACACATGTGTCACATGATCATTTGCTATTCTTGCTGAACAATCAATATTGCACATCATACATATAGCCGTTTATGCTTGCTCACTAACATAGATGGCCAGAAATAAAGACGATGATTCTGAAATTGGTTCAAACCTTGGTGTTTACTTCTTGATTGAAAGAGGCCTTCTGTAGCTCAAGCTCTCGCTTAGAGTCAGCCATTTTAGTGTCTGCCAAGAACTTGACATCCATCATCTCTTTCTTGCACTCCGCTTCCTACCCAGGATACACAGAAGTTAATGAACTCTAATGGATAATGCATCGGCTTAATGAGAGAAAAGCCGCAATTTCTCACTCTGATCCCAGCATCCCTCTCTGCCTCGGCCACTCCGA
The DNA here is from genome assembly GCF_024868665.1 of Triplophysa rosa. Lineage (NCBI taxonomy): Eukaryota > Metazoa > Chordata > Actinopteri > Cypriniformes > Nemacheilidae > Triplophysa > Triplophysa rosa. The sequence continues at coordinate 10,539,666 of NC_079903.1, read as the reverse complement.
TGTCTGCGTCCCTTTGAACAGCTGCTGTTTGCGTTTTGCCAAGAGAGCTCAGGTAGTCCAGTTTATCATAGACATCCTGTGAAGAAACACTAGCTTTAGGTTTTTGTTTGTTTAGTTGTTTTACCTGGGGGGACTTTATTAAATAATATGCAAAATGCATTTTAATGGTCATTGAAAACACACATGGTTGGAAATTCTCCCTCATGGCCTTCACTATACTAACTTTAATAGTGAAGCTGAGGATCTCAATGCCCATCCGACCCACATCAGGAGCTGCTACCTCCCTCACCAGCTGGGCAAACTGATCTCTGTCCTGATAAATCTGCTCCACGGTTAAGGTGCCTGTTGTTGAAAAGGCAACACAACATTAGTCTATGAATCACATGATTCTTTTTATTATAATTATTAGTGATCTATTAACCTAAGATTGAACGTAAATGTCCCTCCAGGGTTTGAAGGACGACAGCCTTGATTTCCATGACAGACTTTCCCAGAAATTGCTCACAGGCAACAGCCAACAAGTCCTGGTCGGTCATAACCTTGATCTGACAAAACACAAAGCAACCATTAAAGCGTATATATATCGTGAACAACAACATGTTTCTTTTCAAGTCTCATATTCAAAAATAATGGTACGATAAATACAATAAGCTAAGGCTATACCATAAGATAAGGCTATTATTTTGGTGGGTATGTAACTTGTAATAAAAGTAACCTGTGGAGAAGCAGAACAAAAGTGTGACTGTGGGGTAGCACATGTAGCTCTGTAGCCTTTATGATAGATCCAAGGGTCAATAGTGAACAAGTCTATTTCAACAAAATCCTACGCAGCAGATTTAAGCATGAATTGCTTTTAAACAATATAATGTCACAAGCTAACGCAAAGATTTGGGAGTGTGAAAGGATGGGGGTGTGAAAACTATATTGGACTCAACAGTAAACCTACAACCTAAAGTCTTAAAGCTACAGAAAAAAATGGCTTGTCACAATCGCCCTGACATATTTGTGCGTTTACGATCAACCACATGACAGGAATTTAAATACGTGTTTTAAAAATAAATGTGCTGTAGGATGACTGTGAATACATGCTTACTTGAGCAACTCCTGTAACTGTGATGGCGACTCCCTCTGCTGTCTCCACATCTTCACATTTGGGCTGCAGTGTCATAATTTCTAGTGTAATTCTGGGATGAAAAACAGTGGGCGAACATGACAGTCAAGCACAAATGAACAGGAAAAACCAGACTTTAATAGCACTGCAGAATCCGAACAATTGGAAAGCTTTAGCTCACAGAAAGTATGCAATCAGACTGCATACTAGAAACACGTTCAATAGAAAAACATGATCATCATGGTTAATCAACTCAGTTGATCAAGAAACTTAAACACTCATAGAGAAATACTACAAAATCGATTTCTGAACAACAATAAACATATAGGACTGAAGTTATCTCTTAAATCTCTGAAGACCTCTATACAGCATGCACACATAAACTTGTTTGACAGCAAACATGAAAAGCATGAAAACACACATTGTTACACTGAACTTTTGACAACTTGTAATGCAGGAAGCATTTGTGGTGGTTTCTTTGGCTGACATTTACCTTTGAGTGTCTGATATAAGCCACCATGCCCACGCCCAGCCGCCCACCACATAGGTCTTCGCATCAGCCCCACAACAGGCACCTGGAGGATTAAACACAATGACACAGACAAGGAATATGATGTTTGAATTGGGTTCAGTGGTGATTTGATATATAACGGTAGCCTACTTCAATGTTGCATGTCATAAAAAGTTGTAATACTAAAGTGCTGTAGTTATTTTTATATATAATTTTTATTCGTTTATTTATTTTTATTAGTTTAATGCTCTACTAGGAAGCATTTAAATACGAGTAAAGAATTAATATCTGTATAAATGTATTTCATAGCTATTGAATATTAAACCACAATCGAGTGCAATTCTACAGTCTCTACAGTATTGCAAACAAACATGCTGAGATTTATACGGGAAATTATTTATTAATGCTATAATCTATCAAATAAATATTTTAACTAAATATAACACGGGTATAAAACGTGTAGCAATTTCTGTATGGAAAATGTATAAATGGTAAAAACGGCTAAAACGTGTGATGAATGAGTCTCGCACGCAAAGGCGGAAGAGGCGTGCTAACGTGAATGTAGCTAGCTAACACACGATTGTTTCACATTATTTATCATACTACTCTCAATAAATGTTATATTCAACATTGATACGGTAATACGGGATTAATGCGAAAACAAATGCATGAAAATGAACAAGCTCCAGCAAACCCACGCACATTTATTATCACGTTACCTGATACTACGAGCGCTTCATTCGGTCCAACAGTCAGGCAGCAACCCATACTTGCATTTAATACAAAATATTAATTCTTCCTTGTGTATTCCTAAATGTTCAAAACGAATTCTCCTACGCCCTAGTGAAAGAATAATGTTTGTCAACACAAGCGACCCTGCCCACCGCAGGAAGGAAGGGAGGGAGGTACGTGATACTGTATGGACTGTGGCTCAAACCTAGTGAACTGACTACATGGACAGCATTTGGGTGCGCGTGTGGTGCCTTAAATGTTATCTACGTAGTTAGCGTTCTAGGTTTGTAGACAAGGACAGTGTGTTGTCATGATTACGGGAAACACCGACTATATTCGTTCACTTATATTGCACTTTAAATGATATCACATTTCATGAGATATCAGAATCTTTATACCTATGTATTCTTGTGAATATATTTTAAAAAGAAAATCCTGCGCCAGTATTTAGTCATTTTTACATCATTTGCAGTAGTGGTTATATGTAACCACTACCATAATATCATGTTAAAAACGTGGTAGTTCTTCTTGTATGTAGTCATCAGTGATTTACATATAATCACTTTTAAATACAACATGTACTCATATTTCGAATACAATAAGCTTTGGTAAACTGTGTGAAATAAATGAATCTTACATCAGTTGATAAGCTCGTGGACGGATAGGGATCGTTAATTTAAATGTCTATTTAAATAATAAAAAATAACCATGCGATTTCAATTCATCTAATTTTCGTGTATTAAGCATAAAAAATACATTAGTCAGGAAATTATGGGCGCAATGTAATTCCAATCCAGTAGGTGGCGCGTTGAAACCAAGTTCCCTTCGCGTTTCTCCGACCTCAGCGAGGAAGACACGTGGGAAAACCTTAGCGCGCATGCGCGGACAGGCTGCAGCAGTGGGCACTGGGCAGTAGCAGTGACTAGACAAGCGCTTAATCGACACAACAAGAGCACAGGTGCCGAATAACCCACCAAAATGCTATTTTAAACAATCGCGCGTCTCATCCCGAAGCCAGAGAGTAAGTTTCACTTTTGACATTTCCGATGTGGTCATTTTTACGCGATTTTAAGAAACTGCGAGCTTAAAGCCGGGCAGTGGCTCGCACAAAGACAGAGGCTATATGCTAGTGGCAGTAGCAAGTGTAGAGCAGAGATCTAAAGACAGGCTGAAATCTCACGCCAGTTACGTTTTACTTTAGCCTTAGCTTGTTGGCTAGGTAGCTGGGAATCTGATGAACACAACAAACCCTCAATGAAGTAGTTGCATGTTATCTAAAGAGTTGATGTGAGGCCAGTGTGCCCCAATGACCCTGTGAGTGTTAATCTCTATTGAGATCATTACTATGCATGTAGCTTGTGGCTAGGCAAAGTTTTGTGGCTATCAGATTTATTGTAGGGTGGATGATGCAGCAAGATGCATATCTTATCACGTTATACTGTACACTTAAAGTGATTCTTGTTTTTCACAAGTGTGTTGATGAAATTGTGTGTTTCAGAATTTTTCTAAGTCTGTTTTAATGTGTGTCAGCTAGAATTTAGTAGTACCAAACATTGCTGGCCAAACTATTTTGTTTAATTTAAAAGCTCTAAACTATTTTGGTTAGATATTAGGCCCAGTTCAAAGGTCTACTGAAGATCACCACCTAAATAAACACACTTCCCCTTATTCCCCCATCATGAAGGTGATGTGAGTAGATAGCTCTGCCCTCTGATTCTTTGCGGATTACAGTTTTAAAGGTATTATATATCTTGGCTTCAGCTGATAACACCTTCTTCACTGAAAAATTAAACCCAGCTCCTGGATGAAAATAGCTGGGGGTTGGGTGCTTGGAACATGTCAGGCTATGTCTCGCCTGCACTTTTTGACACCTGCACATCTCCAATTGGAGGAGTCAGCTGGGAGCGTGTGGCCTGTGGTCGTGTTGCCGCATCCCCTGCCGTGCCCCTGGGCACCTGCCAGGCAGACAGGAGAATGCGTTTGCATTGCACTCCTGACACTTAAACTGCAGGGTGTGCACCATAGGCCCTGACACCAGCTGTTTGAGAGAGCTATTTAAAAAGGTCATGGATGAATGCATGATATTTAAATAAATGGATACAATGAGGCAATTACAGAGATCTATTGCTCCTGCGTTTGATGGATGTTCAGGTAAATTAGCAAGGGTAAGGCCTTTGTATGCTGCCGTGAATGTCGTTTTTCTTGCTGCCGGCAATAAATCATGTTGTTTGTTGACTAACACGGTCTATGCAGTAGTACTTACCTTGTTTGGATCTCGTGGTGTGCTGATTTTCATTCTGCAGATTGCTTGTGATTCCTTTGCTGGTCTTAGATGGTCTAGTTGGTCCCCCCAGTCTGACCAGCTAAAGTATTTCCCAAAACCCAGCTATGACCAGCTTAAGCCAGTTTAATCAGCTTTTTTGTTTCAGCAGGGGTTACTTCGGCTGCTCTGTTGCACCAAACCACCGCTGATTAAACTAGACGTTTTCCCCTAATAATTTATTACCCTCATTAACTCTCATTGTAGCATGTGTTCCATTACACCTGCACATAAAATTAGATCTCTTTAATGTCTCCGTCGATGCTCTCGGAGGAGAAAATAGCTTATGTTTCTTTTTTTACACCATGTATTTTAAGTGATGGATAATTCCATTTTTGTTCCTGACGCGACTGTTTCCTTCGCAGTGTGATGAGGAGCGAGAGTCCAATGTTACATTAGTCTCAGCGTGACATGCTGGCCTGTCTGCCGGTATCAGACCCCTCCCACCAGCTTCTCTCTCACATGCAGATGAACACTGGACTTCAGAAATGTAAGCACTCATTAACATTCTCTGTTTCAACAGACTGAGCTCTGATTAGACTGCATGCTTTGAGTTTCACACAGTATGAATATTTTGACCCAAATCCTTGTTTCACTCCCAGATGTAGGCTGTTTTATTTATTATGTTGATGTACATGGGTGGGCTGAATGAAAATGGGTGTAAAAGAAACAAAAGATGCATTTTATCTAAAAGCGAATGCTCACCCAGACCTGCCTGAAACGCCTCGTGTAACCACACCCCCACAAATCTACGTCAGTTGGTGGTATGATTTGACTAAGACCGCCCAAATGTATACGCAAGTAAGGTGGGCGTACCTGTCAGTACAATTGCTTTGGATCCTGATGTTCCAAATATGGTAAGAGGCGTTACATTTCCGTCACATGCTTGCAGTATTCGACCAATCACTACGCACTGTTAACTGGCCAATCATAGCACACCTCGCTTTTCGGAGCGATGAGCTTTGTAAAAAATCTACGCGTTTCAGAGAGGCGGGGCAAAGAGGAGATACAAACATGCACGGTATGTGGAAAATACAGCGCTTTTGAACCTTAAATTGTGTATACACATTACATTACATATAAAACAAACGATAATATTTGTTTTAGCCGTGTCATATCACCCCTTTAATTTGGACAAAATCACGCAAGCTTACAATTTTTGTTTTTTACAGTGTGAGTTCTTTTGCATTTGAATCTTTTTGCATTTATATCCTGTTTCAGTTGTTTAACTTTTTGTTACTTTTTAGTAAAATGTTAAAGTTTTATGTTTTTTTAAGTTGTCCGACCTGTTTTTGTTATATAATGTAATACGGTGTTAATAGAGAATACCACTATAAAAATTCAAACAATTATTGCCATATTAATTTTTTTACATTTGACAGGTAACATTTTTCATTATTTTGTGTTTGTATTTAGAATTTGTATTTAATTTGATGGACAAGTACAGCTGCTTTATTATATAGCAGAAATAAAAACATATAAAACATTACCGAATGAGCCATGTTCCCACCTTTGATGGTGTGATCTCGCATCATTTGATTAATTTCTATATTAATTCACTAAAGCAACAGTAAACAACCTCGTGACTACACCAAACGTGAACCGCTAGACACATCTGAAACCAAACTGCTCTCTTTATTTGTATGCTGTCTACACTTGAAGTGCTCATCTGTGAAACATTTTTCAGCATAAACTAGTGTTCTGCTGTGTGTTGGTGACCCTATTCTCTGCTGGGGCCTATAAGCCCCACAATTTGTCTAATACCCTTCATTTCATTCTCTTGCTCACAGGGGACACTACACAGAGGAGAAGATCACCACACTATCCTACCCCAGCAGAATTGGATGCCTATGCTAAGAAAGTTGCCAATAATCCACTGACTATAAAAATCTTCCCCAACAGCGTTAAAGTACCTCAGAGAAAGCATATCCGGCGCACCGTGAACGGTCTCGACACCTCCAGCCAGCGCTACAGCCCCTACCCGCCTCAGGTGAACACACGTACGGGCCTATTGGCCATCGTCAAAGTCCCCTTCAAAGGGATTCTCAAGGACATCGAAGGCGGCCGAGCCCGTTTTCTCCCGAAGCTCATCATGAACCCGCACGGCGGGCTTTACGCTAATTCCAGCACTTTAAACGTTCCTCACACTGTTCCACACCTTCAGACTCTGCCTCAATCGCAGGCGCCTTTAGGCCAGAAGAACCTTGCTCACTCTCAGGCCTTGCAGGTGCACTCGCAATCCCTGCAGCAGCAGAAGACCAGTTTACAACCGCAGCAGAGCCTGGCCCATCAAGAGGCCTTGCATCACGCCCTAAACCACCAACAGACTCGCATGCAGCAGCAACAGCAACAGCAGCTGCCAGGCCCACAGGGACTCAGGCATCAGCCTGATATGGCGCAGTCGGTCAACCTGCTGCACCCCCAGGGGTTCTCTCAATCCCAACCCATGCCGCAGGCCACGTGTGCCGGTCCTCCGGCCCCCGGGGTTTTGCAGCCGCCCCTAGCGGGCCTGCAGATCCCACGCAAACTACCCGATGCCGACGCCCCTCCCAATGTGACTGTGTCTACCTCAACCATTCCGCTGTCCATGGCTGCCAGCCTGCACCAGAACCGGCCCAGTGACCTGAGCAGCATCGTCAATCAGATCAACCAATTCTGCCAGGCTCGGGCTGGCATGGGCTCTACCTCCGTGTGTGAAGGACAGATTGCCAACCCCAGCCCTATCAGCCGTAACCAGCTCATCAACGCGAGCTCTCGGGTGTGCACCCATAACCCCGTCGTGGGCCCTCCACCATCTTGCTTTCTCGGAAACTCTGTCAATGCCGGTCCAACCCCTGGGTTACCTCTGCCTGACATCGCTGCGTTGAATCGAATGCCAATCTACCACAATGACATGAAGCAGCACTCTCAGCCCCAGTTACCCCAGCAACATCGCCAACAGGGCCCTTGGGGCCAGCATCAGCTGGCGCACCTTCAACATCTTGCTGAGGGGTCTCATCAGCCCAAGAGAGAGGGCCTGGTCGGGCCCGGGTTCCTCCCAAAGGGCATGAACTACCCACAGGACGTGTGCATGGGTCAACCTTTCAACTTGAAGGCCCCTACTGACAAACCGACGCCGTCTCCTCCGGTCAACGGAATGCCAGTGGCCTTGAGTTATAGTAATGGTCATTACATGCAGCCTCCTTGGAACAGCATCTTGCCCACGCCGAACAGTGACAGCTCAGGGTCTCAAGACCTGGCGGGGCCGTTCCATGGGGGCCTCTCAGGGGCCTCAATAGACTGCACCCCCGGGGCTCAATACCGGTCCGGGGCATCCATCTCCAGTCAGACCAACCTGATGCAGGGCATGGAGTACATGGGAGGTGACTTCCAGCCGCCATGTTTCCGAGCGCAGAATCCAGGCACAATGGCAAAGATGCACAGAGCCTCAGTCAGCAGGGCCACAGATTCAGGTGATAGTAGAAATGTGCATATTCACCACCCAGGTTACAGATGAGCTGCGGCCAGTTAATGCTAGCGTTAGTCAGTGTTAGTTCAGATGTGACCCGGTCCCCCCTTTGCATTTTGTTCTTGGTCTTGCGAGTGATCTACTGAATGTTTCCTGTATGATGATGATTTCTGTGACTACCACAAAACTGAACCCCTATTGTACACCATGTATCCATGTGCCACTTGACGTTTTTATTTTTTTTAATTTTACTAGTTTAGATTTAAATGAGTATATTCTGGAGACATTTAAGGGGTGCCAAAATACTGAAACATTTGGCTGTTTCTTCCATTTAAGCTAACAGCATACATGTACAATGTATAGAGGTTGATTTGACGATTTTCTTTCCTCTCAATGTTTACATATTGTGCTTTTGTAACTAATTCTGAATCGATATGAAAGTGAAAAATTGATACTGGGATATGCACATATGACGAGACTGTTTCTTTTGTCAGACTGTTGAACATTAATCAGGTTAAAGTCTTAGATGGAGTTGTCACACTGTGGCTGTCAAGTCGCGTCGTGTAAAACGTTGATTTTCCCTCAGACGTGTCATCTAACGCTCTATCCTTTGGTTTCATTTATTTGTTTTTCAATATCCTATTAGGGTTCAGACAGAAATTGCTTCGGGACTTGTGCTGTGCCCTAATAGCATAGCTTAGAGTTTTATTTTCTCTCAATTTAATTGTAACTACTTGAATTTCATTGAAGGCGGTGCTGGCAGGCTTCTTACGGTGGACCAATGTTTAACAGACGACCCAAATTTTCTTTTATTGTCCCCATTTGTTAGTTTGGTTGTAAAGATGTCCTTGACCATAATTAGATGATGAAAGCGTGTTGGCATAAGCGCAATATAAGTGAGCACTACGGGTTGGCCTGTGGCTTCACTGGTGTGCTACTGTAACTGAGAGGTGCGATTAGCCTGTGTGAATGGCGTGTGTGCCGGGCCGGATTGGCTCCCTGCTTTTGCTCCATCATTAACACCATACTGCTCTTCCCTGGCGGGATCACTTCCATCTCCGTCACACGCTGTTGTCTGTCAACTGAACCCTACCAATGTGTTTTCCACCCACTGCAGGTTCTTGATGTGTCATGTTCATATTTATTGAAAATAGCTGAAATTCACCGCCGGTGACTGTGTGGCTTTCTTTAAAAATGGGGAAGTAACCTTAACAAAATAGTTTTTTTAAAGCATTAGTTGACCCAAAAGTAAAATGAAAATAGTTAAATTGCCCTGACGTTTTGCTGAATCCATATGCTGTGACACACAAGTCATTTTTTTAAACAGTATGCTTTGTCATACAGTGACAATTTGCAGTGAATGTTTTTCATCAAAAATGCCTTGTTGTCAATATGACTTGTGCTTTTTTTAGTATGTTAGCTTTGTGTAAGGAAAAGATTGAAATGCAATTTATTATTTATTACATTTTTCCTATAGTTAGTGTTTGCGTGCAGATTTAAAAAGAAGTGCATCATGATAAGTTACTACACAGATGAAAACCAATAAAACTTTGAAAGGAAATGATGTTCAATGTTAAATTAGCATCTTCAGTTATGATCTTAAAAGCACCTAGTCAGAAGACTGTCAAGTTTTGTAAAACAATTCTTCACAAATTAGTAACAGCATATGGATTGAAACAACATACGGCTGAATAAACAATGACAGAAATACAATTTTTTGTAATGTTTTATCCATTCAACCTCTGTAGTTGAGACATCCCATGCTCCACATTTTAACTCCCATGAAGAGTTTCTCTCTTTCTCAGGTCTACCTGTGCCTCTTCTCATATTCCCCTCGACTCAAACCCTTACAGGCGTTGAACGAGTCTCTCCACCTTTATCAGTGCAGGTCATCTGTCAGTGGAGCATGTGTATTGTCAGACTCTGGTGTAACGGGTGGAGCAACTGCAGATGAGCAAACCGGTGGAGCTGTGACACCCTGTACCGTAACCTCCCTGTTTGCCCCTCAAAAGCCTTAACTGTTTGATCCTTGAATTGTCCTTGACTATAGGCATGGTGTAGAATATACATTAATATTTAGCTACATTTGTTTTTGTGATACTGTAAACTGGGAGATCAGACTCCCGAAAGGATGATTTTTTTATTTGTATTTAGAATTTTAATGTGTAGTACTGGGCTGTAACAATTGCCACATTCAGACTAAGTCTAGTTATATTTTCCAAAAAGTGTATCTTTGTTTGCAGCAAAACATTTTGAAGTCTTAGATTTTATTTTATGTCATGGGAAAACAGCTCATGCGGCACGTTAAACAAAAACGCGTATGTTATACGACTGGGCTGAACGGCACAGACCTGCGGTTTTCGATACGAGTAGGCCTAGTTTTCACTTTTTGTCACTATACTTTGCCCCACGAAGCTGCTATTTTTATTCCGACTACAAAGTGTTGTGAGGATAGAGTTGAGATCTAATTTATATTATGCCTTTTTTGCAATGCAATATTGTTAATAGCATCAGCGGACGTAATAAGTTATTCCATTCGCCTGTGTCGTTGTAAAGCTTGAACGTTTCGACTTCCTGCATTTCTTTCGTTCCTCATTTCATGCCTTGTTACAGCTCAAGAGTACAAAGTCAGGTTACTCTTTTAATAGTTACTTTCTCTATGTGAAGTGCCTCCTCTGGGCTGACGTGCACCGCGTGTATGTGACCGTCAGGACGGAAAATGGACCGACGCTAGTGCACGTTCCACAGACGTAGTGCACTGCTCACGAACGAGGGACCGATCTACTTTAAAACTACTGATATCGTTCAAAAAACCACATAAATATGAACACAACGTGCTGCTCCAGGTGCAAGATTTGTTTGGATGAGAATAGTTGCTGCTGATTCACTAGTTTAGGTGGCGAGAGCTACGCTGCTTAACTCCCTAGTGTCCTTGAAACATTCGAAGGAATGCTCTAGAAAGGTCTTTTGGAGCACATGCACTCCTGCCCCCATCACCCCATGCCCCTCTCCCTTCTGAAAACAACACAATGGTAGTTTGAAACTACGGGAGTGCGCGTTAGGAGGAGTTGAGTGTGTTTCATCTTGTTCCACCAAAGAACAAAATGTTACTTGAATGGTAGCAGCGTGCACCTGTTTCGTGTAACCGAAAACTGTCATTCCAGATACGCATTTTTTCAGGAACGTGTTGCACAAACATTCCCCTCTAACCAAAATAAAGTTTGAATTGCATTTGCAAAGTGTGTTTGTGTCATCCTTGTACTGTTGGGATTTGACATTGAATACTCATGAATACATTTTATTGTGTGATAATTGTCAGAATGTATATTACATGGTAATATATGGTACATGGTAATGGTTACAACAACGTGGTACTGGCTGTTCTGGGCTTAATAATAATCTTGTCAAGGGGGCTTAGAGGTGTCGAGAAACAAAAAAACACTTTATTTTTACACTGATTACCACCCACAGGACTTTTTGACAGATTTGGCACTTGCGTCTAAACTGAGGTAACCCCAGGGGCGTTTAACTGACACGCCTTTAATTGGCTTTGTACAAAACTGTGCCATCTTCAAAGGATAAAGGCGGAAATCAGGGATTTTTTAACAGAAATGAATACTGCATGGCTGGAAGGATAGTAGCGGGGTGGGCCTTTTTCACTGATACATGTTAGGGGTCTTTGGTGCATCCTGCTTTTGTCTGCAGTTCATTTTTGGACATTAATAAATTGTTTTACATTCTGTAGGATGTTTGTCCAACTTAACTAATTTGACAGCAAGAGAAAATGTGTTGACAAAATAAAAATCAGCTCATTTATGGTGAAGAAAAAGGGCTCCCTGGATTTTCATTAATGATCCTCAGATTTACTACATATGTTCAACAGCTGTTGTACTACAGTACAGTATGTCTGAAAAAAATACATCTTTAAGAATACATGACAAACAATTAAAGTGACAAAAATGAAAATTCTGTCTTCATTAACTCACCCTTGAGTTGTTCCAAATCTGTATACGTTTTTTTGTTCTGTTGAACACAGAGGAAGATATTTGGAAGAATGTCAGTAACTGACAGATCTGGGCCATCATTGACTACCATAGTAGGAAATATTAAAATGGTAGTCGAAGGTGCCTCAGAACTGCTTACTTTCATACATTCCTCAAAATATCTTTTGTGTTCAACAGAACAAAGAAATTACAGTAACATTTTGGTAACATTTTTTCCAAATATTTCTTTGTGTTAAGCCAAATCATTTTTTTAATACAGGTTTGGAACAACATGAATTAATTCATGACAAAATTTTCATTTTTGGGTGAACTATCCCCTTAAGACATTTGGACCGCATTGTTTGCCACGTCACAGTGGTTCAAATAAACAGCAGAGAAATACTTCACCGCATTTCACATTTTTACTTATGACTTGGTGTACAGTACAATAATATTCTTTGACAATAACTAAACGTACTGAGATTCATAAATAAGATTTGAAACATTGCTGTGTACGTGGCATTCATCTGTTCCACCTCTATCTACCGATCAGACAGAAGGACGGCCTGCTGTGAAAGCTTTACTTTTGGATCTTCTGATTTGATGTCAGTTCTGTGGAGGTGCACATGGCGGTAATGAGTGCACTCAAAGTTGCATTTACTGACCATGTGACACTTGTTTTTGTAACGTACCTGTTCACTTTCTCAAATTTCTTCTTTCTGTACAATGTGCTCTGTTTCATCAGGTACAGTAGTACCATATCACAGATGAATACACCCTGGGGAAAAGTGTTCTGTAAAATTAATACATTTTGGAGGTTTGATAAATAGTCTATGTGAAAATTTTTATGGTCATACTTACAGCACCCATTAAAGCAAGACCTGAGCCTATGTTGACAACAGTAGGAATAATATTGAATTTTCCTGCCTGGAAAAGACAACATTTATGTAAGTTTGAGAGCAAATGCACTTACAAATAATGCATCAACCTTTTTTTATTTACTTTATATCTAGTTTTCTACAGTGAAAAGATCAATCAAACGTTATTTGGGTATTTAGTTTACTTTTTGAGCCTGTATTTCACAGGTTTATACAAAACCTTCTGATTAATGTTGATCACAATACGATTTACATTTACATTTAGCAGACGCTTTTTTCCAAAGAGACTTACAAATGAGGTAAACAATAGAAGCAATTGGAACAACATAAGGACAACAAAAAGCATAAGTGCAGTAAAACTGGTCTCATATAGCCTACCACAGTATACAAAGAGATAGAAGTCAGAACTAATTGGTCAGGTGCTGACGGAAGAGAAGTGTTTTCAGCCAATTCTTAAAGATGGCTACAGAATCTGCTGATCTTGTAGCAGCGGGCAGATCATTCCACAAATGTGGGACAGATCCAGAGAAGGTACGTGAGAATGATTTTTTCCCTTTTTGGGATGGCACAACAAGACGTCATTCGTTTGCAGAGCGTAGGGATCTGGCGGGTACATAAATCTGTATTAGTGAGTGAAGATATGGGGGTGCTGAACCAGTGGTGGTCTTGTAGGCCAAGAGCAGAGCTTTGAATTTGATGCGAGTGACTATAGGGAGCCAATGTAATTAATGAAGAGAGGAGTGACGTGTGCTCTCTCAGTTCATTGAAGACCATTCTTGCTGCTGTATTCTGAATCATCTGTAGAGGTTTGGTTGTGTAAACTGGGAGTCCAGCCAGCAGCGTATTGCAATAATCCAGTCTGGACTAGGATTTGTGTAGCATGCTTGGACAGGAAAGGTCTAATTTTCCTAATGTTGTAGAGGATGAATCTACAGGACTGGGTGGTGCTGGCAACATGATCCTTGAAGTTTAGCTGATCATCGATTACCACTCCCAGGTTTCTGGCCACTCTGGAAGGTGTGATGGTTAATGGGCCTAGTTGAATGGAGAGGTTGTGATGAATCTTTGGGTCGGCCAGGATTACAAGCAGTTCTGTTTTTGCAGGGTTAGCTGCAAGTGATGGTCCTTTATCCAGAGCGAAATGTCACTCAGGCATGCTGAAATGCATGCAGAAACAGTCGGATCGTCAGGCTGAAATGACAGGTGGAGTTGTTTATCACTCGCATAGCAGTGAAAGGAAAAGCCATGTTTCCGAATGACAGAACCTAGGGATGTCATGTATATGGAAAAGAGCAACGGTCCAAGCACTGAGCCCTCAGGCACCCCTGTATTGAGATGTTGGGACTCCGAGACCTCACCTCTCCAGGATACTCTAAATGACCTACCTGAGAGGTAAGACTTGAACCATTGTAGCAACATTCCAGAGACACCCATAGCCTTGAGGGTCAACAGGAGGCTGTGGTGGTTAACGCTGTCAAAGGCAGCAGAAAGATCCAGCAGGATGAGTACAGATTATTTTGAGGCAGCTCTTGACAGTCTCAGGGCTTCAATGACAGAGGGCAGTGCAATCTCGATGGAATGACCAATCTTGAAACCAGACTGATTGCTGTCCAAGAGGTTTGTCTGCTTGAGAAAGGAGGAGAGCTGGTTAAATATAAACACGCTCAAGAGTTTTGACAATGAAGGGGAGGAGAGATACCGGTCTGTAGTTATCTAACAGTGCAGGATATAAAGTGGGTTTCTTCAGTAGCAGGGTAATAAGGGCCTCTTTGAAGTAAGGTAAGGTAAACCAAATAAACAAACAAGGCAAGGGGAGCACACTAGGCAAAAGAAACTCACGTGGCACACGAAACTCGGGACATACACATAGTACAAGAAACTCAGGCCGTCACATTGAACAACGAATCCGCACAAGACAGCAAACACACGGGCATTAAATAGGGAGACAGACAAAGGAAGATAACGAGGGGCAGGTGAGGAACATGAGACACGGCAGGAAAGCAATACGGGAAACGAGAGGGGCGGGGCCAATGACGAGACACGAGAAAGCACATGGCATGTCAATGGTAAACAAAACATGAATTTCTCACACTAAACATAAGGGATCTGTCAAGATCCTGCCAATCAACATGGAAATCAAGGACAATGAGGCAGGACCATGACAGAGCCTCCCCCTTAATGAACACCCCCAGGTGTTCACCAAGGGGCCGACAGACGAGACATGACAGACATAGACAGAGACAAGAACCAAGACATCAAGGTAACAAAAATCAGGGGCAGACAAGCGACCATAACCCCCGGGTTGGGGTGTGTCAATAAAAATAACAAACATGGGAGGGGGGTGGGGACAGACAAGAGTTTATGGGTGGCAGTTCAAAAGGGTTGGGACATGGGGGAACAGTCTTTGTCCCTGGGGCGCTCGAGTGGGTGGAGTTCCAGGATACTTGGTGGCGGCCGACTTGGCTGTCGGCCGGACCCGGCTAGGGACCGGCCGGGACTGCCGGACTGGACGGCCGGCAGGAAGGCCGGCTGGAATGCCGGCTGGAACGCAGGCTGCACCGGGCCGGGCACCATACTGGGGACACGACTGGACCCTGGACTGGACACCGGCTGCACCGGGCTGGACCCTGGCTGCACCGGGCTGGGCACAATACTGGGCACACGACTGGACACTAGACTAGCTACCGGGCTGGATACCGGACTGGACACTGGACTGGACGCCGGCTACTGCACCGGCTGGGATATATATATTGATTATATATAGTTTAACCTTCCTACCTTTTCTATCTTCTTTCTACTCTATTCGGACAGTCGAAAAAGCATTTCACTGCATGTCGTACTTTGTATAGTTTTGTATGTGACGAATAAACTTTGAACTTGAACTATCTGGCCACAGATATACAATTTTCTGTTACATTGTCTAGTAATGTTGTCATATAGTTACGTACCGTTCCATAAACAATGATGTCAACATGAATTCCAAACACTTTATACAGATTTCTGTGCACCTCCCCAGCAGCATTTTTAAAATAGCGAGCATATCTGTCGAAAGAAGTTATGCAGTTACAGTCAGTTCTACAGGAACACGGACAGGTGATTACACAGCACTCAAAGTCATTTTGTTGTTCAGTCACCTGAAGTTATATCCAGCTGTGACTGAGCTGGGTGTCGTGCTGGTGTCCAGACTTGTAAAGCTGTATTGAGGATGACACTTTGAATATCCTTTATCAAGATCACACCGCCATTCAATCAGAATTCCAACTGAACCACCCTGTCATTAAATGAATATATGAATAAATAAATGTACAGTAGATGAAATTGTTAATTTTATGGATATACAGTATGTAAAAATTGCGGTTGTCCTTACCAGGACAGCTATATCCTGAAAGTTGTGTCCAGCTTTACGCACAACATCACCGAGTAGAAATATAGGACAGTATGGATGATGAATCGTATCATACAAGCAGCTCTTTAAATACGTTTCATTATTTGTCTCTAGAACATTTGATCTTAAAGAAGAAAATATTTCAGACAAACACAATACTTTGAGAATAAAATGGGTCAGTAAAATAATATTTCTTTAAGCTGTTTACCAGTAGACTTTATACATAATATACATTGTATAAACAGTATACAGCATATAGTTATGTCTTACTTTGAAAAGTTAAACTTGGAAAATCTAATAAAGTTCTTTATATATAAGGTGAAGTTTTCAGCCTTTCCCAGCAGTGGAACCCTAAAAAAAGGGGGGGAGATATGTTTAAGCATTAATGTATGAGAGCCTGAGCTATATTGTTTTGTATGGGTTGTTGAGCTTGATGCTAGGAGAGCAACTAATTTATGTAGTTCAAGAACACGTCGTTTTTATTCATGACAACCTTGCTTTTTCTTCTAACTTCCTTTACCAATTTTCTTTACTGCCATCTAGCGGTTTCAACAAAACGTAGAATTGATGGAAAATGTTCTTACTTCGGTCGCTGGCTGTTTTCAATGGGACACCAGCCATATATTTCACAAATGCCAGTAGAATTTCTCTCCTTTTTCAGACATATGCCAGTCTTAATCCCTAAAGAGAATAACGAATGAATGAATCACAGGAGGTTTACATCACAGCATATCCAGGAGTGTTTTATTTACACAATTGAACATTGAACTTTGTCCTCTCCTCACATAAGGTAATTAAAACATGTGCCATTTATTTACACAAGATACAGTCTTTACAGTTCACACAAACTTTTTTTACTATTTTTACTTTTATTGTTGTTCCTCAGCAAAACATTCTGATGTAAACAGTTTTAAGTAGTTTAAATACCATTTCCGGTCAGAACAGCCTCTCCCTGGGTGCAGTCTTCATTCTTACTGCAAACAGCATCCAGTAAATTAGGGCTCTAAATGAAAACAAGCATTGCTTACAGTAAAAATGACACCTGGACACTTTCCAATTTCAGACACGTAGTTTAGCGAAATAAAGACGAAAAGACAGAAATTGTCCCTACCTCAGAGCAGGTGTCTAATTTTTGGTTTGGGGTCTCTATAAAATTGGTTGTTATGAAAAGGACATGCTCACCCTGGAAACAAAATGAAACGAACTAAGAATAAAGCCAACGAATACACACTTCATTTATTAGAAACACTTTTTAATTTACATTCAGAGCTAAAGAGCAACTCACCTGTTGTGGGATGACATAGTCCTCCGGCCCCCACAGGTGTGCGCCAGTACCTGTTGTATTAGTGAGCGCAACTCCTTTAACTTTTGTCACTACAGAACTCTCAATAGTTTCATCTATGGCCTGATATCCTTTCTTTACCACAAACACCCACCTGTTTACGAAATACACGATTATGACACCAATAAAATAGATGAAGGTATAACGAGTCTTATGGCAAACATTTTTCTCGATGGTCTCAAAACTTTTCATTCAATTACTTTTTTGTTTCATATAAATAACGTCCTTTTAAAAGCACTTTTAAATGCTAAAATCACGTTTTCTCTTACCCGATTAGATATCCAATGACAGTGAGCTGAAATATTCTGTATAAAACTCCGACTTTCTTGTTTTGCGCGACCACATATTTGACAGTTTTATAATAAAACAGAGATTGTAGTGTCATTACTGCTCGTTGAGACACTTATCATGAAGAACAAAGCGATGTATCAAAACGGTTTCGGTTTCGCCTGCTGTAAAGTTTGATTTGCAAATTAGAGCACAGGTGGGATCTAGCCTTCAGCCAACGTTAATGCGCACTTCTGTACTCGATCTACACATTATTACTCACTTCTTTTTTGCTAGTTTTACTCATAAAGGATTTACTACTTGTAAAAAATCATATTATCCTGAAGAACTTTTAATTAGGCCTACCTTAAACTGCTATAATGTATATAGGCTATTGAATTATCTGCATTTATTTTGAACCGCTAGATCGAGTCTATTTCCATAAAAAATAAATCGATTTGAATCGTTTCATTACATTTATCATGCAAAAAAGTGGGGTCCTGAAAAAACTGCTTAGAATTTCTCATGAAGATGTTTCTCATGAAGACCTATATCTAATCTTACATGCATACATATTTTTCTTTTTTCAGTCGGCCTACACAAGCATTACTGTACTTTGATCAGTTCAGAGTAACTGTCATGGACAATGTACTGTGGGTTATAGTTTCTTATTAAAATGATGTGGTTTTATTCTCATTTATTCAATAAACAAGTATAAATAAATTATGTTGAAATAAACCAGTCATTAAATAGTTGAAAATAGTACAGTCAAACTTTACAGTTTTGATCAACATTTAATCACTTGAATTGTCATGGATAAATATAGTGGTATATATTTATGGATTATTTTAGCATTTCCAAATTCTTTAGCATAGCTACAATTGTGGATCAGTTTTAAATCATCTTTGTAAGGGAGATCTCTCTTTGCATGCTTATGTATTTATATAGCCTACATCAAATTTCATTTACTAAATGCCTATATGTGTTTTAGTGTTAGTTTAGTATATGTACAGTATAAACAGCTTTTTCTCATTTCTCATGATTTTTCCTCATGTAAGCATAACTTTGCCCATTGAACGAGTTCTTCATACAGTATCCTCTGGCTCCTTTTCTATGTCGCCATTCCTATGAAGATAAAAAAATAAAAGTTTATTCAAACAGTTACATGTACTACGACATTTCACATATGAAGGACTGTCATTTTGGAAATATAATGCATTACTTAATTAACCAACAGTTCCAGTACAAGAGAAGCATGCATACTTCCATTACATACTTGATCACTGTCTCATATTTTGACACTCTATAAAGACTTCTCCTCTTCATTGTGTACAGTAGTATTATGTCACATAAATAAGCACCCTGGAGAACAAACAATCTGTTAGCAGCTATTAACATTGCAGATGGATGATTTTGACTATGAGATTAGAATTTTTTTTATTATAACTGTTTTTTTTTTAAATTTATGCAATGGCATTGTTTGGTAATTTTATAGCTGCAGTCAAGTGTCGAGTCACGTTATAAAAACAGAGAGCAATGACACATATGGATGTTCATCCTGTGAATATTTGAAGAGTTTGGTTCCAAAATGAGATACATTTGTGGATATAATTTTTTCTAAAATCATGTTTTTTATTGTTATCATGTTTTTATTGTGTTTTATTGTGTTGGTTAGCTGTATTTTTTTAGTTATTATGGCATAAATCAAAACAAACCAACTGCAGTTTAATTGTTATTAATTGAAATGCACAATAAAAAAACATTATTTTTTAAATGTTTTTAAAACGGAGTTATCTCATTTTGGATCCAAACTCTTAATTTACTGTACATACTTACGGCACCCATTAAAGCAAGACTCGAGCCTATTTTGACAATGGTAGGAATAATATCGAATTTTCCTGCCTGTACATAAATACAAAAATCAACAACATCAACAACAATAACAACGATAATAATAATAATATATACAAACAAAAACAGAATATCTGTTACATTTATGTGTATTAAGTATTTAGCATACCATTCCAGAAACCATGATGTCAAAATGAATTCCAAACACAGTATAAAAATGTCTGTATTTCTCTCCATTAGCACCTTTAAAATAGTTAACATATCTGTCAAAACAAAAATGTAACAACAATAATAATAATCTTCATTATAATAATTGTACTCTGTAAAACATATTAAAATAAAATTATTTTAATCTTTTTATTTATCAACATATCACAAATGATTAAAATCAAGGAAATAACTGAAAATAAGTGTAGTTTGCACAATCCTTTACTTTAATTTATATTTTGTTGTTTTGTCGGTGTTCAGTCGTGTAAAGTTGTAGTGAGGATGGCACTCTGAGTCTCCTTTATCAAGATCACACTGCCAGTCAATCAGAATCCCAATTGAGCCACCCTGGCATTACAGGACAGCGTAAGATTGTGCTCTGCTTACATTGCATGCTAGGACAAAACTGAGATGCACCCATAATATATGTGTAAGCAAGTGTATATCACAGTGTATCCTTACCTCTACAGCCATCTCTTGAAAGTTGTGCCCAGCTTTGTGTACAATGTCTCCCAGACGAAAAACAGGACAGTCATGTCCTGTGGTTTCATTATAGGAGCAATTCTTTAAATAGCTTCTGTCAGTTGTCTCTCGAACATTTGATCTGAGAAGAAAAAAAATTGAGACATACACAATGGCATGTTTTAGTGCTCCTTGTTCATTTCTACTTTTAAAAGCTGAGTTGCAGTACCACTGATAAAATATCCATTTGAATTTTGTTGAAAAAACAAATCTTTTCAGACTCTTTTATCAGCTTTCATCAAATGGTCACTAAACGTATGTCAAACCATCAAAAGTTCTTCAAAGTAGTTTTTACCTAAGGTTATTTTGATAAATCATCAAAATGATTAAAGACCTACTGAATTGCCTTGAAATCTACAGCTTTGTTCAATGCATTGATGTAATTTCCTCTGAAAACAGAAAAATATGTATTGACATTTACATTGAGTGGCTCCTGCCTTTTTAAATAGTGGGAGCGGACACTTTTCTCTATATTCTAGAGAAGTGTGATGAGCTGAAGTGTGGAATAATGTCATAAAAACTGTTGGAAGTGAGAGACTGTAATTTCATATTCAACATATTCCTACTAAAAGTATAAAAAACAGAAAACATCAAAATTTAGATTTAATGGGCAGTTTCTTTCTTTTGATTACAATTTCAAAACATTAACATGGTTAACATGGACACATTCATAATTTAACGAACACCAGTTTCAGTAGGATACAAGAGGCAAGGACCTAGAACTTTATATTAATTTTGTGATAGCGTCACCTATAGGTCAAACGTTATAAGCAATTGCATTATGTTGGTTTTTCAACAAATTTTCCTAAAAATTACCCCTGGAATTATGTTAAATTAAATGTATAATTTTAATTATATTGATGTCATATTATAATTATAGACTGGTTCTGCAATAGCTGCTATGACTTTCACTAATAGATTATATACATCAAAGAGAATGTCTTACTTTGAGAAGTCAAACTTGGAAAATCGAATGAAGTTCCTTATGTACAATGTGAAGTTTTCAGCTGCACTCACCATTGGTACGCTAAACAAGAACATACAGTAGGTATTTCTTACAATCTGTAGAAAAACTATAGCACTCTAAAAAATGAAGCAAATGAAGTCAAATGGACTCGAAGCCTTCTTATAACAGTATATTTGTGAATTTTAATGAAACTTTCAAAATAAAATATCTTACTCTGGACGTTTTCTCATTTCAACTGGACACCAGCCATATATTTCACAAGTGCCTTTGGAATTAGTGATGTCACATATGCCAGTCTTTATCCCTAAGGAGGAAAATTAATTTGATCATTTTTAATCAAATTAATCATTTTCGGGGGTTTGATCAGATTTTACTAACACTAAGGTACTATTGTTATACCATTCAAAATCATTTTTCTCCAGAGATGATCAGTCATAAGTCAGATGATAGATAGTGACTGTTATTTGGTGGGATCTCAAGTAAAATTAAAGGAGCTTATATTGTCCTTTCATGCCCTTCAGTTGATTGTAGTTGCTGTAAAGGGCTTGGCATTGTTCTCATTTGTCAATCAATGATGTCATGACAGTCATTTCCTGCTGCTCTGATTATCACATGAACTGAGTGCCTTGACTGAAATCCCACAAAACCCATTGTACATCAGACTTATGTTAAAGTACATCTCTGCAGGAGAACTTTCAACTTTATTATAATTCATACCATTTCCAACAGCAACAGCCTCCCCCTTTCTGCAGTCTTCATCCGAAGCGCACTCACTGTTTGGTATCGATGGGTTCTAAAAAAGTTAATAAGTTGTACAACAAACCCTAAACTTGTTGTGTACACAAGACATCCTTTCCTTGGTTTCAAAATATTCCTTTGTGTAACTGAGCTATCAAAGATGTCCTCAACAGTCATGCATCACTGATTCACACTGGCTACATAAAACATTTGCAACAAAATTGTACATGTGTTCAAATCGACTGTTTTTCAACCACAAAGCCTATGTAACGTAAAAGCCCTGTAATGTTTCACTAACTAGCCCATGATGCACTGTGCATTAGTTTATGCCAAGAAACCACAGGTGCTCTTACATTGTTAATGGTCGGATGAACTAGAGAGCAAAAAGAGTGTGCAACGTATAATTGCTGGATATGAGGGCTGCATTTTAGTAACTAACCCAACCCTCAGAGTAAATCCATTATAATAACAATATTCAATTATATCATGGTCATTTCTAGAGTATATCCAAGTAGATTTGTTGGAGATTACAGTGAATGTGCATGAATTGTTGTTGAAAGAATGGATGTTAATTTTGTTATGTATTTGTTTGTGTATGCTTGCATATCCCAAAAAGATCTGTCTTACCTCTGGACAGTGGCCTAACGTTTGGTTCGGAATCTCTAAAAAATTGGTCATTACAAGTAAAACATGGTCACCCTGTAAACAAAGTTGATCAAATGGCATTATAAATTGATAAGATTGTTATATAGAATTAAAAAATATACACAATGCCATAAAATAACAGCTGTATCTAAAGAACCGTTTTAACTTCTAATGAAAATTTAAGAAACTTTCTGTTGCACAAAAGGTTCTTCGTAGTGAAAAAACGGGTTCTTTGAACTTCACAAAGGTATGTCTTAAAAAGAAATTAAACATTTCATAAAATAAATGTTTCTTATGAGAAACTTTGACCGAATGGTAAGGCTATTTAAGGAACCAAAACAAAAAATTATTTACTATGTTATAGCACCTTTATTTTTAAGAGTGCAAATTGTCACAAATCCCTTGATATATCCACACACAGACCTGTTTGTTACAAGTTTTAATAAAACATGTTAAAGACAATTGTAACACTAACTTTAAAATGTTGATGCCATAATGCAACTCACCTGTTGAGGGACAACATAATCCTCCGGCCCCCAGAGGTCTTGCTCAGCATCTGAAGTATTGACGATCGCAACTCCTCTAACTCTTGTTTTCACAGAGCTCTCAATTGTGTCATCTATCATTTGGTATTTTTTATTTTTCATGAACACCCACCTAAATAATAAATAATGCATGTTTAAACATTTGCCTAATTATCAAACCAATGAAAACTCCTCTTTCATTGCTCACATCGACCAAAGTGTGAAGTTTGACTAAATTAAAGAATTGTTTTCTTTACCCGATTAGATATGCAACGACAACGAGTTGAAATATTCTGTATAAGACTCCGACTGTTCTATTCGTAGTGACAACATATTTGACTGTTTTATAATCAAATAAACACCCCAGTGAAACCATTCCTGCTGCTGCTGCGTTCACACGCCCTGACTAGCCGAGGACACAGGCATCACATCATCATCACAGCAATTTACACGTCACACAATCTATGGTTTTACTTCTACTTATTTTTTTCTAATGATTCACATTTAAAAGGCCACGTTTTCAATTCAAATACTTAAATGTGGAATAAAATAGAATATGTTTAGCTAGCCTACTATTTATTTACAGAATAAATAAAACTTGAGAAACCAACCACTTGAACTTTAAATTAAAGTAAAAGCGGAATCATTCATAATTTTTGATACATTTATTTGAAGTATATTTTTATGAAATTATTATGTTTTTTGATTGTGGACCACTGCTAAATCCAGTGGTCTGTGTCAAAATTAATCAAAAAGTAATATGTTTAAATAAAAATGCAGTCATGGCTAATGAATAATAAACATTTCCGCAGCGGTGGGACTTTTATTTTAAATATTCAACCCTTGTTTTGTAGGAAGTACAAACATATTTCTTCGTACTTCACACTCTCCAGTTTGGTACCATAAGCTTCCTACAAGCTACAGGATTTGGATTTTGTCGCTCAAGAGCAGATTCCCAGTAAAACCAAAATAAAACATGGCGAAATACGAGGAGGTTTCCGTTCATGGTTACGAGGAGTTTTGTAAAGCGGTGTCTGAACGGAAGGGAAAAGACATATTCGCTTACTTTTCTGGAGATAAAGATGAACAGGGCAAGAGCTGGTGTCCAGACTGTGTGAAAGGTACAGATTCAGTTTAAACAGACATACGCCCTTTATGTAACGGGAACACGGTATTTGTTAGCGGTTCTGTTTTTCCTCTTTATGCATTACAGCAGAGCCAGTAGTCAGAAGAGAGATGTCTCATCTTCCAGAAGGATCTGTCTTCATTTACTGTCAAGTAGGAGACAGACCCTAGTAAGTATACAGTACTCACTACTGTAATTTGCCAATGACGTTTGATGTCAGTCCATCGGTTGTCTAATAAGAAATTCTCTGTAGTTACACACACATTCATTTACATTTGTGACCCTGCCTGTGAAAATCCAGCTAAAGTCATATAGTTGTGATTTACTTTTAGCTATTTAAAACCAACCTACATAATGGGAAGATCTTTCTGTGAAAATATAATAAATAATATAATATAATTGAATATAACCAATCCTTTTGTGGCCCCTCAATTATCTCAAATGTATAATCTCATACTTAGAATTTTTAACTAAACCAAAAACATCAAATTCAACAATGCTGAAATATTCTATTGATTTGTAGCCCTATTTCTCTGGCGTTCGATTGCACAGAATTTATAATTCTCTATGTCATAAAATGTCAAAACTGGGGGCTGGCTCCATCTAGGGGACCAGTTTGAGAACCACAAGTCATTTATCTGAAGACTTTACCATTGCATACATTTTTTAATTGCACTGCACACGTTCAGAGCACACCAAACGCTATAAAATACACAAAAAGTTAAAGATTTATTTTTATTCTTGCATATATTTGCGTCTGATATCACTAGATATATGCTTGCTTGACCCTACATGAATTGGTAGATAAAAACATGTTCTCTTCCAATCCTAATGGTTCAGATTCAGAGTCTCTTCAGGGTACAAATATGTTTTATACTTATAGTTTGAAAAACTGTCAACGTTTTGCCATCCAGAGACATACTCTTTTTAACAATGTAACACTATATGCTACGATTACGGTTTATTTATATTTGCTGATGCAAGGTTCTTATGCAAGGTTGATGACAAAATAAAAAATAAAGCCAAGCCACACTTAATACTGGACTGAACATACTTAAACGGAGCAATTTATAACATGACTTCTTTTCAGTGGCAGGTTCAATCATGTTTTATCATGATCATGAATCAGTCATGATTTATTTCATGTTCAAAATGTTGTGACCTACCTAATGACATCATCTCACACATTTGTTACAGTTGTTATAGCATGTTTTGCCTCTAATTCCAGCTAATGGATTATTATAATCAAGATGGAAAATTATAGCTTACATGACTTTAATAATAGAGCCTGTTGCCTAAACTAGTCGTTTTGTATGGGAACAGGACACAGATAGACTCAAGCCACTTTTCAGGATTCTCCTGGTAGTCAGTGTTTTGAAAAAAAGTGCTTTAAATTGAGCAAAATATTGTGTCACTGCTTAAATATTAATGCATCACATTTTTATAATAAGAGAGAATTACATAAATGTTTTGGCCTGGAAGTTTTAAATATTATTTCAGGGGTCACATTAAAAATGTATCCATAGTACTTAATCCCACAATATGCCCAAAAGTAATCAGAATGTGAAAATAAAGATTCATCACATATCTACATTGACTATGATTTTGGCCTTGGCAGCTGGAAGGATCCAAACAATGACTTTAAGAAGACTCTAAAGCTGACGGGTGTACCCACACTACTGTGCTACGGCACGGTAAACATGAATACATTTGATCATTGATATGATATGTCTAAATGCACTATACAGAAAAATGCACATTTAAATCTAGAGCTAAAAAACATCGTTTTATGTTGTTTTTAGCCCCAGAAGCTGGTTGAGGAGGAGTGTTTTAAAGCAGATCTGGTTCGAATGATGTTTACAGAGGATTAGCGTCCTTAGATACTGCTGTACACATGCGAACCGTCCAACTTTTTCAACGATCAATGTGATTCCAGTGCTGTCACTTCAACTGTGTTCTGTGATGTTAATCTTGAATGTTCAGCAAAACTAATTGAGACTCTGGAATTGTGCATTTAGTTTGTCCTGTGTTGATTGTACATGGTTTTAAAGCATTGTGGATGTCAAAACGGTGTGAATCAAAGGGAGCTTTAAACAAACTTTAAAGTGATTTTCAAAAAATATTTGACACTAAGACTGAAGAACTAAAGGAATTAAAGTATGAGCACACATGCATAATGAAAGTGTTTTACAGTCCAGTTATGCACAAAAATATTTAAAGACGAGATATCTGTTTACTATTTCCATTTTACTTGTTTTTGTGTAATCTGAACAAAATAAAATATATTTCAAAAAGAGTATACATATCTGCTTTTGTTTGTTTTAAATGTTACTGTTATATTCAGTGGTAACTGTATGTCGGTATGCCTTTTAAATCATGATATCTGCTTGTATTTGTATACTTGTGCTGATATGTAGCAGAATATTAAGCAATACAGTTTTTCCCTCAGAATGTGGATGTTTATTATACATGATCTGTTTTAGTCAATATAAAGTGATCTTTCACAGGTCTGTATTTACTGGTCTGCCCCACTTCTGCTTTAACTGATAATTCAAGTGTACATGGTATGCATGACATAATTACTGTGACATCACTGGTCTACAATGCTTACATGCAAGCTGACCAGAACCACATACAAATTTGTGTATGAAACCGTTACTTAAAATACTATAATAAATTAAACATCATTACATTAAGAAAGGCTCTGATACATTTTTTCTTAAATATTAAACGAAAAAAGGCTTCTCATGCAATGCAGATCTTAAAGTCAGTTACATTGTTGAACCGACATACTGGGCAGACATGAAAATTATGATGCGTTTCTTTTTAATTGACATCTGACATATGACTGAACGTTTAAAACTAGGTATGTGGAAACTGGAAAAATATATACAAGAATATTCATTTATTTAATTTACATTTTTATTGATTGATTTTATTTTTTAAATGTTTTGGAAAGGATGACTTGGACCAAATAATGATTAAAATGCATCCAATAAGAGCCTAGAATAGAGGGGAACTCATTCAGTACTGGATAATAAAACGTATCAAAAGGTGGCTACCTTTGAAGGTGGCGTAACATAGTTTTGATTTATTTGAGATTTTTGGGTTATATTTTTGTTTTTTCATAGTTTTGGTTCTAAAATAAAAAATAAACAAATAATGAAACGAGCAAGTGTCCGTAGCTTTTGAGCAGTAGGGCATTTCCATGGTAACGCGTTTGTTTTGAGGTGCAATTTCGTCATTTCTCCAGTAGATGTCAGTAAAACGTCACAGCGCGACGCTGCAATGTTACCGAACGTCAGTCTATATAACCGGAGCGCATTCCTGCACACCGCTCACACTGTCACAAACCACGGCCGCTGTCCTCCTAACCCACGCGTCTACTTTACCACGGCCAAAACTGAACAGCAGGGCCTGCGGATCTCCAGCGATCACCTCGGATTTCATTTCAAACAATCTGAACAAACGAACCCGATCAAAATCAGTCCGATTGGATCGCTCAGCAGCGATGTCGGAGTTTCTGGTGGATCTGCTCGGAGAGCGCCTCGTCAACCGGGAGAAAGCCGAGCTGGATGTTCACGCGCTGGGCAGTAAGCTGTCGCTGCTCGGGCTCTACTTCGGCTGCAGTTTGAACGGTCCCTGCAAGCAGTTCAACGCCAGTCTCTGCGAGTTTTACAGCAAGTTTAAGAAATCTTCAGAGCACAAGGACAAATTGGAGCTCGTCTTCATCTCGTCGGATCAGGACCAGAAACAGTGGCAGGACTTCTTGCAGGAAATGACATGGCCGGCGTTGCCTTTTAAAGATAGACACAAAAAGGTAAGAGCTTAGCGATGATAACTTGCACACAAATCCTGCAGGTTTGATGAAGATGACACGAGAGTCAAGATTTGCCCAATGATGTGTTTCTCTTTATAAACGAGGTAAAGTGTGCAGGTATAAGGTACAAAATCAATTAAATCAGATTTACTGTTGTACACTTTACAATTAAATTCAGAGCTAGAATCTATGGAAACTATATTGAACTGAGCTTAAATTTCATTTTAAAGAAGACATTCTGTTCAAGCACCACAATAAATAATCACCTAATGCATTATTCTTCCCAACCCTTCTTATTATATATTTATGGCATCTGTTTATCCTAAGAGAGATTTTTGGTTTTTGCAGTTAGAAAGGCCTGAGGTTGATAAATATAAAAAGAAAAAATGCACAGTTCAGTACAAATCCACACTTTGACTGTGGGTTTTATTATACATACTCAACAGTATTGTGATACAGTTGTAATCCCAGAAAATATTAAAGCACTGGTTATGAGTGGGTGTCCTCTTATTTTTAGCTGAGGGCGCTCAGCTAGTGATTCCTGAACAAGTTAAAACACATCCTTTAAAACCACCATAAACCCCTATAAACCATTACATCAGCTGTCTCAAAATCACGATTTTTTTCAGCAATACCCCTCAAAATGCTGTCTAGTTGGGCAGCTAACTAGCTTTTGAGAATCAGCCAAAACGAAGCTTAGGAGTTGTTCAGGAAGGATCAGTCACATTTAATTACAGAATTACACAATAATCAAGTAATCTAGAAATAATTAGTTTGTTGAATTTCTCTTTTCAGGCTGAATAAAAATCTCTTATAATTCGATCGTTTTATATGTACCCAAGATTTACAATAACACACTAAAATATCTATATGATTCATGTTTTTTTTCTTTAATCACCTTTAAAAACTGAATTTAAAAGTGAATTTATATCAAGATTATTTGTGGCAACTTTTCTCATTTTATGTAAGGTAATTTCATTATTAAAAGCACATTTGGTATTCGGATTTTTAGCAGGCCTGTTTTGTGTCATTTATTAAAAACAAACCTGGAAATTATTACTGCGTCTCGGAGCACTTTTAATTGAGCTATTCTTCTGATTATAGAAATGAGATCTCGTGGTTGTAAATATTTCAGGGTTACAGCTTTGGCATTAGAAATACCCTGTCAAATGTGGGGGGAAAAACATTAAATATGGTAAATAATTAATTGTGTTTGTTATTGTAAAGGCAGGCTCAGCGTTGCATAAATTGCGTATACTGTGTGGTGAGTCGGCTGTTAGAATAAATGTAACACTGCCTCATCTGTAGTGTAACACACAATATCGTTACATTGATATTTTTGTGCAGTGTTGTTTTTTTGAGTTTGCATGTTTTGTTTTAGTGGATACAGTTTGGATCACGCTCAGATTTGCCCCTTGCTGGTATCCATTTTGGTCCACTGCACCAGCCCCACCTCCTGCATGTCTTGGCACGTCTCACTGTCGAGCAGGTGATGGATGTTAAATGGCTTGTACAGTTTTACAATGACATCAATATAAATATTTAAGATAAATCTACATCTGCCACCATGCAAAATGCAGAATGGATTGCATACAGTATTTTTGACAATACAGGGACTGAGAAATGATGTGTTTGCGTAATAGTAACAGAATATTGATTTAGGCATATTTTGCTTGGATTAAGTCTTGGATAACGGTTTTCTTTTATCAGACAAAAATCATGTTCTGTGCAAAAATGCATTTCTCTTTATTCAGAGACAAGAACCTATTTCAATCCAATTCAACTGTTATTTGTTACAGGCCCAAACTACTTTGGGGTTTTGTTTATGCTTTGTTTCATGCACTGACTTAGTTTTGTGCAAACTGTCATGGGTCATGTTTAGAAAGAAGAGATTTTCATCGAATTTGTATATTTTGTCATGCTAGGTACTGTATCCTGGCAATTTCTCATGTTTAAGATTACAAATGTGCCTTAAAATGTTTATATACAGTTAATCACAAGCAATCCATCTGTTCTGTAAACACAATTATAATTGAATGCCAGTATTGTTTTCCGTTTACCCCACAGGGAATTTTACTAATTTGTTTTCTTCTGAAATATGTTTTGTGCATTGTTTGCTGATAATAATTTGCAGGTTTTTTTCCCATTTATAAAACACTTTTCTTTTTGGGTAGAACCATCAAGTTTTAAATATTTTCCAAATGTAATACTTAAAGCAAGGTCATACAGTATATATATATATATATATATATATATATTTTTTTTTAAATATGTATATATTTGCACATATTCACACCAACAGTTTTGTCTCTCTGACATATTATAGCTGTTCCGACCTTTTTTAGCAACACTTTTTTTTTGCCATTGGCAGGATAAAATAAGCCGTAATGTAATATTGAGCCATAAATAATCCTAAACCATTGTAAAATAATGGGATGGTATGTGGATCAAATGTCTTTGATATCTACTTGAGGCTTATTTAGTTTGATGGGAGATGTAAATGACCCGGGCTGAATCAGATAAGTGTGTTTTTCTTGAAGTAATAACATCTCTGGTCCCGCAGAGAGTTGAGCTCTTAAGATTTGAACCGGCCAGTGTCATGTTCCTATTTGCAGTCTCGGCATGAGGAGACCATCTTTCCTCTCTTCATGGGAGACAGAATATAGTGGGATTTGTGTTCACTGAAGGCATTAACTGATGTGTGATGTCAGCCTGCTGCAAAGTCGGGTTGAGGTTGTGGTACCGCAGGGTATGGCTTGTTTCCCCGAGGGACAGAATAGAGATATTTCTGTAATGCTGTGAGATGAGTACGATGAAGATGCTGTTATTCTCAATGGTCTCTTTTAATCTCCTTTGTCACCTGGTGTCATTTCCTCTCTCACGCCGTATGTTCTGCTATCCATCAGCCAGAGATTTCCCTACCCACTCATGCAGAGATAAGCCCTCCACAGTAAAATATGGTCCCTGATGTTTATGTTTTTAACATCCACGCTAACAAAATGTTGTAAGAACGTTTCGCTAACATTTCCATTTAGTTATGAAAACATTTTTTCTAAATGTTTTAGAACAGTTTTGTGTACTGTAAGAATACAATTTTATATGAATGTTTTTATAACATTTTTAGAATGTTCTTTTGATGTTACTGCGAAGCATTTTTTAGTAACTTTGAGACAACTTTTAGAGAACGTTAGCCAAAGCATTACAAGAAGTTTTATTATTTAATGTTTCATAATATACTCACCTTATTGATTTTTGAAACACTCTTTTCTATTGATGTAACAAAGGCGGCATAGGCAGAAATATACTTTTTAATATTTCATAATATTCTTTTTATAAACCAACGTAATCCTCGCTCTGCTGTTCTTTTTAAGAAAATGGCTCTGATTCGACCTCGACAGTGTTCCGACCTCCATCGTCATTGTGTTCATAGTGTCTTTAACCAGTCAAGCGAATCATTTTTGTTTACTGATTTTCCAGTCATGTTCTCTCATTTAAAAAAGTGCAGGGACTTGAGATTTGTATATTTCTTCTATTCCGTCATTTTCCGTGTCTTCCTGTGTGAAAGAGAGGTTGTAGCTGTACAGTATGTGGAGTTGTGTTAGTCGCTGGGCGTCTGCAGGGCATCAAGGGACAGTCTGTGTTGGCAATGCCTTACAAGGACACTTGCATCAGCCGGAGCGGAGAAAGATGCTCGTAAATCAGTTGCTGGCTCTGCCCGGTTACAGCCAAAGACAAAAAGTAAACGTCTGCAGAGAGGCGGTGATCACAGATCCGCGAGATCATCCGCTGGCCCGCTGGCATCTCTGCAGGTTTGGGCGACAGCTGCTCAGAGCTTTTGAGATTGCTAAGGGCTGCTGTCATCAGGGTGTCAGCGATCAGATGAAGAAGCGGGCGATTCCCCATTCATCAAGCGTTTTAGAGCCGTGCCCCTCCACTCGGCTTTGATTTCAGAGCTGGCGGCTAGAAAAAGACAGCCTTATCTGCAGGTGATAATACAGGCTTCTCTATCATTGAGTGGTACATTTGGCTCTGTGTGACGAACACAGATTTTCTCTCTGCTGAGTGACGCCGTGTGCTCATAATGTTGCTCGGTGGGAATCGCTGAAGTCAGGTTGATTTCCATTGACCTGTGAATGACCAGCCAAAATCTGAATTCTTCTTTAGGTTAATTAAAAAAATGCCAGACAGTGTTTTCAAATTGTATTATAATATGTGACTATTTCTTCATTGGAACACCTCTGAAGATATTTTGAGAAATGTCTCCATTGTTTTGTGTCCATACAATGAAATGTCAGTGGAGGACTGTGTTGTTTGGTTGCCATCGTTTCTCAAAATATCTTTTTTTGTGTTCTGCAGAAGAAAGTCAGTCAGGTTTGGAAGGACATGAGGATGAATAAATAGTGAAAGAACTGTCATTTTCCGGTAACCTATACCTTTAACAGGTCCGGGTGGCCTGGGGCCATCCTTCATGCACATGAAAGTCTGTCTTCATTGTACATCAAACTCTTACTTCAAAAGACTAAGGAAAATCCAGTTTTCCGTGTCAATTTGAGCTATAGTAGCGATTACAGGCAGAGAATTACTCTAGCTACATATGCTTGCAATTGTATGCAATATGTGACAAGAGAGATTATTTAAGGAATGTGGGCCTTCAGTTGCTAAAGAGATGCTGGCCGGTCTACAGCAGGGCTCTGCACAGCTTTATAAACACCACGCTTGCCAAATTTAACTCCTTACTTCAGACTACACTTGCACCTCTTTTCAGTCCCATTGTGTTTCTGTCAACAGACGCACTGTAATGTTGTGAATGGTGACAAAAGAAGTGTGGACGTGGTGAGTCCTAGTGGAATACCGACTTCTTAGGTTTTTAGTTACAGATAAAACAGATAAAAATGAGGCGAAAGGACAGCCAGAAGAAAAGGCTTAATCTCTGCCGCTTTTTGAGCAATTTGAGACTGCTCTGTTCCCAGAAGTCTGTGTTAGGAAATAACACAATAGCTGTTGGTCTTTGACCCTGGACAAATCCGTTGTCCGAGTACAAGTTTTGAGCGATAGCGCAGTGTAGCTCGTCTGCACAAAGCCGTTCCTTTTGTTCATTCAGTCCATTTGTCACACTGTCAAGTCGATTTTGGACAGGAACGGGGAAGAACTTCACAGAAACGTGCCGGTCTGGCGCATAGACATCTGCGTTTGCAATCAGATTACCATTTATAATGATTTAATAGGTCAAATTTATGACTTTGTCTGCAGTCTCTAAATAACATTAACTCATCCTGAGAATGTCTGACATTACTGAGAAAGCTACAGTAAATACTATGGGTGGATTATTTCATAGGGAGGCCAAAGGGCAGAAACATACTTTATGCAAGTATGCATACACAGTTGCTTGGTAAATCAAACCTTAGTGCTTAAAGTCCCACTGCATTTGATCGTTTTATCACTTAAAACTCATCTTTAAGCATTAAAATAGCATATGTAAACGTTTTTCCTGCGATGATATTTTCTTCATGCCTTAAAATGACTTGAATAAACTCTACGCCCTTGCTTCATTTAGTATACACGGATTCATGAATATGCAAATTAGTCCCCACCTCCATTCAATTGCACTGATTACAGGTAGATAGATGCCTCATTTGACGTGTGAGCAGTGCGTGCTCGTGTTGCAGAAGCAGGGCTATAAAACTGCAGCGATCGTTTCAATGCCTAGTCTATGTGCCATCCTTACATACTGTATCTACGGCTCAAATCTGTTAACGTGATTGGTTACTGGCTTATGATGTCGTAATCAAAGGCAGTTTCAAACAGCATTTCTTTGGTTAACTGCAGTTTTATGGAGAAAATACTCTGCAATGGTTTAAAATAATAATTTTGCACATGTTTTATCGTAAAGCGTATTAAAAACATCACATAGACATAAAAACATCGCATAGACATAAAAACTTGATTTTCACCACAGAGGGACTTTAAACAGATGAGAGTTACGTTCATATATGGGCCATTAAACTGAAAGTGGTTTTCTGGCAGATCAGAAAACGAAGGTCGACAGTTTAACAAACTTTTACTTGCTCGGCAAAATTCTCTTTGAACTGTTGGCCTGAATGAGAAGCTGACCATGGAAGAGCAAAAAAATCACCTCACAAGTGCCCATGCAGCAATTCTAAAAAATGCATTGCATACTTTAGCATCATTGTTATTAAGTGTGATGGCGCATTTTGAAATGCAACAACGTAAAGGTGCTGTGTGTAATATTTTGGAGGATCTATTGACGGAAATGCAATATAATATACTTATACCATGGTCTGTTTGAATACTGGATTCTGATTGGCTGGAAGGTGTGCATTAAAAGCACGGGTAGCTCCAGTCAGTTTGATTACATTTCAAATTAACTGACAAAATAACCGTCATTTTCACCTGTTTGATCTAAAATGACACTGTAAACATCAATAAAAGCTTTAACTTGGCAAATAACCATGGTATAAGCGGGATAATCCACGGCTAGCCGTCCACTTCGCGTCGGGTGGTTCTTCGCCTCCACGTCGTGCATTAAAATCGTTTAATGCACGGCTAGCCGTGGATTATCCCTTACATAACTATGTATGTGTAACTACGTGTATAAAGACCTTACATAATGAAGTGTTATGTTTTTATGACCTTAGAATGAGCCATTTCTATTTACATACACCGCGGGTCTCCTTGCATGGAATTCACCATGTTGTTTCTACAGTATCTCCTTTCAACAAAGAAGCAAAAACGTGATGACATCTTAGTTCTGTGTCAGCCACCATAGTGCTACGAACGGGAGGGGTGGAGTGAGCTGTTGGTTGCAGTTTGCAACCTCACCGTTAGACTCTAAATTTCATACACTGAACCTTTAAGAAAAGCAACTCTTAAGAAATAGTAAACTGATACTTATGTCCACGTATAGGCCTCAACTTGTTAAAGCTTAAACCACATCCGTCATTAAGGCCATCATTAAAGTAATCCAAATGTCTTCTAAAGCGACTAGTAGCCTCTTGACTAGTTTTCATATGATATTTCATAGTGAGATAAACAATAACCTATGAAATTTGAAGTAACCGATATGCCGCCACATTTCGTCCCACATCGTAACACTGATATGCGCTTGTTTTGTGTAAATTTCACTAAATTGTTTTCTCTCACAAATATTTTTTTCACTTAAGACATTTATTAACTGAAGTCGTTTTTATTACTTTTATGATAGATGGATGGTTGGGTGGATGTGCTTTTTTGGCGCTTCAACATTGATGATACCATATAAAAAGATAAAATAACAGCCTTTTAATATTATCATTTTGTTTATTATTATTCATTTTTGTTTAACAGAAGAATGCCATCTGGGATGTTTATGAGGGTGAGTAGAATTTTTAGGTGAACCATTCCTTTAAAAATGTTATCTCTTGCTAGTCCAGCTGTTAAATCCAACTGTGGTAACATAGCCACAAAACACCAGGAGGAAGTTTAATTTGGTAGACACTCTCATTTTGCCTCATTTTTATTTCTCATGTAACTGCAGAATGTTCAAACCTGGAATGCTTGCTTTGATCGACTCACATTTTCTTCCACAAATATCTTTTTTATTTTATGGTTTTGCTTGTGCTGTTTGTATCAAATTTCGTTATTTTTTTTCTCTGAAAAGAGCTAAGAAACAAAAGATCCTAAGAAACGTGTGCTGTGCGGTCAGTGAAAGTAGTTAAAGCATGAACAATTGGAAGGAACGAGTGAATTAAATGCAAATGAACCAGAAACGTTACCCAAATTATAGTGTCTCCTCATGCATGTCTTTCCTCACACTTTACCTTTTACCTTCATCTCAGCTTGTTTTTGGAAGATCTTAACGCACGTGTGGATTAGTTTGGGCTTCAGAAGGGGCTCTTCCGCAGTTGACGTCTCTACGAAATAGTGCCACAGTGTTCTGTCAGCTGTCCCTGTGGCTTTTTCCAGTGTTCCCACAGATGTGTCAGGATGCTATCGGTGCTGTTGTTGAATCACTGTCAGTGATGCTGTGTCAGTGATGTGGCTGGCTGCCCGATTGCTAAGTAATGACGTGGAGCACAGACATGTCGACTGGCTCTTTTGGCAGCTTCACACGCCGGCACCGGCCCTGCTGTGAATCGGCATTCGACTTGTGTGTGTGTGTGTAGTAAACTAAACTCTTTTTTTACTTGAAGTTAAATTATCATCATTTACTTGTCATTGTCTCACTTGGTAGAGCACTGTGCTAGCAACGCAAAGGTTGTGGGTTCGATCCCAGGTAACACACAAATTGATAAGACATGTATACACTAAATGCACTGTAGGTCGCTTTGAATGAAAGCATCTGCCAAATGCATAAATGTAACGGTACATTTCCCCCGTGCGTCAGCGTTAATGCTTCTCATTTACTTTCAATGGGTGACGTCATGCGTTGCCGAACTGAATTGTAGATCTGTCGGAGTCACGTCACTTGCGGCAGCTTTTCAACTTTTCAAGCTTTTCAACTTTTCAAGCGCCAACGCAGGCGTCAGCCAATCAGATCGCCTTATCCAAATAACCTAGTGTAGGCACTAGCCAATTGCATTCATGCAAGACCGGAGAACAATGCGATTGGCTATTGTCACTATGACGATTGCGTTGGCCATGCTTTAGACACGCCCCCCTGATAGCACACATACATCTGGTTTACGTCTATTTGACGTCTGCATTTACATCTGCAAGACATCTACAATACATAGTTTGCTCAACTGCAATACGTCTCGGAGATGTCTGCTGTCAGACGTCATATAGACATCTAGAAGATGTCTGTAAGATGTTTATGATTTAGAATGGATGTACAACAGCTCTTTCTAAGATGTTTAGCAGATGTTTTTAAGCAGCAGATCTCCAGATCTTTAGCAGACGTATTACAGACGTTCAGACGTCTCCGAGACGTATTGCAGATGAGCAAACTATGTATTGCAGATGTCTTACAGATGTAAATGCAGACGTCAAATAGACGTAAACCAGATGGATTGTGCTATCTGGGCCTCCGTCAAGCGTTGACGCTGACGCCCCACGTGAGTACAGATATTTAAACAAAATTTTCAGTCAAACATTTGTCATAAAACAACGCAAAAGTACCATAATAGTAGACCGTATGACTTGTGATATGTATTATGCTATGTTCACACCAAACGCGAAGCATCATGTTCCTTGCTCTATATTACTTCCAGGATTGCTTGTTTTTATTTGCGTGACTAACGCAAAAACATCACGTGACGGCTAGTGTCCGGATGCGTCCGGACGTGTCAAACCAGACATGTCAATCAGCTCAAAGACACAATTGAGGGCGAATGTCCTGCGAATTCGCGTCTATTCGCATATTTATACATATAGACTTTGTATGTAATTTACAAACGCAAATAGTTCGATTGGCATTTGGTGTGAACACAGCATTATACCAAGTCTTCTAAGAAGTTATGTGAGAGCAATGTGAGACCAAAATTTAAGTTTTTGTACCGTTCAACCTTACTGTAGCTCTTTAATTGGGACCTCAAGACATCAGGTTTGATATTACTGGCCTTCTCTTACCTTGAACCCGGTGTGCTGTGTGTCAAACACCAAGACCGAATTGAACTTAAAGAGCTTCATTGCATTTTTTAACACGCAAAAAAGTGCTTTTTAAGCTTTGCCTGTTCCCATGGAATCAAAGTCAGAGTATTTCAGAACGCCAAAACCACTGACGTCTTGATTAAGGGTCTTGACGCCTCTTCATTTTTAGGTCTTGAGATCAAACGTCCCTGCAGTGGAAATATGTTATTAAGCATTTTTTATAGCTTATCCTCTGCTAAACTCCCTAAAAGCATTAATCCGCCTTTTTTCTAGTCAGAATTGCCCAAAGCCATAAAAACTGGAGTGCATTTGTGATTAACAAGAACGTGAATGAGTCAGAGGGTAAGGAAATGTTATATAACACTGGTGAACAAACTCTGCCATAGCCTGAGGAGCGATCCTGGGGAGCACAAATTTCTCCTGCGGTAAGTGGTAGGAATTAAGGTCAGGCCAAATTCCTCAGATCATCTCATGAGGATTATGGACGATTCGCACCTCGCGTCGGAGCAGCCCACTGCTTTGGTTTGTCCCTAACATCTAAAATTGGGTTCTGACCCATTGCGACCTGAAATGACTCCTTCATGTGCTGCCTTAGAAGACAGATGTTAGATTTGGAGGAAAGCTGCTAAGCT
Source organism: Triplophysa rosa (assembly GCF_024868665.1). Classification (NCBI taxonomy): domain Eukaryota; kingdom Metazoa; phylum Chordata; class Actinopteri; order Cypriniformes; family Nemacheilidae; genus Triplophysa; species Triplophysa rosa. Next base: position 10,501,069 of record NC_079903.1, on the reverse strand, counting down.
CTGGTCACTAAATTGTGTCTAATAGAATCCCACAAAATTGCCGGTTATGGCTCTTTAGCGTAATATGTGAAAGTTCCCTCCAAGCATGCGCTGAACCCCGGCCAGTAAACGGGAGATTTTGAGCGCTGTCTTCCTGAGGCGGCGCTTATGTTCGTTTGAGTTTCATTCGCCAGCGTTTTTCTTTTTTTTTTTATTCAGTTGAACAGTTGGAGGGGATTTATGTGCACACCAAATGCCGTTGATTGACTGAGGGTACAGGTGTGTCTAATAACAGGACGGAGATACTGCCCTACAGCAAGTACACGACTTGGTTTAACAGATGTGAGGCGAGGAGGAATCGTGCCATCGTGCCATTGACCATGAAATTAGCTTGGTTGTATATAGCCTAAAAGTATGTACGAGTACAAAAATTCCCAGTAAAATCAAGTTTTCAACACCTGCCATTGCTCTCTCTTGCTTTTTATTGGTACATCATCTGTAGTTTTTAACATTTGCGCGGAAAGTGCTCGCGGACACTGATACTTGGACAATGAAACTCTCGCTGGTGGCTTCTGTTGTAGTGTCATATAAAATCCCATCTGCTTTTTATTGACCCAGTTACAAGTGCTGCGTTTCGTCAAAGGATGTCGTACAATCTTGAGCTGTCTCTTGGACAGTCATGTTTTATTTCTGAAGAGACGAAAAACAAAGTCCTTAAATAACCTCCCACTAAAACTCCCAACACTTTATTTTAGCCCTGCATTCTGCTAATTCTCAGTTATTTCCCACAAGACACCAATTGTAAAGCACTGAATGATTACAGTTGTCGGAGCTGAGAGAAGCTCGACCCTTTCAGCCTGCTGTGATTCCAAGCCACGCTGGATGAAAACTCAATTACATCCTTGTTGCTTCACTTTCGCAGGAATCCCGCCAACACATTTTACATGACAGTTCTGCATTTTTGTGGTATCTGTTAACAATTACACAAATACAAAAGAGAAGACGTATTACACAAGTGGACTGGTATTGCGGGTTGGCCTAGACATTTTAATACAGAAGAAACGTTCACAAGGTTGATACATTGAGGCCTGAAATGATGGGTTGTGAGATGGTGTTTAGGATTTCTGGGGTAAAAGCACAGCTTGTGTGAACATTTATAAAAGTATTTAGGAATGTTTGTGGATGATTTTACAGATGTAAATCTAATCTTAGTATAGTAACCTAATAGTAGCCCAAATAGCATATACAAATATCACAGTTGTTTTAAGTCTGGTCTTGCATTTTTTTGTTGTTGTAAAAAACAAAAGATGACTTGAGGCAGAATACATGGAAATACAGCCGTGGAAAAATCAGTTTGTCTGAATTTACTATATGTGATGCGGTCTGGGAGAAACCGTCAGATGGCGCGCAGGGACATTTTTAGGAATATCAAAAAATACAAGTCGAAAGTCAGTTTTTTTGTCAAAATTGGGTTTTCATTCAATTATTATTCTATAATATCATGTGTATCACCTCTGAAAATATCTCGGTCAAATTCACTTGTTTAATACTGAAAAATGGTGATTTATTCTGGCAAGCTGATGTTTAAGGACATGCCCGACGGAGCTGCAAAAAACAGCCATAACTTTCCCTCTTCTAACTCTAATGTTACAAAGACAATTCACCTATCAAAGTAAAACCCATAAAATGTAGAATGATGGTTTATCAATGCATATTTCCCGCCAGTCCTGTGTAAACAAAATGCAAAGTTTCTTATACAACGTTATGAGATGGCAGCTGCTCATTACATCTCCGGAACGCGATCGCGAAACATGCCAGGAGTGATCAAAAGTTCAGACACCACATTATGCCCATAAAAAACAACGGAAAAACTTACTTCACTACTAACTTGTTGTCCTCTCTTCAGGGAAACGTTTGCTAGTCTCCTTGTGTATTGATGCAGTGCTCTTTAAGTGTGCCCAGCGCCATTTTCATTACTTTGGTTTTATTCATACGGTTTTGTACAGTATTTTTAGAGATTTCAACGCTAGGAAATGTTTTGGCTATTAAATTGTTAATAGTAAAGTGACTTTTACTTGTGATACTTGACTGTTGTGCTTTTATTTTCCTCGCCTATCTTTAAGACTGTTTTTCTCCAAGTTCCGTTCCTGAAAATTATAGCGCTCAGCCAACTTCAGATAGCCATAACTTTTGTTACATACAAGCAGGGGCGTCGCACCCGTGGGGGATGTGGGTGTTTTAACACCCACACTTTTCCCGGTGAGAGGGTTCAACACCCGCACTTTTTCTGCAGTTTTTCCGCAGTTTTGCACAAATGCCTTACAGCAGTCGCTCCTCCGTTTCTCTGGCCGCTCTATGTCTGCGCTCGCTGCGGCTGCCTCCTCTCCCCTCCCTCTCAAACATGACACCGCCTTTGAGTGTGACAGGCTGATGATTGGCTGTTCTGCCTTAAGTCCCGCCTCTCTTGGTGTGTTAGATTTATCAGTCAGCTCGTGCTGAGGAGGCGGGAACTTATTGTTATGGTTATTTACGTCTCCCTTTTCCAGGTACTTTGAATGAGTGTTTATGCTTTCGAGGTTTTTAAATAAGCTTGATATGTGTTTGGAAGATGTTCTGTTTATGTTTTGTTGACATGTCGAGTGTTTTCTGTATTATATTTCGTTTTTTAGACTAATGCTAATTGCTAATTGGGATATTGTTCAGCAGCTAGCTAAATTCGGTTATGTATGTGGCATGCAATGTATAAATTAATTGTGATGAAGAAGAGAGGGAATTGACGAGGAGGAGGTATTTAAAGGATTAATAACAAAAAAAATAAATATAAAAATTTAAAAAATAATTAATAAATAAAAAAAAAAATTTAAAGAAAAATAACAAATAAAATTAAATAAAACAAATAAAAAAAAAAAAAAAAAAAAAAAAAAAAATAATTAAAAAACAAATAAAAAAAAAAAAAAAAAAAGTGTATATTATTTTAATGTTTAAAAACAGTAAATTGTTACATTATTTATACCACCAGTGAAAAGGCTTTGTGTGGGCGTTTTTTGTTTTTTATATCTCCCCTTTTCAAGGCGCAAGTAAGCAAAATTTATCAGTCTCAGTCACAGTCCTGTCAGACCCATGTCACTATCAAGCTTACCACCGAGTGTGTTTTTATACTTTTCTAATATCACTCATTTAAATGGGAAGCTTTTTATATCTTGTATGTTATACCTTTTGTACCCTTCTGTCATTGTATTCATCGTTTTTATTGTTAACAAACAAACCACATCCATCCCCCGCACTTTTGAAAAGCTTGCTACGCCCCTGCATACAAGGTATGACCGAAATAAAAATTTGATTTGGAAAGGGCTTTCATATGGAATTAAAACATGGAATATGTCAAATTTCACCATTTGTTGGTTTTTCCCAGATCGCATCACATATATATATATAGGTATGTGTTTAGATAAAATGAACATTTTTGTTTAATTCTGTGAACTACTAACAATATTTCTTCCAAAGATGCTCTGTGTTATTTCAGACCTCAAATGAGGCAAAGAAAACAAGTTCATATTCGCTTTTAAGCAATACAACAGTCATATTTCTACATGTATTTAGGAAAAGTGTTTATGTGATAACCTCGCTTTTTATCACAGTTTTCATGTGTCTTGTCATGCTGTCAGTCTTTCACATTGCTGTCGGATGACTTTATGTCACTCCTGAGGTTTGATTTTGTTGAAATTCAACAGACACTGGACTGGAATGGCTACAATACATCTAGAAATGCTGATTTGAAATAAAATTTGGAATGGTCTCTTAACTTTTTCCAGGCCGTAATAGCCTCAGTCCCCATTTACTGCCATTGTATGAAGAGAAAAAAGCAGAACATTTAAATGCTACCCAATCATGATTATGTTGTTATAGCCTTGAATCATCTGAACACAGAAAACTTTTCGAACTGAATTTCATCCTAAAAATATTTTTCCATTATTACTATTTATGCCATTGGATACATAACTGCAGTTTGTCTTTACACTGGTTTGCTTTACAGCTAAGAATGAACCAATTGCACGTAATAGCATCCACCATCAGTGAGGCATAAGAATGGCAGGCTTTTTTCCATGAGAGCAGTGGTGATGGTTAGCAGCGGCCCCCCGTTGAGAAGAAGCAGTAGGGAGTCTCTGTGACTTTGCGGATGGCTGTAATCGCTGTTTTGATGAATCATTTTCTAAGCGCTTTTTGAAACTGAGGAAGAATTGAAATGAAAGGGTTTATCAGCTTAAGAGTTGTAGGAGCACAAGCGGTCGCCTTTTCTGAGCTTGTTTTTGATAGATGTGTCCGGACAATTAGAGACACTTCATACATACAGTATGTGAGATTACAGCGTAGGAAAAGCATAACTTCCCTTTTAGCGATGTTAGTATGGGTTAACCATTAATCCAGATATCAATGCTCAGTGTTCACTGTGTGGATTTGACAGGCTGGTAAGATAAAAGCAGAAGATATACAAAGTTTGTCATGAGTCTTTCCTCTGTGGAATACAAAAGAAGATATTGTGCAAAATGTCCATACAGGGGAAAGTCAATGCGGGCAGTGTCGTTTGGTTTCCAACATTCTTCAAAATCTACTTTTGTGTTCTGCAGAAGAAAGTCATACAGGTTTGGACTGACATAAGGGTGAATAAATGCTGAAAGAATTTTCATTTTTAGGGTAAACTATCTTTTACATCATACATTACATGCACGTAGTGAAACTGCCATTGTTCTCTTGCAAAAGTGAGTCAGCAGAAAAAGATGTTAAGCTTGACTAGCAACAGGTCACTTATTAACCCAGCGGTTCCTCCACACATCGCAGGTGAGCGTGTCCTTCACCGCCTGTTCATTCATTCGGGAGTTTTAACAAGGCCCTCAGACCAGGAGCTTTGTCCGTCTATAGTGCGGTTGCTTTTCTGGCCCATGTGCCTCTCATTGCCTTCAATGTTCTGTTTCTGTATGCTTCGCTAGCTGCTGATGAAGCAGGGGCTCGGCTTTGGATGGGGTGAACGTGCGGCTTGTTTGTTTATACAAGGAGATGCTGCATAGAAGGACTGCCTGTTTGACTGCCAAATGCCTCTTCGCCTGTTTGCGGGTTATGGGAAGGTTCGCCTGATGCTGGAGCATAGTGGTTTAATATGAGCGACGGCTGCTGGTGAGGTTGAAACCCAGTTAAGGGTGTAAGGAGAAAATTTTGATAAGGGGCAGTATGGATGTAATAGAAAGGTTAAAGGTCCCATTCCCCGCGATCCCATTTTTCAACCTTTAGTTAGTGTGTAATGTTTGAGCATAAATAATATCTGCAAAATGATAAAGCTCAAAGTTCAGTGCCAAGCAAGATATTGTCTTTAACAGAATTCGCTTTTCAAGGACTACAGAGAACGGCTAGAATCGGACTACAGCCCTCTACTTTCCTCTACTACATGATGTCACTATTCCGAGTGCTTTTAATAACCTCCACCCACAGGAATACGCCAAAAAAGGGGCGAGGCCTTCCTTAGAGTAGAGGAAGAGCCGCTGGAGTAGTGTTTGGTTATCATTTGACTGAGCTGCGCGCTTAATTACTTTCAGTTTCATCACAGTCCTACAGCTGGTAATAAGAATTCAGCTACACACATTCTAAGATAACCAACGGTCAAATAACAGCTTCCATGACTTTAACATCGGCTGTGAAAGCTGTTCTGTGTAACACACTGATATTGTGTGCGTGTGCCCATACCTCTAAAACACTTCTATGAAACGTCCTTTGAAGTCCTGCTTGCAAATATCTCCTAGTCAGTCTGCTTGTTTTATTATCCAACTCGGGTCCAATATAAAAAGGCAAAACTAACGCTTTTGTTATTAGTGTTAATTAATATAACCGGTCTGACCCATTCGGTCCAGTGTCATTTCCCTCGCCATAGTAGAAAAAAACTGTGATCTCTAACAAAGATTGACGTTTGCACATGCACTAGAAGATCTCGTTACACTTCGATCGATCCGCACGTGTTTAACTGATGAAGTGAAGTTGATGCCATTGTTACTGTTTATTGCTAAAAGCCAAAGCTTATAAATACACATGCACTGAGAGGGGGACCGACCAATCACAACAGCCTGAGAAGCGGAAGCTCGCTGATATGGTATGGGTGGGACATCTTCACACACACGCTCTAAGCGGGGAACCAATCACGACAGACCTGGTCAGCTTGACCAATCAGAGCATTTCGGAAAGAGGGACTTTATGTAGACCGGAAGAAACCCAGTCGTTTTGTTAGAAGGACAGTGGTGAACAATAGACTTGAAATATGTGACCCTGGACAACAAAACCAGTCTTATGGGTCAATTTTTCGAAATTGAGATTTTTACATAATCTGAAAGCGGAATAAATAAACTTTCTATAAATATATGCGTTGTTAAAATAGGACAATATCTGGCTGAGATACAACCATTTAAAACTTTGAAATCTGAGAGCGCAAAAAAATCAAAATATTGAGAAAATTGCCTTTGAAGTTGTTAATCAGAGGCACTGTGGCAGACCATCCACTCACAAAAATAAAGTTTTTATATATTTAAGGTAGGAAATTGACAAAATATCTTCATGGAACATGATCTTTACTTAATATCCTAATGATTTTTGGCATAAAAGAAAAATCGATAATTTTGACCCACACAATGTATTTTTGTCTTTTACTAAAAATGTTCCGGTGCTACTGGTTTTGTGATCCAGGGTCACATATGTGAAATATAAAGCGTTTTTTGAAACTTGAAACATGAACATCCACTGTTAATCACCCAAAAAACACAATCAAAGCCTCAAAAACAGCAAAAGAATAGCTCCTTTAAAGGGATAGTTCACCCCAAAATTAAAATGATGTCATCATTTACTCACCCTCATGTCATTTTAATCAAGTATGATTTTCTTTCTTCTACAGAAAACAAAAGGAGATATTTTGAAGAATGTTGGTACACAAACAATATTGTCCCCATTAACTTTCTTTATATAGAAACCACAGACATTTTTCAAAATATCTTCATTTGTGTTTCACAGAAGAGTCATGTACAGGTTTTGAGTGATGTGAGGGTGAACAAATGATGACAGAATTTGTATTTTTGGATAAACTTTTAAAATAATCATTCACCCATATGAAATTCTTTACAATAAAATCATACTATTGGCAAACTCTACATACAGCTGCTTATGTCCCTATGTCGTAAGTCATTTAAAGCATACAGTATAAGCCTAAACGCCTGGCTTTTATGAAGACCACACCATTTCACTTAGCCAGTGGTTTTCACTGGGACTGTCTTGAGATGAGTGCTGGTTACAGAAAAGCGAGATCTTCTAAAAAGCACATCTTTAGTGCTGCACAAAGCCTTGTGGCCCTATATGACCTGCAGTGACTCTGCATCTTCTAGATAGAAGATCTCTAGGTTGCATCAAACACACCAGCCATGATGTACGACAAATGCTGTTTGACAGAGGCGGGTTTAACCACGTGGGTGGTTTTTTGTTGAGCATGTATCACTAACATGCCTCAAATAACCCATAAGCCCTATAACACTAATTACAGCATGACACACAAATCTGGGTGTTTACGTTCCTCTTCTGACGGCTGTTATAAATACTGCATAATTCAGCTCTATTAAATCATAGTGTGTAAAAAGGCGTCAAGCAACTGCATGTAGCAGACAACCACTAACATGTTGAAATCTACCCCCAGAGTCTTATCCTTGTTTATGCTTCCTGTTCCTTATTCTATCCTGGATTGTACACTTTAACTTTAACCACAAAAGAAAAATGTGAATCACATTGAGGGCGAATAAATGATGACAGAATTTTTATTCATTTTTAAGTGACAATAAGTTTATGTAGTGTCAAAGTCAAAGTCTGCTTTATTGTCAATTCTGCCACATGTACAGTACATACATATGGAGGATTGAAATTGCGTTACTCTCAGACCCATGGTGCATACAAATAATAAACAGAATAAAAAAAAATATATAAAAATACAGATAAATAGAGATTATATATATGCAGGGATATTTAAAAAAAGAAAAAGAAGATAGGTAATGGAGAGAAAGAAGATAGGTAATGGAAAAAGAAGATAGGTAATGTTTTGCTGGTGTTTAGCAAATGTTAAAACTAAACAGTGTTTTTTGTTTACTAGGGAAACATGCAGACAGAGTTAAATTGCTAAAATTGTCATATTTCAGTAATAAATATCTCAAACAAAAAAAAGTTTCATGACCGCTAGCGTCACATTGTTTTCAGCCCATAACTGCTATAAAGTTTTATTTTGTCCTGTATGTTATTCTGTGTGTATCGATAGTTTAGCAGTTTCATGCACGTGATTAAATGGTGTCTTTTTGCCGGTGTGAGTATGTTTGAGATAGCCATCAGAGAAGTGTAAAGGGCAGTTTTGGAGAAAACAAAGCCGGCCCCACCTCCAGTGAATGAGCAGCTATTCTTCATCCTGCCTTCATTCATTTTATCCTGTCTCTTTTTCCCCAGCTGCAAGCCGAGCCAAACTAAATATCTGGCTTGGCCTCAATGTGTGGAATATTTCTGAAGGGAAAAAGCATAGCAGTTTATGTAAGTGCAGGGACGGATATGTACAATCAGATGTGTTTTTTTTTCACATATTTCACAGTTTCACATGGTAGTCAATGGTGGCCAAGAACTGTTTGGTTACAAGCATTCTTCCAAATATCTTTCTCTTTGTTCATCAGACGAAATACATTTATACAGATTTGGAACAACTCGGGGTGAATAGGATGTTTTTAGAAGACAGAATTTTTATTTTCAGGTGTACCGTTCCTTTGCCATTCCTTTAAGTTCAATGTGAATAAATAATTCATTCATAATGTTTGAAAACTTACAAAAAGTTACAAAGCCAAACATGCAATTAATCATTAAAGCTGCAATCCATAACTTTTATTAGTCAGTTATTGACATGAAATACATGAATGTATGTGAAGTTGTGTTCAAAACTTATCTCCTTATCGCTTGACCCCCAGTTAACTTCAGCTTTGTGTTTGGCTTGTGTCTAATAATATAACTGTTTATATTTAATTTAATTTATGTTAATATTAATTTGTATTATTATTTTACTGTATAATAATTGTATAAAATAAAGGATTTGCTGAATTTTGTTGTATTGTTTTTTTTTATCAAATAAACAATTTGTTGAACGGGTCCTGTAGTTTTGACGCATTTAAAGAAACCGTATGGGGCATTGACATTTAGCGTTTGAGCTTGGTATCGCAGTCTAAATTCAAAATAATGGAGAGACAAGTTTAGCCAAGTAACGGCTCTTCTCGGTTTCTTTTGATCATTATCAAAAATCGTCTACAGGCACTCTATTGTTTGTGAATGTGCACCGGAAGTTCAGTTGGGGTCACAAAAGTGCGCATGCGCAGTAACGTGTGTTTACGTTGTTAAGATGAAACCGTCTACAATACGCATAATTTTGTGTGTTTAAAATCTTACAATTGACAAAAAATGCATTTAAGGATTTTGTAAGCACGTCACACAAACGCACACATGTCATTATGATCTTTTGAGATCTCACCACAGGCTGCAGGTGTTGCCTCGTACTCTTTACTTCGGCAATGAACTCAACAATGAAGGTCTCAGCCGTATTGTTTTGCTTTCCAGGCTCCTGCTGTGCACTTCCATTCTCTTCCCGTTTCCTACTCGCCCTCCCCTCCTTTTTTTTTGAAGAGATACCCGTGAGTGGATTTGGTTTTGAAAGGCGAGCCGGCTGTCCTAGAATAGTCTTTTAATTGGGCTGCCACAGCCTCATAACTCCAGTTTGTGAAGGCGTCTATGGGAAAATTAAAATCAGAGGCTGCAGTCACAAGTCATCCCAGCATGACGGGCGGGCAGAGGGGGGTGGCCATTATAAAGCTTTCCAAAGAACCGTCTCAAACTTTGATCTTTAAATTGCAGTCACTTCATGTCGTAATATGCCATGTTAATTCTGCCAATTAACAATCTGATGTTAGCCATAGCTGCAATTACTAGATGAAATATGTCTTCATGGTGGTTTGCGCTGATGGCTCATCTTTTGATTTGCTTGGGAATAAGCAGCTGTGTTATTCCAAGAAGTTATTTTCAGCTGAGCCGCACGAGCCATCTCTTTTCTCTGTCAGGGCAACTTCGGAGCGATCGCAGATTCGCAGGCAGAGGTTTCTGTGAGTGCCTCTCTTAAAGGAGCTGACTTGGTTCTTGGTTTTGGGGTTGATGCTCGGTGGTGGAATTTGGGTTGTGGGTTCAGGTCATTGCAGTTTGGGTTAACATTGTGTAAAGTACAGGAAGAATGTTAACTGTTGTAAAAACATTTAGTCATGTGGTCGATCTTTGTTGAGTTGGTTGTGAGAATGAATTAAATGAAATTTAATTTCGTTTTTATTCATCTTCCTGGATATAATTTTGCTTCATAGAAAATGTAATCAGTGTTTTGTCTTGATTACAGTCAATTATAGATGTGACAAAGGCCTGTCAAGCTAACAAAGCTAACAACATCGGGTAGACTAAATCATTACAGAATTGTTATGTAAACTATTGCATTTTAAATGTTTTTTTTTCTGGTCATTGTTTGCAAATGTTTGTTATGTTTATCATTTTTGTGTATTTTGTTTTATGAAAACGTCTGGGTGAGACTCCTGCTGGCCTCGCCATGGTGGTTCCTAAGGGCCTGTGCCATTTGAAACATAAATAGTGTTAAAGTTTAATGGTGTGCAGGGGTGAGACCAGGCACTTGAGTGTGTAGAGGGCCGCTTAAAGATTTACTACGCAAGACTGAGGTGAAACGGCCAAATGAGGGAGACCTGAACACAAGCTTTGTCTCTGCTCTCTTACCCACTGTTCAGTCTCACAAGAGTGCCTACTTTGACAGGAACACAAAAGACAAGAAGGACAGAGCTCTGTCCAATTACATCTTTTTCTCTTTTTATTCTGTCCCTAATCGATTCTTTGAAGTTTTCTTCTTTTGTCTCTCTGGTTTCTTTACATTTCTGACTCGGAGCTGTGCAGTTTGTTTGATGGTTTTTGTCACAAGGACATTACGTACAAGTTACTGTTATGTTCTTGTTATGTGAGGGTGACGTTTTTGTGAATCAACATGTGTCTACAATCTTGTAAAACTAGAAGTATGCACCTGAACTTACAAAATGGAGCGCAATAGAGAAATAAGGGCAGACATTTTCAACAAAAGATTTGTTGTTTGACATCTAATTTAGGTTTAATTAGACAATCAATGCTTGTTGTTTTGGATTTGTCAGATGAACATGTGACCCTGGACTACAAAACCAGTCATGAAGGTCAATTTGTTAAAATTGAGTTTTGCACAGCTGAATAAATAAGCTTTCCATTGATGTGTGGTTTGTTAGGATAGGACAATATTTGGCCGAGATACAACTATTTGAAAAAATGGAATCTGAGGGAGCAAAAAATCCAAATATTGAGAAAATTGCCTTTAAAGTTGTCCATCAGAGGTGCTGTAGCAAACCGTTGCTAAGAAGAAACAGGTTTGTTTTAATGCTCTATATTACCTTACCGCTGTAATGACGTTGTGGAGAACAGATAAACCCGAAAGGGGAAATTCCAAACTTTACATAGATACCAAACTTGAGTGAGTAATTCCGAAAGAGCGAGCAGCAGCGAGCGATGTTTGTAGGCGTGTTTCATGGCCACTAATATTAATAATAAAATAACATCAACGCAGTCTCACAGGAATTCATAAATATTTTATGAGGTGGCTAATTCATATGAATTCGTACAATCTTGTTCATATGTTTTTTAGTACGATTTGCTTTCGCACAAGTGATGTTAGGGGTGGGGATAAGGAAGGCGCTGCGGTCCCGCTTTTTTCACATGGTACCACTTTATATGAATTAGCAGCCCTGTAAAACAGTTACGAATAAAATACATTTGATTAAAGACGTGTAGTATCTGAATATTTTCTATAAAATGTTGTTTGTTGCAGCCCAAGTTTCCACCATTGGTATAATTATGATGACACACATTTGTTGGTATTTGAGGAAGGAGCTGAAGGTCTGTTGAGAATTGCTTTTTGCAGACCGAATAGATCTGCTGCTCAGCAGGTACCCTCAGCCATTTCTCCAACTGTGAGAAGCACTTTACAGTCGCTGTTGTCCAGTCTGGCAACCAAAAAAACCCAAAACCGAAGCCAACCGTTCCAACACAAAGTCAGTGTTTCACAACAATGGCTTCATCTTTGTGAAAGGGACTCTCCTAGACCTTTAATAGACCATCGAGAGAGCTCCACGGGACTCTTCTAACCAACTCTTCATTGCTGGAAGGGTTCCCTGTGGATTTTGTGGAGTTGATGCTCTCTTAGGCTATGAATGCAACCGTGCAACCATTACACACTTTCTCAGGCTCCAACAAAGGACCATCACGACCGGCCCCCGTAATCCCCTCTTCTTCTGTCCCATTCATCTACCACTAAACCCCCTCTAAAGGCCAGGCACCCTGCGGTCCGGTCAACATCAGCGGATACTTGCGTTTGTAACCAGCCCCAGTGACCTTAATTTCACATTTTTGCTGCTCCACTCACAGCATTTGGCTGTAAGTCAAGTTCAAAGTCGGGGGGCACCGCGATTGACTGGAAGTGGAAATCTGGTGTGTGGAAACAATTAAGTCTACTTGCCAGTTTATTGATCCAGGCGGCCAGCTGGTTGGTTGGTTGGTTGTTTTCCGGTTTGGGGGATGGGAAGAATTTTTAAGGGGAACATTGGGCGAAATGCCAACTGATTTTAGTGCCAGGTCTTGGTAGGGGAGTAATTCAGTTCAGACCAAGGTCTTATGTGTCCCACTGGTATTTTATGTTCTTAGTCAATTCTCACTTCTCATAATTCTTGCTTATTTCCAGTGTTGGGTGTAACTAGTTACTAAGTAATTAGTTACTGTAATTTAATTACTTTTCCCTTGAAAAAGTAAAGTAAGGGATTACTCTTGTTTTTTCTGTAATTTAATTACAGTTACTTTTGATGTAATTAAACTAAATACTTTGTGTAATATGTGTGTGTGCAATAGTGGAATTGACATCAAAATACAAAGTCTAACTTTAAAATCCATGCGTTAATGTATTATTCTCACATTTGTAATGCTTTGGTCAGTTAATAAGAGTACTTTATGTAGTTTAATATTATTTATTTGAATGAATTAAATAAGCCGTTTCATGTCTATCCTTGAATCACTTAACTAATCAAGGTTGATATAGGATATAGAAAGTAATTAGTAATAAGTAACTAAATACTTTTTGGAGAGAGTAATTTGTACAGTAATCTAATTACACTATTGAATATGTAATTAGTAACTAGTAATTAATTACTTTTTCAGAGTAACTTACCCAACACTGCTTATTTCAATCATGGTGTTCCAAATTGCATTGAAACAGATCAATTAAGGGTGAGAGATTATGTTGATTTAAATAATTTACCTTTTTATTAAAGCTGCAAACTACTTTGGTTAAAAATAAATAAAAATCACTATGACCAAGTACAAAGCTGTATTCAAAACTGTCTCATCACCTTACCAAGATTCACTACGGTTGATTCACCTTTGTGTCATCATTACATCACACCTCTAAACGGAAACAGAAGGGGCTGGCTGCCAGACTGTTGTCAAGCCTGTGGTTTTTCCAGCTAGTTTTGAATGGCCATTGGGCTGGGTTTGTTAGCAGATCTGGCAACCTGATTCGTCCACGCAGAAGAGCAGTGCCAGCACACCCTAGGTAAAGAAAATTACTCTAGTTACTGCAGTTTTACGCTTCAAATTGAGACAGATTGCGGCTTTAAGACAAGCTTAAAAAAAGGGTTTTTGAACCTTCCTGTAAGTGAAACATGGTTCTTTAGATTATAAAAATGTCAGAGAAATGGTTCTTAAAAGAATCATTAAGTAAATGGTTCTTTTGGGGAGCAAAAAATGGTTCTTCGATGCATCGACAATCATCCAAAAGAAACATTTTTGCATCTTGCCCATGCTAAATATTGAACTGCATAACTTATCCTATACATCTGTGCTATACAAATATGAATACTGTCTCAAATTATGAGGCTTGTTATGGAGAGGTTTGCTATTATATAATAGTCTTGCTGTGCTTTCTTACAAAATTGCCATGGTTAGTAAAAATGTATGAACTTTTTTTTTTGCATATTAAATACCATTTGTATAACCATAGTGTTACTACAAATATTATGGTTAGTCACTTAATTATGGCTAATTTATGGTTAATATGGTTTTATTCACAAAAAAAACTACAACATAATAAAACTAAACGAAATCTAAAATCATGGTTAATTTCTCTTGAGTGATGGTGAGTAAAATCCTATGGACTTGTATTGAAAGAGAGACTTGGGGGTGTGTATTTTTTATGTGCAAGATTGTACTAAATTCTTAAATCCATCAGAAAGCGTGTCATGCATTAAAATGCATTTTCTTGACCCCTCGGTTACTGTTAGACGAAGCATGAAATAGATTTGTACATGTGAGGCATGTGTTATCTGAGTCCTGACCAGTCGGGTGTATTCTTGAGGAGTGTATCTTCAGTTGTGTTATAGGTCTAGTGTGTGTTGTGCACCTCCCTGTGGTTCGAGGGGTCCGTCTCAAAGCAGAAGCTCATGGGTTTAAGCCTATCTGTGCAACTGCAGGCTTTAATGAACCATGGGCTCTATACCCCATCTGAGCACGCTGACAGGTGTCAAGGATTAAACTCGCCTTCTGGACACGGGCCGACTGCTCCCTGGCTTTTTCCATTCTCTTTGTATTTTCCCCCCGTTGGGCTGTTTTCAGACTTCATTAAAAATGTAATTATTCCCTTATTAACCCTTCTGAGCGTTAAATTGCCTTTTTCTGTTAAAAAAGGGAGAGTTAGCTGGTAATTGTAGATCAAGGCCAGGGCCATGGGGTTATGGGAATTGGGGGATTTAGGGGTGCTGTTTCCTGATTGGTGAATTGGCAGCGGAAGGCAGGAACGATGCTAAATTGACCCTGCTGGATGTTGTCTGGTGCAGCGATTTGTGCCCAACATGGATTTCTACAGTGTCACGACAGCATCCTGCCTGCTGGACAGCATAAATGTCACTCGATAGGAGCATGTGTGACCCCTTTTTCACTAAAGCAGAGCTGCTACCAGAGCGTTTAGCTGTGCTGAATGACAAACATTACATTTACATGTAGTCATTTAGCAGATGCTTTTATCCAAAGTGACTTACAAATGAGGCAAACAATGGAAGCAATTACAACAACAATGCATAACTGCTATGAAACTGGTCTCAGTTAACCTAATGCAGATCATGAAGCTATATAAATACATCTGTTTTTTTACATATACTGTACATAGTGTGAAAGAGAGCGAAATAGAAAAAAAGAGAAATGTTAGTATTACTCTGCCAGGTGTTGACGAAAGAGGTTTGCTTTAGCCGATTCTTGAAGATGGCTAAAGATTCAACTAATCGGGCAGAGATAGGCTAATCTTTCCATCAGCGTGGAACAGTCCCGAAAAAGGTGCGTGAAAGTGATTTTGTGTCTTTATGGGATGGCACCATTATGAATTAAGAATGAAGTGTTATGTATACCTGTGGTCCCCAGGGTTAACATCTGTAAACAATTTAACATATATTAAAAAAATTCTGTCGTTTTTTTGTAGCCCCATGTTGTTCAAAACCTGTTTATGAAAAGAAGATATTTTGAGAAATGTCTCTGTGGTTTTGTTTCCATACTGTCGAAGTCAATGAGGTACAGTGTTGTTTTGTTCCTCTACGTACCTTCTTTTGCATTTTTGCATGAACAAAATAGTCATAAAGGTTGGAACGACATGAGGGTGAGCAAATGATGAAAGCATTTTCATTTTTAGGTGAACAATCCCTTTAATGGGAAAATCTGTCAGAAATGGTCAGCTTTCCAAGTGAGTTGGATTCACGCATTAATAATTGTTTTTATTGCAAGTTACTCTGAAAAAGTAATTAATTACTAGTTACTAATTCAATAGTGTAATTAGATTACTGTACAAATGACTCTCTCCAAAAAGTATTGAATTACTTATTACTAATTACTTTCTATATCCTACATCAACCTTGATTAGTTAAGTGATTCAAGGATAGACATGAAACGGCTCTTTTAATTCATTCAAATAACTAATATATAACTACATAAAGTAATATTATTAACTGACCAAAGTATTACAAATATGAGAATTATACATTAAATACACTGCTCGTGTACGTGTGTTCACGACTTGCTGTGCGTGTGTTCACTACTCTCTGGATGGGTTAAATGCAGAGGTCACATTTCGGGTATGGGTCACCATATCTGACTAATAGGTCACTTTCACTTCACATTAAAGCACAGATTTTAAAGTTAGACTTTGTATTTTGATGTCAATTCCACTATTGCACACACATGTATTACACAAAGGATTTAGTTTAATTACATCAGAAGTAACTGTAATTAAATTACAGAAAAAATAAGAGTAATCCCTTACTTTACTTTTTCAAGGGGAAAGTAATTAAATTACAGTAACTAATTACTTAGTAACTAGTTACACCCAACTCTGGATATAATGCATTACACACTGTTGCAACATCCATTTTCCTCTCCAGAATGTAAATTTTTCTCATTAAGAAAGTAAATTCCCTGTCCAAATGAAATGGAGTATAAAGTGAATTGAGAACCGAGTGTACCGGTACACGTCTAGGAACAAGCAATTGGAACCCTACTGGCACCCATCAGTTCAGTGACCTCTCGACCTCCACCAACTCCACTGCAAGGACATTATCAACCCTGCTGACAACGAATGATCCTTAGTTTCAGATCGACACGTTGACCAGCAGGGTTGGTGCTAAGACAAAATTTCCCTGGCCCTTATCTACATTTTCTTTGGTGGAGATGGATGGATTGGGGTTGGATTGATAAGGAATACATGTATAAGTGCACGCCGGTGGAGAGGGCTGGATGTTCCTGCATTAATCTACATCAGACAAAAGCCATTACAACATGTTGATGTGTTGAGAGTTTAGGAAAGCTTGAGTCTGTCATCATAATTACATGCTATTGATTGCTTGCCGACCGAATGTGGCTCAGAACGAAAGCTCTCGGATACTCGTGGTGTTTCCTTTTGGATAAGGTTTGGATGTGATGTTAGCATGTGGGTATTTGTTGAAATTGTAACCTGCCAGGCTGATTTGGACTGTTTTTTGGGCTGAATTTGCTCTTTAGAGATTTTATTAAGGCAACACCCCCTTGACTGAAAGCATTGTATTGTTTGGTTTCCTGCAGCGTCCAGCTAAAGAGACCACAATCCCACAATCAACAGATCAGGAATGCGGTTTATTAAAGGCCAAAATAATTGCTTACAACCTCTCTTTCTTTCTGTTTGGCACGTCTCTCGGTTGCAAAGCCACAGGGATTTTGAAGGGCCCAGGAAAGGACTAGATGTCGTATGATTAAGTGAAACCTCTCATAGCCACGGGTTTTCATTCGGAAAACATTGTGTCTTGGCTCGGAGTCCGTTTGTGAAGGGTGGGGGAAGAGACTGGGGTTATCTGAGTACAGAAGGTAATCTCCCTTATGATGGACACAAATTCACTGATTTATGAATTGGATTCTCATATGGCTGCAAATTGTAGTGAAAAATGGGTTTCTTCTGGAAGTTTGTTGAGTAATGATGGTATTTAGAGGCATATCCTGCCTTTTTCTTTTACCCGGCGATAAACTCGCTGTCTCTCTCGGTGTCAACATGTCTGTATGCACTGTTAGCTAATAGAGCTCAGCACAATGAAAATTAAACAGCTGTTTAAATGAATCGCATAAAGCTCATCTGAACTGACGGTGTGGCTGCGGGGTATTAAATGACATGTACGGACAGACCACATTTTTTTCACTGTTCATGAGAGCGCCGAGGATTTACAGGAGATGAAACCAGTTAGCAAACATCCTGTCAGTGTTACCCACAGGGACTAAAATTACATCACTCCGTTTGAGGTTGGTCTGGTTTTTAAATGGGTTTGTCCTTGTAATTCATTAAAGGAACAGTTTGTCCGAAACATGTTTTCCAGAAAATTCGGTCATTACCAAAAAGGACATAAAAGAGTGTTAGGAGCTGATAGCCTCAGTCACTATTTAGTTTTATTGTATTGAAAAATATGCAATGAACAAGAATAGGCTAAATGCTTAAAAACAATATTGCTCAATGCTCATTGGTATTTCATGTTACCTTATTTACTAACAAGTACAGTACAATCTTATTGTAACGTGTTACCGCATTGTAAATACATTGCCTAAAAAGACTAAAATGTGAAGGTGTACAGAAATCTATTTGTTCATGTTATTAAATGCGAATGGGGCTCAGCTGTTCTCTAATGCTTGATGGAAGTTGTGGTCTCGAAGGAAATCATTGGTTTATTGGATGGGTTGCATGCAAGATGTTTGATATCAAGATTTTACCGTCAAATTGGTTTAATATCATCTCTGCATCCATATACATGGAGTGTCTATGTGGCCATTAGATGTTCCAGATGAAAGTGCTGGTGATGCATCCTTTCAAAAGTCTGTTGACATCACAGGTCATAATCAGACTTGGTCATGGAGACTGAAAAATACACGAGGCCACAAATTGAGTGTCAATGGACCAGAGCCAATGTGTAGAGATGTTCGTGTGTGGGAAAGTCCTAACTTCATCTCGGTCTCATTAGGAAACCTTTCCTCTCCTTTATCTTTGAGTGACTGAGAAGAATGCTGACTGTAGTTCCTTTGTCTGATTCTCGACTATGATGCTAGGCTGTTTTTGGCATTGTGGGGTGTATGCAGTTGGCTGACGTATTTTCTCAATTAAGCAGCCAGGCCATTTGTTTTGTCTGTGAGCTCATTATAGGGATAATGGTGACATTGAGCATTTGGTTTGCGGTCTTTCACAGAAACTTGGCGAATGGAAACAAGACCTCTAAAGAGTCCCTTGTGAAGTCTAGCTTGAGCTGAACTGGTCCATACTGGCCCATTAGCTGCCTGCTAAGACCGAATGAGACCACCCCTATATTACACAAGTGAACACTTGTTTCGAAAATGAAATGACAAAATTAAGGAAGTCTAAGGACATCTGTTAAAGGAACAGTTCACCCAAAAATGAAAATTCTGTCATCATTTACTCACCCTTGAGTTGAACACAAAAGAAGATATTTTTCACTACCATAATGGCCCCGTTTACACTGCAGTTCTTGATGCCCAATTCTGTTTTTGTGACTATATCAGATTTTTTTGACAACCTGTTTACACCTTATTTTCAAAGTGACCTGTATCCGATATCTGCATTTACACTATACTCAGCGAAACAACCCAAGTTAGAAGTACTGACTGGTAAAAAGAAGAAACGTCATTTACCACGTCACTTATTTTTTAAATAGACTGCAGAACTATTATCACGGGCAAAGAAATGACTGAAATGAATTTATTTTTGGTCAAATTTGTATTTAACATTATTAAATCAGTTGTTTGGCAAATGGTTCCTTTAGTAAATAAATATGTTATACCAGCAATATGTCCAAATATAATGTGGTAATAGTTTGCATATGTCAACGCGCACAAGAGAGTACCGGAACCTTTTTTCCCCACTTCAAGCACTGGCCCTTTTCATACAGAGATTTTGGAAAATGCAGGCGTAATGTGTACCGGGATTTGTTCCTCTGTGTGCATATACACATAAAGACACGTGACGTTGGGCTACTGTAATGTATTGTTATATTTTTTTAATCGTGAACGTGGCTGTCACTGTAAAGGAATTTCCCTTGCGGTGTTTTAGGTGGCTCAATAGTGCGGTTTGGTTTTATTACAACTTTTCTTCTATTATTAGTGCCAAATACATCTAAATAAGCTCTGTTGATGGGTTATTATTATGTAGCATTTGTTGTTATTAAATGTTTAATTAAATCATTTTTATTTATTTATTGGTAAATGCAGAACAACGACCAACAATAAGAACAAAAGGTAGGCTTCTTTTCTCCTTTAATGTGAGAAGGATTAGCCTCAGTCAGCCAGCTTATGCTACATATAAGATAAATATAAATATTAAAATAACTAAAAGCAAATTGTTTATGCATCTGTAGTGCAAATTAAAACCGAATGCAGCGGAGTTCTAAGTACAAATGAGTATTTTTGCAACTACAATATAAAATGCACAGGATACAGCAGGCCACTTTTCAGTTATATGACGTCCAAAAAGTGTGAGCTCAAAAATGACTTTTTATTATTTAGATTATTTGAACAAGCTCTTGCAGACCGAACAAAAAGCCTGTCAATAAATCAGACTGCACATGATATTACAAAGACCATACATAAACACTTAGGTCGGTATATGTTTATCATGTTTATGTTTTTACAATGTTTTTATTAAGGAAAAAAATAGGTAAATGCCCGGGCAAGTGTATATCCTCTTAAAAGTTAAGCGGGTATCTGCAGAGAAACTCGAGCTTCTCCGCTACGTGGAACAGCAAAGTGTTTTAGGTTGCTGAGCGATCATGTTTATTGAGGCGATTTGTATTTTTATGTTGATCATTTTGATATTGTGATGAATTTAGATTTTAAGTAATTTCAAACTTTAAAACTGCATTTAAAGGCGGGGTGTCCGATTTCTCTTAGCCATTGTTGATGTTCAAATCACCAAAACAAACACACCCCTACCCCCATCTTTCGCTTTCGTCAGCGCTCGGCTAATGTCCGTCCTGTGCACTGTGCACCTTACTGCTGATTGGCTACAAGGTTGTTTTGGTACTCGGCCCGACTCAGTTGTCTAAAGCGTAATTCGGAAATCGGTTACCCCGCCTTTAAGCAGACAGCGCTATTTTCTCGTCTTGAGTTTCAGTTTGGTGATAGGATGTATCATGCATGCATGCGTGATTTAGCTAAATACAATTTTTTTTTAGTTTTCGAATAACTGGCGAACTCGCTTAACTTAACAATACGGCAATTTTCCGGGATCATCTCTGTGTGAAAGGCATTAATGATGTACGACTCGCATTGACAGGTGAATATCCGATCTGCCTGTTTAAATGACAGTCACATTGGCACATCTCTGATTTATTTACACATATGAATGAGGCCTGAAACTGATCTCGAAATATCCGAATGCATGCGCTTTTTTCCTGGTTACACTATCGTGGGTCATATCCGATCTGTGTCACATTGGAGGAAAAAATCGGAATTGGGTCACATTTAACCGACAGTGTAAACGGGGCCTATAATTCTTCCTACTATGGTAGATAATGGTGGCCAAGAACAATTTGGTTATAAAAAGACATAATTTTACAGAATTTTTTAATGTCCAAAAGACTGTAATTTAAAAGCGTTAAATTACAGGAAAAAAACGCAAATTTACAAGAAACACAGAGAAAACGTAATTTTACAGGAAAAAACAGCTGCCAGTTTTCTGCCAATTTCTTTTTTTCACTGGATTTTTTTACAGTTTACAAGCATTCTTCCAAAATAACATTTCTGTGTTCATCAGAACAAAGAAATGTATACAGATTTGGAGGGGGCGAGTAAATGATGACAGAATTTTCTTTTTTTGGTGAACTGTCCCTTTAATCGGCAAGAAATCAAATCAAAATGGACTTGAGTTAATAGATTATATTAAATATTTATGACAGTTAACATGTTTCACCTAATGTTACATGGAAGTCACAACAAATCCTGTAAACTTGATAAGAAAACAAAATGAATATTACCTCACCGCTTTCTCAGAATTCTTTTGCCAGATTTGTTTGCATTCGAATTGCTAATGAAACATCAGTTCTTTCCCCCGTACTCTATCTAACATGTCCCACAACCCCCCTGGGAACAACATACCGACAGGTGCAGTATAGGTGGTGACGATTGTGTCTAGCAGCACATGTGTATAGAAGGAAACATTTCATTTCGAGTCTGCTCGTCTGCATTACGGCAAGTGTCATTCAGACGCTTGTTGAGGGAAGTGCGCAGGAAGCGATAAGTTCACTTAATCCTGTTAATGTGGAACAGCATTTAATTAGATCCGCTTTAAAGCAAATGAGTCTGACACCTCTGTTTAAACGGCCTGGATGGGATGTACAAGAATTCAACACGCCTGTGTGCGGTCTGGTAGTTGTAAAACTGGATTTTCGCACAATTTCTGAAGGAGATTTACATAGATGTATAATACGACTAACATTGTCTGGGTCTCTTACTCACTTTTCGTATCTTGTCATTTAAAAAGGTAAATCACATGTTTTCCACACTCAAGCATTTTGCACCATATTGATTGAAACATAAACGGCAACACTGTGTTTTCTGTCCGGTTTTCCCCTCATCCAAAATAGTTTCATTGTCTGGTCACACTGGTTTAGTAGATTAAAGTGTTTTTGGTGTTAGCCAATCATTTGTATCAGAGATAAGCCGAGGCTGATGGGAATCTGAGCATTATATGGAGAGATTTAATCGGCTACGTAGGAATTTGGGACTGTACGGAACTGATGTGTCCTATTGTTGTTTGTTCCTAAAAGATACACACTCTTATATGCATGACCTCCCCCCACTGTGACTATTTTCGATCACAATAAGGGAACACAGAATCATCAGCTTTGCTAATTTCATGGATTTCTGCTTTATTTGATGCCTAAATCGCAGGCAGTCTCAATTCCTCTCTTTCTCTCTCTCTCTCTCTCTCTCTCTCTCGCTCTCTCTCTCTCTCACACACTCTCTTTCTCTGTTAGTCAAACAAACACACACACATTGCCTTTTGTTGGCATTCGGGTTGCCTTGACATTCTCTGATTTGTTGGCTAGCAGCAGCAGGCAGATTTGCCAAGTTAAAGCTTGTGCGAAGCTGCGGTAGACGGGGCTCAACAGCGCAGGCTTTTGTGTCTGACTCTTTCTGCCGGTTATTTATAAATTGTCAACCTGAAGTGCATTCCAACCGCTCTGCCAACAGAGCTCTGCCACTCTGATGTGTGCTGCTTTTGTGGCGCGCTTCCTCCGGGGACTGAAAAACAAATTTTTAGGTCTGAAGGTGGGTTATTTAAGACCCGCCACAGTGACATGAAGGTTAACTGTGGGCCAATTACACATCACACCCATTCCTTGTGTTTTGTATTTATTATTTCTCTTCTCTGATGAGCTCTGGTGTGATGTGTTCAGAATGTTTATTAAATGCGTGTCCAGACAGGTTATCCTAATCAAAGCAGGGCTGTTAAGTGCAACATATATGTCACACATGAGGTCTGTGATAAGAATAAATGTAATAGTGTAGCACGCGTGCGATACAGTTTGGCAGGTTGCGACAGAGCCGCTAGTTTGTGTGTGAAGTGCCTTTGTCACTACCATAATAGGAAAAATGACTTGGAAAATGTATTTGTTCTGTTAAACACAAAAGAAGATATTTTGAAGAATGTAGGAAAGCAAACAGTTCTGGGGCACTTTTGACTACCATTGTCATTTTTCTACTATGGTAGTCGATGGTGGCCAGGAACTGTTTGTCATGAAAATCAAACAGCAAGGCCTTATTCAATGCTGAAAAAAGTCTATCTGAAGCAGTTGTATAAGCCACCCCAGTCAATAAAATGGCCACACCGCCGGTGGACACATGGCTAGCGTTTATAATTGTGACTTTGCCTGTACATCTAAAGATTGTACTGACATTTTTATATCTCGTTGCTGTTTTACAAGCACCACTTGAGGTCATTTCAAATTGAGACCTTACTGCAAAACGTCTACCAGAATCTCACATGGACTTTTTATGAAGAACGCTCATTTTGTAGGCCAAAAGCCGCAATATCCTCATTTCTCTTTTTTTACTTTCTCCGCTGTTTTCTTTCCATTCCTGTCCCCGGGGAGCTCTTTATCTCCAGCGCTGGAAAACATTAATCACCTTACGAGACGAGAGTTTAGGCTCAGTGGCACAGTCACTATACACACGTCTTCCAGCTATGCAGATTATGCGCAAGAAAAAAACCTTATGTAAACAGTAAAATTATGGTTTATGGTTTAATGACTCTTTACCCAGTGTATAGGACATCATAAAACAGTATATTAATGTTTCTGAAAGGCAAAAGCATTGTTAAAGGTTAGACACATTCAGGTAGTACCTGGATTCATTTTTTGTTGTAGTTTTTGCAGCTTGCTGAAGGAATTCTGGACCAAGTTGGACCGCAGCACTCGGCGCTCCCCTTCCTTCCTGTGTTAATAGTTTAGCGCTCTACAAGGTTCACAGAGCAAGTACACAGTGCCTAAAGGAACATGGAGGCGAAACAATTGAGTGTGTTTATCTGTGCCTATTTGCTCGCATTAAAGGGTCCGGGACCCACCCACACTACTTCAAGGAAACTACTTCCAATCCACTTCACAAGGCCAATAAACACACGGTACAGTACCTCTCTCTGCTCGCTTTATTTTTCCCATGAAAATCAGGGTTTTTCTCGGTGCTAAGTCAGTTATTTGAAAATTTAATGGTTCAAATTTGATCAGAAAAACAGTTTTTAAGTTTAAGGAGCCAGTTCACCCAAAAATAATAATTCTGTCATAAATTTTCACCCTCGTGTTGTTCAAAACCTGTGTGACTTTCTTCTGTGGAACACAAAAGAAGATATTTTGAGAAATGTTGTTGTGGTTTTGTGCCCAAACAATGGAAGTCAGTGGGTGCCAATGTTGTTTGGTTACCAACATTCTTTAAAATATCATCTTTAGTGTTCTGCGGAAAAAAGTTATACAGGTTTGAAATTACATGAGGGAGAGTAAAAGATGAAGGATTTTCACTTTTGGGTAAACTTAGCTTTTAATTAAATTAACAATGTTATTAATATTTATATATACTGTATGAATATTAATATTAATAGATGTTACCTAGAAGAACACACACACATACTGATGAAAATGTATGGTTTGAATGCCCTGTGACACTCTTTGGATAAAAGAATTAAATGTATATTTACCTTAATTGCCAAATAATCCAGTTTTGGCCTTTAGACAGCTTGCAGGCAGAGGCTATGTCAACTCTCAAGATACGTGGACCACAGTACCATAGAAAAGCGGCTCTATCAGGCACTATACTCTTTTGCACTATTCTGCTTGAGCGATTTAAGACCAAAGGCTGATTTATGGAGGAAAATGGCCAGTAAGTCAACTAAGGACTCGGGAGAGAAGTCAAACGGGGTCTTTTGGTCTCCCAGCCGTAAAACTCAACCTCTCATAAGTATCATCTTTTGCATCTTTTACATAATTGTAAAATTAATGCTAAATTTACAATACTTAGTATTTAATGCTAAACTTACATCACATGACAGCAGTTTGAAGTTATAGCTGCACTCAGTTACATTATGCCATTACTATTTTCCCTGCCTTCGGTGTGCACACTCACATTGGCGCCCTTCGTTAAACGTCGACGATAAACGCGCGCGATTATCGTCCCGGTGTGGACAGGCCATTACGGTGCGTTTGAGTTATTTGAGTTAAGTTTTGAACATCCGGTCCTCATTCATTGTAATTACAGTAAAAAAAGGCGACCGTTACGATTTCTCAACTTTTAATTGTGTGCTCCACAGAAGAAAGTTTTACAGGTTAGAAACAAAATAATGATTGAATATATTTTTATCTTTGCTTGAATTATGCCTTTATTGGTATCAATTCTTTCCATTACTGAGCATAAAGACATTACAGCAGAGAGACACAGAGAATCTGCAGGTCACTGATCTCTAACCCCGACTGTGGGTGATGCGAGGTCGGAGCTCATCTTCACTGTGCCACACTGCAAATGATTTGTTTACTTTTAAGCATACTTCGATGCTGCTCGTGTTACGAAGGCTACGCAAGGTTCTCCTTACGTCTGTGTGCAACATTTAAGCGTTTAGTACAGGCTTGTAGCTCTTTGAAGACTGAAGTCTTGTGTTTATTTAAAGACGGCTACACATTTGTTTTAGAGTCACAGGGGGGCTTGTGGGTCGTTGGGGTGCCTAGGTTGTATAGAGTTAACCGGTGTGCACGTTTTAAGGCCAGATTGTCTTTGCTTCTGTGCTATGAGCTGTGACCCTTGACCCCCTCCACTATTGCTTCCCATAATGAACCAGAGCCGAGCGGTTAACAGCTGCCTCAAGTGACCCTGAAAGTCTGACGCTCAGCTGTCTGCATCCTTCTTATAATACGCTCACACATACACATTTACAGACCCCCCCCCTCTAGTCAATGCAACTGACACTTGTACATTTCTTATGCTCCTTATTCACCATCAGGAAGTGCCCAGTGTCACAATTAGTTTTTTGCGAAATCTTTTCTTATGATTGCCATGATGGACCCAAAAATATTACATTTGAAAAAAGCTGCAATCTGTAACTTCTGCTTCTCTATCGGCACCTCTGTTTGAAACATAGAACTGCAGGTTACATTCTTATCTTGACGTGTGTTGAACAAATATTAATTCTGTCATCATTTACTCACGCTTGAGTTGTTCCAAATCTGTATAAACACATAGAAAGATATTTGGAAGAATGCTTGCAACCCAACAGTTCTTGGCCACCATTGACTACCATAGTAGGAAAGATTACAATGGTAGTGCCCCAGAATTGTTTGCTTTCCTACATTCTTCAAAACATCTTCTTTTGTGTTCATCAGAGCGAATACATTTATAAAACACTTTTTCCTACTATGGTAGTCAATGGTGGCCAAGCATTCGTCCAAATATCTTTTTCTGTGTTCATCAGAACAAAGAAATGAATACAGATTTGGAACAACTCGAGGGTGAGTAATCAAGACAGAATTTTCATTTTTAGGTCAACTGTTGTTTTAAGCTTACTGTTGTGAATCGTGGTAAGGCAAAGAGACACTTTGGAACACTTTAAGTCATTTTAGGTTCTTTCTCAACGTGTACTTGTACCCAAAGTTACACATTGCACCTTTAAAGAAAAACTTATTTGTTGCATTTTCTGACCATTTAAGCCACAAGCTTCAACCTAACCAGCTCCATTTTGGTGGAAAAACTGTATCAAAATGAAATTTGCCATTACGTACTCAATGCAGACATTCGTACGTACGCGACTCATCTCAAGCAATGACAGAAGTAGGTCAAGAGGTTTGGGGTTTTAATAATTTGGAAATTTGTATGCCGGTGACCCCATGAAAGTTGTCGGTGTAATTGGCTCTGCATAAGTGTCCAATTCTCGCTTATCTGATTTAACAGCGTTTTACGCTGGTAAAGCTGCTCTGAGGTCAGTGATTTGGAGGGCTTTGTACGTTTGTATGTGTGTGTCGAATAAGATGAGATTTGGCCAGATGTGCATCAGTTCCAGAATCAGCTGTGCTACCCTGCAGCCGTAGAAAACAGATGTGCTGTTTAATGACCGAAAGAAGAGAAGAGGAAACAAGTTAATGGACAGATAAAACTTCACAGTGAAATCTAATGTTTCTGCTCGACTTTCATGCTGCAAAGTCACACGGTTACCAAACGCAACAAATAAAGAATCATCATCCCCCGCCATGAAGGTAAAGTTTATGACGTTGTCTAAAACAGTGGTTCTCAAACTTTTTCATTGTAAGGCCCCCTTTGTGTAGAGTGCATCACTTTGCGGCCCCCCAAATAAAGACTTATAATCTTAAATTTAACATTTTTATTTAAACAAAAACATATTTGGTTATACAATGCTGAAACATCAATTCTTTTGTCTGGTGGTCTTATTTTTCTGATGTTTGATTGCATAAAATCTAAGATCAATTTCTATATTTCATAAAATGCCACAAAATCTGTGGCCCCCTGGATCCATCTTGGGCCCCCCCCCAGGGGCCACGGCCCCCAGTTTGAGAACTACTGGTATAAAATATGAAGTGTAAAACACTTTAGAGTTCTTCACCTCTAACTTTTATCCAGGCCTGATGTTTAATGTAATGTTTAATGTTGTTTTCGTCTAAGTAGCACTCGGAGCAAAAGAAACTCCTCTTGTCAAGGTCCTATAGTTACTTTATGACGTTGTGCAGCCCACCGAACAGCTCTTGAGATTTACAACGCCCTGAGGATTCCAAAATGGCCCGTATGCTGAAGATGTTCAGCTTTGGTGGGTTTAGGGAGGAAGCTAAAAATAAAGCTATCTCTTTAAGATAAATGGCTGTTTGGTTTAACTGCGTGCTTCTATGTGAAGACACAACATTGCGTTTTCTACTGAGTGTTATCCTTTTGACTATTTGTGTGTCATTATTTATGGAAATAATTTATCATTCTGAAAGCATCTTTATGTGGGAACCCAAATGTTTAGGTTTCTCATTCAAGACATAAGGCCGACATGCCATCTACACCACAACGATTTACTCGAATTTACTCAAATGTCTCTTGCGGTTGTGATTTCATTCCGTCCATCATCTGGTCTGAAGTGTGGTGTTTCTCAGCGGCTCTTCTTTTTTTGGAGGCAGAAACTGGATATTAGAGCACGTTGCGTTCCACTGATGCTTTCATATAAAAACGCCCTCTCCAGTTTTCTTTATTTCCTGAAAATGTGTGTTCAAAAAAGGTCAGGCTGAGGTGACGAATAACCCCCCTCATAAACCTAAACCTGTCTGTAGCATCTGTCTGTAGCATCCGGCTGAAATTCACCTGTGATTGTCTGCTTTCGCAGAATGGTTTTATCAGCGCCTGGCATCTAAGCTTTTATACGTGTTGGTATTGGAAAGAGGATGAGTGTGTATGAGGCTTAAGCTGTTCTTTCTCCGGGGTCTTTGCCACCCACCTCGGTAAACCGTATTGCATTACCGTTCCTGCAGGGTGTGATATGAATTACTGTTGGCAGGAACAAGGAGCTATGAAAAACATGCCCTCAGTCAGCCTCTCCTGCCAATGAGAGGGGCCATTGTGAAATGCACTGCGTGCCCGGTAGCAAGGCCTGGTCTGGTTGGTGTTGTGCCAGTTTAGGCAGCCAGAAACTGTTCGGGTCTCAAGGTGTTGAGAGGTGAGTTGAAGGGCTTCAGCTTAGTCAAATCACAATGTGGCAGTTCAGCAACATGTGGGAATATATCATCAACTACTTACAACTTTAATACCAAAGGGGGCTGTTTTTTTAAAAGAGAGGGACAACAAATATTTAAAAGGTTAGTTTTTGTAACTTTTACTTACTATGTTTTTTTAAACTCCTAATGACTTCTGAACCAAAACATGCGTTTAAATAAAATCCACTAGTTTCAGTGGATTGTGACCACAAAACACCTCAAAAGGACTCAAAATCGTCTTCCTGCAAACTTTGTGTTGTAAAGGCACGATTGGGAAACTATTTTAATTTGCTTTTCACCAAATTGGTTCATATGTCTTCAGGACACTTGAAATATACAGCTCTGGAAAAATTTGGAGACAACTCATATATTTTAGTTTTTCTGAATTTACTATTTAGGTAACACTTTAGTATAGGGACCAATTCTCACTATTAACTGGTTGCTTATTAGATGACTATTTTTAGCATATTGGCTGTTTATTAGTACTTATAAAGCACATATTCAACATGACCATATTCTACTTCCCTAATCCTACCTAATACCTAAACCTAACAACTACCTTACTAACTATTAATAAGCAACAAATTAGTAGTTTACTGAGGCAAAAGTCATAGTTAATGGTTTATTAATACCGAGAATTGGACCTTAAAATAAAATGTGACCACTATTGATTCTAAGTATGTGTTTAAGTAAAATGATAGTTTTTCTTTCATTTTGTCAACTAATGACAGCATTTCTATCAAATTCCAAATTTTGTATTTGCATTTATTTGCCAAAAAATGAAGCGAGATACTGCAGAGACCTTAAATACTGCAAAGAAAAGAAGTTCATGCTCATTTTTAAACAACACATTTCTAATGTTTTACATGCATTTACGTGTATGTATATTGAAATAAATGTATGTAACATGCATGTGTCTTTGCATTCTCTTTTACATTGCTGTTGAATGACTTCATGTCACTCCTGAGGTTTGCTTTTGTTGAAACCTACGCACACTGGAATGGAATGACCGCAAAAAAAATGTAGAAATGTTTTTTAAAGACAAAAATAAACTGGACTCATAATTTTTAGAGGAAAATTGCTGAATGGCGCGTTTTGTGGAGTTATCTTATAACACTTTCTTTTGAATCTTAAAAAGAGGCCGTCAAAAAGCTCTCCCATTATAAGCATAACAGATCTTAACAGACGAGCAAAAAATGCCAAAAAAGGAATTAAATGACATGAAGGTGAGTAATAATGATACATTTTGTGTGATGCAGACCGTTTGATGCAGAATCCATTTGATAACAGACTTGGGTTTGTTTAGTTGCTATAAAAATGTTTTCAGAATGAGTTCACACCAAGGAACTGCACCCAAGTCTGCCAAGGTATGATTCATGTGGATTATGTTTTGCAATTAGTATCAAGGCACTCTGGCAAAGTTTGCAGAAGTACATAAAAACAAGTTGAGCCAAAAGATACAAACAGGGCAGGAGAAGGGTGTGTAATAAAGTGCCTAAACAATGCCACACGGTTATGCGTATGTTCCTTGAAAAAAATGAGTCGTAGTGTCTGTGTCCATGTAAAGCTGGCCATCCAGCACCATGTGCCATGAAGTTCTAGTGTGACGGGGGAACAAAAAGCACCCCCACGCCGCTATGACTTCTCTCACCCTATGGCTCAGAGGCCCACTAGCAAATGGGATTTGCCGTAGACAATGCAGCGTAGCGCTTTAAAACCTTGCTTTTTACACTCCAACAATTCCCTGCTTTTAGCCTTCATTCTTTGCTAAGTAAAATCTTGCACTAAAGACCCCTTCCATTGAGAACCCGAGTCTGGATTAAGCTTGCTTTTCAGAAAATGGCTTTTGTACGTCTGCGGCTAATGCCGGAGGAACACCCCGCTCTCTTTTCTTTCCGACTCCATCTGTGTCACTTCATTTCACTTTTTTCCGTTGCGTCTGCGTGAGCGTGTCTGTCTCCTCTTTTATTTCGATCCCCTTTTCTAAACTCCCTCGCGACACTCCGGCACCTGTTTTTCTCGCCAAACCATTAATTTATCTCTGAATTATTACCCCAAATCCCACAATGTGCCTGCCACTCTATGACATGTCCTGACCGGGCAGTTTCCATGGCAACCGAGCCCTTCTATCCAAAAGCAATTTAGCCAGCGTTTCGGCGGGCACAATGCCTCCGCCCGTTAACGGCCGGACCAATGAATATTTTAGCCTGTAAATATGATGCAGCAATATCACGCTGCGTTTAAGAGGCGGGACGGGATAACTGACCATGTGCAAGTAATCTTTTAGCTAGATTTCTGAATGTCCCTCCTGATGGAGGTCATACAGGCGTTGTGGCTCTGTGATGAAGTAAATGCGGGCGAGAGAGGCCTGCTATGCTCATCAGAAAGGCTTGAAATGTACACTGTGTTCCTGACATACTCTCTCTCTCTCTTAGTATGAAGTATGAACTATTTCCAGACTCGTATTTTACTCATCTTCTGCCATGAGACCGAAGCCTCTTTGCTAAATAAAATGCAGCATGTTATTTCACTTTGTGCATGCAAAAGTTTAAGGCCAGAGGAAATCTGTATCTCAGTTCCCAAATTTTGTATTTCATTCTACTTGAAGATGTTGGACATCCTGGTCTCAAAACCCACCCTGTTCTCAGGCATGCACGTCTAATCTGTATTAAAGGTGCGGTGGGGTAACAAGCTATCTCATGCATTCTGACTTCTTTACACTGTTAAACCTGCTGGATTCTCAATCTTAACATGGTCAACTTGTCAAAAAACGAGGTGAACGTACAGTATGACTTAGTATTTCTGTGCTCGAATCACTCTGCCAGGGTTTGTACAGGTTTCGTAAAGTTTTTTTCGAACATGGATTCCCGTTTCGTAACAAGGGTTCTTAGTCCCTTATTGGACAATTCGCCCGGAAAAGCACACCCACACGTCATCCAGTGAGCGAAAGAGCACGCCCATCAATGCTGCTTCACTCGGCTGATGGAAGTTTAGCTGTGTTTGTTTGCTCGCTGCATTTAGGTGATGAATGTTATATAAACGGTGGATATACCGCTGGATTTGCAGGTCGTTTGAAACTGATAGATGATGCGGTCCCAGCACTAAAAGATGCTGGACATGAACCGCACGCGGTAAGTCAAACTAAGTAATGTGTCTGTGTTTTGTTGGCAATCGGCATGTACGTACATAATGTAAGCAACACAAACTCATAGTGAATCAACAGTTATAAGGGGTTAATGATATGATGTATTGTGTGCTCGTGCTATAGTTCTGATTTATCATGCAAACCATACCCCGTTCCGAACTAAACTTCAAGTGAGAAAGCCACCTTAACCTTCTGTGTCGGAGCCGGAAGATATCACTTTGAATAATCGGCTTGGGTTATTTGTGGATAAATTTAGTATGTGTGCATCTCTAATAAAAGACAGTTAAGTCAATGCTGTTTTTGTCAGATGAGGTGATGAGATTTGTTTCTCGTAGGCTTATAGACATTTGCTCTATATCAAACCAAATGAGCATTTCTGAGCATCATAGGCACGCTCCTCACACTGTGGCTCTTTCAAAGTGCATCTTGGTGGCTCATAAGATGAGTATTATTTTACTCATAATACTCAATATTACTCATATTGATCATCAAGACAATCCATTGCAAACAGCTTTGTGAAATCACCAGGTGAGGTGAAAGAATGGTTTGTTGTTCTGTGTAACATCAAATGGATTTTTACACCCGTTATGACTGTATGCTGTGTATTTTAGTGCTTATTTAGTGTATCGTGTTATTAGCATAGCAGTGCTAATCCCGAGACCCAGACCTAAACAAAAAGCAAAGATAACTTCTTATATCTGTTTGGTTAAATCCATCTGGAATATAGACCCCTTTCTCGCCGATGTCACGCTTATGTCACGGCACTAGCTGGAGGCAAAACAAAGGGAAAACTGGAGGTGGCCAATACAAACCAGCACAGATTCGGCTACATAAGGAGTTTAAAATATGTGGGTATGTGTCTAAAAATATCTCGCGTATGCCTAAATCATAAACTGGGGAACAATGTTATTTTTCACATAGCGTTAACTTTTGAATGCATAGGGTAAGCTCGCTAACTTTGTTAGTTATACAACTAGCAGTTAACTATCGGCCAGAAACTAAACATAAAAGAAACTGTTTGTCAGCTCTTCTTTAGTTGTCACAAGTGCGTTAGTATAAAGGGAGAGGGAACAGTGAGAAGGCTCATGTTATGTGTCAGGTTTGTGTTCAAGTAAATGCATTTGCTAACGTTTGCCACTGTTAGCACACGCAGGCATCTACCCTGATAGCACACATACATCTGGCTTATGTCTATTGCATTTACATCTGCAAGACATCTACAATACATTGTTTGCTCATCTGCAATACGTCTCGGAGATGTCTGCTGATAGACGTTATATAGACCTCTATAAGATGTCTGTAAGATGTTTATGATTTAGAATGGATGTAAAGCAGCTCTTTCTAAGATGTTTAGCAGATGTTTTTACGCAGCAGATCTCCAGATCTTTAGCAGATGTATTACAGACGTTCAGACGTCTCCGAGACGTATTGCAGATGAGCAAACTACGTATTGCAGATGTCTTGCAGATGTAAATGCAGACGTCAAATAGACGTAAACCAGATGAATTGTGCTATCTGGGTATAGATGTATACGCTCTATACGCTTTAACATTACATGTTAAAGTTTAATCAGATTGTTTTCGAGTCATTCTCAAAAAGCAAAACGTGCTCCCTAGCATTAGTAATGTGGTCAGAGGGATCTTTCTGCCTCCAGCTAAGCTCCACCCACAAAAACGTGTCACAATGTTTACTAACAGGAAAGGCATCTATGGGCTTAACATATTGGTAAAATGATCTTGAATTATTAGGTGATAATGATATTTGTCATAGACATAATATAGTTAGACCATTTGGAGTAATGAGGTTTAACTTTTGCGTTCCGCTCCAGCTGGGATGCATGTCTCCACTTAAAAGGCGAAAATCAGATCAAGGAAACACGACTTCGATTTTACTGTCCATATGCTTCTCTGCTTTTATAGGTACAGTAGTATGTAGTGTGCTCATATACTGTACTGTAGTAGTGCACAGTGGAAATAAATCGAATCGAGCAGGAATCAAAAGCCCATTTTGATGGTGGGGACTCGAGAAATGACATCTTGATTCTGCTGCACATTATTAATAAGAAGATTAAAGGATGCGGAGGCTGTTTGTCCAAAGGACTCCTGCCAGAAACTTGACAACCCCTTTGGTCTCACTGTATGACTTCCATGAAAGAAACAAGGTGTTGGCTAAGTCACGGGATCCGTACGCTTCTGTGGAAGCACTCGGGGATAAATTGCGATGCCAGCTTTATTGTCGAAAGCTGTAGTGCTTCAGCGCTTTCTTAAGTGTTTGCCAAAAACGTCCATGCTAATGGTTTCATTTTCTTTTGAAGTGGAAGAGTGTGCCTATCTCTCAAGGGGTGGATGAGCACTGTACATGCGTTCCTTTGTTGCCTGCATTGTATAGCGGGTGTTCTTTGAAGCTGTAGTGCGTGGCGCTGCTTCTTGGCACGTGCCCCTGCTTCTCCCCCTTCCTGGTGAAAGTGGATCTGCGAGTCTTGCTGTGAGAGTATAGTGTCATGCCCAAATTGCCGGAGAAGAATTTGGGGTTTTGTCTATATGCTGGTTCACATACGCAGTGTCTGATATGAACTTTTCTGTTTCATTTGCCATGTTATGTAGTGTATGGAGCACAAGTTATGAAGTTCATTTAATGATGGTAGGTCTTTCTTGCTGCCTTACATTTACATTTATATTGAATTGAATGTGTATCCTAAAATTGAGCCGAAAGATGATTGGTTGCCCCCACATTTTTGTGACACGATTGACAAATGGATGAAAAGCAGCATTTGGCAAAACGACAAAGAAAAGCGATTGGCAAATGCTTATTTGTAAAGTGATTTAAAATGTCATTTTATTTTTTTATTTTAAATGTTTGAATTTCAAAATTAATATTCGTTTTTTTAGTTTATTTATAAACGGCACTCTTGGTCTCCATAGAATATTAAGATTGAATATTAAGATTTTATCCATTGTTACATATTTTGTGACTTATGATGTAAGATTAGTTAATTCTAGGATGATATAAATGCAGCATTTCTTCTCATAGAGAGTAGTTTACTAATAGTTATTAAGAGCTTAAGAGCTTCAAAAAACCGTAAAGCTGCATTCCATAACTTTTGCCTCTATATCGCCATCTCTGTTTGTAACATAAAATTGCAGGTTATTTTACATGTTCGATCCATTTTTGGTGCGGTAGAACTACACTCAGGCTAGGGCTGTCACAATAATTAAATAATGGTCTCATCGCAATTATTTGACGTCACCGCAATTATTGTGTATCCTTAGAAAACAAGGGTGATCTGCAATATCTGCTGCATTTTACATCCACGGGCCTTGATCTGCACTTACTGTTACATTCAATTGACATTTCTCCATCATTTGAGTTGTATTAGTTTATTATTTTATTGTTCATTTGTTTTGTTTCCAGACTTGCTGCATCTACACAGCAAGACCTTAATATCTAGTTTGAGTGCTCAAGACTCAAGTCTTCTTTGGTAAAGGTCCAGTGTTGATAGAAATGCAATACAATATACACAAACTATGCCTTCAGTGGTGTATAAAGAGCGTACACAATGAAACGTTATGTTTTTATTACCTTAGAATGAGCCTATTTCTATCTACATACACCGCGGGCCCCCTTGCTTGTAATTCGGCATGTTCTGTCAGCCGTTGTAGTGTTTCGAAAGGGAGGGGTGGAGTGAGCGGTTGGTTGCAATTCGCAACCTTGCCGCTAGATTTCAATAATATTGTCATTTACAAAATTTTCACATTTCTAAAGTTAACATTAATAGTTATATTGTCAAAGCCTTAACTCAGGCTTGTGAGTGTGTGTGTGTGTGTGTGTGGACATGATTATATATCCCGGTGGGGACCTAAACCTGAATGCACACCAACACATGGGGACTCATGTCACTGTGGGGACCAAAATTGAGGTCAATGATCTTTACGTTTAGGGGTAGGGGATAAAATATACAGTTTGTAGAGTATAAAAAACATTACGCCTATGGACTGTCCCCACGGAGATAATAAACCAGACATGTGTGTGTGTGCGTGTGTTCATGTTTTTATATCCCGGTAGGAACCTAAACCTGAATGCACACCAACACATGGGGATTCGTGTCACCGTGGGGACCAAAATTGAGGTCCCCATGCGCAAAAAAGCTTATAAATTGTACAGAACAATATTTTTAAAAAATCTAAAAATGCAAATAGTTTTCTATGATCTTTAGGTTTTGGGGTAGGATTTGGGATAGGGGATAGAATATACAGTTTGTAGATTATAAAAAACATTACGCCTATGGACTGTCCCCATGGAGATAATAAACCAGACGTGCGTGTGTGTGTGCGTGTGTGTGTGTGCGTGTGTGCGTGTGTGTGTGTGCGTGTGTGTGTGTGTGTGTGTGCGTGTGTGCGTGTGTGCGTGCGTGCGTGCGTGCGTGCGTGTGTGAGTGTGTGTGCGTGTGTGAGTGTGTGTGCGTGCGTGCGTGTGTTTGAGTGAAAGTAATGTATGGTTAGTGTGCACTGTGGTTGTTAAAAGGGTCACAGCGGGTAATATTGGCACAGTGGGGCCTAGCTCTTAGTAGAGAAACAAAGTGAACTGCCATAAATAAAGGTTATTAATGACAGCTGCTATTTACTGTATTATTTGTAGTTTTGCCAATAGCACATCTGAGGCCAGTACTATAGTGATGTGAAAAGAAGCTATGTACTTCACTGTGCGTTCTTAATGAGTATGCAGCTCTCTAGTGAGTCTGTAAATCTTGCCATTACATAGAAATGAATAAGACGCAACCTAGCTCGCCTCCTTCTGCTCGCAGTCACCGCAATAAGAACAGTCACATAGTTTTCTTACTGCATCACTCGCCATGGAAAGTTGAAATGCGAGGAGATTGAAAGTGAATTGCTGTAAATCATCTTTATTTCGGTAGGCTGCTATTGATGTGGGTTATGGTGACTAATGAATGCAGGCGATGTGCTGCTGTGATTTCCAGCCATCATCTTCTTTAGGATTATGCTAATGGCGTGAATTGAGATCGTCTCTAGCTTGATGATGTCAGTTGTGAGCGATTTACCAGCCTGCGCTACTGTGAAAGAGTTGAATACTGTCTGCGGATGTAACACTTCAGATCATCGGATGGACGTGAGCTGAATTAATGAGCTTGCTTTTCCGTTTTTAGCCATTTATTCTTCACATTCATGTGGGTGGTTTTGTGACCTTTTGTGCAAATGCAGGTGCACACAGAAAGCAATGTTTAGCATCTCAGAATGTAGAGCTTATTATGATGCGGCTCGAAAAACCAAACACACTTGTCAAAACCTACAGTTTTTTCCTACTAAAACTCAAAGAACACATTCATCTGTTGATTTCTTTAGAGAACTCTTTGACCTCTAAAACATGTCAACATTTATCACTGTGCATGTCTTTCCATAATTGCCTGTTTTTTTTATCAGTTTCAGACAGCGAGTGTTTTTAGCCTCACTAAAAGTGATGGGAAGCCGTTGACACGGCTGATCACGGACCCGTCTTTCATTTCATATTACCTGTCTCCATCATCCACTCACTCACACAGCTGTCTTTCAGCCTGTGGGCAAGCCTTTGTGTCCACCTGCCTTCTCTTACAGCTCAATATCAGCAGTCAAAGCCCAAACACACAGCTGTGTCATGCACATTCACAGGTGTGTGTGTTGTTTAAGGAGAGCAGAAGTACAGTTACTTGAGACCTGACTTACAGTATATGCACCAGAGACCAATAATGTTTTAGATGGTTTGCACAGAGCAAGAAATTTGGGCGCAAACGGGCGGTTGAGTGAGTAACGAATGTGATTGTTGACAGTGGCAGCGCTGCAGGTTTGTGTTGGAGCCGTTCTTTGGATGCGATCTTTCAACCCATAAACAAAGTAACACTTTTTGACTGCCCTCTTCACATCCATATTTTCCTCTGAGGGAAATAATTTCATCAGCTGTGCATTAATGACTGCTGGAAGAGGGTCATTTTGAAACCTCTACTGTAAATGTTATTTAGCATGATTACATATGTATTGGCCCGCTTTCACAGACAAGGTTTAAGGCTAGTCCCGGACTAAAATGAATGTGTGACCTGTCTTAACTGAATATAACTTGCTCAGAAATCTCTTAAAATACAGTATATCAGTGCCATTGTTTTGTCTCAAGATGCACACCAGTAATGTATTCTTCTAAGGTATTTTTATAAAAGCGACATAAATATCTTAATTCAATTAAGGCATAGTCCTGGCTTAAGCTAAGCCGTGTCTTTGAAACCGGGCCATTATTTTATATATTTTTTAATATAATTGTATTAATATTTTTTAATTCATTGATTAATAAAAAGTGTATAATATAAGTAAAAAACAGGATGAATATTGCAAATAATTGTGCCCTGACCTATACATTAAAGTTAATTAAAGTAATACCATGGTCTTTTTGAATACTGGATTCTGATTGGCTGGAAGGTGTGCATTAAAACCCTTTAACGCACAGGTAGCTCCAGTAAGTTTGATTACATTTGAAATTTAACTGACAAAATCACTGTAATTTTCACCTGTTTGATCTTAAATTTCACTGTAACCATCAATAAAAGATTTAACTTGGCAAATGACCATGGTATAAGCGGGATAATCCACAGCTAGCCGTGCATTAATCGCTTTGCTTCGGGTGGTTCTTGGCCTCCACGTCGTGCATTAAAACCCTTTAACGCACAGCTAGCTGTGGATTATCCCTTACATAATGAATAACACCAATAATACTTAATAATATTATTGAACATAATAAATACTTCAAAATTCATACTGTCATGCTTTACGGCTTCAAGAAATTATTGAAATATCACAAATGTGCATATAACAATATGCATATTGCAATGGTTTCAGTAACTCAGTGGTTCTCAACAAGGGGGCCGTGGCTGACTTCCAAGGGGACCTCAGGATGACTAATAATTTAAAATTAGACAAAGTGAGCATTTTAAAACAACCGAAAACCAAGATATTTCTTATTATTTGTTAATTTTTATATTGAATAAACACTTTTCCAGTTAATGTCAAGCTCTGAAATATTTTATTGGGTAGAAATCTTAAGTTTTTGTTAACAGGAGGTGGGACCTTTAAATATTGTTGAATACAGTGGGAGGGCCTTAGAGTCAAAAAGGTTGAGAACCCCTGCAATAACTGAATGGTTTTAATTTTTTTAAGTTCTTAAAGGTTTTTCTTTTTTGTTATTTTTTTAATGATGCTTTCTTTTTTGGAAAATATTAAATAATTAAATATTAAAATAAACTATTAAAAAGGCTGCACATTTTTTTCCACAGCCCCACTGTCTATTTAGTTTAAGTTAGTTTAGTTTTTTGCTTATCAGCTATGAGACTGTCATGTCCTTTAAATTCTCTATATCCAGACATTTCTTAGTTAATATTGAGATGCTGTTTGTTTTTAAGTATATGGAATTATCCATTTAAATGAATTAATCAGTCAAAAGCCCCTAGTGTATGTCCATAGCCCACAAATTATTTGTATAAAAAAAACGTTCTCAGAAGTACTTGAGGAGAAGAAGCGCTTTGATAAATCATTCATGTCTCTAGTACCTGTGTTTCACGCGGTACATCAGTCAGCTGCAGTTACTAAAGTTTACATTCACAAGCGCCTTTCATCCATTACACCTTTACTCATTGACATTCTCAATAATTTACCAGCTTCTTTCTTACCGGGAGAGGATGAATACGACGGCGGCCCCGCAACCGCGAGACAACACAAGAGAATCCCCTTTTGGTTTAATCGCTGGCTTTTTAGCCCATGTGGTGCGTTTTGAGGCCGCTTCCCTCGAATTTCCTCTGATGCTCAGATGTCTCTTTAAAGTTGAATCAGCCCTGTAGCTGTTTGATTCTGGCCCTCAGCTCATTCTTAACCGTCTCGCCTCGGCTGCGGCTAACGCTTCATTCAATTCGCCACATTTCCAAGTCTCTTTATAGTTCAGAGAGAAAGAAAGCCATTTAAACTCGCCCGCTTGTTTTGTAGTCTATTTTTAATCCTCACGCGAACTCTTTAAAGATGGGAAACTAATGACTGTATCCCCATTGGTAAAGATTGGTAAAGACGATTGATTTTTAGAAAGATGAGAGAGTTGAGATGATTTGAGTTTCGATAATATTCTCACTGTATATGAGTTCAGCGACAGAATGCCCCCCAGCAAGTCATATTCACAATTCCCCTTTAGATTTTATATTTCACTCTCAACTCACGTGTAGAAGATCATTTATATCTATGTATTTGACAGATGTTTCAATCTAAAGTGAATCTAAAAAATCTATTTGCACTGCACTACAAAGAAACTCCACATCTTAGACTGAAAGATAGAACGTTGTGTAAATCAATGTCTTTGGTCTTTCTTTTTGTAGATGAAACTCTGGAACAAGTACAAGGTGACCAGTATTCCCTCTTTGGTCTTCATCGACGCAGCCACGGGGAAGGTGGTATGTCGGAACGGTCTGCTGGTGGTGCGGGATGATCCGAAAGGTACCAGTTTTCAGTTTCTCCCTAATTCAATTTGTCTATAACGCCGTTCACAATGCATTTTGTTTCAATGCAGCTTTGAAGGTGCATTACAGGCCCCAGGCATACTGAGATGTTTAAGTGCTGTAGATGATGAAAAAAGACTGAGGCTTTTATGTGACCAAATATGCAAAGATAAATGTTTTTACATATGTGATTAGGGATGTAACAATATCAGAATCTCACTGTACGGTAATACCTCCGGTATACAGCCACGGTACGGTATTTATTGCAATATTTTAAATGACACATGTGGAAACGTGCCATAAGCATCCTCTTTTCTTTACCCTCTAATCATAACTGTTGCTTAGAGGTATGAGTTATAGTATGAGATGGGTCAAATGACCTAAAAATCCCTTTTATATAATAAAATAATTGCACCAGATGGACCTTGCCAAAGATAACATCTATTATTTTTTCTAACATTCTCTATGTTAGGCCCGGAAGACCTATCTTATCATACAGTCATGTGACCACGATAATATTGAGACAATTTTGCTATTGCGATAACACAATGAGCCCTATTTTCACGATCTAAGCGCATGGTTTAAAGTGCACGGCGCAGGTTCACTCAGGGAGTGTCCGAATCCACTTTTGCTAATTTATCGATGGGAAAACGGTCGGCACGCCCCCGGGCGCATGGTCTAAATGGGTTGTCCCGATTCTCTTAATGAGTAATGGGTGTTTTGTGGGCCAAACATGCAGTAACCCAATCAGAGTCTAAGCTCCCATTCCCTTTAAGAGCCAGTTGCGCTCGCGCCATGGCGGATTCGCAATTTACACGGCGGAATTCGGAAGAGCAGACACTTCTCCAGAAAGGAAACGCGCCTGCTCATGCGAGAAGTTAAAGCGCGCAAGCAGACCGTCTACAGGACAAGCCGGATTTTTATCTTTATGTCCACAATAATAATATTTTACATTGTAATCCATTTTTTTTGTAATATTTGGCATTATTGTGTGCTGCTGCACGTCCCTCTGTGTGTAATAAGCAGAATGTACGAGCGCTGTGCACCCGCCTATAGGCGCATATTCATAATGTGCTCTTTACAGTAAGTAACAAAAAAAGATTGCGCCATCTTGCGCCATCACTGCGCAGTCTATTTTCAGTTCCTCAAAATAGCAACGCGCCAACAATGCGCCTGAGCACACCTTTCTTTTTAGACCATGGGCGCACAAATGAGCGCAAATGCATTTGCTATTTAAACAACGCGGCACAGGACGGGAAAATGAGAACGGTGTCGGGCGGAAACTAGCAAAAACACTTGCGCTGCGCCGGGTGTACAATAGGGCCCGATATTGATAATATTGTTACATCCCTAGGTGTGATCCAGCCATTTAATATTGATATTAATGTTAACTTATGTTATTTATGGGAATCACTGTGATTTATATTAGGGATTGTAATATACAGAAACATTGCTGAAATTTGTCATGTGATTGTTGTGATAGATGCCCCTCATCTCCTGCCTGCCTAATCCATATGTTTATTTGTCCAACTGTAGCCAACCTTAACTGTGAAGAATTAACTCTGTGGTTCATGAAGCACAACTATCATTAGACAACACTGCCATGCGGGATTAATGACCTGACGTGATGAAACAGGGGCTTAGCTAAGAGTTTTTGTTAAAAAGCGTGTGAGAACAGGAATATGTGGCGTGTGTACATGTAAACGTGTAAACAGTTGTCAGTAAGGAGAAGTTTGAGAAGTCAGTGGGTTTAATGTAGTGTAAAGGGGCCCCTGCGTAACAAAAGCCCCCTGGCTGAATGTGTGGGAGTAAACCACAGCAACAGTAGCAACAACTCATTGCTTTGTGCCCAGTTCAGCTAATGAACACTGTAACAAAGAACCACCTTTGCATAAAAACGTATTTACATCCTTCAATGTTAGGCCTGAAACAAGGGGTGTGTTAGAAGGACCAT
Source organism: Triplophysa rosa (assembly GCF_024868665.1). Classification (NCBI taxonomy): domain Eukaryota; kingdom Metazoa; phylum Chordata; class Actinopteri; order Cypriniformes; family Nemacheilidae; genus Triplophysa; species Triplophysa rosa. The sequence continues at coordinate 10,458,506 of NC_079903.1, read as the reverse complement.
AAAAGACCACCTAAATTATAATTTTATGTACAAAACCAATTTTTTAACAGGTAATTATTTATAAAACTGTGATGATGTTGTCATAGTGGGTGATGTCATAATTGGTGATGTCATAACGTGACGTTGTCTAAGGGGGCTGAAGCCCCGAAAGTTTTCAGTAAAGCTCTGAATGTTTTATTACCATGCCGTGTACGAATCACTTAGGGGCCGTTTACATTTTGCTTCTTTGGCGCGTCTACCCATGGGCAAAAGTGAGTGGGTCCTTCTCCGTAAAAAAGGTTAGAGTGTAAAAACAACACCAATTTCCCAGCAGCTTCTGTGGCGTAGTGAGTAAGACAGATGACATGTAGTAGGCTACTGATGCTACATATGAGTGCAATATACGACTGAAAGAATGCTTGATTTGCTGTGAACAGAAGCCGAGGTTAAATGGTAACTCCGGCCAAAAATCTCACCCTCAAGTAGTTTGACATCTGTATGACCTCCATTTTTCCCAAAAACGCAAATTAAGGTAGTTTTGGAAGCCTTCTGACTCCTTAGATTGCAACGCAACGCAACCAATCCTCAAAGCGCTGAAACTGCCAAAGACATCGTAAAATTGTCCACGCGACTCCGGTGGTTCAGTATAAATTAATATAATGCGACGAGGATACTTTTTGTGCTCTACATCAGAACGCGCATGCGTCGAGCGATGCTGACACCGGATGCACTGTCGTGTGTTTGGTTGCGTTACAATCTGAGGAGTCAGAAAGCTTCCAAAACTACATTAATTGGCGTTTTTGGGGAAAAATGGAGGTCATACAGATGTTAAACTACTTTGAGGGCGAGTAATTAATTGCAGAATTTTCATTTTTGGCTGGAGTTACCCTTTAAGGTCCGCTTTAAACATTTTGCTGCTTTCATCGCGCTGGCTCTTTCACAGTTAATGTTTGATAACTGTTTTATCATAGAAATGTTAGGGCCGTTCACATGTTGCATGTAAAAACACATGCAAAACGCTGGCTGCGTCGCTTTTTCCCTCTGTCTTTTTTTAAAGTTATATTTTAGGGGCTTTTTGCCTTTATTTGATAGGACAGTGGAGAACAGACAGGAAAGCTTTGGTTAGAGACAGGTGAGTGGGACCGGCAAAATATGCTCGAGACGGAAATCGAACTTGCAAGTGCACTGGCTCTATATGTCTGCACACTATCCACAGGCCTATAGGCACCAACGCTTCGGCGCCGAACACATATGTGGAGGTCTCTGGGCTAAGCCCCGGATATCCACTCGCCTTAGAACTGCCCCTGGATACTGATACAGACCTCAGACATTTTTGTGCTTTCGAAATACTCCTATTCAGTGCATGTGGCTCATGTGACTGATCACTTAAGTTATTAAGTACATATTTGATTTTGTTTTGGCAAGTATGAAATTATTTTACCCAGTTAAAGGCATAGTTCCCCCAAAAAATGTACAACCTCAAGTTGTTCCAAACCTGTATCAAGTTCTTTGTTCTGTTGAACACAAAGAAAGATGTTTACAACTGAGATTTCTGGGGCACCATTGACTACCAGAAAGGTCAGTTGCTAACTTTATTCCAAATATATTTCAGAACAAAGAAATTTACAGGTTTGGAACAACTTGAGGGTGAGTAATTTGTGACCGAATTTTCGATCGAACTATCCCATTAAAAATATGGTTGCAGACTGAATTTGACATGCTATAGCCAGTATGGCAGTGCCTATAGACTACTTCTATTATCCGTTTTTCTCTTTCAGTTTAGTTAATCTTGTTTAACCATAAAACTCTTCATCCATTCCATTCGAAACGAATGGTAAAACAAATGTTGCCACTGCATTACATCTTGTGAATTATGAGAAATGGAACGTTTGCCGCACATTATGACTGGAATATGCATCTGCTCCATTTGCGACCGTCGGACAGTCTCCACGCGCTTTTGGCATACAGAGAAAAGACACAGTGGATTATAAATATATGAATGACACATGCATGTGTTTAATAGCTGTAGCTGTGCTGGCAGTGAATGGAGGATTGTGTGACGATAATCATAGTCATGCCTCTTCTCCGCTCTCACCGCGTTCTGCAGGTCTGGAGTTCCCCTGGGGGCCGAAGCCCTTTGCTGAGGTGGTGGCCGGGCCCTTGCTCAGGAACAACCGACAGACAACAGACAGCAGTGCCCTGGAGGGATCCTATGTGGCAGTTTACTTCTCCGCCCATTGGGTGAGTTTGCCATTGTTTGGCCTCAAAATTGCTGAGAAATCTCTGCTGATGTATTAGGCTTGGGTTAGGTTATGTCCCCTTGGGTTATGTGTGTGTGTTTAGTGACAGACCAATTGTCATGGCATTGCTCAAACTGTAGATCAGGCTGAGTGCAATCCAGTTATGGGGGAGGGCTTTACTGTGGGCACCACTGTTTCTTTTGGGTTTCCCACAATGGGAAAACTTTTCCACAGACACCCTGTTATTTCCCCCTATAAAAGTCATTTCCTCACCCTTTACACTCAGGCCAGCACATGACGCACGCATTCGCATCGACAGTGGAAGCGTTTCTTGACTGGCACCATTCAGAACGGCCGTTTGCCTGTGCCAGCCCACAGTGTGGAAGGATCTTGTTTTTCCAGTCTCCTCATTTTCCCAACCCAGACAAATTGTAAAGATGAGCCGCAAAACCAGGCTTTATATTTCAGTTTATTATTCTAACACCGCGTTCCTTACTCCTAACCAGCGTAAAGTGAAGCTCTATTAAAGTTACATTAGAAAGCTAAGGGTGCCAGTAGGATGGTATTATTATTATGCAGTTGGTTTAGTTTAGTTTATATACGACCTTGGATAACCTCAGAAACAGAAGGATAGCGTGTAGCTTTGTAGTTTGTGGCTCTGTGGCTTTGAGTGTCCTTACAGATACACACAATTATACAGAAACAAAGAAGGATTTTTTATTATTCATTCCTGTGAACAATATAATATTAGTCAGGTACGGAGCCCCTTTAGGGACATGGGGTGGAAAAAATATGAGAGGGAAGAGAATTTTTTTTTTTAAGTTTTGCGTTATCTCGCAAAACTTTTGCGTTCTCTCGCAAACATATTTGCGTTATCTCGCAAAACTTTTGCGTTCTCTCGCAAACATATTTGCATTATCTCGCAAAACTTTTGCGTTCTCTCGCAAACATATTTGCGTTATCTCGCAAAACATTCAAACGTCCTGTTGTCCCGCTCCGTACATTAACAATGGAGTGGTTCAGAGTAGATTCCCGGACCAATAACTCGTGAGCTAAACGTTGTTATAACACAAATAACACATAATTCCTTAGACAATGATCTACAACCTAGTCTTCCTCAATACGAGAATATAAATTGATCTCTATGTGAGAAGGCGACATGGACAAGTCCAAAGAAACCGTCTGCAAAGTGATTGTAAATCCAAAAAGCGTTACTACAAAAATAGTCATTAATAACTTAAATGTTACACACTGTGGTCTCACCAAATTCAGTTTACACATTAATGCTCTCCTGCTGAATTTAAACTGGTTTTGGTTATACTACAGTATGTAGCACTGAAGTTAATGACTATTTTTCGTAGCCTAATGATCTTCGGGTTTTGCACTTTACAAGACGATCCCTTCGGTCTTGTCTCAGCCGGCTCCCAGCCAATCAATGCAAGGCTCGATTTGTGGGAAATTAAGTTAATCATTTACTCACCATCTTGTCATTTCAAACCTGTATGACTTTCTTTCTTCTGCAGAACACAAGAGAAGATATTCAGAAAAATGTTGTTGACCAAACAGCGATGGCAGCCATTCACTTGCATTGGTTTTGTGTCCATACAATAGAAGTCAATGGATGCCACCGTTCACCGTTGTTCGGTTATCAACGTTCTTCAAAATATCTTCTCTTGTGTTCTGCTGGAAGGAAGGAAGTCATACAGGTTCGAAATGACAAGAGGGTGAGTAAATGATGACAGAAGTTTCATTTTTGGGTGAACTATCCCTTTAAGCACGGAGATGTATTCCTCTTTATTACCTATTACTAAATATCTAGTTTTAAAAACTGGTCCTTTCTAAGTGTCCAGTTCTTAACCAGACTGAGCTTCAAATTGAACCAGACCATATGCCAGTATTCAAAATTCAAATTACACGAGACGAGAGTCTCTTAAAGAGAGCAGAGTGAAGCATCTTGACTGTGTTTAGCACCGGAAAGCCTCCAAGCCATAAAAGAGTGGATGAGTTTAAAAGCCCTTCTAGGCCCTAGTTTGTTGTATTTATTTATTTATTTTCTTGCCGAGTGCTGAACTGCAGAGAGAGTAATATTAAGTGCTGTAGGTCCGCTAAGTGCTGCTGTTTATTATCAGAAACCCTTAAGGAGATCACGTCATATCTTATGAATATGTTTGTGTGTGCGTTCTCCTGCAGTGTCCCCCGTGTCGTAGTCTAACCCGAGTGTTGGTGGAATCATACCGGAAAGTGAAAGAATCGGGACAGAAATTTGAGATTGTGTTCATCAGTGCTGATAGGTAAAACACGCACAAGTGACATACACATTTACACAGATTATTTTAGATGTAAAGGACACTTTCATTGGGCACATTTTAACGATTAATGATTAAAGTTTGTGTTTACATAATATATGTCTGTGTACTGCGCATATTAATTTTATATTTGTAAACACACACACACATGTACACATACATGGATATATAAAAAAAAGTGCATGTATATATTAATATTTGTATATTATTTAAATTACATATAAACATTTATTCATTTTAATATTTTGTTTTTATATTATGTAAACACAGACTTTTGTTCTGGATGCGATTAATCGCGAAACGGCCCTTTACTGAATTCCCCCAACGCAGTCTTCTTCATACACAAACCCCGTGCTGAGATCTGTGGTGTGTTCTTATGTAGGTCGGAAGAGTCGTTTACACAGTATTTCAGCGAGATGCCATGGTTGGCGGTTCCGTACACAGACGAGGCCAGAAGGTCACGGCTCAACAGACTCTATGGAATCCAAGGTACGTCTGTAGACTTGTTTTGGCTCAGGTGGAAGTGTCTTGTGGAGGAATGTTGTTTGATGTAACTGTGTGTGGTTGGATGTCACTTTGGCCATCGCTGGGTACGGCTGAACCTGCCAGGAACTGCAAACTGAGCTGTTGGACCTCAGGAATGTGGGCGGCGAATCAAGTTTACTTTACTCTTAGTGTTCTCTACCTCGCTCTTTCTTTCCCCTTTTTCTTTTCACATCATTAAAAAAAGCCAATGACGTGTGTGAAATTTAAGTCGACTCATTTTGCTTAACACAGTACACGTAGCTATATTCTTTTATAAATATGGAAATTATCAATTTAATTTGAATTTTGGCATGACATATATTTTATATTCCTATTATCAAAGAAGATGCATACAAACATAAAACATACAAATAAAGCAGTGCCAAACAATACACCATTACTTCAATACAAAAAACAACATCAGTAAATGTAGAACAAATACAAAAGACACAGAAAGACAAAAGAGATGATGTCTCTTTCCCACTCTCTGATCGTGATCTGATTTCTCCTCTTCCTCATGGGGAGTGGATGTATTGAGATGGAAAGAACTGGCTCCTGGCCTATCCTGACTGGAATGTGTGGAATTCGTCTTGGATGATATGATACTAATGCTCCCTCGAGCCTGAAGTCTGTGTGTGTGATAAGACCACTAATACAGCAGGAAGATTTCTATCTGAGAAGAGAGGTTGAGTGTGTACGACCGAGATCAGTGACCACAGGCCGTCTGGACGTGTGTGTGTGTTTGACCTTTATATGAATGAATGCCACTGTTCAGCATTACTTACCGCACTTTTGAGAAGTTTTGTGACAGTGTATTTGCATTCGAAATATCTTTCAATGGTAGGTTTACCAAAAGACAATCTTAATTCATAATTTTCCAGCATTGAAGCAAAATGCTTTCATGAAGTGACCAAATCATATCAAAACATTTATTGTTGAATATAAAGCTATTTGAAGGGGTATTTTGGAGCAATGAAATTGCAGTATCTTTTTCTACTTTAGGTATCCCCACACTGATCCTGTTGGACACAGAGGGTCACATGATCACACGACAGGGACGGGTGGAGGTTCTCAACGACCCTGAGTGCCGGCTCTTTCCGTGGCACCCGCGACCCGTACTGGAGCTCAGCGAATCCAACGCCGTGCAGCTTCACGAAGGGCCCTGTCTGGTGCTGTTTGTGGGTGAGCTGTTTCAACTGTCCCTGATTCTAAAAAAAAAAATCAGGTCTGCTTTGTTTAATTCGACACTGATCTTTTGATAAAAACACAACATTTCTTATGTATGTTTATTATCTTAATATATAGACCACTTTAGAAAATGTAAACATTGCTGATCCAATGGAGGTCCAAAAGAATTTCCCTTCTCTTTTTTTTTTTTTAACTCTACACAAATGTTTAAACAAAATACAACCAACAGAACATTAATAGATGACTCTTTCATCTGTGGAACACGAAAGAAGATATTTTGAGAAATGTCTCTGTGGTTTTGTGTCCATACATTGGAAGTCAATGGGGTCCAATGTTGCTTGGTGTCCGACATTCTTCAAAATATCTTCTTTTGCGTTCTGCAGAAGAAAGTCATACAAGTCTTACGATTCCCATTTGAATGTTTTTGTGCCCTCTTTCAGACGCAGAGGAGGAGGGCGAGCTTGAGCCAGCCAAAGAGCTCATCCAGCCAATCGCAGAGAAGATTATGGCCAAATACAAGGCCAAAGAAGAAGAGACGCCACTGCTGTTTTTCGTGGCTGGGGAGGTATGTCTGTCGATTTATGCATGTAATAAAACCTTTAAGCCTGATTTAGCGACTGTGATTTTGGATCTGTTAAACTCATTTGTTCTTGCTGCAACAGTTTCGAGTGTTTGCTTGCTTTTACACACAAGTGTGATGTGTCATCTCTTTGTGTATATTTGTGAAAAGCAATCCTTTGGGAAGCCGTCTTGCACTCATCAACACATACATGCACTAAATAAGAAGAGCTGGAGATGAATGGCAAACACATGTAGTGCAAACCTTAAACCCAGAGGGTGCCGAAACAGCTGTGCCATTTTTCTCTCTCCCTCTCATCTCCCTGATCATCTCTATATCTTTCAACTCTGTACTGTATGTCATGTGGGAGGAAAGTCAGCATTTTCATAACACCGAACTCTTGTTATCTCATACTGATCTTTGGTAAATCATAGACTTAGCACAATTAATATACTGTATGATCAGCTGACTTTCTGTCTCACCATCCTCAGTTGCTTATTTCTTCTTTTAATTCAAACTTAGTTGACACTGTTCAGTGTGTGTGTGCGCGTGCGTGACAACCATATATGGCAGATACTAGGAATGGCATATCGCAATGCCGTGGTTTGAGTTTCAGACATTCCTCTGCACATGTGCATGTCCCATTGAGCCCTGTCCACTACACAAACCCACATTGCACCAGGGACTTTAAAACAACTTGCTCTGCAATAGCAAAGTTCGTAGCATGCCAATGTGTAATGTAAAAGTACACCTTAAATGCAAGTTGTTTAATACTGTAGTTATCTTTTTAAATTAGTCTTAAATTGGATCATTATTTAATTTTGTCAACATATCCTCCAGATTATCTGGTATGAAACCCAGAAAATTCCTTAAAGAAAATTTGAAATCATCATTTACTCACCCTCATGTCATTTCAAACCTGTATGACTTTCTATCTTCTGCAGAACACAAAAGAAGATATTTTGAAGAATGTTGGTAACCAAACAACATCGACCCCCATTGACTTTCATTGTATGGACATTTCTCCAAATATCTTCTTTTGTGTTTCACAGAAGAAATAGTCATAAGCCTTCACCAACATGAGGGTGAATAAATGACAAATTTTCTCATTTTCGGGTGAACTATCTCTTTTAAGAGGTTGGGCTGTCGTTTTTCAATCTTTAAAGAGTGATACACCATCTATATTATTTCATGTAGTAATTGTCTTCATGTCTCAGATACTGCAGTTACACCTTTAATTTTATTTAACTGGTAGTATTTCTTAAATCAGTGACAAATGACCAGATCTGCAATGAGACAGATGCATTCCTGCACTGATGTCTTTTATTTGTTTTCTATGTGCTTATTTGAACCTAATGTCCAGGAGTCTACCGCTGCGTTCTCTTGGCTTCAGAACGCAGCTCTCCCGGATAACCAATCAGAACGGGCCCTTGATAGCGAGCTGGCCAATCGGAAAACCGTGTCTTTGCTCGCATGAGCAGATGGCTAATGCTTCTGGAATGCTACAGTCCCACAATAGGCAGAATAAACTTCACGTTGTAGGGCTGCTGCAATTCGGTAAACACACTGGCCCTTATCACGCTACCAGCTGGAGGCAGCAACAGTCTGACCCTGTGCGTCTACATACAGAGCTCAGTGCTGGAGGCTGCGTGTGCGTGTGTGTGTGTGTGTGTGTGTGTGTGTGTGTGTGTGTGCGTGTGTGCGTGCGTGTGCGTGCGTGCTTGCGTGCGTGCGTGCGTGCGTGCATGCGTGTGTGTGTGTGAAGGGCCTGGGTGAACGAACAGTTTACACAGGGTTAGCTGCTACACAAAAGATGATGCATGGCTTACCATAAAACGGTAGACAGCCTGAGAGATGTATCTTTTCATATCTTAAAGCCTGGAGGGGCTACGCTGACAGGCTCCATTTCTCACTGTATTTGGTCTTCTGTAGGATAGCTTTTGCAGATTTCATCAGATCATGATCTTCACAACGGAAGATTTTGTGGTCAGTCGTACTCGATGCTAAAATGTCACATTTTGTCAAGAATTGTCTGCCATGATGCAGTGCTTCCCATTGACTGAACTCGGTTATTTCGTCTCGGTGTGATGTAGGCTGTGATTGGACAGTGAAATTCATCTTGGCCATGGTAAAGGATGTGATCACATTTGTGATTCTCTACTTGTTGATCCATATTATAGGAAAATCAGTCAGCACCTTTTTATTAATGTTCGTCTAACTCTTAAAGGAATAGTTCATTCAAAAATATAAATGTTTTCATTGTTACTCACCGCAGGGGTGTAATGATATTTAGTCAAATTTGTATCGTATATTGTCAAGCTATGACCTTTTTTACAATATGGTTGAGCTGCTAACGTATGCATCAACATATACCATTTTTACATTTTTTCCTGCAAGCCCTCTTAGGGTTTAGCTTTGTTTATTCCTTTCGTAATGTTAAGTTTGAATTTCTTGTAAAAGACATATTTTTTTATTCATTTACATACAGATGGTTCAAATAATGTCATCAATTCTGTAAGTTATGCACAACCGAAAATGTAGAAAAGAATCATGTTTTGGAAATAGTCGAATGTCTCATATGTTTGACACCAGTGGTCACCAAAACTCATTTTGTATTTTACAGATGTAAAACCGATAAAATGCAGGTTTTGTAATACATAGAGTTTAAATTAAATAATGACACGAACTTCATTTATAGGTGAACTATTCATTTTTTATTGAATATGGATTTGCATGTTCTGGTAGTAGCAGTAGGCTACTATTGGCTATGGCTATACGCATGTTATACAGTCACTGTTAAAACGCTCATTTATTACCCCTAATGTAACAATACCTCCATTCTGTCTGTTACACTATTACTTGAAGTCAAGGCCACAAACTTTTTGTTGACATTCTTGTCCTTTTTAGGCAGCAAAAACAGCATAGCCACTCTTTTACAGGCCAAAGATCTGATCGTGTGGTTTAATCCATTTACTGTTCATAGTTTGGAAGCCAGTCAGAGATCGAATGAACGGAGAACTCAAGCTGTTGTCATGCTGCCCACTTGTGGTCAGAAGTATAAATACCGTATTATGTATTTGTGCTGTATGTCATAAAAATTCACTGTTGTCTTTTGACAATGCATTATTAATTTAAGGGATTGCATAAGGAGAAATAAGATCATTTTAATAGATGAATCAAATATGGTCTTTGTGCGTTTTTCTGTTTGTTAAAAAGGTTCTTTGTAGCAAACATGAAATATTAACACAAACATGCCTAATACTTAATTATTAATGATGTATCCCTGTGGGTTAAGTTTGTTATTCCACGATTTTGAGTTGTAAGGGTTAAATCACATCTTGCAATCACAAGACTTCCAAAGACATTCCGGAAATACGATCACTCCACCTCCCATTGTTTCCACACAATCATATATTTAGAAACCCCCTACCGGAATAACGAGAACTTTCTCGCACGCACAGTGTGATGCATCTCTCTGATGTTTTCCAGAGTAGCTCCTTCAGAAGCCACAATGTGATGTTTTTACCCCCTCCTGATCCTCCCGGCAGAACCTTCTCTTAGTAGGGGGTGATAGGAGATCTCAGCTCGGTGGGGGAATACACTACAAGACTTTTAAAATCTGAACAGATTTTTTTTTAAACTAGACGTCATACACTTGCAGAATTTTTTCAAGTTCAAGAATAGTTTCAGATGGAAACACACTAACTGATCAAATCTGCAGACTGGCACAGACTTTCTGCAACAAGTCCAGACTGAAAATCTGGGCAAAATCTGAGCAAAAGTCTTGTAGTATATTTTAGCCTTATGCGAGTTCAAAGATATTTTCCCTTCTCTTGTGGCATAGAGATGTGATGCTATGCTGATCAACTTATATGAGTTACTGCTGCACTAGTTTTTCTTTTTGTTTTGTTTTATTTCAAGTAATCAAATCGGTCTGTCTTTAAGTCTGTCTGTGGTTGATGCTTCTCAAGTGCTCACTAAATCTGTCTCCATCTATCTGGTTTACAATCCACGGTAGACGCTTTGCTATAGAATAAAGTCTACTGTAAAATATACATTAAATAAATATACATATACAATATAAATATACAAGTAAAAAAAGAACTGTATAAAAAACAATTACTAGTTTTGTGTGCTATATTTATAAAGGCATTATATAGTTTGATGGCATGTAGAAGAAAGTTGAATGTTTTAATTTTGTAGGCCTAAAACATCTTCCATTAACATTGTTAAAATGTTTAAAAATTAGGTGTTAAAATTGTACATTTTCTTACAGGATGATATGACCGATTCACTACGGGACTACACCAACCTACCTGAGGCTGCGCCGCTTCTCACCATCCTGGACATGTCGGCTCGGGCCAAATACGTTAAGGATGTGGAGGAGATCACACCGGCTGTGGTAGAACAGTTTGTCAGTGACTTTCTGGCTGAGAAGCTCAAACCAGAGCCCATTTGAAGTGGGGTGAAATCCTGGACAGCACTAACCTCCCCCCACCCTGTGACCCGAACCTCCATCTGACCCTTGACCTCCAGGCGTGCTCTATTTCTCTCCCTGTCAGACTGTTCAAACAGAAACTCACTTTTTACTTATTTTAAGATGTGCCCCTCTATCGTGTGGCCGCCTCCTCCTGTGGTGCCTTGCATTTACTACAGCGCCGACGGAATAAACGATTTTTAAGTTGATCGTCTTTTGTCGTTTAGAGATTAGATTGAACCCTAGAGCTGCAAGTGAACAACACTTTGTTTTTCTTCTTGCTTATTCGCTTTTATAAGTATTTCCTTCTGGATATCAAGAGCGTAGAACATTTATAGCTTGGTTAGATGTGTTTTTATTTTTTCAAAGACATTGAACATTTTACGTGGCCATGTGTTCTGTATGGCTGTGATTTTTTTTTCTTTGGGTGCTGAAACATATGCATACATGAACTGAGGATACATGCGTACATTAGCTGATGGTAATATCCGTGCATAGAAGGCACTGTCTACTCTTTACGTAGCTAACGCTGTTTTTTATGCTGTTGTTGATACATAAAATGACTTAAGCCTATTTGTTGTTATTTGATGTTGAATGACTGATCTGTTCCCATCTCAAACATGAATGACATTTAAGTGGATTTTCTGTGAAGGTCCCCTGTATTAAAGTGGTCTGATATATTTGAAGGCACAAAAACAGCATTGAATTGTAAGCTTCCTTACTAAATGTAGCCAATTAAAGCACAGTCTCTATCTGTCTTTGTTTTAAATGACTTCATGGCCATTAAAAGTCACTGTCAAACATGTGTGTTCCTACTTGTACCTGTGGCTTTGTCAGGATTAAGATTAATTTAATTGATAGCGATATCAATTCAATATATCATTAAATAATGTATATTGATATCGTGCCCAAGTAAAGACTAATATTGCTGTTTATTTATCTGCAGTATGCCATTTTTATATGCATGCAATAATCAAATGACTTATATTTTCCGGTACATGCAGTATACGATGCTAAATCTTAAAATCCAATCCAGTCCGCTCAAATTGACCTAACATTTCCACCGTTGTACGTAAATTTTATACAGTTTCTTGCTTCGAACCGTGGTCCTTGTTTAGGGGCTACAGTTATACTTCCTTTGGTCAGAAGTAATGTTTCACATTTTTTTCTGTGAAATGAATGTAATACATTTTTAGACAATAATTTTAGATTATTAATGAATATTATGGTCTTGTGGAATATTTATTCAATAATTATGATCGATTTCTTTCTTTTAAAAATTACAATATTTATTCCTATTCTCAATACTTTCCTATTGCAGTCAGGAGTAAAAATGTGATTTTGTTAGGACCATTTAGTTGTATAGAATCACATTCATTATTGATTTTGTGTCCACATAGTAAATGCCAGAAAAGTTGCCAAGTTTCGTACCATTCTGATAAATAAAAAATCAGTCAGACATAAAAAAAATTCACATTCATTTCCTGTGGCGGTCATATTTGACCAAAGACCACAAGTGCGATATTTTTGAACCTTTTAGCATTTTTTATTTAGGTTTTATTTTTGTGTGTTCACATAGCCAGTGCCACAGTTTTATTATCGTCTTTCTCCCCTCAGTGTTGTGATGCAAAACATCGGACAGTACCTTTATTTTATACATTACAGATAAAACACTCATGAGTATAATTTAGATCTTGCTTTTCTGTGCCCTTTGTCTAACTGAAGTTGCCTCCTGCCTTCAAACAGCAGTATACTAGCAGCCATCGCAGAGTTCAGACTCTCCACTCCTGTAGCCATAGGCACAAAAAGTATTTTACCCTCAGTTTTCTCAGCCAATCGCAGAGCCTCCAGACTTAGTCCGTGTGTCTCTCCACCAATGACTAATGCCGTGCTCCTCTGAGCCCACCTCTCATGGTACACCTGCTGCTTCACACACGGCAGTGCAAGTCCATCATCCGATTCCTCTTCAGTGTCACTTTCAATGTACTCACTCCAACTGGCATTTTCTGTAGTAGTTGGTATCGTCTCTGATACAGGGTCTTTGGTAAAATGGTTACGGTTATCTGCTACTTGGACGGTGATATCCAGTGGTAAGTGTTTGGAGATGTCATTCCAGTTTAAATTAGAAAATACAGGGAGGCGGAAATGAGCTCCCATTGCTGCGCGGAGAACTTTTGGCTCCCAGGCATCCACACAACCTAAAAAAAATTATAATTCAACTTTATCATCAGTGTGCAATGATGAAATACAAATTTGCATTAACCAGAAGTGTAAACGGTTAATACATACAGTAAATATAAATTACCCGAAATATAAAAGACCCCAAAATGTGCTAAAATGACCCAGATTTTTAAGAGCCTGTGTTATAGTAGAGAAAAAAATTGTCATTTGATGACCATGGAAAATATATTAAGTACATTAGTTACATGTTATGGCAAGGTTTTGTTTAGACAGTAAAGTTGTGATTAAAAGTAATACAAAGAGTTTGACATAAGTGGCTCACACTTTGTTTAAAAAACGTCAATTTTTAGGAAGTGTATAAGAGTGCAAATTAAATTTTGCATAAAGGAGTACACTAATATGAGCAAAATAGCCTATTTAGTGCAAATAACATGATACGTCAATGTTTCAGCCAATCAAATTCCAAGAAAAATGTATTACACACACCTTTGGTGAGGAGAACACGGTCACACCCTGCAGCTGCAGCACAGCGTAAAATAGTCCCGATATTCCCAGCATCTCGCACACGGTCACATATTAGGAACAAAGGAACTGACTGTAGTCTTGTGTCCTTTGGAAATGCCAGACGAGAGGCATCAGGTTTTGAGAATATGGCTGTAAGTTAAGGAAAGTATATTACACATTCTGACAACACCAATTTGGAAAAGTCTGTGTATTGAAGTAGGATGTTTGATTCAATTCTGCAACTGACCAATAACACCTTGTGGGGTGACCAGATCAGACCAGGTCTTCATGTCTTCATACTTGACTTTGATGAGTTTGGCCTGCTGAAGTTTATCTAAAGGGAGTTCCTGCAGTCTCTCCACTGCACTGAAGAACAACGTCTGAGGAGACGCTCCAGCTGCAAGAGCATCACAGATCAGACGCCTCCCCTCCAGCAGAACCTTTCCTTCCTTATCACGAAAAGCTCTTGAGCAGCCAATACTTGCCGCATGCCTGCGAGAACAACAAATGTCATGGCATGCTTTTAAAAAACTAATTCTAACCTTCCTCATTACAAATACCATTATGCACCATCAGCTGTTTAACATTAAAACAATTACAGTTTTTATTAGTGTGGTTTGTTGTTTATATAATTATAAAATCAAATGTGTTTTTTTATGTTGCACAAAACATTTAAGGATTTTTAGCTCTATCTCCAGTTAAATAATATTGTATGCATCTTCCTCCATTAATACTTATGTGCATGTACTTATAACTGATGTACTTACGCGAGTCTCTTATCACCCGCAGGGGCCTTTTCGTATCGCAGCCCACCAAGTTTGTCCTTAATCCACTCGTTAACATGGCTAGTCCTATTGTTTGCAACTTCCGGTCTCATTTTTTCGTTGGTGTGTTTACCATCACTCTTGTCAGTCCTTTCACGTCCCTGTTTCAAGAACGTTTGATTGGTTTTGTTGGCTGATTCTTTAGATTTAATTCGTGTTTCTCGCTCACCATCAGGATATAAGACAGTCACAGGTCTCCGCCGAAGAGCTCGAACATATCTCCTCGAGTCCAGCAAAAACTGATTATGTCCTCTTAATAACAAACTATGTTCCCTTAAAATAAATCCACGGCTCACGTTGTACATGAACGCTGCCATATTTATTCACATCATTTGCGTCATCGCGAACGGACTATACTAACGAATTACAACTGAGGGGGGGTCTTCTAAAATAGATAACATTCAATGGAGGAAAACATGGCTATTACCATATAAATACTGTATATCTAATAAAGTGAAAGAAGTACATTTTAAAAGTTTGCGTAATATATACCCTTATAATGATATTGTTTCGAAATTTTGTGATGTAGCTGATATATGCACCTTCTGTAAAATGGAAAGTGAATATATTTGTCATTTATTTTTCTCATGTAATGTTTCATCACTTTTCTGGAAAGAGTTGAGTTTCTTTTGTTTTTCTAAAGTTATTATGGACTGTAATTTACACATTAAGGATATTATTTGCTTTTTTGAAAACCAAAACAAATCTTTAGAATCTACAGAAACTTTCTTATCCTTGTGGCAAAATTCTATTTTCACAAACAAAGGTTTCTTAAAAAAGACCTACCTTTATACACTTCTTATGTGAAGTAGAACATTTAATCAAATCACTAAGAGCAATTAATAACAAAAATGTATTTCTTTTTTGAAGAGATATGACGAGATCTTTCATGTACTATGATTAATACTTGTTTTTTATTTTATTTAGATATTTTCCTTTATTATTATTATTATTATTTTTTTCTTCTTTATCTTTTCTTCTATATGTTCAGATGACTTTGAATGTATTGTTGGTATATTTTATGTAGTGTATGCAAAGTTGCATTTCATTATTGTTATCTCCGAATTGGTTAAATAAAATAAAAAAATACATTTAAAGAAAATTACAGCGGGGGTATTTACCAAGAATAAATCTTGGTTTAAATACCACTTTTAGTTTTGTATTAGAATATATAAACTAATTAGATTACTAATTAGTTATAAAAATGTGCATTTAGTATCGACAGTATGGTAGATAAAAATATAACTGATCGTAAAAATAAAGCTTAGATTGCTTTTGTCCTGCATGCTGTCGAAAGCAGAGCGATCGATCGGAAGGTGTGTGAATCGACTCAGAATTTACGATCGGGACTGTTTTCAGTCAGTGTGAGTCGGAGACTGTCAGACAGAGTGATGGCACTTAGAAGAGCTCTACATTTCGTTTTTAAAGTAGGAGACAGAACCAAAACAGCGCGTTTTTACAGAGATGTGTTAGGAATGACGGTAGGACAACTAACATCTCTGTAAAAGTATGTTCCTGTCTTCAAAACGCATTGAGGACTTTGCTTCCTAATATTGCTGATAAGACAGTTAATGATGAATTTGCAAACTTAGGTTTTGACACGTTGCATATTTTACCTCAATGAATGTAATCGTTTAAAATCCAAATGTATAAACAACCCAAACTCTAATTGACAGATTCTGCGGCATGAAGAATTTGAGGAGGGCTGCCAGGCAACCTGTAACGGGTTAGTCTCATGTCAATATGTAACGTTACTGTTTGAGTTTTAACAGTATCTGTAGACATGTATGACAAATTCTTAACATTGCTGTGTTGTTTATTTATTTACTTTGCATGAATATTTTCAGTCCATATGATGGAAAGTGGAGTAAAACCATGGTGGGCTTTGGACCAGAAGACAACCACTTTGTTGCAGAGTTGACCTATAATTATGGAGTGGCTGAATACCGCCTTGGAAATGACTTTCTGGTAAATTACTTTGCCTTGTAATCATGCATACTTTTTCTTTGAAATAAACAAGACACAAGTCAATATGATGTTTGTGCTCTGTTCACTTATATTCACCGTGTGTATTATTAGGGTTTCACTCTGCAGTCTAGTCAGGCTGTGAGTAATGCTAGGAGGTTAGGTTGGCCTCTTACTCAAGTTGGAGATTCTCTGTACATGACTGAAGCCCCAGGAGGATACCGCTTCTACCTTATAGATAAAGATCAGCCTGACAGTGGTGGGTATCTTTCTTTACTGGAACACAAAACATATAATGTAGATTTAGGCTATTGTTTTATGAAATGGTTAAGGATGTACAGTATTTGGTAAATGTGACAATTAACTGTGCCGATTGCTTCTTTTCCTGGCAAAGATCCTATCCAGAAAGTTTCCTTGGCAGTGTCTGATTTGCAGCGTTCTGTTCATTATTGGTCCTCCCTGCTGGGAATGAAAGTTATTGAGAAAAATGAGGACAAAAAGACTGTCTTGATGGGATTCTCAGATAATCAGGTTTGGCTAAAAAAAGATCGATTAAATATATTTTTGGTAATAATTACATCTTGAGGACATGTCACTCACCCAGACCTCAAAACTCATATTTCATAAGAAAGTCTTACATATGCATACTTATGTCCTTTGACTCTTTTGAAGTGTAAGCTGGAGCTACAGGACATTGGAGGCACTGTGGATCATGGAACTGCTTTTGGTAGGGTCGCATTTGCTTGCCCTCGAGATCAGGTAAGAAAATTGAACAGGAGCATGTGTTTGTATTTTATGAATAGCCTTGTATGCTTTAAGTTTCTTGTTCTTTTGGAGCACACTTATTTTATATAATTAGAAATGGCCCATATTTTGCCAGTTACCAGATATTGAGGCCTTGGTGAAAAAAGAAAACCACAAAATCCTAACCCCACTCGTGAGTCTAGACACACCTGGAAAGGCCACAGTAGAAGTTGTCATCCTTGCAGATCCTGTGAGTCTTTATGGTCAAGTTTTACTAAGACTAAATGCCTGACTGTATGGTGAGCTGACTCTGATCTCCACATACTGCGTAGGATGGTCATGAGATATGCTACGTGGGTGATGAGGCATTCAGGCAACTCTCTGCCATGGACCCAAATGGAAATGAATTACTAGATAAGGTAATGATTCTCTCCACACAACACAGTATACAATAATTCTTGCTTTCCACTTTCAAACCACATTAAACTATTTCTGTTTCTTTCACAGGCCATCGCTGCAGATAAGAGTGACGAGTGGTTTGCCAAATACAACAAGCATAAAGCTTCAGTATAAAGTCTTTCAGAGTAATAGGCATATAGTGATTGAGACTGCTTAAGAAGAACCAAGATCTCTAGCCAGTGAACCAGATGTTCTTTTTGTCATTATACATTTCAATGTTTTTCTAATGATAATCAAACATTTTTTGGAATAATTACAATCTACAAAGCTACAAAAACGGTAACATGGATGATTTCATAATCCCATAATATGTCTATGTTGGGTGTTATAATTTTGGTTTGATGTGCATTATTAATTTGTAATTTTTCTCTCTGAGATGTAAATAGTTTTTGTTTGAAAAATCAAAAGAATATTATTAATAATAATAATTATTATTATTATTGTAATGTTTTAAATATTCACATAAGCATTGACTGTTGAAATAAACATGGATGTGTATGTATTTTCCACAGAAACATCTCTGGCACTTACCAGTGTGTAAAGACAGAAACCTTCCTTTGTTTTCATTTGGTTGACTACCAGAGATCACCCTTGTAATACTTTTATAAGAGCTTTCCACTGGCCTCTATTATGAACAGAACAATTAAGCAAGTAGATAAGACAGTCACGGTGGTTGTGAGTTGCCCACCTAGACCAGTGGTTCTAAAACTGGGGACCGTGGCCCCCTGGGGGCCCCCAAGATGGATCCAGGGGGCCACAGATTTTGTGGCATTTTATGAAATATAGAAATTTATCATAGATTGTATGCAATCAAACATCAGAAAAATGACACCACCAACCAAAAGAATTGAGGTTCCAGCATTGTGTAACTGAATGTTTTTGGTTTAATTAAAATTCTAAGTTTAAGATTATACGTCTTTATATGGGGGGCCGCAAAGCGATGCACATAACACAAAGGGGGCCTTACAAAGAAAATGTTTGAGAACCACTGACCTAGACAACATTTTGGGCGACATGATATGTCAAAAAAGGCCAACCTTGTAGTGCAGAATGAGTTGTAGTCTGGTGACATGAACATGACAGTCAGTTGACTGTCTAGGTTATTAAACTACCCAACTACAAGTCATTTTAACCATTTTTTAATTATATATATTTTTCTCATACAACAGATTGATACCAATTAAGCTTTCACATCACATCATTTTATAAAAGTGACATTAACAGCTGGAACAGATTTTATTTTGCGCCAGTCTCTTGAGACCTTTATTATGAAAAACTCATACACATCGCGAAAAAGTTAATCTATCTGACTTCACGCTGGAAATGGAAGTAGTGCAAGTGCAAGCCCATTAGATAAAACTAATCATATTCTTAAATAAATTCTTAAAAGCACGTGTGTTTTAGGAAACAGAAAAACATTATGTCATATGTCAGTTTGTTGACTGTAGTCTGTCAGTATCCCGCAGCTAGCTCAATTAGCCTAGCATGAGACTGAGAGGGCGGTGTAAACCTAAAGATCCATTGAGCAGCATTATAGACCATTTCAGGTGGGTAACGTTAACAGAACTCAAAATGTGATGAATAAAGCAGACATCTTCATTAAGAAGTTAAATAAAATTTTGTTTTTGTGCTGCGATGTTAATTTGGTTGCTAACTGGCTAATGGTGCTTGGATCAACATTGCAAGTTCCACCCAACAGCTGTTTGCATTGCCAGAGTGGCAAAACACTGAGACTGGAGATTAAATTATTAGATTGTTTTGGGAATGAAAAACAATATAATGATATTAATATGAATGAGTGTACATATGTGACTGTTATTTCTAAATGCAGTAGGTTCTGTGTCAGTTCATGTTTAATAACATGTAACGTTAGTCTATTATTTGTAAAAGCAGAAACGTTAGGTTCTGTACGTTCTAGTCCTGTGTCAGTTTAATGTTTAATAACATGTAGTGTTTTTGGAAACTTAATATTTCAGAAAAATCAGCGGTCAACATTTTAAGGTTGACTTAACAAACAATCTGAATTCACCCACAGTATATTAAAAGATATATAAAAATGTTGAATGATAAGTCATTTTATTGTATGACAGGTTATGATCTGGAGTCAGCGATCACTTGTCACCAGGTTCCCACCTTTGCCATGATTGTAGGTTAGATGTGAAGAAACATCTGCTGCACAATGTCTGCTCTGGTGATCGCCATATCAGTATTTCTGATTCTTGCTTTTTTATTAATCTCACTCTTTAGGTAAGAAACGAACATGCATCATTTACTGTACTGATGTGTTTTTGTTGCCTAATAATCATTGTCCTGAGCTTCATGAGAAGTTTTAATATCATTACCTTGGTTTTTTCAAGATGGTTTCTCTGCAGTTTGGCTGTGCGGTTTTTCCAAAACGTTCTGAAAGCTGAGCTCAAGATCAATTCTGTGGGTCTGTTCTCAGTGAATGGAATCAGTGTTCAGTTTCAGCCTCAACATACTCTGGTGGGTAAAATTTCTGCAAAATAAAATATGAACTGTTACTATGCTCTTAAAAGTTGCATGCTATTGTAAATATTACGGCATGGATGGATTTGAAATATGTAGCTGAGATGCATTGACAATTATGTGTAATGTTAAACCATTTTTTTTTACATTTTATAGGAAATTGACAAGATATGGATTTCTTGTAAAATAGTTAACTCGGAACTGCCGTAAGTTTAATTTTTGGATTATCTAAAATCTGTGAACTTGATGAATTCAAAAATATGTAATAAACAAGTCCTCACATAAATTATATAGATCTGTCATAATAATCTTTCATTTCTCAGGAGGTTCTTGGCACTATGTGTGGGGGAAGCCCAGGTGCGATTTGACCTGCAGGAGCCCTTCAGGCCCCGGGCATCCAGAAGCACAGATGAGAATTCACAGAGAACTCCTCTCAGTCCATCCGCCCTGCACTTCTTGTCTCAGGTATAAAGCCTCCCACCTATAGCACCAGACATATATTTGTCTTCATTTGGATTAACATCGAAATTGTTTCGTAGCTGCTGTCATTTCACATTGACTCCGTTAATGTGATGGTGTTGAATCTGGCGCTGCCTGAATCTCTTTGGCACATGACTTCCTCTGCTATTACTTTGCTGCTGAATCATCAAAGTACAAGGTAATTATCATGTTTGAAAAAAGAGAAGTTGTTTTATTTAGTTCCAGTGGTTTTTAAAAAGATCTGTTGCATTACTATGAGTGACAGTGTGATATCTTTGTAAGGTTGGCCTGGGACTTCTCAGTGGGACAGCTCAGCAGTAAAGTTTTGAAGAGCAGCAGGCTGGTATGTATGAAATATTTACTTTAATAAACCAATATACAGTGCGTGCATAATTATTAGGTACATTGATTTTCTGGGCATATTTTATTCCAGGGACATTTGACCAATTCCTAACCCCATCAGTCTTAATAATTACAATGAATTGTGTATATAATCATTTAAAAGTGATATATAATAGTTAGCAAAGGCTTGAAGTGAAAGATGCTTTATATTTAGGTGTGCAGAATTATTAGGCACTATTTATTTTACAGGTATAATGAGTCAAAAAAGAAATTAAATATACACAGAAAAGTCAACAAATATGAAATGCCCATTATACGAATGCAATACTAGAAATTGCAGCATTGAGGCGTGACCAATGGTGTAACAAAATGCTCATTGGGTTAGCAGTCAAACAAAAACAGACAAAGAAAACATGCAGTTTAACTGCAAAAGAATGAAGAATAAGGTGTGAAACCATGAGAAACCCTTTAGCCTCCAGTGCCACCATTTTCCAGAACTGCAACCTACCTGGAGTCTCCAGAAGTACAAGGTTCTCAGGCTCTCAGAGACTGGTAAAGAATCCTAAAATATCACCCCCACTTAATAAGAATCACATCCTAAAGCGTTGTGAAATACATGAAGACTGGTTTCATGAACTAATAGGTTGCGGATGACCTTTAAGGGATCAGCACCAGTTCAGGTCAGACAACAGTGTCTTTGGCGAGGAAGTTATGTAACGGACAGTGAGCAAGACAGACCTCTCTATCAGGGTTTGAGATGGACTAGAAATAAATTCCTGAAACTTGGTGCCTGATTCCTGAAAATAAATTCTTCAAACAGTGGTATAAAAGGATGTTATGCTGACCCTTCAGGAGTCACTTTTTAATCTTTATCCTATGCTTCAAACACTCTGCACAGTATATAAAGTCTGTAAAAATCAGTATTCATGTGTTTTACAACATTTCAGCTTGTTGTTCTTATTATGTGTGTGTGGAGGGGGGTTCAGATTCTTTAGCACAGTCTCTGAGAGCCTGAGAACCTTGTACTTCTGGAGACTCCAGGTAGGTTGCAGTTCTGGAAAATGGTGGCACTGGAGGCTAAAGCGTTTCTCATGGTTTCACACCTTATTCTTCATTCTTTTGCAGTTAAACTGTATGTATGTCTGTTTTTGTTTGACTGCTAACCCAATGAGAATTTTGCTACCCCATTGTTCACGCCTCAATGTTGCAATTTCTAGTATTGCATTCTTATAATGGGCATTAAATATTTTTGGACTTCTCTGTGTATATTAAATGTCTTTTTTGACTCATTATACCTGTAAGAGATATAGTGCCTAATAATTCTGAACACCTAAATATAAAGCATCTTTCACTTCAAGCCTTTGCTAACTATGATTATATTAAATGATTAATTAATTGTAATTATTAAGACTGATGGGGTTAGGAATTGGTAAAATGTGCCTGGAAAAAAATATGATCAGAAAACCAATGTACCTAATAGTTATGCACGCACTGTATAGTTATAATAAAAACGAATTAGACCAGAACAGAGATCTGTCCTGTTACTAGATGCTCAGTGACCTCTATACTATTTAGCAGGACACATGTCTGGCTGAAGTGTCCCTGAGTTTGGCTCTGAATGGTGACGTGAGTCTGCCTGATCTGAGGCCAGGCCGGCTGGGACTGAGTGTGAGAACCCTGCTGGCTGAACTTCATGAAGGCCTGTTCCTCAGCCAGTTATCCATACATCCTGGAACCACCTCAGCACACTGCCCCAGTTATACAGCAGGTTAGACTAGACTGGGTGTGGGGATGAAGCTACATGTTGTATGCCTATTGTTCAACTTTCTAAAAGCTCTTTTTCCTGTTTTGAAGATGATGAAGAGGACTCATATTTCCAAACGGAGGCTATTGAGAGCTTTCACAAACTGGTTCCTCAGAAGGTCAATGTTGATTTTGAAAACACTAACATCACGCTTTCCATGCACAGTCAGAAGAGGTGAGCAATGAGACAAAAGTTTTTGATCCTGTGGTTTACAGTAAATATCCTGAAAGAGGCTGTGTTTGTTTTGCAGACATTTGAACTGGACTTTAAAGTCTCTGAAGGTGGGTTATGATCGGGACGATGAGCAGCTTCCTCTGAGAAGCTTCACCCCTGAGCTCAGTTTCCCACAGAGTCGCCTGGAGCTTCTGCTGGAGGGTGGGTGAAGAACACAGAAACACATCGCTTCTGAGGAGGAACTTTAATCAGTTTACATTAGCAGTATAAAGCAGACATTTGCTTTCATTGTTTTTTTGTATTTCATTTATTAGCAGAGCTTGCTGAGGCTATAATCATGTATTAAACTATAGTAAAAAAACTCATCTCAAACTGTTTTGCTACTGACATGACATGGTACCTCAAATCATGCTTGTAGTAGGTTGTACTACCTAGCTACCACCGAGCAACACACAGAAACTACATAACAGCGCACATAAACAAAACAACTCCTTAGAAACGCCCTGACAACCACATACTGTAGAACGCCCTAGCATAGCACCGGAAAGATTATAAGCTATTTTGAGGCCAGCTACTTAGCAAACACCCTGAACTACACAACAACCACATAACAATGCATTTATACCATACATAACAATGCATTTATACCATTCATCACACCTTAGCAACCCCTTAGAAACACCCTGGCAGCCATCTAGCATTATAACACCATAGCATCAACAGTGCACATAAAACCATTTTGAACATCTTAGTTCAAAGCCCTGGCAACCACATAGAACGCCCTAGCACAGCAGCAGCAAAATTATTAGCAACCGCCAGGAACTACACCACAACTGCATAACAATGCATTTGTACCATTCATCACACCTTATAGCAACCCCTTAGAAACACCCTGGCAACCATTTATAATACCGTAGCATTATAGCATTAACAGTGCACATAAATTAGAAACACCCTGGCAACCACATAGAATGCCCCAGCATAGCAGTGGCAAGATTATTATCTCTTTTGAGGCCAGCTACTTAGCAACTGGCAGGAACCATACAGCAACCGCATAACAAAGCATTTATGCCATTCATCACACCTTAGCAACCCCTTAGTAACACCCTGGCAACCATCTAGCATCAAAACACCATAGCATCATGGCTGTAAGTTAGGCAGCTCTTTTCCGGCCAACTGCCTAGCTACCATCAAGTACCACACAGCAACCATTTAGAACACCTTAGCAACCCTTTAGAAACCCTTTAGTTCTGGGTGGTTCCCAGCCTAGCACAGGGGTCTTCAACCGGGGGTCCGCGGCCCATAGGGGGTCTGCGGTGGAACTGCAAGGGGTCCGCTAATTACAGTTTACTCAGGCAACTTTTTGTTAAAAATGTAAAGCATGGGTACAGAAATATTACAACCAATGTTCTCTTTAAGCTGCGCACGTGCGCGGCCACGCGGACTCATTGAAGCTCCCGCGCATTGCAATTTTTTTAACCTGCGTGCGTGCAGACAAAAACATCCATGTAGTGCTGATGGTGCAAGTCAAACAAGTTGCACCGAAAATAACGCGGACTCGTTTCATCATTTGCTCTCCTCAGTCTGATATGATGCTCTGCAGAAAAAAACTTGTGTTCATTTTCGTGTAACAGCCGCGACAATGCTGATCCACGAGAAAGACATGGGAGCTCAGAATTATAAAATAGCGGTGTGTTCTGCAACACACAGAGAAGCGGAAGAAAAAAAAGAATGACACTTAATAAAAAGGCCCGATTTTACAACAGAATGCATAAAATCTGCACTAATTTCTTTCGCATCCAGAGACAACCCCTACCTCCACTAGTCTTTGTGCCATTAACCAGGGTCAGTTGTCTCATTGAAGCCTTAATAAAAATAAATGTTTAATTGTCCATCTCACAGTAAAATGAAAATGTTTGATGCTGCAAATCCCTTAAAATAATCAAGCAATCTATATTAAAAACAAAATAATACACAGAAAAGTATTTTGCCTATGTGCAACAATATCATAATAGTGCTAATGTAATGTCTTAACATAATATTGCTGTGACAATAGGATTGTTTCTATTTAAATAGCTCCGTTTACACATTTAGTATAAGGGGGTCCCTGCTCCATGCATCTCTCATCTAAGGGGTCCTTCCCCTGAAAAACGTTGAAGACCCCTGCCCTAGCATCATGGTTGTCAAATCTATTTTTTACACTATTGTTTGGTGTTCCCTTTATCTTTGGTGTCTTTTAGATGGCCTTCTACTCTCGCAAAGTAGACAAAGAATTATATGTCTCAACACCCTGAAAACTATACTGCAGGTGAGCTGATGTACTTATTTCTTTTGAAATTTCGAAACAAATTCAAAGCATTTCACAGCCGTACTAGTTCACGCTTTCAGAGCTTGATGTTTGTTGTGCTTCATTATTCTTTCCCCTTCCTCAAGGTGACATCTGTTGACATCTCTAGCACGGTCACCATCAATACTTGCATCATTCACTATCGCCACCAAGAGTTCTCCCATTGGCTGGCCATATTGTCATGGGACTGGCTGTCTCACAAAAAAGCAGCACATAAAAAAAGGTACGAATCGTCATCTCGCTATCAGGGCGCCACAGATTGCGCTGTAATGGAGCTTTTGTTTATTGTTCTTATATGAGTGTCCTTTTGTCTCTCAGACGGTTCCCTCAGCTGGACGCCCCTGTGATGATAAGCTCCTCGGTGTCCAATGTTAATGTGTCTGTGCAGTTAGGAGATACGCCACCATTCGCAGTGGGCTTCATTTCAGCCAGCACTGGTATTTACTCACTAAAGCAGAATATTAGACTGCTTTTTGGCTAGGAGGCAAAGTGTGAATTTTATATATTTTTTTAATGCAGTTTCAGTCATTATAGAAAAATCCAATCTTAATTTTACTACGTACTACATCAAGACGAATATGTTATTACCCAATTTTTTATATGTAGTTAAACATTAATAGATGTTAAATTAAGTAATATTTTTCAGTTAAGGAAACATTGTCATTGCTTCTATCATTATAGAATAGATTCGTTACCTCAGTTCCTATGTAAATGTGTTTGTTTGCCCTGTCTAACAGAACTGCAGCACTTATTAGACTGCTGCTCAGAAGAGGACGGTGTGACTGTGATTAAGAAAGCCTCTCTGACCCTGGATCATTTCTGGTGGCGTGTGGGCCAAGGTTCTCATATCCAGCAAGCTCCACACCCACCTGGAAAACATGTCTGGGGGGAGGCTCTTATCCTAGACTCCCTTACACTGCAGGTAATTTACTTTCTCCCGAGTGCACTCTCCTAAATGGAATTAGGTTATTCTACAGATGAAGATCTGATTAATTTCTCCACAGGGCAGCTATAGCAAATCGAGAGGGGTGAACTCCAGCCCAACTGGGAATGTTTGTGTGGAGTCCAGTCTGAAAGGCCTCCAGGCGGAGGTGTCAGAGACCTGCACTTTGTGTCTGTCGCGCCTGCTTTCCGTCCTAAGATTGGACAAAGGAGAGAGCGTCTCATTGCATTCCAGTCTGGGAACGCCACCGGCTCGCCTACCTCCACTTTTTCAGTTCAAGCTCGGCCTCGAAGATGTTAACATGTTTACACTCTCCAGTGTTGCAGGTGAGAACGGCAAAAAGCACTTAAAGTATATGTTGCATACTCATGCAAATTCATGCTTATTGGTGTTGAAACCGTTCATATGCTAGTATACTCCTAAATGTTGATTTAGCAGACTAGATTTAGCACATGCGCATTTTACACACAAATTTGCAGTCTTTCTTTTATGGGAAAACAGACCAAAAATATTGATGCCTCATCCTGCACTACACATTTTTGTCCAATCAGGTTCAAGCTTCAAGTCCAATCAAAATGTAAATGCTTGTCAAGTAAAAACACTGCCTTTAGTAATTAATACATTTAAAATGTATCACGTTAGTTTGTTCTTCATAATCACATATGTGTTTATTTTCTGTTCTGTGTTGTGTTATAGGTGCTGTCACACTGAGAGTAGATGCAGTGGGAGCTGAGGGATCGGGTGAGAGCACAACAGTGTTTGTACAGAGTGTTTCTCTGGCTGTGGTAAAGGCCCTCATTGAGAGCATGGAGCCCTGCTGCCCGGCCGCCCAAACACCCAACCCTATACTGACCCTCACTGCTTTCAACATCTCTTACCACATTAACACCTGCTGTCTGGAGGTACAACAACACTATAGAGATGTCATTACTTGTATAGGAAGTTAATACCAAAATGGGGATGAACAACTGTGTTACAGTTTGTTAGTGTCAGAATTACAACACACTAAAAAAACCATACTGCTTCTCTTATGACTTATTGTTATATGATATTTCAGTATGAGACATTCAAGAACCAATGAGATTTTATGTTGTTGTGTCGACATATTTGAATTTAATTCAGATTTTGCAAAAATACTATTACTAAACAAACCAAGGCCCGGTTTCAAAGACACGGCTTAGCTGAAGCCAGGACTACACCTTAGTTGAATTACGATATTTAAGGTGATTTTTCATAGTAATGCCTTAGAATACATTATTGGAGTGCATCTTGAGACAAAACAATGGCACTGATATAGTCTTTAGTTCGATCACATTTATAAAAGACAGATACAGCTGTACGATTATTTCCGAAAACATACAACGCTTACGTGGGGGGGGGAGGGTTGTTTGGGTTGGGTTGGGTATGCGGAACTAAAGGATGTGCACACTAGTGATCGACCGACATTGGTTTTTTAAAACGGATACAAATACCGATTATTTGCATGTTTATGTGCCCGATACAAATGAACATATGTTTATTTACTGTTATACTTCTGTTTTTCACACACTGATTACAACACAACTGAACAAACTATTTTATCTATTTTAGAACAATCAGTCCCTCCTTGCATACAAAGCAAAACATTTGCATCTATACACCAATAAATAGAGGGGTCTGAAAGATTGAAAATAAAGTGCACTGTTACTAAAGTGTCTTTCATGTTAAATTTCATTTTCAAGTTACAACAATAAAAATATTTTTATTTTTAAAAATCATCAGAAGCAACAACACTAATATTAACAATAGGCAAAATAAATATAGAAGGTCTAATATTTTCAAAGAAAGATCATAAATGGAGTTGGAGTTCATTTTGCAGTAATACAATTTTTTTAAAAAAATAATAATTTTTTTATTAATTTCAAATTTCATTAAAAGGTGAAGAATAATTTGCTGGATAACATTAATTTACTGGATAGAAGCTGCATATACATTGTCATGAAAGTAACAAACAAAACGGCATATAAATCATTGCATATCTCAACTGGTATGTTACGTTAATAATATTTTTGTCAGTCTTATTAAATACCTGCGGACAAAGCACTGTTTATATATGCAATTACTAACGTTACATTCAAACTGCGATCGCTTGTGGATATAATAAATAATTAATTCCACAGGGCTGTATTTATTTAAATGTTTATTAGTGAAATAATGGTTATATAGGCGATGAAAGTATAACTTAGGGTGTTTTAAACAAGTTAATCTTGTTAAAAAAGTTAGCTACATGCGGAGGCTATGCTAAAACTTCCTGAGCATCAACCCGGTGAGTGAACAGCAATATGAATGATGAGCATAGACAACAAAGGTAATTAAATTCAGCTCTTTTATTCCCAAAATGAATTAATTCATAGCTGTTTCATTTAATTCATGTAAAGTTACGTCTTTATTGGGGGAGGAATTGATAGCTTAGGCAATGTGACTCTGTGAGTTTGTCTCTATTAGCGAAGCTGCATAAACTACATATCAGTCATTAAATGTAACATCTCATTTGTGCATTAATTGCTCTCATGTTAAATATAAGTGTATTAATAAAGCAAGTGAGTAAACATTACCTGTGCACGCTGTCGTTTCGCGTCTCCCCTGCTGCAGTGACGGTCCTGCACGCAATTCTCTAAACAGCCACAAGATTGTGAGAGTGAGCTTATCGGTGAATCCGATATTAGAAAACAGGTACCCGAGGATGGGAAATTTATTAAATATCGGGAAAATTATCGGGGAAACGATGTATCGGTCGATTTCTAGTGCGCACCCATTGCCAACAAAACACAGACATATGACTCAGTTACACTTACTGCGTGCGGTTCATGTCCGGCATCTTTTAGTGTGGGACTGCTCCATCTATCAGTAACAAACGATCTCCAAATCCAGCGATATATCCACCGTTTATATAACATTCCTCACCCATATGCAGTGAACAAACAAACAGCTGAACTTAGCGAACGCAGTGCTCTCTCTCTCTCTTGCTCCAGCTGGTTGACGTGTGCGCATGCTCCTTCATCTTCTCTCCCTGGTTGACACGTGGGCGTGCTCTTTCATCTGGCTCACACGGGTTGACGCGTGGGCATGTTTTTCCAGGAGAATTGTCCAATAAGGGACAAAGAAAGTTGTTACGAAACAGATTTTCATGTTCGATAAAAACTTTCCGAAAACTATAGGGACGCTGGGGGAGTGTATCGAGCACAGAAATACTACGTCATACGTCCAACTCGTTTTTTGACAAATTGACCATGTCAAGCATGAGAAGACAGCACATTTAACATTGTAAAGAAGTCAGAATGCATGAAACAGCGTTGCACATCCCCTTTAAGCCTTGTCTGTGAAACCAGGCCTAAGATTTAGTATTGTAATATTAAAATATATCACAACTTGATTTTGGAATAGAAAACTAGAAAAATGTAATAGGATCACACATTAAAGTTACTTTGAACTGTTGCTGTATGGTTAAAAAATACACATAAAGATTCTATAAATCTCATAAAAATAATAGCATAATGTGTTAAGAATGAGTAAATATTGCCCAATTTTCTTTATAAAAAGGTGCTGTGTTGTTCATCCCATCTTCATATGATCAGGTACGCAGCGAAACCGCTTTAACAATGCAGTGGACCCCATCAGATCACATGTTCTTGTATCAGCACATTACTAAGAGCCAAAGCTATTGGAACACACTCTCTGCATCTCTGAAACTACAACAGAACGTTGGAAAACATTCCACAGGTTCCTCCTCTAGCCTGTTAGTGTGTGTAGAGCTAGCATGCACACGGTTCACTGCCCATGTGTCTGGAAAGAACTTCATCATCTTCAGCACGGAAGCTCTGTCCCTCTCCAGGAGGCCTGGAGCCATCATCATGAAGACACCTCACCTCGTCTTCAACTTCGACGGCAATGATATATTTTCCTTCACTGGGGCGGAGGTGCAGATGTTGGATGACCTTGATGATATGCACCAGCACAGAAGTTCTTTCACTTTCCTTCAAACAACCCGAAATCGTACCTGGCTCTTCACCGCCCCTAGCCTTGCCATTGAGTTCCCTTACCAGTACAACTTCTCGGAGACATTCGACAAGGCCATCAGCGTGCAGAAGTGGCTGAAGACCCTACATAGAGCTGCCGTCCCACCAGTAGAGTCACAACGGCTGCCTCCGGACCTCCTCATCCGCATCAACCAGTTCTCCTTCGTGTTCCTGGATGACGTCTTTGAAATCAAACTCCGGGACAATTACGAGCTAATGAAGGACGAAAGCAAGGAGAGTGCCAAGCGCCTGCAGTTGCTGGACAAGAAGGTGGCCGACCTACGCAAGCAGCATGGTGAACTGCTCCCGGCACGTAAGATCGAGGAGCTTTACACTTCCCTTGAGCGCAAACACATCGAGATCTACATTCAGCGCTCCAGACGGCTGTACGCCAACACGCCCATGCGCAAGTCCCTAATCACTTGGACGGTGTCGGAGCTGGAGCTGGTGGCCCTGGCGGATCAGTTGCTACACGGGCCTGAGCAGATCAGAGAACAGCTGAGGGACATTGATGGCATCAGCCCCTTTCCTAGAGACGGTCTACAGCTGGTGGTCCAGTGGTGTCGTGCTTTTAAATTCAAACTCAATGCATTTCTGGGTAAGTCAAGAAAGTAACAAGTAACTGATTTATGCTTTTATGTTGTTGGTATTTCACTTGCTTATATCTCATTTTGATTCAGTGCGGATCCGGGATTACCCACGATACCTGTTTGAGATCAGAGAGTGGGCGCTGTCAGGGCGTCTGATGGGTACCGAGCAGGACGGACAGCTAAGAGCAAAGCGCAAACAGATCGTTCAGCTCGGCCAGCCGTGGGGTGATGTGACCGTCTACAGGAATATGCCGCCACTGAAGTTCTACTACGACATTCATTGTAAGTTGCAGGGTATTCTTGAGATTGTACAGTAATGTAGCCTCCGATGGTACACTTTACAAAAAACTCACTTGTTAACTTTTGTAAATGCATTAACTAACACAAACAAACAATGAGCAATATAGTTTTTCAGCATTTATTCATCTTAATGTTAGTTAATGTGAGCACAATTGTTCATGTTAGTTCACTGCGCATTAACTAATGTTAACAGCTACAACTTTTGATTTAAAAAACATATTTGTAAATGCTGAAATTAAAGGTAGTGTATAAAATTTTGCAGCATCTAGTGGTGAATTTGCGAATTGCAACCAACGGCTCACTCCACCCCTCCCTTTAGAAGCACTACGGCGGCTGACACAGAACAAAGATGTCGTCATTTGCCGAAGGAGATAACGTATTTACGAAACGCGTTCTGTAGAGCAGTTTGTCCATTTAGGACTACTGTAGAAACAACATGGTGAATTCCATGTAAGGGGACTCGTGCTGTATGTAGATAGAAACAGCTCATTCTAAGGTCATAAAAACATAACGCTTCATTATGTAAGGTCTTTATACACCTCTGAACACATAGTTATGTACAGTATATATTATATTGCATTTCGGTCAATGGACTGATTTCACGCCGCCACCATGTTGAAATCGAAAGTGAGGCAGAGGTGGGAAGAAAACCGGAAAGACAGATAGACTGCAATGGTTTGGACAACCAACCTAGTTATTAAAACGATTTTTGATCTTAAATGTGACAATATAAGCATAGGATGCATGTCACTCGAGCTGTTTTACTTGACCACTTGTGTACCATCACATATTAGTGACTGTTTAAAATGCCATAAACAGGTTTCATTCGTGCACACAGCCAATCTAATGTTGTTTTTAAATGCATGATTTGTTTATTCATGTCACCGACACCCGATGGTAGTCCAAGCCATTGTAGTCTATCAGTCCTTCCGGTTTTCTTCCCACCTCTGCCTCGTTTTGGCAGCGGCGTGAAATCAGTCTATAGATCCTCCAAAAAATTACACATTGGACCTTTAACATGAACTAAGATTAATAAATGTTGTAGAAGTATTGCTCATTGTTAGTTTGTGATACTTAATGTATTAACTAATTCGAATTGTTTGTACAGCCAACATCTCCCTCTACACTATTGTGTGGGGGCCGTGCTGGGATCCTGCTTGGACGCTGATCGGTCAAGCCGTTGATTTACTGACAAAGCCAACAGCTGACCCCTCCCCCCTGTTGACCTGGTGGGATAAAAGTCGACTCCTTCTGCATGGCCGCTGGGTCATGGACATAGAACAAGCCAACTTGCATCAGCTCGCTACTGAGGTACCCACATGCACTCCTACTTGACCATTCTTGCAGGAAACTGTTTAAGTTTCAGTGATACTTAATGGTCAATATTTAGGGTTTGCACTTACCCCTACCTAATAAAAGCAAACTTTACACAAAAATTCTTCATTTGCTCATTCACCCTCATGACATAACATCAAACCTGTATAGCTTTCTTACTTCTGCAGAACACAAACAAAGATATTTTGAAGAATGTTCATTGGCCCCCATTGACTTTCATTGTATGGTCAAAACCACTTTCTCAAAATATCTTGTTTTGTGTTCCACAAGAATCATATACAGGTTTTGAATCGCATGAGGGTGAAAATGATGACAGAAATGTTGTTTTTGGTGGAACTATCCCTCTAAGTATTACAATTTGAATCTTTACTCATCCTGCACCGTTTGTACTATGAACATACTGTATATGATGACATGTTTTTTTTCTTTTCTAATCAATCTGATTTACAAGTTTCGCCCTGCAGACAATAAAACTGTCAAAAAATCACACTGACTTGCCAACTGTTGACTTGAAAAATGCAAATATCTGATAATTGCTATGACATTTCTTCTATGTAGGACCCTTACAACACTACAGAGAATCTTCATTGGGAGTGGAGCAAGCTGAACTTTGACTGGAACCCTGGACAGTTTGTCTTTAAGGGTGACCTGGATGTTAACGTTAGAACAGCTTCCAAGTATGTGTATATGAAATGTTTTTTTCACTTATTTAGTTGCATTACATAATGCAACATACACCTTACTCTCTCTGTCTCTGTCTAACAGGTATGATGATATCTGTTTCCTGCATCTCCCAAACCTCTGTATGACCCTTGACCTCCAATGGCTGTGCCACGGCAATCCACATGACCACCACGCCGTAATGCTCTGCGCTGCAGAGAACATTGCAGATGTAACTTCAGGACAACCTCACGACTCCTACAGGGCCTTCCGCTCTGAAAACCTCAATCTCTCCATCACCATGGACCTTGACCGGCGTGGTGGCAAAGGTCAGAGCCAAAGCCTTTCCCTGCATGAAATAATCTTCCTGCTGTCTAAAGATCTGATTATGAGCTTGTGTGCTGTTTATTTTCTTCTCCTAGAACCCTGTCAGCCCAGAATCCTCCTGTACAGCAGCACGCTGCGCTGGATGCAGAACTTCTGGGCCACCTGGACCAGCGTTTCCCGGCCCATTTGCAGAGGCAAGCTCTTCCACAGTCTCCGGCCCAACCGCAGGAAGCTCGGCCAGCACTACAAACAAATGTCCTACACAGCGTCATTTCCACAACTACAGGTGAAGCTAAAGGTTTCCTGGTGGAACTTGATTTGGGGAATTGCTCGAATGGTGGGCGTGAGGGCAAACTATTTTCATTGGAATGAAAACTGTATGAATCATTCAAGACTTTATCCTGACCTTTAACCTTCTTGACCTTGTTGTGTGTGCAGGTTCATTACTGGGCTTCTTTTGCTCAGCAGAGAGGCATTCAGTTAGAGTGTAGTAAGGGTCACGTCTTCACCAGAGGAGCACAGAGACTCATTCCACAGGGTGAGAGGGGGCAGACGTGCTTTAGTCTGTTCACTTGTTCTCTAAATGTTGTGTTGAAATGATTTCTTGTGCCTTTTGCAGCTGGTACTGTGATGAGACGGCTGATCTCAGAGTGGAACGTCACTCAGATGGTCAGCGAACTCTCTCTGGTCACCGTGCACCTCATGGCTTCCACATGGGACGAGACTGCTGACCACCAGATCAACGCCCAGGTGAAGAAGACCCATCTGCTCAGCCTGTCTTCACTCAGCTACCAGAGACAGAGCAACCGAATAGAGGAGGTAAAATGTCTTTGAAACTCACAGTGGCCAAGCGGTTATAAATATTACCCATTCCTATATATTCCTATTCCTCCAGTGGTATATGGCAAGACTGTGCATGGGGAATGTGACACATGCATGAATATTTGGGGTCTATTAGTTTACAGAGCAACTGTTCTTCTGGGGGGGTTTTGTCTTAGGAGGTGAACTCTAACGATGAGAGCAATGCTTCATATACACACAAGCTGTGTTTAGTGGACCTGCGAGCATCTTGGACCACCGCCAACAGGAACATTGCCTTTGGGTTGTATGATGGCTACAAAAAGGCAGCCGTGTTGAAGAGGAACCTTTCCACTGAGGCTCTGAAGGGTCTGCGGATCGACACTCAGGCGCAGATGAAAAAGCTGAAGAGATCAATGTCCAACTATTCTCCAAACACGGCTCCAGCAACACCAGTTGTCCACGCCACAGCCCGTCCAGAGAAGAGTCATAATGAAGGTACTGTCTGCTTTTGACGACTGACATAAATTCAGCTTCAAGTTGAAGTTTGTTCTGTCCAAGATTTGATCAGTTACACAGTAATCAGCCAGCCATTATTGTTTTATTGTAAGAGACCATTCCAAATGTTCATTTATTCAAAATTTCTAGATGTATTGTGGTCATTCCAGTTCAGTGTCTGTCTGATACCTGACCTATAAATAGTCAATTCAGAAAAAATAATTTAAAAATGGTCTCTTAATTTTTTCCACGGCTGTATATATTGTATTATTTGTATTATTTTTCCATGTAAAATATTTTTAATTTAGTTGTTTTATTTATATTTTATTGCTTTTTATCTCACAACAATCTTGCATTTGATTAAATGAACCCTGTGATAATTCTTGCTGAGAAATGCAAAGGCAGTAGACCAATCAGATCGGACTTGGCATGTCGTCATCTTGGTCTTTCATTGCTCTTTAGGGACGTCCATGCTACAGAAGCTGATCGAAGAGACCGATAAGTTCGTAGTGTTCTCAGAAGACGACGCTGGTGTGAACGACCAGCTCTGTGGAATCGCCGCATGCCAGACCGATGACGTGTACAACCGCAACTGGTTCATCGAGCTTGTCAACTGTCAGGTACGAATTCACTATTACCAGCTGAAAAACTTAATGTAACGCACTGTTTTATTGAATGTAAACATCTTCTCACATGGTGTTTAGATGATGCTGCGTGGCACAGAGACCGCAGGCTGTGTTCTTGTGTCTGCTGCTAAAGCTCAACTACTCCAGTGTGAGCATCATCCCGCGTGGTACAACGACACGCTCAAGCAGAAGACCACCTGGACCTGTCTGCTGGATGGCATGCAGTACTTTGCTACCATGGAGCAAAACCCCTCAGAACAAGAGGACTGGCAGCTGTGGCTGGAGGTGGGTTCAAGAAACAAATCACACTAAAAAATTTTTTAGCACAAATCTAACACAAATTTCACTTTGCAGGTTAAAAATATTGAGGAGCACAGGCAGAGGAACCTAGACTCTGTGCAAGAGCTGATGGAGAGTGGTCAAGCTGTTGGAGGCATGGTCAGCACAACCACAGGTGAGCCACCATGAGTCTATAATTGCATCTGACATCACTTCGTGTTCAATGCCTTCTTAGTGGTGCTTGCATTGCTGTTACTATTAGGGTCTGGTGTTTGTTCAGATTTTGCGACTCATTCCACACCCTGATTCAACTTATTTCGGCCTGTTAAAGAGAGATATGCTATTATGAGATCTAGGAAAATCTAGAATTGTACATTTTTTGTTGTTTCCTATTGTGCTAATATAGACTGGAACCAGCCATCCCAGGTGCAAGAGACCCAGCAGGTCCAGCGTATCATCTCTCGTTGTAGTTGTCGCATGTACTACATCGGCTACAGTCATGACATCGACCCTGAGCTGGTCACCTCCATCAAACCACCAGAGATACGTGACCGCCATGAGAAAGAAGACCTACTTAAGAAACAAGCTGGTATGTAGCTTGAGTCTTCTCAGGAGACTTCTGTCTTGATGACGCTTGAATTAGCATCTATATTATTGTTTTTGTCTCAGGAGCTGTCGATACCTTTACCCTCATCCACAACGATCTGGAGATTTCCACCAATCCAGTGCAGTACTCCATGATCTTGGATATAGTTAATAACTTACTACTCCACGTGGAACCTCGACGAAAGGTTTGGACCTTGACTATAACAAGAATAAATTGTTAGGAAAAAGAATAAATTGATGTCTATAAAGTTAATACGAGATATTTTTTGTGTAGGAACATAGTGAGAGAAAGCAACGTGTGCGTTTCCAGCTGGAGATCTCCAGTAACCCTGAGGAGCAGCGCAGCAGTATCTTGCACCTCCAAGAGGCCGTACGGCAGCATTTGGCTCAGATCCGCTGCCTGGAGAAACAGATTTACTCCAACATGAGGGTCAGAGCACATTTTGAACCTTTTATTGTTTGTGAGGGTCAGAACAAAGACCAACATGAGCAGCAGAACATCTCAAGAGATTTAAAGAACACAACCAACCATCTCTTGACTTGAAGTGATTTGGTTCTTCAAACCTTTTGAGATGGTCTCCTCGTGTTGGTATTTGTTCTGAGATGTTCTGCTTATGTTGGCCTTTGTTCTGAGATGTTCTGCTCATGTTTCCTTTGTTTTGAGATGTTTCTCTCATGTTGGCCTTTGTTCTGAGATGTTCTGCTCATGTTGGCCTTTGTTCTGAGATGTTTTGCTTATGTTGGTCTTTGTTCTGAGATGTTCTGAGATGTTCTGTTCATGTTAGTTTTTGTTCTGACCCTCACAGTCCCAGTCTGAAGAGTTCAGAGGAGATGAGCTGTCGGATATCAACCTGCGTCTGCAGAATCAGCTCAACCAAGAGAAGACGGACATGCAGATGAAGAGCGAAGAGCTTAACATTCTTATACGGTGGGTTGAACAGTTGATTCTCTAACTGGATTTCTTTATTATGTCACGTTTTCATGGCTGCAACCGTTTGGTTCTCGCAGGTGTTTTAAAGACTTCCAGCTCCAAAGGGCAAACAAACTGGAGCTGCGGAAACCGCCGGAGGACGTCAGTGTGGTGCGTCGGACTGAGATCTACTTTGCTCAGGCTCGCTGGTGTCTCACGGAGGAAGACGGGCAGTTGGGTATTGCTGAGCTCGAGCTACAGAGATTCATGTATAGCAAGGTGCGTCTGCAAGGACTTCAGAGGGATGCCTTACCAGGCTTTTGTCTTGAAATAGTTCCATGTTTTTTTGTCAGTCATTGCAATCGGTGAAATGTTAGCATTAATGTGCATAGCGGGCTACAGGTTTCATAACAGGACGATCTCTTCCACAGTTGAATAAGTCTGATGACACGGCAGAACATCTTCTGGAATTGGGTTGGTTCACCATGAATAACCTGCTTCCGAATGCTGCTTACAAGGTGTGGTTGGTCTGCTTAATAATTTACCTTTGTCGTCTGAGAGGACAGTTGAGAAAAATAATATCACGTGAAATGTATTTTTTAGTGCTGTTAATCGATTAAAAAATTAATCTGATTAATCACAATTTTTTTCTGTGATTAATCGCACATAACATTAAAGGGTAACTCCGGCCAAAAATGAAAATTCTGCCATTAATTACTCATCCTCAAGTAGTTTAACATCTGTATGACCTCCATTTTTCCCAAAAACACAAATTAAGGTAGTTTTGGAAGCCTTCTGACTCCTTAGATTGCAACGCAACGCAACCAATCCTCAAAGCGCTGAAACTGCCAAAGACATCGTAAAATTGTCCACGCGACTCCAGTGGTTCAGTATAAATTAATATAATGCGACGAGGATACTTTTTGTGCTCTACATCAGAACGCGCATGCGTCGAGCGATGCTGACACCGGATGCACTGTCGTGTGGCCCGTGTGTTTGGTTGCGTTACAATCTGAGGAGTCAGAAGGCTTCCAAAACTACATTAATTGGCGTTTTTGGGAAAAATGGAGGTCATACAGATGTTGAACTACTTTGAGGGTGAGTAATTAATTGCAGAATTTTCATTTTTGGCTGGAGTTACCCTTTAATGTTTAAAAAAATGTTTTACGTTCTAATAATTTCACAATGAATCTTTAAATTAATGTATAAACAACAGATTTATTTAACAGCATCATTTTATGAATGAAAGCCAACATTCTGATATTAGTACTGTAACTGATGTCTCTATTAAATTGATTATTTTTGTATTTATTTTAACATTATTTATAGCCATTCAAAAGTATAAATGAGAGCTATCATGTGTAACAGGTAGAAAATGTACAAAAATTGAATAGAAGTTCTCAAACACTTTACAGTCTTTAATGCTAAATTGTAAATTAAATACAGAAGAATTCTCATTAAAGCTACAACACACATTGAATTCCTCTTTTGTTTTGTTTTTTGATTAACATTAGTGACAGGAGTCACAGCAGTAAGAGCCGTCTCTTTACGCAGATGACGTATAGATGATGTTAAGTAAGATTTTATTTAACACGTTGAAGTCTGTGCTTACGAAAATGCTAGACAAAACGGGCTTTCTGTCATAATCTTGTGTGGTTTTATTCATTCAAGCATGAAAGAGAACGTAATACTGGTGTGCTGTTTGACAGATTCTGACAGAGATTCACTGACGCACCCTTTAGCCCGTGACTGTATACACCAGACTGGACCTCGCGTTGCGTTTTGCCGCGTCCCACAGCTAGAAGCTGTCTATCTTCACTGAACGTGATTAAGTGGTTTAAAAGCCTGTACACAAATAAGAGCGTTTTAAAATAATGTTACATAGAGAAGTGATGACAAAACAATCGGATGCTGCGTTATTTGCGTTAAATATTTTTTATGCGTTAATCTGAAAAAAATGAATTGCATGCGTTAACGTTGACAGCCCTAGTATGTATGTATGTCTACAAATGCATCTGATAAGTTTCAGGTTGTCATGACCCTAAACCATCCGAATTCTATAGTGTTTCCTTAAACAGCCGATCAAACCATTTAAAAAATGTGTAGTGTTGAACATGTGTAATATTTGTTAATCTTACAACTCTTTGCTTGGTTTCTCTTGTGCAGCATTTAAG
Organism: Triplophysa rosa; assembly: GCF_024868665.1. NCBI lineage: Eukaryota > Metazoa > Chordata > Actinopteri > Cypriniformes > Nemacheilidae > Triplophysa > Triplophysa rosa. Next base: position 10,418,820 of record NC_079903.1, on the reverse strand, counting down.
GGTATGTATGGTGTGGGTAAAATCACGTTTGTTAGTCGACACCTTCGTCCTCATTCAGACATGCTGATATAAGTTTTTCATTGTCCTGTTTGGACAAGTCTCACTCACATTTTTACTCTTAGATTTAAATTGCAGGCCATTTATTTATTTCGTCTGTCTTGCTGTCTCATTGTTTACTATATACATGTTCTGTTGGGTTTGACCACTAGGGTATGCAACCATGTCCATGATCCCTTTTGTTTTGTGGTTTTCATTACGGATGCACTAATATGTACATTTTGGCCGATAATTATAACTGACATTCTTTAACAAGCCGATAAGCAATATATTGGCTGATATAGAGTATATACAGTATATGGCATTAATATACATTTTTCTGAGCCTGAAACAAAAGGCAAATGTGGACAACTGCTTTAATTTTAAAACACTGTCTGCAGAAACAAAGTAACATGTTTTTTTTTTTTGTGTGACAAGCCTACTTTACACTAGTCAAAGATTCTTTAATTTTCAATTTTTTTGGTATAATGTTTATTTAATAAACAAATTATAGATGTTCTTCCAGTGCAAACCAGAATTTTTTTTCTAACAGGTTATATCGGCCTGATTTTATTATGACCATTATCATATCGATACCGATATGGCCGATAATATATTGTGCATCCCTAGTTTTCACTTAAATGAACACACCCAATGCTGTTCTTAGTGCTATGTTCTGTGTTGTAGGTGGTTTTGCGCCCACAGAGCCCCTGCCAATCAGGACGCCAGCTTGCACTCCGCATCTTCAGTAAGGTCCGCCCCCCAGTGGGAGGGATCTCTGTCAAGGAACACTTTGAGGTTATTATTGTGAAACACAATCCTTTTAGTATTGTACAATCTCTCTAAAGAATTATTGCTGTGCTGCTCTAAAACTAAAATATTTTTGTTTGCAGGTAAATGTGGTCCCGCTCACCATTCAGCTCATGTACCAGTTCTTCAAAAGGATGATGGGATTTTTCTTTCCTGGAAGAAATGTGGAGGAAGAGGAAGTTGGGGATGAGGAAGACAAGTTCAGACTGGTCACTACAGGTTTGTGAACTCAGTTTCTTGTATTGTAAGATTCCTGTAATGCAAACAATTTACCATTATTTGTGATATACAAAAGGATCGATCACAGTCAGATGGCGAGAAAAATTTACTAAAAGACTAAATAAATCAGTAGTATACAATGGTATTTAATATTGTGCTAAATTCTTGAAATTCTGATTTCATTGGCGTAATTTTGCTGTTTTCACCACTCGGCAATCGTTCCACTGGTATAAATAGCACTCCTCATACCGATCAGTATAAGTTTATATTGATTTCTTTTCCCTTTCTTGCGCTGCTGTGAGGGTTTTAGGTTGCCATCCGCTGCGTGTTAATGGGCCGTCCTTGGCTATTAAAAGCTCATTGCTCTTTTGGCATTGAAAGGTTTCGTATCTGATGTTGCTTCAGGGTGACTTCTGATATGCAGTGTATGGTGTCTAAAGCTTGTTTTCTTGAATCGCAGGTGTCGTTAAACCCAGACAGCTTTCTGAAGACTCCATAGGTGGGCATGGGCCTGGTAAAGGGGTCGCACAAGGGTTAAATCGAACAGCTGGGGTCAGGAGGTCATTTCGCAAGCCACCTGAGGTATTTTAATAATATGATATTGAACAAACAAAAAATAATTTGTTAACAAACAGAATGTGTTTCAATTATCTGGTTTACATCTTTAAATAAAGTTTTGAAGGAATGGGTCAGAATTGTTTACCTAGTCATCTAATAACCGACCAGTCAGTTTGTCTTTTTTCTGAAACTAAAAAGTTAGTTCTATTAAAAATGGCTGTTTATTCATATAAATTGAAATGCTATATTATTAAATTATTTGAAACTAAATAATAAATGTTGCCTTTAATAAGTTGAGGTACTAAAATGATTAACTGAAATAAATAAAAACTGAAAAAACCTGAAATAAAAATTAATGTAATACAATAAAACTAAGTAAAATAAAAACTAAATAAGCTCATTCGAAATATTAATAAAAGTACAATAAAATTGAAAACAAAGCTGCAAACTGCCTTTTGGTGATTAGTGCATTAAAATAGTAAATTATTTATAGATATTTATTTAACATATTTATTTGTTGAATTACTCCATGCTCCAACACTTTAAAGTGTTAAAACATGTCTTAACTGAACTATTAACTGAAAACTCATTGACCAGACCGCTTTTTGATAAACATAACATAACTTCTCTTTCAGCATCCTGTTGATGATATTGACAAGATGAAGGAGCGAGCAGCCATGAATAACTCCTTCATCTACATCAAGATTCCTCAGGTTCCTCTCTGCGTCAGCTATAAGGTGAGTTCAGACTGCCAGATTCGTCAAACTCTGAAGAGAGAGCGACTATGCTGACCGTTCTCTTGTCCTGCAGGGAGAGAAAAGCAGTGTAGACTGGAAAGATCTGAACCTGGTTCTGCCCTGTTTGGAGTATCATAACAACACATGGACCTGGCTGGACTTTGCTATGGCTGTGAAGAGAGACAGTCGGAAGGCTCTGGTTGCACAGGTAACCCATAAGAAGTTACACACTGAAGTCGATTCTCAACCAGTCAGAAAATGATGCACATGCTTTTGTTCTTCTTTTCCTGCATGAGTAGATGATAAAGGAGAAGCTACGGTTGAAACCAGCCTCGGGCTCCGAGTCTCGAGGTAAAACCACAGATGGTAAAGCAGACAGCAGCCTCCAACAGCAGGTGGAGGATGAGAAGGCGAGACTTTTGATTGGCTTCAGCGCGGCCGACAAAAGCTCCACCAAAAAGAGCATCTTTAGTCGCCGCAAGTAAATCTCACAAACCCTTCAGCCTTGTCATACCGCTTACGCGATAACAACCAACGTCACCAGTGGTGCCTTCAAACGTCCATGCTGGACATGGACAGGCAAACCAGCACTGAGAACAAGCGATGTGAGATGTGAAATGTGTTGTTCTACTGTCTAAAATGAGTGCTGTTAACCTAACCTTGTGTTTTATGTGCTTCTGTTGTGCCATAAATCATTTCAATGTATTAAAATGTACTACATACAGCGTTATACCACCTTAATATCAAGAAATATCAAATTCTAAAGCTGAAGTTAAATGCTGTCACACAATTCGACGGTTCGTCCGGCTTTCATCTCAGCAGTAGATTATCATTGTCATTCCTGCTGGTTTGGGAAATGAGTGTGGCACCTGGAACACCCAATTCAATTTATGTATACTGGAAAACCATATCATAACAATCAGTTACAGTAAGTACCCATTGAGTAAGATGCCTCATTACTGAATATCTATAAGGAATTTATCCCTACAGGAGAGGAATACACTGTACTTGATATCCCATTAGATGACATTTGCTTTACTGTACTAACTACACTGTGCAATACAAAAGCAAAGCGGGTTAAAGGGACAATTCACCCAAAATGAAAATTCTTTCATCATTTATTCACCCTCATGTCATTTCAAACCTGCATAGCTTTCTTACTTCTGCAGAACACAAAAGGAGATATTTTAAAGAACGTTGGTAACCAAACAACACTAGACCCCATTGACTTCCATTGTATGGACACAAACCACTTAGACATTTCTCAAAATATCTTCTTTTGTGTTTTACAGAACAAAGAGTCATATACAGGTTTTGAATGACATGAGGGTGAGTACATATGACAGAGTTTTCATTTTGAGGTGAACTTTTCCTTTAGGGATCCTCTGCCCGTGAAACAGTTGTTATTGTGACGTAGAGAAGTGTTTTATGTCATTTTTGCAGCCTGTTCGATTAATGCTTTGTAATTTTAACACTATGGCACTTTTTACACAAAGGATTTTCTGATATTTTTGTATTCGTGGTTATCTTTATCGTTTCAATAACCTCTTCAGATGCTGCTGATCTTTGCTCTACAGCTTCAGAAGTGAAAGATGTTGATTATTTCAGTTTGAATGTTAAAAAAAGACCACTATTTACATTTCTTTTCCCCACTGTATCAAAGCAATGGGCTTAGTATTGTTCTTTGTACATATGGGAGGTATTAAATGTCACCAAGCATGTAAATTAATATTTGTCAATAAAAAGCAGCCAAAATTGCTTCAGTGATGTTTTTGCTTTTTTTAGATTAATTTATTCATTCGACAGACAACAACATCATAAGAAAAACCCTCGTTTTTAGATAATGTCAGATGGATTTACTTAAGGGAGAAATGCCACTGTCAACCTAAATGCATTCTCACATTGATCCATTTCAGTATTTTTCTCGCTACTTCAAGCATACAATATTATACGTAATTCACATATATAGCTAGCCAACATTCTTATGCTGATGTTTATTTAAACATTATGTAGGCTATAGAAAGCCACATTGATTTTCCACAGGACGTTGGAAAGACTGCACTGAAGGTCATGTAGACTTACGCAATCAATCAATTATGACGTTTATTATGATGCTGATCCTGGTGTGATCCATGAAAGCGCTGTAACGTGATCGGTGTTTATTTATAAATATTAATGAGTGGGCGGAGCAACGTCTAACGCACTCCTGATGGTTTGTGCAGTTGTAGTACCGTGTGCGTGCTGAAAGAGCTTTGTGTCGTGTCGGTATAACGAAAAGAAGCTGTAGATAATGAAACTGGATTTTATTGGAGAACTGTCGGAGAATCGCTTGGATTTTCATTAAGATCACGTGCAGTTCATTTATTGTTTACAAGGTGTAATGGGCGTGTGTGATGGGCGGCGACGGGAGTAAAAACAAGGTAAGAGAGTAATTACTGTGTCTCAATTATTACTCAGTTCATTTATATATTTAGCATTTCGTTTATATATTTTTGTTATGTAATATCGGACTGCTGTGCAGTTTTATGAGACTAACGCTATTTTTCCAAGGCCAAATTAATTGCATTGTTATGCAAAATGTTTACAATAGATAATACTATTAGATTAGTTCTGCTAGTACTTTAAAACACCTTTTGTTATAGTAACATTTTGCAATATTACACAACCAGGTAATCTAAAATTGCACTTTGATATGTTATTATAGCTTGAGTTGAACCTCAGAAAGTATTTTGGACACTCACAAAATGTTATTCAAATTCTTCATTCTGTTTACTTTAGATTTTGTGTTTGTGTCATCTTTCTCTCAAATAAATGTTATTATTTACTAGTGCAGCTAAATTGTCAAAGGTTTCTTTTTTGGGCCATTTTCTCTTTTCACGCAGTTCGCAGCATCACAGGAGAAGATGAGATCCCTGTCCAGTCGTCAGAGCTTTCTGTCTGTCCCTGCTCAAGTTCGTCACGGTCTGTTTAGACGCAGTAGATTCTCTAAACAAACACAACCCTCAGAATCAAACCCAGAATGGACACTGCCAGCTTTCATTTCTGTTTTCCTACCCGAATTTCCACAGAGGTTTACTGGACACGTGCACTTACAGGTAGCTGCCACAAAATAATATCCTTCAGAAAAAGGAATAAATGTAGCATCATTTTAACACTACCCTGTGTTCAAATAAAGAATATTTGTTCTACTATTCCAACCATTCGTTTCATTTAAAACCTGTATGCTGTTAGTTATTTGTTAGGATACAAAAGTTTAACTTGAGAACCATTTGATTTATGAATGAACTATTGTGAACCAGTTCTTTTCAATGAAGTTGAATTGATTCACATCCCGGTTGAAAAAAAACTGCATATATGTTAGGTAGGTTTTGAAGCATGGTAGCTGGTCATGTGCTGGTTTAGGACCATCTTAAACCAGCTCAGGACCAGCTTAAACCAGCACAAACCATCTAGCATGCTTCAAAACCTACCTATAACCAGCATAATGCTGTTTTTTAAGAGGGAAATCAATTCTTGAGTTCGACTTACGGACAGATTGATCCAACTGCTGTTATTTTAAGTTAACAGCTCAGTGGAGGGGCAGATTATTAATAAATAATTAATTTGAATGACATGAGGGTGAGGAAACATGACTGAAATGTTCTTTTAAATCATTTTTTCTAATGCTTCTCAGATTCTTGGGTTTATAGCTAAAGGCTCATTTGGACCCATACTGAAGGTAAAGGACCTTTGTAAAGATGAGACCTATGCTATTAAGGTGATTTTATACCTTATCCTGACATCATTTTATTAAAATGAGGTTTGTTATATTGCACCTCTTCATTTCCAAATCTATATTGTCACTAATGTTTAGGTTTTACCCAAAGCTGATGTTTTGAAGCACAGAGTCCTCCAGCAGTCAAAAGAAGAGGTGATAATCCAAGTGAGTCACACCACTGCTCTGTATGTCAGCTACATCTCGTCTGATCTGGTTCTAACCGGGCTACTGATACTGTAAAAAACAAGTGACTTTCTCTTCATGCACACATTATTAACATTTCATATTTCGATTGTTTTGTTTATCTTATGCCATCAGCGTTTAGTCTCACTTCCTCACAGTGTCTGCATTCATCTCCATCTCATTCTTTTTGTGTCGACTGTTACGACGTAGCGACAAGTCAGACATCCTTTCCTGCTCAGTCTCCAGGACTGCTGGCAGAGCCAGGACAATCTCTTCATCAGTGAGTCACACCACATACAGTACATGGGCATTTACAAACCTACTCACACTATTAAAATAAAAACATTCCAGGCTAAAGGGACATGTCACCCCAAAATAAATGTCATCATTTATTCTCCCTCATGTCATATAAAACCTGTATCTTTCCTCTGTGGAACACAAAAGAAGATATTTTGAGAAATGTTTTAGTGGTTTTGTGTCCGTACAATAGAAGTCACTGAGGGTCAGTGTTGTTTGGTTACCAACGGTCTTCAAAATATATTTTTTTGTGTTCTGTGGACTGACATGAGGGTGAATAAATGATGAACGAATTGTCATTGTTAGATGAACGGCCCTTTTAAGTGTATCATTTCTGCAACATTAAAAATTCAGTAATTTTACATGCAGTATTGTCCATTCATTTTCATTTGTTGCTATATTCTATTCATCAGCTTCAGAAAGCTCTTCATGGCGTATTAAGATCATTTGTGTTCTCTTTTTCCTTTCCTAACAATCTCCCTCTGTGACAGCCTGAATTTGTGTCATTGGCCTATAATTGGACTTTCAGAAGTTATTATTATAGATGATCAGATTGTACTTGACTGAGAGGACTTGTTTTGGAGCTTTAATTCATATGAAGATGGCCTCAAGATCAAACCAATCAGTCTGGATTGTCTTTCTTTGTTCTTCTGTGTTTTTGTCTTTAGTGTGCGAGTATTGCAGTACTGGGGATCTGTATACTTACTGGACACTGAAGGGTCGATTTGATGAGAAAGAGATTCGAGTGTTTGCTGCTGAATTGGGCTCTGCTTTGGGTGAGTGTTTTACAGTTTGTAGGTCAGTAGCTAAGGTAATCATCTAGGTTAATACCAGTCAAGTCATACAGTATGTTATCACAAATTTCTCGTTTGCAGGTTTTTTACATGACTTTGGAATAATACATAGGGATGTGAAGGTATAAGTTACAATACTTTAAACTTCAGTCATATTTTTATATATATTCTTTAAATATAGTTACAAATATTTAAATCAAGTTGTTATAATGCATCCTCTGAATGTTTTTGATAGATGGAGAACATTCTTCTGACTGAACAAGGTAAAGCTGATTTTCACTCACTACAGGCATTGTTCACACCACGAACAATAACTATAAAGATAATTAAAAAGATAGCTATATTAGCTATCAAAACAAGAGAGGATAATGTTATCTTTCATTTGAATTTAAATTCATATTTTTAACGCAATTAGATATATAATATTGTTTTGAAATTGACCTCAATGATATCATCCCTATCTATCATTATAGTTATAGACTTCTTTTAATAAAGATTTTAAAACTGTATCTTTATTTGTTCAATAAAAATAACTTATTTTTGTTGCAATTGGTTTCAAATATTGAAAAATTCAGAATATTTATAGTATTTGAAAAGCACTATTTTAAGACTTCTTGGTACTCCAAACATAGCTTATATATTCAATATTATGTAATGTGCAATGTTCTAAAACAACCATTGTGTTGCACAATTATTCAGACATAATGTACTGTGCAAAACATTGAACACAAATATTTGTGTTTGAATATCCACAGCCTACATTTTAAAGGTCTCATTTAGCTTGTGGTAAAGGGAATGCAGGCGACAGGCGTAGTTGTGAAGTATTCTTGTCTGATTTAGGTCACCTCCGCTTGACTGATTTTGGGCTGTCTCGTCGCCTTAAGCGTGGGGATAGAGCCTTCACTATATGTGGCACAATCCAATACATGGGTGAGACTGGGTAGTATTTTCATATTTATACTATGTTTGTACGACGTACATCTCTATTTCTGCTAGTTCTGTGCTGTAAATGAGAATGCATTAATTACATTATCTGGTCATTAAACAGCTCCTGAGGTACTGAGTGGTGGCCCCTACGGCCATGCAGCAGACTGGTGGTCTCTTGGTATTCTCATCTACAGTTTAGCCACTGGAGGGGTATGATGTGTGCAGAGGCAATGCAAATAGGATTTGAAGGATGTTGTAGTATGAAAGTCCAGGTCATGTCTGCAAGGGAAAATGGCTTGCCGATCTCGCTGGTGAAAGTAGTATTTTTTTTAGTTTCCTGTTCCTGCAGAAGCAGACCACTGTAAGATGCTGACCAGGGTTACTGAACATCCATACGACATGCCAGCCGGCCTCAGTCCAGATTTGGCCTTTCTGCTCATAGAGGTGGTAATACAGTATTTTGCAATACATTGATCTATTTTAATTGAAGTAATATATTTTTGACTTGAAATTCAAGCACATATTCAAATCACACAAACACTCTGACCTTGTTTGAATGTAGCTTCTTTGCAGGATCCCCACACATCGCTTGCGCTGCCTGGAGCACTTCCGAAACCAGCGGTATTTCCGTGGCATGTCCTTTGATTCCCAGATGCTGCAGAAAAGTCCCATCGAGCCGATCCTGGAGCTGAAGAATCATCCTGACCGACAGGAAAAATCAATGAGAGGTCTATCATTAGACCTGCTCCAGAATTTTGAGTGTGACCTGCTGAACTCTTCCTCCACCCCTGAAGGTGTGTCTCATACCTTGATGAAGAATGAGATGAACAAAGTTACCTTAGAGACTGAAGCAACAGGAACCTCAGTTCTCTAAACTCAGTTCTCTGTAAAGCAAACAGCCTACAAAACATATTTAAACACTTAAAACTTTGGATCTGCCAAAGACAGTACGAAATGTATTTACTTTTTTATTTTTTACAATTCTAACAATTATGCTTTGTTTCAGCTCCTCAAGGATGTGTTCTTTCTCCACTGCTATTTTCACTCTACACAAACGAATGCACCTCTACAGACCCTTCTGTCAAACTCCTGAAGTTTGCAGATGACACCACAGTCATTGGCCTTATTCAAGACGGTGATGAATCTGCCTACAGAAAGGAGGTTGCTCAGCTGGCTGCCTGGTGTAGTCAAAACAACCTAGAGCTGAATGCATTCAAGACAGTGGAGATGATAGTGGATTTCAGAAGGAACCCTCCATCACTTCCTCCCCTCACCATCCTGGACAGCACTGTGGATACTGTGGAGTCATTCAGGTTCCTGGGCTCCACCATCTCTCAGGACCTGAAGTGGGAGTCCCACATAGACTCCATTGTAAAGAAGGCCCAGCAGAGGTTATACTTCCTCCGTCAATTGAGGAAGTTCAACCTACCACAGGAGCTACTGACCCAGTTCTACTCAGTGGCCATCCAATCTGTTCTGTGCACTTCAATTACTGTTTGGTATGGCTCGGCCACCAAATCAGACCTACGAAGACTACAACGGACAGTTCGTAGTGCTGAGAAAATTATTGGTGCTCCTCTGCCCACACTTCAGGACCTGTACGATTCCAGAGTGAAAAACAGGGCAAGAAAAATCATCATTGACTCCACACACCCAGCACACAAACTCTTTGATCTGCTGCCCTCTGGCCGGCGCTTTAGAGCACCAAACACCAGGACTTCCAGACACAGAAGCAGCTTCTTCCCCCAGGCAATCTCCCTCCTAAACAGATAACTGCTCCTTAAGAGCAATATTCCACTTCCACTACTCCTATAGTGTGCACTACTGTGCCTATTATATCTACATCTTATGTATACATGTATATAACACTACCCACTTACTACATTATCCATTTGCACAAGTGTACATACAATCTGTTAATATGTATATTCTACTATATACTACCCGGTACAATGTCTCTTATATGTTATTATCCCCCATTTTCTGTAAAATAGTCTTTATTTTATATATGCACAATTTAGAATCTTTAGACTGTAAATCATATTATAATGTATTGTCATTGTGTTAAATGTCTGTACTAGAAGCTTCCAACACCAAAGAAAATTCCTTGTGTGTGCAAGCACACTTGGCAATAAAGCTCTTCTGATTCTGATTCTGATTCTGAGTTTGTGTATCAAAAGTACAATCTATGTGACTAACCTCTCATAAATGTATTTCTAAGTTGTTGTTGACAAGCAAAAAGTAGAATTTACATTCACTTACAATAGAAAGTCTGTGGGGCTTAAATACACCTTAAAATGCACAGTGTTTTTGAAGTTTAGTAACAAGACCTGAACATACAGTATGCAATGAAATAGACTAGCATGATAAAACTGCTCTGCAAAGTTATAACTGAGCATTTCAACAGTCAACAGTTAAAAAATAAAAATAATTCAAATTTTGATACCTCATGTTTTATACCTTCAGTATTTACATTAAATGATATAGTTTCATCTGAATATGCCACATGTATTAGATATTTGAAGTGATCCTTCTCTTTAAAATGTTTACATTTGCCTTCATCGATGCATTATTTTTATTATAAAAGCTGTTCGCCACTTCCTGTGCACATTTTCATTTGTGTGAAACTTGTACATTAACTATGTTGAAATCCTATTCATTTCATTTCGATGCCATTAAGAGTAAAACGACATGACACTGCACATAATCATGCAGTTTTCTTACCAAAAAAAATGCAATGACTACCATATTAATTGTATCACTTGTGAATAACATTCAGGACAGTACTGTAAAGAACTCATTTTCCCCAAATAATTTGGCCACGAACTGATGTAGAGGACTGAAACCCTGACTTAATGACTGAAATGTGATTATGATTCCAAAAATGATGATACAATGGTAAAATATATATCTGTTAACGATACCTGACGACAATTATCCAACTTTGAGACCTTGGTGTGACCTATTTGTGAGAGCAATGACAAACCCAAATGGGAACAGCCTTAATAGGGTTGAAAATTGAACACCAGATAAAGCATCATTATTAATGTTTTTAATTAGGTATCAGGAAAAAAATCACAGCCCCAGTAGAGACGGCTTAAAATATCCGTAACTCTTAACAGTTCTCTTGAGAGTCACTTCATATGGGTTTTGGTCCTGTATGTGGAGTGAGACATTGGGTATCCCTCTATATATGACATTTTTATCTGTGTTATCGTATGCTTTCATTTTATGCACTGGACAACAATGTGCTAAAAAAAAGATCATTTCATTGTAACCCGGATATTTATAGCTACTTGATGTGATTCTGGATTTAAATCTCAAAGACATAATTTCTGCAACATTAGATATCATAAACATATTCTTAATGTTACAAAAAACTCTCAAACTTTTCGCATTTTTTGCCCTCGAAAAGTACATTATAAAGTAATCTAAATTCTACTCAGCTGTATAGAAGCAGAAATAATGCCATGACCTCATCTCATTTTTTACATGCTTGAATCCTATTTGCTCGGTGACTTCCAGCATTTTCCTAAGGGTGGTGGAAGTCCCAATAACTAGAGATTTAATCATTTGCCTGGTGTATATTTGATCTAATTATACATCATTGGGAATTTGGTCTGATTCAAAGTAAAAACCAGATATGAAATGAAAGACCCTCTTGCCAATACACTGACTACTCTGTATATCAAACAGAATATCGCAGAGACTTTTGATTTAATCCAATAGGAAACCACTCAGCACACCCTAGCAACACCTTATCACCACCATAGCAACGTCCTATCAACCACACGCAACATGGGCTACTCACATTTTCTTTAGAAAATCTAACAATTTGTGTGTAAAATAATGAGAATACTTAATGCTAGAGAAATGGGATCAGGTGAACAACCTTCGGTGGCCTTTAACACCTCCTCTAATAACTTAATGAGGTCATGACGGTAAGCTCCGCCCTACAAGTGTCAGCATCCTCTGGGATATCACCTTCATAAAGAAGTGGGACACCAGCACTGTAAAAGATTCAGTCACGTCTCTCCTCGTCTGTAGGAGAAAGCCCTTCAGTCTGAGATCTTCAGTCTGCTCTGACTTGGTGAGTAACCTTTTCATTCCATCTGTTGATTTTCCTGACTTTTGTAGAAAGTTCATACCAGTAAAAACATCAATTGACTTTTATGTTACTTATTTCATCAATTATTTGTTTTTATGAGAAATGTTATTATCAAGATTACGTGATCAGATTATAGGTTTTTGTTGAAATGTTTGTTTTTGTGTCTGCTAATGATTCAGCAAGTTTTCAAGCAATGTAAATGTTATGTTGAGAACTCTCCAAATATATATATATATATATATTGCAGTAATTTGACATATCAGCAATTGGTAAATTGCTCATTGGTTAAAAGCATTTCTCAATAGTAGAATAAGGTTGAGTAAAAAACTGCCATGTTTTGTTTCACATCATTAGTCTCAACTTTGAAACTTGTATCAAGTTTTAGTAATCTTGTTTTTTAATTTATAAAAGTAGTAAGTAGAGCAATGACAATGATGTTAATAAGACTTATTGAATGTATGAAGTGTGCTGATATCTATTCTTCTGTCTTATCATTTTTATTTTGAGTTATTTTACGAGTATTTTTGCAAAAATCACTTTCTTTAACGTCTGTTTTTTTAAGTGCCGTTGTATTTAACTGTCTTAACATTTTTATTTTGTTTCAGGGCTCATTTAATAATAAGAATATGACATTTGACCAAAGGTTGTGGATACCATATTACAACACAGCACGTGTTGTTGTGTTTGTCAATTAAGGTTGGTTTGAAATGCAGATTATATTGTGTGTCTATCTACTTTTTCGTTCCTCAGGTTGTGTCAGACATTCAGGATGACCCACCACTTTCCATCCCTCACCACTGAGCAAAAGAAGGAGCTTCATGAGATCGCTCTGCGCATTGTGTCTCCGGGAAAAGGCATCCTAGCGGCGGATGAGTCTATAGGTTGGTGTCATTTCATCCCGTTCATCCCCGGATATATTGTTGTATCAGTCGGAACATTGTTGTTTGGGTCTCAACATGCATAAGAACTCACTGTGGTGTGGACGTTCTAACAGGCAGTATGGGGAAGCGTTTGAACCAGATAGGGGTGGAGAACACAGAGGAGAACCGTCGCCTCTTCCGCCAGGTGCTCTTCACTGCTGATGATCGCATTGACAACTGTATCGGTGGAGTTATCTTCTTCCACGAAACGCTCTACCAGAACTCAGACGATGGCGTCCCATTTGTTAAGATGATAAAGGACAAGGGCGTGACTGTAGGAATCAAGGTACGGTATGGCATCTTGGAAGGGTGGTATTTGGATGATCGGGTGTGATGAGTGGTGGTCATATGGTCAGTGTTTTGTTTCAGTCTGACTTGCAACCTTTTCAAATCCCATTACGTCATCCCAGCCAAAATTTTTTAGTTCCCCAGAACATTCCCATGTCAGTTTCTGGGAACCAAAAACTAACACTCTCCTAACGTTATAAAAATGACGCTTTATTACTGTAAAAATAACCAACAACAAACCTTTAAAACCCGGAACCAAAATCTAATGTCCTGAGATGTTGTTTTCTGGTTGCAAAAGATAAAACCTGAAAAGAATGTTCGTAAAATGTATAGCGTTAGGGGAACGTTATGTTTCCTAGAATGTTATCTCTCTATGTTTTCTCTATACATTCTTTTTTATTTGCACATTAAATTGATAGTTCAGTCTGTGGAAGGTTCTGTGAAAGAAAGCAAGAGAGTGAGTAAATGATGACAGAATTTTCATTTTTGGTTGAACTATCACTTTAAAATCATCTTGAAGTGCAGTTCCTTAAAATATAAAAAATATAAAATTCAAAATTCAAATTAATTTCTTTATTTTACAGGTCGACAAAGGTGTGGTGCCCTTGCCAGGGACAAATGGAGAGACCACTACACAAGGTAAACCAACCTACCCGACAAAAGCGAAATGCAGTCATTATGTGACCTGTAAAAACTAGAAAGAGTCAAACAAAAATATTCAGGTTTCTGAAACTCTGTAGATCATATTGGACTATTAAGGAATTTCACAGTAGTTGCTTGATTCCATGATCAGATTTGAGTTTTTTTTAAACTGTCCCGACTGTCTCCACAGGTCTGGATGGGCTATCAGAACGCTGTGCTCAGTATAAAAAGGATGGAGCTGACTTTGCAAAGTGGCGCTGTGTTATGAAAATCAGTGATACCACCCCGTCCGACCTGTGTGTTACAGAAAATGCAAAGGTTCTCGCCCGCTATGCTAGTATCTGTCAGCAGGTAACTGCCAAAGAGAACAAATTCATCCTCAAAAATGGATAAAAATAGTTCATGAGATCTTGTTAACACTGTATTTCCAGCACGGCATTGTACCCATAGTGGAACCAGAGATCCTGCCTGACGGAGACCATGATTTGAAACGCTGCCAGTTTGTCACAGAGAGGGTTAGTTACTGTCCTGAGTTTATTTTATCACTTAAAGGGATGATTCACCCAAAATGGAAAATTCTGTCATCATTTACTCCCCCCAGATTGTTCCAAACCTGTATAAATGTCTTTGTTCTGCTGAACACGAAGAAAGATATTTGTAAGAATGTCAGTAACCAAACAGATCTCATCCCCCATTTACTGCCATAGTAGAGAAAATAAATACTATGGGAGTCAATGGGGGATTAGATCTGTTTGGTTACTGACATGTTCCCAAATATCTTCCTTCCTGTATACAGGTTTGGAACAATCTGAGGGTGAGTAAATGATGACATTTTCATTTTTGAGCGAACTATCCCTTTAACACACATGACTCGGATTATGTCAAATGGGTTTGATTTAGATTCTCTATTGTTGACTCAGGTGCTGGCAGCATTGTACAAAGCCATGTTCGATCATCATGTGTATCTGGAAGGCACACTACTCAAGCCCAACATGGTGACCCCTGGACATGGTTGCCCAACCAAATACAGTGCGGAAGAGGTTGCCGTAGCAACAGTCACCGCTCTGCGCCGTACTGTCCCACCTGCAGTCACAGGTATGGATATATTAAAACTTCATCCTTTACTTGTGCATACTTTCTTACTATTTTTGGACGATGCATTATTCTTGACTTCCAGGAGTAACGTTACTCTCAGGCGGTCAAAGCGAAGAAGAGGCTTCCAGCAATCTTAATGCCATCAATAACTGCCCGCTGGTGAAGCCCTGGGCTCTCACCTTCTCATTCGGCCGAGCTCTCCAGGCCTCGGCTCTGAAGACCTGGCGGGGACAGCGAGAAAACGAGAGAGCTGCAACTGAGGAGTTCATCAAACGCGCAGAGGCATTACAAGCAAATTCTCTTTTTGACAGTCAGGTCATGAAAGCAACATTTGCACTGGCAATCATCACTTACTCCTTTCTACCTCTGTCTTGTCTTCTCAGATCAACAGTCTGGCAGCCCAAGGGAAGTACACGTTTGGTGGGGACAGCAGTGGTGCCACTGGTCTATCCCATTACCTGTCCAGCCATGCATATTGATATGCTACTGATTCACATACTTCAGCATTAGCTGAACTCCACTGCCACTGCCATAAAAAAACTAATGTAGATTATATTAACTCATAAATGTGATACTAATATAAAACTAATATAAAATGTGTACTTCATGAAACTCACTGAAGTGATTGTTGAGTATGTATGAATCACTCTTACAGGTAAGTTTCAAGTGATGGAATATTATATCCTTATTACTTATTGTCAACATAAATAAGGGTTTTCTGTTACATAGATTTCAGAGGATTTCGTTTCTTAGTTCATAAGATTTTAACTTGTGCTATGTGTCTGTATATCATATCAGCATTGAGAATGTTCTGATGACAAATAACAGCATGAAGTTAAGGAGTCCTTGTATTTGTTTTGGAGATTTTGTATGTCTTGTCTTCAATGTATCAGCAAAGTGAATGTGAACTGAAAATGCTGCAATAAATCGCGAAAGCATAAGCTGCATCTGTGCTCTATTTTTATACAAAACTTTAATATAAACATTAACATTATCGTTTGATCATTTTATTTTGTTCATGTAAAATTAGAATTGTTCATTTTAAATCAACATAAAGAGTGTGTAGATTTACAAGTAAAAAATAAGAAATTAAATAAGAAACTTTTTTTTAAATTAGTTTTTCTAACAATTGTTGCCTTTTTCTGAGCATCACTTCTTTTTGTGTAAATCTGTGTAATATGTATCTGACCATTTCTTCCAGAACACAGCATTCAATTTCAAAATAGAAAAAACGTTTAAGATTGTGTATATAGGCTATATTATTTAAATTATATTATTATTACTGGATGTGCTAGATGCAATTCATATCGTTATTTCTTCGCAATATTGTTAAATACATCAAAGCTCATAGGTCATGGTGCTTTAGAGTCGCAAGCCTAACTTATTGTAAATTGTTGAATATTTATAAAGAATAAAGTATTTATAAATATTTATAAAGTCTTAGAAGATGATTGTTTTAGACTCCATCGCTATTGTAAATCAATCTACATTGTACTACAGCAGCAAGTGCAAACAATAAGTAGAACAATGGCTCCACCCCAAGACCAGGTTTAAAAAAACACCACAGTGGATAATAAAAAGCTTGACATCATTTTATTTTATCTTACCCATATATATCAACTCTTAATTAAAACACGTTGCTTGTTTTGGACGTTGATGTGTGAACTATTTTGCGTCGCGGATGTAGCTACACCATAACCCGCCGATCAGTGAATTTTCCCAGATTACTCCGCAGCGGGTAAAGCGCGCCCGCTGAAGAGGAAGCGACTCACGCGGTTACAGAGGAACACGTTCTTCGTACGCGTGCAGCGCCGCGAACAATAGTAAGCGTCTTTGTTTTGTATTTGAGTGATGTAGTCTATGTGTTTTCATTAGGTCTTTTAACATACAGTTGTTTCATTATCCAAGAATGTAACTCGATTTATCTCATTTGATCTGCAGGAAGGTTAAAGCTGTATTTCTACCGACATGTCTGGTGGTGGTGTTATCCGCGGCCCTGCTGGGAGCAATGACTGCCGCATTTATGTGGGCAATTTGCCTCCTGATATCCGCACTAAAGATGTCGAAGACGTGTTTTATAAGTATGGGGCTATTCGCGATATCGATCTAAAAAACAGACGAGGTGGACCTCCATTTGCCTTTGTCGAGTTTGAAGACCCCAGGTGGGTAAACTAAGCCTTTAGCCATGTGGCACTAATGTGTTCGTTTTAAACAACAGATTTCAGCAAGTTGAGTCTCCAGATAACTTCTATGAAAACGTGCTTTACACGTACGTACGCTCTAGTGATCTCGGAAAACAAGGTTTTGGCATTAATGCTTTTAGTTTTCGTGCTGTTGCTAACGTAACGTAGCATGCTAATTAGCTTAGCCGCGCTAACTGTTTTCGAAAAGCGCGTTTGGTTTATATCATAGTGTAAAGGTCACCGGTTTATTGTAGGCACATTAATCTATTTTTGCATCAAAACTTACTGCTTTGTAGTAAATGGGTACATAAACCACAGTTTTCATTTTGGTTGGCTTGACGCTTGTATATGGAAATGAGCGTTGTAAAAGATGAGTGGTTAAAGTCAGCTGAGGTGGCTTTTGACTTGAAGTGTTTTGCATAGACTCGATTTGCATTATATTCTGAGTTCTGGGTAGTATGTTTAGTTGGTCAGATTGGTGGTGGATTAGTACTCTTTGTAGGTTTACTCATTGCGACCCCTAGCCACAAAGTCCGGGTCTTTACATGCCATACTACATTTACATGCTTTTCCCGTTTTTTCCCTGTAGGGATGCAGAAGATGCCGTTTATGCTCGGGATGGCTATGACTATGATGGTTATCGGCTTCGAGTGGAGTTCCCAAGGAGTGGACGGGGTATGGGGAGAGGAGGAGGGGGAGGTGGTGGTGGCGGCGGCGGAGGAGGTGGAGGAGGGGGAGGAGGAGGCGGCGGCGGCGGTGGTGGTGGTGGTTTTGGAGGTGGTGCTCCAAGGGGTAGATACGGACCCCCATCCAGACGTTCTGAGTACAGAGTAATAGTTTCAGGTAAGCGATCCTCCATTTTGTTTATCAAGATTCTTACAAGTTTAAAAATGCAAACGTTTCCCTCATAGGTCTTCCACCAAGCGGTAGCTGGCAGGACTTGAAGGATCACATGCGTGAAGCAGGTGATGTATGTTATGCTGACGTTTTCCGAGATGGAACTGGCGTGGTGGAGTTTGTTCGTAAAGAAGACATGACCTACGCTGTTCGAAAACTGGATAACACAAAATTCCGATCGCATGAGGTAGGTTTTAGATTTTAATCTGAATATTTGGATTTGCTTGACTTAGCATTGGATAATTCATTAAGGTAAGCAAGCCTCTGATGTTATGGTAGGATTAAGGGGTCGGTTGCACCAGCTGGAAGTACACCCGGTCGTAAAACTAGTCTGGACGTAAAATGCGCCCTAAGTCATGCGTAGAATTTATACCGTTTACACCACCAAGGCGTAGCGTACATCTGAGACTAAATCTTGCGCTTAGTCAGAGGTAGGCGTAAGTAAAAATTCGTGGAGTTTTTCCATGAAGAAAAAAATAATACAGCATAAAATTGAGATGCGTCCATGCTCCCGGTCCTATTTAACACATTCCGCCCTGCAGAAAACTCGCTGGGTTTCGTCTTGGCGGCACTGCATTTTTTTAATTAATCAACGAATTATCACCGCAGTTATAGGCTATATGACACAGACTGGAATGGAGTAGGGATGTGCACGAATTTTCGATCCGTGATAACTATTCGAAAATATTAAAAATGCTATTTGAATATTTGTATTTTTCATAATAAAAAACTGTCACTACAAGGTTAAGTTACCGATACAGAAGACCTTAGAGGTGTCACGTTTTATTTAACACTTCTTCGCTTCATCTGTAATGATTTTTATTGTATACAGAAAATATTTAAATCATTTGTATGTGTTCCTAAATCTTTGTTCACTCAGATCGCAAGCTAGTTTAATTATTTTAAGTTTACACACCGGATGCCCGGATCGCGTGTTACGCTCGGCTCACATCACCAAATTAAAATGTTTCAAAACTGGTGAGCCACAGAATTCGTTAACATTACTTGCATTGGGTATAAAAATTCCAACGTAATATTAAATGATTAACAATAATTCATTTATTACCATAACTTGTTCAGAGCGGTTGTTCTTAGTAGATTCATATTTGTTCTTGAACAACTTGAAACATGAAAATGTAAATTTCACTGCAACTAATGTTAATGAATTTGGCCTTAACATAAGACTGGCACCTTTTAAACGCAGGTTTAAATGCGTGTAATTTTCTTTTTTTCAACATTAAAAAGCCTATATATAGGGCTGTCACGATTATTAAATAATCGTCTCATCGCGATGGTTTCAGATCATCGCAATTATTGCACATCTCTATAGAAGACACTAGGGGGAGCTGTAGTGCATCTGCATATTGCATATTTTAGTGTATATATTGTTACTAAAGCATGGTAATACTTGTAAAATGTACCACCACAACACAATCACTTAAAAAATAAAATAAAAAACATATACAAATTACCTGCAGTACAATTTAATATTATTTAAGCAAATCTCAGTGTGAAAACCAGTCTACCAAAATCTCATTAACATATAAGTAAACTTTTATTGTAGTCTTGCAAGTGAGAAAAAAACAGACTAGAAGCTTTTCTATGACTGATAGCATTTTAATGGTGGCTTCAATTCACTCCTGATCAATTTACTTACAAGTATTTGGCGGTTGTATTATTGACAGGTAAAAGCCTAAACCTTAAATATATGATGACCCAATTTTTTCTGATGTATTTCCAAGAAAAAAACAGTCTTATATTCAGAATAATATGGTCGTTTCAAAGCTGAATAAAAAATGTATGAGAATTAAATGTCAAAGCTCAAAAACAGACAATTGATCGTCATAATCGCCAAAGCCTTAAAACAAACAATTAATCGTCACAATCGCAATGATTTATTAGACAATTAATCGTCAGTCAAATTTCATAATCGTGACAGCCCTGCCTATATACAGGATATAATATTGAGTTATATTTAATGATAATTATAAGCTTGATGTGAAATTGTGACTAAATAAAACGTAACAAATTACATCATTATTAACTCGATTTAAATAAACAAATATTCTAATATTAGTTTTTCATGAGATCAAATATTTGAATATGAAATTATTGAAAAATGGATTATAATTCTAGTTAAATCCAACGGTTGGTGCAACTGGCCCAAGGTACAGTGTTTAGGGAGATGATCTCTTAAAAACTCTAGTGATTGGAGAAGAAATTTTAGTAAAGCCACTCCTCAGAATGGGTCTCATTCATGAAACACGAGCAGAACAAATATTTTTGTAAATGGTTTGTAAAATCATTCTAGCGTAAATATTAGGATACGTGAATATGTTCGTATTTTCAAAATGTTAGTTGGTACGAAAGAAATATACACCTGCTCAATGCCACGTAAATGGTGTGTAAATCCGCACATAACATTCTGTATTCTTTTAGACAAACTGATGACACTGCATTTTGATGCACTGTGTATCATAATGATATTTCACGATTTCTTTTGCCCGGTCTTTTAATATTTTTAACTTTGGGTAAAACGCAGAGCTCGTCACTGTCCTTCTTTACACAGCCGTCCAATCACAGTGGAGAAGAGGCGGGACAAACACTACATTTACCAACCACCATACACAACAATAGAGAAGTTGATATTAATGGTTACTGTATTTTCATATCAAGTAATATTCTTGAAAATAAGATGCTACTGACAAGTAGGTTAACTGTTGCGGATATTCTAAATCACAGCAACCAAACGCGCAGTGCCTCCAATGCGTTCTCAGGTGCCACCAGCTGCTCGTTTTCAGAAGAGCACCCCAGGTATTGTTGTTAGCTGGCTAAAAAGGCTTTGGTGGACAGTTTAATTGATTAATTTATTGGTAAGCATATAGCCTATTAGTATCTTATGCATTTATACAATAAGATGTAGCCAAACCAGAGAATGAAGTCCAGAGGATTCTGGCATTCCTAGATGCGTAATTTGTGTAGCTGTAATTCATAGGTGGGGATTATGCTGATTGTGAACGAGCGTGCATGGGCGCCCTGTTTACGAGTGATTGGAATTTTTAACCATCAAATCTGACATTTACAAAGTATTTGTGAATCCGGAGGAAAGCTTTCGGGAAGGTCTGTTTTACGTGCAATATACTCAGAATTTACTCGTATATTTACGAATGTTTCATGAATAAGGCCCAATGTGAGCAAGCTTGATGTCTTGTCAACGCATTGCACCCAGTTGGCTCAAGAGTTATTGAAATCAGGGGACCATGTGTACTCGCCATGTGAGTTTCGTTCAACACCCTGCCATGTTAGATCAAAGATGTCTTCAGGCACTTTGACATGGTCAATGGAAAAAGAGCAGATGGGGCATAAGATGTTAATGCATAAGGGAAGACTAGTGTTACATTGAGAGAGGTGTTTTAAATGGAATTCTGGTAAGTATAATGAAAATGTAATCTTATTTGTGTTATAAATGCTCAGTGGATAGTTCCTTTTCTCTTCTAGGGAGAAACCGCATACATTCGTGTGAAGGTGGATGGTCCTCGCAGTCCAAGCTATGGAAGATCAAGGTCCAGAAGCCGCAGTCGCAGCAGGAGTCGCAGCCGCAGCAACAACCGCAGCCGTAGCTTCTCCCCACGGCGCAGCCGAGGATCCCCGCAGTACTCTCCTCGCCATAGCCGTTCTCGCTCTCGGTCCTAAACCGCTCCAGTGTCACCTGTCTGGTCAACTTTTTGGTGGAGCTGTTGACCCATTTGTTTTTAGTCTTTACACATCACAACCTATGCTTTAGGTTTTTCCCTTTTTTTCATGAGGCATATGTATTGAATGTTGTCTTCCCCTCCTTTTCTGGTCATCCCCTTTTTTCCCCCACCCGTGGTCTTGTTTTTTACTTTTTAATCATGCATTTTTAACTGAGTTGTCCCATCCATCTTTTTTCGTTTTTAATATGGAGTGGAAGTCTTTCATAGACCAACCAATGGGTTATGTAATGGCCCCCAATATTTTTGTAAATGTCAATGTCAATTTTCTTGGGTAGTGGGTTCCACAGTAACTGTATTTTATGCCGTCTTCCTCTAGACATGATACCAAACTAATGCTTTGTAATAAAGGATTATTGAATCCATATTTTGTTGTGGAAAAGGGTGAATTAAAAAAAATCCTGTTTCAATATTTCACTAGGAAATTTAAAAAAATCTTAGCCCACAGGACTATTTGGTTTAACTCTCCAAATTATTCCGTAATCAAGTGGCATGTATGTGGTGCATACGTTTTCTTTTAAATAATCTAAAATCACAAGACTGAGATGACGATTTAGGTTGAAATTGTAAAATGACATTTAGGCGTAGTGTTAGGTATTGTAGGATGATGTGTTTTGGCTTTAGCGCTATATGCATGCATCAAGAAAGGCAGGTTTGAGTGGATTTGATTCTAACTCTTTACCTCCTTTGTTTTGATTTAGCTGGAATTTTAAGGTTTGGATTGGAGGAGAGGCTCAGTGGAACCTGGATCACTGGGATCAGTACATAATGAAGATAGGGATAGGGAATGCTGGATACATGGAACAGGATCAGATGCCCCAGGATCATAGGATTTTTAGGACCACAGTTGAAAAGTACCTCCCAGACCCCTTTATTTTCACTTTACCGCATTGGGAAGTTTATACTTTCTGGCCCTTCATTTTTAACACATTGGAGGAGCAGATGCTGGAGGAGTCAATTGGAATGGAATCGACAGGAGCAGTATGGTAAACTAAAAGTACGCTTGGGATGGGTGGGGGTTTACTCAGGCATTTTTAGATTTGTACTCTCCTGTTAATGGACAGATCCTTTAACATAAGAGTTTTGTTTCTTTT
Source organism: Triplophysa rosa (assembly GCF_024868665.1). NCBI lineage: Eukaryota > Metazoa > Chordata > Actinopteri > Cypriniformes > Nemacheilidae > Triplophysa > Triplophysa rosa. Next base: position 10,395,523 of record NC_079903.1, on the reverse strand, counting down.
TAGTGAACAGGGTTTTGCATTAATAAAGGTTTTGTTGGTACATAAATTCTGTGTGGTGAATTCCTATTTCTCAATGCTTCACTGTTCTGAATGATAGGGAAATTGCCAAGTCCGTTGTAAAGAAAATTAGTGTTAGCGTTGCTTAGCAACTGTAAATATCGTACGGTTAGGTTGTGAAATTGTGTTTAACCTTTTACAGTAACTATTAAACGTTGGTGATCATTAGTGTTGCGTTCATTATTGCATAAATAAACCTTCAGCCGTTCATCCAAAAAGCAATAATATATCTTGCAAGCAAACAAATGCACAAGTCTGACATTTACACAACCCTCTCATTGTAGTACACCATGGCAGGAACAATACATTAAACCCACAACCTTGCAGTAAGTGTTTACTCGACGTTAAGTGTTTTCATTGCAAACGTCCACCGAGGCTAATTTAAGCTCTTTTCCGCACATCCTGGCAATAGGCCTACACAATCCTGCTGCCCACAACCGAACAAGCTCATTTCCCTCTGGTCACGGGTAAAGATGCATTGTGGGTTGAAATAAGATGCTGGCAGAGCGACGCAGGGAGCGGCTGGTCTGTAGCCAATGGTGAGCGCTGTGTAGGACGGCATTGTGAAGAGCTGGGGATTTTAGCGGGCACCAGTCGGCGTTTAACTTCATCTTTATGTTCCTCTCATAGCGTCAAAGGGACATCTGGAACGACGACAGCTCGTGCGGTGACCGTTTTGAATTGCACATTTCTGTCGCCCGATATTGCTGACAGGTGAGTCGAGTAGTTTATTGTTTTCGAGCAATCAACAAATATTCAGTGCGTGGATTTTGAGATGCTTTCGTTGTAGACATTCACATGACGTTTTTGGGGGGTAACAGTTTGCCTTTTTTGTCAAATGATTGCGTGCGGGCGGAATTTCGGATCGGTTGCTCACCTAAAGATGCGTTTGTCATGCTACGCCATTTAAATCCGCGTGCACCTGGACGTCCAGAGTTCCATTGATTTGCTCGAGCATCAAACTCGCACGCTTGTGAATGGAGTGACGTAGCGTTCTCCATGCTGACTTGATAAATGAAACGAGAGCTGTTTTACTAACAAGCGTTAAAATAACCCACGATTGGGCGTCAAATCTGTGATCAACATGGTATGAGTTGAAGTGCGGACATCAGCTGTGCACCATTCCTCTGTGTCTGGTGTTCCTCCTGTATGCATTGAAACTTACTTGCCCCGTTAGCCATTTTATAGTCGACAAAGATCTATGTCTACGCAGATGTTTCTGAAAAAAAGTTGGGATGATATATAACCACAGAGCCCTGTTTGGTTCTCATGGAAGTGATGTCACTCAATTACCTTAACAAATAAAATCCTCTGAGGAGATCGCTCGTTCTGTCAGGAATTCACCTGGCATTGTGGGAACAGAACTACGCATGAAAGGACCCACTGTTTCAACACAACTGGACTATCGGTGAAGCCGTCTGAAATGTTCATGCAAGAAATGTTTTCCCTACTTCTCCAAAACTAATTCTGTTTTTTTAAATCAATTTCAGGCACCATGACTGACAGGAAGGCTGTGATCAAGAACGCTGACATGTCTGAAGATATGCAGCAGGATGCTGTCGATTGTGCCACACAGGCAATGGAGAAATACAACATCGAGAAGGACATTGCTGCATACATCAAAAAGGTGAATCGCACCGAGATGAAATCTGTATCGTCATTGCGCTCGGCTTGTTATTTAAGACTCGTCACGTTTTGTCGAGCTAGCATTTTGATGCTAAAACCTCATCTGCTCATGTTACAGGAGTTCGATAAGAAATACAATCCGACGTGGCATTGCATTGTGGGAAGGAACTTCGGCAGCTATGTGACCCACGAGACGAAACACTTCATCTACTTCTACTTGGGGCAGGTGGCCATTCTCCTGTTCAAGTCTGGCTGAGTGAAGACCAGACCGTAGACTGTGTTTCCAATGAAGACTGTGATGCACTGGTGGCTGATGTTGTATCTACCCACACACTACGAATATTAAATGAGACCATACCATGACTACGCTGGCTGTGCACAACTGCATGGATCATATCCTATACTACTTGTGTACATGTTGCCGTTCAATTGCTTTTCATTAGAAGCCCTTTGTTAATTGACAAATTTTGTTAATGGTCCTTCCAAGTTTTTCTTAGCACATGTTGGTTGAATTTAAAGTGGGGGGAAAAGTGTAATAAAGTTAGAAAATGTGTATTGACCAGCACATTTGTCTACTGTGAATTGATATCTTTTTGGTGACTTAGTGCTGTTATAATTGAAAAATCCCATGCACTATATGCCATTTTAGGGGTATTTGGGGCAAAGATCAGAAGCACACAGCTGTATGGGGGCTAGTATAGTTTAACCTCTGTTGATATAATAATGTTCTCATTACCTCTAATTTTTGTTTCTTTGTTTTTGATACAGGAGAGTATTGCATTTCAGAGACCCCATATTGATATTTGACAACGTCTACCTGAATATTCAATAGAATGATGTATGTACTAGAAATATAGAGTTTAGGAACTGAGACTCATATGTAACTCATTACCAACAAGTTTAAAAACAGATTGTAACAGAGCGTGTTGTCTTCATCTAACTGTCTGCAGAACAGTTTTCTGAATGTAATAAGTAGATGCACAACACATGTCGTCGGGCATCTTCCTGTCTTCTGTTCTGCTGTTTAATTTCGGATGAGTAGGATTTATTTGCATGTGTCTTGTTTACGTTCTGATCAGTGGATGTCTGCACAAACATAGAGCTGTAAGGTTTGAACATAGCACATGCTGTTTGAGGCTTTCTCTGTTAGTAGGACTGTGACTACACGTGCACACCGTGAAAGAGTACCCGCTCAGGTACCACCGAAATTTAGCCCCGTCATATTAATAAAAATGTGTCATCAAAATTGCTGTTTTGTCCCGTTTCTCTTTTTTACACGTTGTGATGTGGTTGTTTTCTGTTGATAAACGCTTTATACATTCTTATGGTTTCAACTGTTATGTGGCCCAAACTTAACTTCTGGTTGACCTCTGCAAAGAGTCAGTAACTGTTGAGTAGTTTCATATAATTTAATACAATTAATACGCTAAAAAAAATGCCAATATAAACTAATATAATTTAAACATAAAATACACGTAATTTACAACCAAACTCAGACCGGAAGTTTCGGGTCAGGCGCGTGCGTCCGAAACCGTCTTGGGCCTTATTCAGCGTTTAATGGTGTTTTATTGGTTCCCATCTGATAAGATCCCACATGAGAATCCAACACATTATCAGTTGACATCATCGATACAATTCCCAATATAACCATTCAATTAATAAGTATTTCAATGATTGTTTCTATTATTTTTTTCGTTTGCAAGCCAGTGTCATGATTTGTCAGTGATATCTGGATAAAATGAGTGTCGGCAGCCATTAAAGAGGCTTGCTGCTGCATCTTTTCACCACAAGAGGGATCTCTCTCATCACATCACATCTCAGTTGACATACAACATGATCGCCGCCGCAGCTATGGAAACATCACGTGAAATGGTGAGAGAGTGTCAAATGTCTACGCTGCGTTTGTATAAAACAGCGACTTTAAAGTTTGTGTTTACATTTCTAGAACACAGTTATATATAAATTGAAATGGACTTCTCTTCAAACATGGATTGCGCCCAACGCCCAACAAGTGCTGTTAACATATTTCGAAAGTTACAAAATGTTCAATGTAAATCTTTGGAATTTTCGACAGTCATAAGGAAATCTGATCAGGTAGAAGCAATGCAATACAGGAATCTGGGCAGGAGTTGCCCACAACAATATTTTTACAGACTTAAGATTTGTTACATTTGTCATAAAAACACGAAAATATCTTGATTTGTAGTTGTTTTGGCTTTTATTGCTTGTTTTGTCTTAAATCACTGATGAAAAAACAATAGAACTCTAATGGATTTACTGGTATAATGGGTTTTAATGGAAACTGTAATGGTGTTTATTGGTATGTGATGCATAATGATGTCTATTGGTATGTGATGCATTCTATTGGTGGGATTTGAAATCCCATGGAATAATGCCCAAAACAAACAACATAAAGGAATTTTGTAGTGGAAAAAACTAATGGTTCATAATGGTTTTTTAATGGAAACAGTTAGAAGTTAGAGTTCTGGATGGTTTCAGTTTTTTTTCAGCAGGGATATTTTTGTCATCTTGAGGAGCCCTTCATCTTGAGTATAACTACTGTTTTAATACAAATATGGTAAAACTGTGGTTCCTGTAGCAGCACCATTATTACTATGGTTTTACTACAAATAAAACAAACAAAACATGGTTACTATAATAGTTAAACCATGGATCACTTTTCATAAACGTTGTTAGCCGTGTTTGTAATATCCATTTCTGATATACGCTGGTATTTTGACACTATGTTATGTCTGAGCAGGTTCTGTGTTCTCTGTTCACGACCTCATTAACTTGGAGAGCCTGATCATGTAGGTTCAGACAACAACCGCGCTTCAGCAACTCAAGAGTCTTTTAGTTTCTTTTACAGCCCATTACTTGTGATAAGATGTGCTGGTGCATGGCTCGTTGTTTTGCTCCTCATTCAGCTTTTATGGCTGTGGCGGTTTTTCAAGTTTATTCCCAGCAGGGTAAGATGCTTCGGGAGGACGCGTCTGGTTATTCAGTCTTTGGTCCATGGTTGCCATATTTTTCAGATCTTTTGAACAAAGATGAAATACAAATGATGATATTACTAATGGATGCATCTCTATTCTGTTGCATTTGTTATTCCACCATAGCTGTAAATGTGTCTGGCTGCCCGACAGCCAGAAAAGTCCCAGTTTCTAATATAAAGTAATGCACAACACAAATGAAGTAAAGATGTCCTCCCCACGGTCCTTATCAAGATCACATAGTTTTCATGGTGATGTCAAGAAGGACCTGTGATATTTGTAGTCTGGAAAGGATAAGACAGACAGGATTTCCCCTGAAAAGTTAATGATTTTCCCACTTCTATTCATTAATAGCGGCTGATTGTTATACTACGTTGGGGCGCAAGAGAAAGTGAAGATGACCAGACTGACAAAGAAAGTCCAATAGTTAAAAGCATTTCATTTAGGCAAGTTTCCCTATGCTTCCTTAAGTTTTCAAAATGCTTCACATTTTTAGAAACTCCTTCGTTTTAGATCAGTTGTCCTTGTTTTTCAAAGTTTGTCCTTGCACAGGGGACATTTAGACGATTAGCTTCTTCACGTCATGCCCAATCTACCTTTGTGCCCCCAAGAGTAGTTCGTTCTAATAGCTTTGCTCTAAATTGAGTGGCAGCCATGGGACCCAACAAAGCATTGCAGGAAATGTCTGAGGCAGTCACGCTGAACAACTACACACCGGGCCTGTAAATGCCATTAAACTGATTCACTAAAACTATTCTTTAGAATGCAAAAGGACATTTTTTGCAGTTTTCACCTTTTCAAATTTCGCAAATGCTTTTAGGCAGTGCAGTTTAAAATGTGTGCAATAGGGAGCCAACAATATTAGGACTAAATCCTCATCTAGGAGAAGTTTTCACTAACGTGGTTTTATTTTATTTCTAAAATCTGTTTTTTGTGTGCTGTTGGCCAACAGTGATACTAAAAGAAACAGGGTAGAGGTGATCCACACAGTCTTTTATGAGGCTGCAAGAGTCTTGATAGAGGGTTGTTCTCCGTTCGACCTTTACTCTGCGCTCCATAAACAGTCGAGGAAGATATGCATCCTGAATCTGCTTCGTACTCCTACTTGTCTTCCATAACCTCAATCACAAAATTGATTCATCTGTTTTCATGACATTCCTTCAGGCAAAACAAATGATTATTCTTTTGTTCTTACGCTTACCCAAAGCATGTTGCCGTAAATGTGCTTTCTTTTCGATTCCTGCTCTTTCAACATCTTTTCTCTCTCCTTCATGACTTTATGGTCTACACATGTAATCCTGCCCTTTTACTGCCTTCTCTCTGAGCTGCTGTCAAGGGTAAGGCAATTAGCTTATCACCGAGACGTGATTTATAAGATCTACCGGTGAACGCGCTGCAGCTCTTTGATTTTGGCGAAAATCTCGGTCTCGGCTCAAGATTCACCAGTTTGTTGATCAGCAGTTTAGGAGTTCATTGCATTGCTCCTGTGCATTAGTGCCTTACTTTTAATGTCATTCAGGAATCCCTGGGAGGTCTGAAAAGCCTTATGAAAACTACGGTGACCGTGTCCCTGAGTTTCCTGCTCTCTCTGTGTTTGTGTTAGGGATAGCCAAAAGGTCATATCAGAGCCAAGCTTGATCCCTCTTGCGTTATCTCAGGTAAAATCTCATCTCGCAAGGCATGTGATGTTGAGCAATGAGGTTGTAAAGCGGCGCAATGCTTTATGAGTGTTGCTGAGAATTTCGTGCTTCGTTCCATGCTCATTGACCGATTTGCCGCAGGGACGCATTTTCTACCTGTTCAGTACCACTGCGCTGATGTAGTACCGTCCAATTGGTTAAGATGTAATCTCGATGTTATACTGGTAAATTTCAGAAATGAGATCACCACTGTGTCCTGGTAGTATTTTTGGCTGTTAGGATTGTAAAAGGACTTTCCACTTGTATGAATCAAAGATATTAAATACTTAAAGTGGTAGTTCACCCAAAAATAGAAATTTGGTCATTATCTATTCATCTTCACAGCGTTCAAAACCTGTATATGAGTATTTCATCTGTGGAACATAAAAGAAGATATTTTAAGAAATGTCTTAGTGAATTTGTGTCCATACAATGGACGTCAATGGGGACTAATGTTGTTTGGTTACCAACATTCTTCAAAATATCTTCTTTTGTGTTCTGCAGAAGAAAGAAAGTCATACACATACTATGACATCAAGGTTAAATGATGGGTGAACTTCCCCTTTAAAGTCACCACGAAACTGAAGTTGCGATTGACTTCTTTTCTGTATCGTGACTACATCCCAGTGAAACGGCTTCTGAAATTAGAAAAAAATGTAGGGAGGGCTTTATTTAGCCCTTCCCGTTTTGATTGGTTTGTTGTTAGTTGGGCCTGGAGAGGAGGGCTAAAAATGCCTGGCCATTGGACAGTCAGTATAGTCCTACCTCTTTTTTGTTGCTTACGTCATGTGGTGAAGTGTTGTTGTTGAGAGGGGGAGAGGAGCTTAATGTTTTTGATTAAAGATTACATGTGCAAATGAATAAAAAAAAAATGGTGTGCACGGATAAATCATTTATGATAATCACTGCAACACTGTGTAAAACACTTAGAATTTTCCTGTTTGATTTCATGGTGACTTTAAAGGGGTCATATGACACTTTACGGCTAAAACTAATATTATCGTTTGTTTTAGATGTAATGCAATGTGTATACACGATTTAAGGTTCAAAGAAGCTGTATTTACCACATACCGTGCATGTTTGTATCTCCTCTTTGCCCCGCCTCTCTGAAACGTGCTGATTTTTAAAGGTCATCGATCTGAAAAGCGAGGTGTGCTATGATTGGCCAGTTAACAGTAGTGATTGGTCGAATACTGCAAGCGTGTGACGGAAATGTGACGCCTCTTACCATATTTGGAACATCAGGTTCCACAGCAATTGTACTGACAGGTACGCCCACCTTGCTTGCGTATACATTTGGGCGGTCTTAGTCGAATCATACCACGAACTGAGGTAGATTTGTGGGGGTGTGGTTACACGAGGCGTTTCAGGCAGGTCTGGGTGAGCATTCACTTTTAGATAGAATGCATCTTTCGTTCCGACACTTCAATTTTTGCAATTTTACGTGTCTAATATACCAAAGACACAGAAAAACATGTATTCACGCCATATGACCCCTTTAAGGTTACAGCTTTGTTGTATTTTTATATGATTTAATATTTAATATTATATTACTATAGGGTTGTCACTTCCAGTTATTTTGGTATTCAAATGTTTTTTTTTAAATTGAGTAATCCATAAAACCTTTGTTTTTTAAATTACAAAAATTTACCAACAGAGCTACTTCACTCAAATAATTTGTATAGTATTCCTATGCAAAACATGTTTTTATGTAGGACTAAGTATACGCTATGATCCTTTTTTACATACATTACAATCTCTTTTTCAGGTAAATAATGTGCAAATATTGCTGTTTTTTGGACGATAGTCAGAAATTTGCTATCAACATCTGCATAGATGACAAGGTTAAAAGATATTAACAAGATGAAGTCCAGATAAACAGAACGTTATTTCTAAAACAATTGTTATTTATTTTTAACATAGGCTAAATAAGATTTATTCTCTATCTAAGATATAAAGTATATAATAATAGCCTGAGCAAAATGAATGGATATGATGATGATAGAAAGTTACCATCACAGCACTTGTTTTGGCCTTTTATTTTTAGAAAAATTCAGACTTTACTATACTTTTTAATGCCCTGGTTTATGTGCTATTATCACATCGCTGAGGTCTATATGTTTTTCCACAGGGGTCAATAGTCTCAGCAGGAGGTCGGGGAAGCAGTCTAGTAATAGCTTGTGCGGGGTTGGTAGGCCATGCATTTCCACAATTCTATTTCTCGAGTGAGTGTAGTGATGGCATGCAGTTTAAGGAATGGCGGGTACCCAGGAGGGCAGGTTTCTACGTGTGCAGTTGGACCCCCATGGCTTGTCAACAGTCTGTCATGCCTGGCAAGAGTTGAGTGAGTGACTGAAGGGCAGGAGGTTGAGCATGCTTTGGTTCTGTGTTGAAATGCGATGGGGCCGAAGTTCTGTCGAGAAGGAGGCGGTGCCAAGGTGGAAAGGTCAATCCGATGAGGCCCTCCATGGTTGGAGAGGGACCGTTCTTTCCGTGAGGATGGCTCCAGTGGTCAGGGTTAATGTGGTGGCTGAGGAATGGAGATGTGCAGATGAATTCATTAGCGAAGGAGCAGAGAAGCGTGGAAATGGAAGAGAAGGGACAAAAGTCCACCCTGGGGGGGTGGTTCAGGTTGATGATGACCCACCTGTGATCACCATATGTCCTCTCACCCAACGGCATCACCCGACCAGCACCATAGTGACAACATCAAACAAAACAAGAGCATTCTCCCTTTGATGAGATCTTAATCGATTCGTTCTCATTTTAGCTTCGCGCAAACAATAATCATTCAGTAGCAATTTTAAAACGTCATTTTACTTGACCCATTAAGTTTAAAGAGTTAAATTAATCCATGTGTGTTGATGGCAAAGGTGTCTCGGGACGTCAGGACAGACGCCATGGTTGATTGAGTGTGAAGTTTTCCTCTTTACTCATGAAATAATGAATAACTTTGAGTTTAACATTAGCTGGCATTTCATCAGGTATTTGCAGAAGATTGTGATCTCTTGGTGGTGTTGGCAGGGGGTGTTCTTAAGAGAATATGCCAAGCAGATCCACTTTGAGTTTCAGGCCACCTTGCAACAATTGAATATGCAACACAGTCTCATGGAAATGAAATTTAATCTATTGATTCGTATTTCCCCATATTGTCATGTCACTCAGCACGACTTTTATTCGTGTCACTCAGCACAGCTTTTATTCTAATGTGTTTTTATATATCTTTCATATTTTAACGCAGTCTGATGGGAAAACAATGTAATTCGTATCTATTTTCGTGGTTCATTCGTGTGCTCATTTTGCGTGAAACAACGTAACAATTTGTACCTCAAACAAATTTAGTACATTTTACAGCTGTGAAATCAATGAAATATACTGTTTAAATTAAGTAAATGTAAGTAAAAATGATGTAAATGTGAGAAATTAATATTTTTGCTGAATTCTAATTGAAAAATAGTAAGTGTCTATTCAAAAATATAATTAGCTAATTAAATACTTACTGTATTTGTTTCATTAAATAAGCTTAAATAATACATGTAAATTTAAGAGAAATTAACTGTTGGATTTTTAATCAATTTTTATATGTCCCACTAAAAAAATCAGTCGAATGACTTAATATAGCTGTTCATTTTCATGATATTTACTAAGCCCACAGAATAATTTTTTGGAGTGTACATTTAAAGATTTGCCTTTGCCCCTGTGACGTTAGTTTAGGGGTTAAGGTGGGCCTTTATCGTTGCTTTGCCTCCTACTAAAATGTGTGCATTTGAGCAACATTTGCGCCTGTGATTTATTTTGGGGTTTGGAGTGGAGTAAGGGGTGGCTTAGCCACCTTGTAAAATATGTAAGACTTCTTACGTTATCAGGTTTTTAATATTTAAATGTATAAACACACGCGGTATGTATATTAAAAGTCGTGCTGAGTGACACGAAAAAGGGGAAATTTGTGTTAGATTCTATTAGGCATGAGCCGGTATGAGATTTTGACGGTATGGTAACCTTAAGCCAAACTATCAAGGTTTTGCGGTATGACGGTATTGCGGTTGCAGCTTATTTTAAATGTCTGAGTAAAAAACATTGAACACAATAGATTTGATTTTTAAGCAACACAAAATATTTGGAACAGTAGTAAACATGAACAGTATGTCAGGTTAAGTCAGTGCTTCCCCAACATTTTGAAAGCATGGCACCCCTTTCCAGTCTTCTTTTAAATGCATCTCCAGTAATTCAACTTACATGCATTCATCCATACATATACTGTATACATAAATAAATTAAATGCAGATGAGCAAACAACTTATTAAGCATAAACAAAATATAGCACAGAACCTGACGGATTCCTGCACAAAACATCTCATACCTTTGGAACGGTATAACAGAAACTTTTAGTGGTTTGAAAACCGTGACGAAAACCTTGAAACCGGTATTCAGCCCATGCCTACATTCTGTATTTTGTGACTGTCATGAACTGCCGTGATACTTGGAATATCTGTAATGCAATCTGTGATTTTGGGAAAACTAAAAAGTAAATACTTAATGCAAAATGTGTATAACCAAGATGTTAACTGAACCGTTGTCTAAACTGCGTTCTCTCACGCTCTTAAAATAAATGTTTCAATAAACAGTTCTTCACAACGATATAAAAGATATCAGTTTAAAGAACCATTTCTTCCTTACCTTTTCATAATCTAATGAACTTTTTTCCTCTACAAAGATCCTTTTGTGAAACAGAGAAGTTCTTCGGATGTCAACGTTTCTTTAGGGAACCATACAGCCAAAAATGGCTCTTCTATAACATTGTGTAGCACCTTTATTTGTAATATTGAACTGTGAATCATACCTCAGCATTCCTCATGTACAGATTCATTCACACTGAAACTGTACACCTGTATTTCAGGTGAGCCTGATACTGAGTGGACGGGATACATCGAAGTGTAAAACAATACTTCCATTTAGAGCTGTCTGACACAGACCACACCAACATTGATTAGTGTCTGAGCTGTAGAGAAATATGCTGATTCCTCACCTCATCTGTTATTCATTGACAGTCTGCAAAAAAATAAAGAATAAAGAGGATATAGATAACCTGCTACTGCTGCTGTTAGAACAGGATGACAGAGTTTGCTGACAGAAATAAAAATCTTTACACCTGCAGTTCCTGATTCTGTGGCGTTTCGGTTTACCTGTGCAGTTTAAAACATCAAAAACCACAAAGGCCTATTAACAGTTCTAAACAGCCTGGGTTTACAGGATTATATCAAGATTAGAAAGAAAAAGTTGATTTAAAATTGTGGAAAAAAACAAAAGATGCCAAAGCATTTTGTCTAGAGTTATAATTATACAAACAACCTCAGAAGGGCGTTTTATATTTGACAATATTGGAGTAATTGCTCACTTGTATGTTGTCAGTCCCAGTTTGGAGGTTAAGATAGAGTAAGAACTTGCTGCGGTATAAAAATGCTGATTGTTCTTACCTGAAGAGGTGATGGTAAAGAAATAATATAAAAGTCAGCCTTTGTGTGAAAACAACCCGTGCACAGCAAACACAATATCATCATGTTTTATATCGTCATAAAACATTTGGGCTGGAACATTACAGCCTATAAACAAGACAGACATTTGATGGTTTAGTGCCCTTTGTATTTGGAGGTTGTGAAAGCATGTTGCTGAATTATTCAAGTTTAAGAAAGCATTACATTTGTCTGTGATGTTTCCCCGAGAGCTTTCAAGGATTTAAGCTTTTCTACCTTGCGGACAGATGGCTTTGATTACTAAAGTTAAATTAAATGATAAATCAATATGTGAAAGACAGTAATGTGCAGTAGCATTTTTTGGATGAAACGTTAATTATTAATTACATTAACACTAATAAAATAAGTGAATATTCTGAACATATGTCACCACCATTCTGTTGTAATTCAATTTGATTTCTTTTCGTAGCAATTGACATGATTTAGGATTATTGCAAAACAGCTTTATAGAAAATGTATTGTAGAACAAACAGAAAAAAAGTATAGAAATAAGGGCAAAGCAATCACGAAAAACAGTAAGAATATAAATTACATGGTTTATAGAAGACATGGTGTTGGGAGACTTTCCATAAGATATACAGTATATTAACATGTGTAAATAATGGTCTGTAGGATTTTAATCAGACAGTTATATTCATAGTGATATGAAGTGTGTGTGTCATTTTATCTAAGATATACAGTACATTAGGGAGAGTGAAAATAATTATGCAATTGTAATCGGACTGTTATACATGTTCTAAAAACTTTAAAAAGTGTTTTTTAGTGTTTAAAAGAAGGAAAATTGTAATGACACTACATAAACCTTTTTTCTTCTATCAAATTGGGTGTATATCTGCTATGTTTGTTTTGTAGTTTTGGTAAGAACATTCCACTTCTCATGGCCGCTAATGGCTTTCCTGCATGCCGGGGCATTAATTCGACTGCTCTAAAGCTGGTCTTAATCACAGAGGAAACCAAGCAGGTAATTCCCTTTGAATGTTTAATTGTGTGTGGATGTCGGGTGGGTGGTGATTGGTGAGACGGTGAGTGGATTTAGAGAGGTATATCCAAAACCATGCACCTCTCGGTTAAGACCTCCAGTATGTTTCATGGCGTGGAGCTCAGGTTTGCAGAGGAACCTAAATGCAGAGGCCGGACACTTGAACTCAACGTTTAAAGTGAATCTCAACTGTGGGAAAGTCGGATCTCTTTTAGATTATTTCTCTACATAACCCAGGCTCTATTTGTATCCCGGAATACACTAGAAACCACCCAGAACACCCTAAAAACAACAGAGCAACACAAAACCTTAGTAACCATAAAACAGGAAACCACCATCATCACTCTTGCACATGACAGCGAGTACTGCATGTGCTCATGACACCTATATTTTCTTCAGAGCATATTAAAAAGGTATCTTTATTTTATTTTTGAAAACCTTAATGAATTCTAAAAATGAATCTAATTATGATGATTTCTTTCTATTTTGCATCTGTTGTATTAGTTTGTCCTCTAATGGTAATTGTTTATTTCTCTGAGCTACCTCTTGGTGGCACCATTGAGTGAAACTTCAGCAGACCTATGGCAGACAACAGACCCCTGTGCTTATTAAGACCACTGAAACTTTTAAAACAGCCGCTGAACATGCAAATCCCTACCAAATGCACTGGCCAAAAACACTAATAACTAACTAACACAGTATTTTGCCCTCTAGCAGGTATATGGGCCTTGGTCTTCCTTAGTCTGGAATGTTTAGGAGTGGCAGGGTGTTGGCAGACTAAACATAGAGTTTATGGTCAAAAAGTTTTATAGTTTAAGTTTTATTTTAGTTAGTTATACACAGTAGATTCAAAGTATGTGATTTTAAAATAAAAGAAGTTGAATTATAGTAAATAGTCTTCACCTTTTTCCACTCAAGTCTTCCACAGCAAACAAGAACCGAGCCAACACATTTGTCTCGTGTGACCTTTCACTATTGTAGATGTACACCTCTATGCTGGAGGACAAAATGGGATTTGGTTGGCGTCTTTTTCCCTTTGCTTTCATGCCTCAGTGTGCCTGCATGTGTGTTTTTGGGTCATTTGTTTTCTCTGAGTCATTCCGTTTGAATATGCGGCAGCTATTAACCTGAGCGCCAGCTGTCTGATTTATTGTGCCGGTCTGCTGTGTGCTGCAGCCCAAACATTCACACCTCTCTGTATTGCTGAGTACAAACTTATTATATTACACTCAACCGTTATTGAGAATGTAAAACTATATTCATATCGGCAGTTAAGTCTTTTCTTAATGGGTACATTAATATGTTTATAATTTTTTTATATAAGCATTTTTGGTCATTTGCAATTTAGTGAACTACATGCAATATAATTAAGCCCATACATAGACACTAACCATGCATGTCTGGTGCTTTTTGCTGCTTAAACTGGTCAACAACGGAAAAACGGTGTTTGATTGACATGTAACAGTAATCAATGATGCTTAACTGTTTTTAAAATATAATGAAATATTGGTATACATATTTAATAAAAATAATAATGCAGTGGCACTCAACCAATTGACTTGACGAGGAAAGTGACCCACGTCTTAGTTTCATGAAAGAAAATAATATATTTAGAAAATAATATTCTTCATTGGCAGATTTTTTTTGCTTGTTTTAAACATAAAACTTATATTTTCTTTCATAAAACAAGACTACATATCTTAGGTAACTTTCCTCGTCAGGTATTTCTTGTTTTGAAGAGTTTGTAGATATTTGTACTAGAAAACAAGACAAAAACGCTTAGCAAGCAACAATTTTTTTTGCAGTGTGACCCTTACCAAAGACCTCTGCATCTGATGGCTTTGTTTCAGTATCACTTAGTTTTAGTATTTGAAGAGTTTGGTTCCAAAATGAGATAACTAAAAAATTTCACAAATCATGTTTTTTAAGATGTTATCATGTTTTTCTTGTGTTTTATTGTGTTAGCTCGTTAGTTAGCTGTATTTTTAGAGTTATTATGGCTTAAATCAAAACAAACCAACTGCAGTTTGATTGATATTAATTGGAAAGCACAATAAAAAAACATGATTTTTAAAATAAAAAAACAGAGTTATCTCATTTTGGAACCAACCAAAAAAAAAAGTGGTAATCTGGAGAATAATGGCTTGCACGATATTATGCAAAGAGTTAGTTTATTTTCAATGCCCCATGTGTCATTGTTCTGCTCGAACATTCATTCCTAAAGCGACTTTATAAGCACAGATCGTTGTAAATGCATGACATTACAAGCTGGTTCAAGTAAGGCCTTTTACTCGTACGCTGATGTAATGATTCAGAATTGCGTTGGAACAGTGCTTCCCGGGCAAAAAGGAAGGGGAGGTGTGGGCATGGGGTCATGGAGTCCTGATGAGGAGCTAAAGACTCCGAGGACACCCTGACCCTGCAGAGACAGGGTTCCCCTGTAGAACCCTCCCATACTTTGTTCATTTATCTTGACAGTAGCCTCTCCTTATTGTCATGGAGAGATAGGTGAGCTTTCATCTGTTTAAAATGATTTTACAGTGAAACCTTACACCTGTTGTTACTGCTGTAGGCGAAGAATCCGCTTAATCAAAAACGGGCAAGAATAGATTTTTGGATGATTTTGAATGAGATTATTAAAGGAGGCAAAAAGAGAACGAGCGGTATGCCCTGCCTATAATTCACCAAGCAACCTCAAAGGATGTGGGGATGAAGAGCATTGAATCATCGGCCCTTGACACACGTCTAGAAGTTGTAAGAGTAAACTGGACAAGGAGACTTTTATGTATTGGGCACAATTCAAGAAGAAAAAGTGCACACACATAGCCACACTTACTCTCTTGTGTGTGTTTACTGAGCCAACAGCGTGTCAGTCAACCAAAGACTGAGGCCCGGAGAGCAACAGATTCATTGTAGCCGCACAGAACACAATGAGACAAATCAGAGATTCTGTTTGTGTAGAGGGAGGACGACCAGGAATCTGAATTCCATTATGTTGCAGAAATGATATTTAGTGGAAAAAAATCTATTTTGCAGGCTTGCCTAATGGTGAGGAAATAAATAAGAAACTTTACAAAGGAGATCACTTAAATATTCTCAACTATGAACAACTTCTAATTGTTTCTCTTGGACAAGCAGAATAAATGGGTAAATGTATAGGTTTGTGTTAGCTTTAGAGTCCTGTTTCTCATGTATTTCTCTGAGAAAAGAATCTAGTATTCTCAGGGTTTCGGCGGAGATCTCAAACTGTGCTCTGATTTGCTGAGATGAAGTCTGCCATCAAAAGTCAAAGATTTTAATATGAAGACCCAATCTGAGCTGCTATATCCACGTTAGAGGGGTAGTTCGCACGAAAATAACAAATTCTGTCATCATTTATTCACCCTCATGTCATTAAAAACCTGAATGAGGCTTTCTTCTGTGGAACACAAATGAAGATATTTTGAGAAATGTTTCATGTGCTTTTGTGTCCGTACAATGAAAGTTAATGGGGGCCAATGTTGTTTGATTACCAACATTAAATATATATATATATACTGTATGTTTTTTGTTCTGCAGAAGAAAGAACTGTCTTTAATTTTAGTAAAAACGAAACAACTCATTTGTATATTTATTTGACCTCGCGCAATATTCACTGATGAAGCATAACTGAAACTCCCTTATGTTTCTCAAGCTATAAAGCAGCATGTATTAAAACGTAATAAAACCGTTTTCTCTGAAATAAATCAAGACTTCATTTGTTTTCAGTGGAAACTGTGTGATCCAATCAGATCATCTAAGTTCTTGATCACAGCACACACGGTTCATTGAGGGTTTCATGGTAAAGAGGATCTCCATCAGAAGTATTAAATCAGCTGATGATTCTCATATCAGAATGTTTGCCACACCCAAACCAGCAATTAACACTTGTCCTAATTTGCATAATATCCATCCTAAATAATATTTGAAAGTAGACTTAGTATGTTCCAAATGAAAATCCAAGTTAAGTCCGGAGTTAAGCGATGCTTCAGTGAATTAACAAATAACTTCTGTGTGTGCATACTGGTTGGCTATATATTGACATTATAAAAAAGTGACTCAATTTACCAAAATATCCCGCGGATTTAAAAAAGCCTCTGTGACCCTTAAATTATACTGTTCCATTTACCACTGTAACTTACGAAATCACCAAATAGACAACACAAGGTGTTTTAAATTCGTAAGCAGAGGTGTGGAACGGTCAAAGGGGGCATGCTGGGGGTAAGGTCCGGATTACTGTGTGGAACAAGACATGATCAGCGGCTGCTGAATCTCACACACACACACACCATACCTTCTCTGCCCTTTTCGCCCAAAAACTTTCCAAGCGTTCCGCTCTGTGTCCCAGTCAGTGATGGAGGAAGGGGTGGAAGGAGGTCACAGATCCAAATGGCTGCCAAGCACAGTTTGGGTCAACCGGCCATGCTCATGAGGTTAACCTAAAACCTCTTGCTTCATTTCGTTCACACTGAAACCAACATGAACTGACTTCAACTGGATTGAGCTCGCTGTTGAAAATGGCAGTGTTTGACGTATTCAAAAAATGTTGTAAAAGCTGTGACTCTAAATAACCTAATTTTGGTGCAAATCCTACCATTTGTTGCGCCAAGTATATAGAAACCTTAGAAGAACCGTTTTAATCTCCAGTGAAGCCATATAAATTGTTCCGAGTTTTATGGTTTATGTATTGATGGCTCTCTTATTTCTCTATTAGCAGAACTTATGAAGACCATACTGACAAAACCTAAATAACCATTTAACCCCCTCAAGATCTCAATGCAAAGATGAAAAGAATTCAAGTTAACAGTTAATATATTTATTTTTAGGAGTCTAGCTTCATGCTGCACTTTCTGAAATTGTGTTGATACAGTCAGCAAATGAAACCAGAATGGCACAGAACTTAATACAGTTACTCGTGTGATGCAAACCGAGCTGTCTATCACTATGCCCTTACCACATAATTTCCATCTAATATATCAAATCTATATTCAAACTGCCTAGCAGTCTCTTTGAACAGAAAAGCGCATAGACACTTTGTTGCAGGTGTGAGTTTATCCAAACTAAATTTATCAGCATCAGTGAGTGACTTAAGATCGTGTGTTTCTTACTGTCAGTTATTGCGTGACTGACTGGTAAATCTCATGGTTTGGATCAGAGCACCTGGCTGTGTTCTGGCTAAATGACTATTTGCATGCGCCGTTAATGCGTTTCCAACTGCTCACCCTCTCCACGAACACATACAACTGTCCCTGGTGGTGCGTGAATGAATAGCGCTTTTATGTTTTGATCTAAATTCAGTGCAATGAGTAAAGCGCTTTTCTTTCTTTTTTAAGTAGAACGTAGGCCTAGTGTTTCTGTTTCATTTCGGTGATTCTGTGTCCTGACTGACGCACCTGTGGGTAAATTTTGACCCACAGGTTTTGTGTGTAGAGGTGTTAATATGGCCCATCTCTTTCTGGAGCATGAGAGAATGCTCTGTCTGTTTCTCGATACGCCTTTCACAACAGGGCTGAGGCGTTACTTTCTGGATTAACAGTTTTTGCTGTTTGTTATTATTTAGATAGAGAGATTCAATTTATTGTCATTGCACATGTACGAAGGTACAAGGCAACGAAATGTGACCTCTGCATTTAACCCATCCAGAGAGTAGAGAGTAGTGAACACACGTACCCCCGGAGCAGTGGGCAGCTATCACTGCAGCGCCCGGGGAGCAAGTAGGGGTAAGGTGCCTTGCTCAAGGGCACCTCAGTTGTTACCCGCCGGCCCTGGGAATCGAACCGGCAACCTTCTGGTCACGAGTCCGACTCTCTAACCATTAGGCCACAACTGCCCCCATATATTTATATTATTTGTTGTTAATGGTTAAAAAGGCATGAGAAAATTACAGTGTCAAACCCATGTTGCCCACTGATTGGGAGATGACCACCGCGCGCACGCATAAAGCTCTCCAATAAACCAAGCAAACATAAATAAATAAATCACAGTAACATCTCAGCTATCACAGTTACGTTGTGACGACGTACCTGGACCGGACCGTATTCGTCGCCACGACGTACCATAATAACGTTCCAGCGACGTACCAAATAACGTTTCTGGGACGTGATGAGCACGTTCTGGGACAGAGACCAAACAGTCACGTTGTTTTTATTCTTTTTATTTATTTAATTTAAACAATTATCATCCCTCACATGGAGGATTAAATTAATTAGTGAATAAATCTGTGCGTTAAAGATTAAATGTTACGCATAATTGGAGTAATTCTGTGTTATATGGAGATATTGGAGTTATATCATTTTGGAACCAAACTCTTCATATATAATCAAGTCTTTATAAGTTTGCGTAATGTGAAAATGAATAGATTGATTGAGATCACGCTATTTTATGGCTCGTGTCAGCAACTTAAGAATTTCGTTAAGAATCATTTTGCCATTGACAGAAGTCACTAAATTTTATTTAAACTTTTTTTAGGTTTAATATTATTATTATTATTATTATTATTATTACTATTACAGCACTGCAAAAAGGCCACAAAGTCCAAAGTTCTCGAAAGTTTTGCTGATAACAGAGGCAAATAAAAACAGCGCAGCTCCAGTGTGTAAACACGCTGTACCTGAGCGTCAGTCAACATGGCCTCGGACTGGCTGCTCATTTGCATAAAGGCCTTCAGCAGCCGCCCACTCATTACCATATTTTTTATTGCCTGCCCTCTGGAAGCATCATGGCAAGTTATATCATTCAGTCCGACAGGGAAGTGGCCTAACTTCTGGAAGCAGGTGTCTTCAGAGAAACTCTTTGGAGGCGTGAGGAGGGGGAATTTGACATACTGTATTTCCCTCTGTACCTCCTTGCGTGCACATTTTAGATGTTTGCAAAAATGGTTTCCAAGTTAACTTCTTTGCAGCAAGAGCTTTTGAGCGCCTTATTGGACTCCGGAGTTACCAAAGATGTGCTTCTTCAAGCTTTGGAGGACCTGGATCCAAGCCCGAGCGGTTATGGAGTTAAACTGGATAGTCTTCAGATGTCTCCCTCCAGTTCCAAACTCAATGGGAGTGATACGGATTCAAAACCGGTTTTTCACACGCTGACCAATGGACACAGTAAAGGAAAGTTATCAGGGGACGAGGGCTCGGAGGACGGGGATGATTACGATACACCGGCAATACTAAAAGAGCTGCAGGCTCAAAATACAGAGGAGGCAGCAGAGCAGAGGGCAGAAATCGAGCGAATTTTGGCGTAAGTTTGCTTGATTTGTATATGTAATTATCTCAAAAATTATATTCAATAAAAAGTGGCAGTTGAACTGACATTATACTGATACAAAGTAAAGGCCTGTTGGAAAATTAATATAGCTTTTAAAGACAAATGACAGTAATTGATAAATTAGAAAACGAATGAAAGTAGCCTATCTTCACAGAAACATATAACTTTCAAATGTGCTTTTAGTGTCAAGAATTGCTTGACAATAGTTAAACTTAAATAGTTCTGCATAAAATCGTTGAAAGTATAATATCTTGATTTTTCCTAAATAGATACTGACAAGTGTTTACAAATTTAAATCCACGCGCCAGTGTTTCCTCTTTTCACATTCTAGTTACTAATTATCTACCTGTGATATTTCTTTAGCTTAGAGATACATCAGCTAAAGAAGATCTATTTATTATTAACCACCTCTGCTCTCTCGAAAGAAAATAAAAACGCGCAGTGTTTTCTAATTTAATATCCATAGTATGTAAAAGAATTTAACATTTATTTTAAGCTGCCTATAAAAAATATAAAAAATAATTAAAAAATATATATATATTATTTCTTTTACAAAATAAAAAAATGTTATTGGTATTATAAAATGGCTTTAAATTAGAGTGTAATTCAATAGTAATATTACACAAATTATATAGAATAAACTAGAAATCATTTATTTCTAAAATTCTTACTATAAAATCAGCGCCTAAAAATAAATCTCAAAATCAAAACTAAAGCACGTGGAGTTGAGTTATTAATTTTATCCTATAAATCATCAACTGAAAGACACACAGTGACGAATGATTAGCGTGAATGGAGATCTAGTTATTCATTGTCGAAAGTTATAAACTAAGTTCGCGTACAGCCATATGTTTTGTCAGTCTCCAAATCAAACAGTCTGGACAGATTTCAACAATTAGACCCGTGCAGTGTGAGTTTCATCCGAAATGGCCGTGGTAAGAAACCTTTAATGCATCTTAAAACAGGCTGACAGCTTCTGGAAGCTGGAAACTATAGAATACGCTTTTCGACAATGCTCTGTCGACCTTTGTTTAATTAAAATCAATTTCTTATTATTTTAGATGTGATTTAAATATTTAAACATATGGCTATATATGTTATTGCGATAAAAGCAAATTAGTTTTTTGTGTAACGGAATATTTCTTTCTCTATTTAATTCAATAGCCTACGTTTCTTGTTTACGTAAATCTTTTCGATTTATCCATTGGCCTGTTTGTTTTTTCTTAAATTGTTTATTAAGATTTTCTAAACCTAAAACAATTTAGATTTTTTCTAAATCTAAATTTTTGCGGTCGGCGATCTTTGGGTTCAGCGTCCAGAAACTTGTTGATGCCATACTGTAGGCCAAATGAAGTAGTCCAACATAGTGTTTCTAGTCCAACATATATAGAAAGAGGCCAAATAAATACGTTATTATTTTGAGGTAATACATATTATATTTTGTTATTATCAAAGGCATAGTGTGAACACTTTAAAAGCTTTAATGAGATTGTTTTGGTTTATTAAATTGTTCGTTTCAGTTTAAGCCGTTTTTATTTCAGACGTCATATTTCCCCATTAAACAGAGAAATGTCAAAATATACAAAAAAATTATGTGCGTAATTAAACTATAACATTTTCATGGCTTTACACTGTCCTTGCTGAATATTATACAGCTGTGTTAAAGACGATCAGTTGTCCTTAGCTTGTCCTTTTGTAATTAAATCACAGTAATTGAATTGCGCATGCAATGAAGTCTTTAACCTTTGGAAGTATTTACAACCCATTCACTGCACTGATTAACGATTGTTTATTAGACCTAGAAACAATTGCACGCGCTTACAGGGATTTAAACGTAGACCTTATAGAAAGGTGCGGAAAAAGCGGAGTGTCAAATCACTGTTACAAATATAAAAGTACATTTCAGATTGAGATTAAAATAATATTTTTGTGATAAATCGGTTGTTAAAGGAGAGTGTTTTTTATTCCATTCTTTATAGCGAAGACCCTTGGCGCGCGGCCCGTATGATCAAAGGCTACATGCAGCAGCACAATATACCCCAGCGCGAGGTGGTGGATGTGACGGGCCTCAACCAGTCGCACCTGTCGCAGCACCTGAATAAAGGCACGCCTATGAAAACGCAGAAGCGCGCGGCACTGTACACCTGGTACGTCAGGAAGCAGCGCGAGATTTTGCTACGTAAGTTAATACTTGTGTTTCTTGCTGCTTTATGTGACTTATTTATTACGTGACATGGCTTCCCCCCTACTCTTATGTAGCCTTTGTAGAATAATGTGCCTTTGCTGTTTCCATGACTCAGTGTTTTCCACATTTCTGAACAGCTGATGAAATTGCATAGGAGCACACATTTTCCAAATTGATATAAATGAACAATTTATTTTAAAATGCAACTTCTTACTTGAAAACTTGATCAATTTATCCATAATTTCATTATTCATTTTGAATGTATGTGTTGTCACGCTCAGAATGGGTAACATAATTATATTCATCGAGTAAACTAGTATCAAAATCATAATTTACCTTCTATAGCATATGAATCGCTTCATGACCTCTGTAAAATTTTACAAAAAACACCAAAATCCCTCTCTTCTGTTTCAGAATTCAACCAGGCCACGCAAGGCTCCGGCAGCAACATGTCCGACAAAGGCAGTCAGGATCAAGTGCTACTGTTCTTCTCTGAGTATAGTCAGTCCACGCCAAGTATGGTGCAGTCACAAGAAGATGCTAGCCTTGAACCTGCTTGCAAGAAGCTCAGGCGCAACCGTTTCAAATGGGGTCCTGCGTCCCAACAGATCCTCTACCACGCTTATGAAAGACAGAAGAACCCCAGCAAAGAGGAGAGAGAGGCACTGGTGGAGGAATGTAACCGGTAAGGAGAATAAGGAAAAAGCAGCGTTTCTGTAGCTATACATATACGTGTATCTGACTGACAATATTTCTCTTGACCACGTTCAGAGCTGAGTGCATCCAGAGAGGAGTATCTCCATCCAAAGCTCAGGGTCTTGGCTCCAACCTGGTCACAGAGGTGCGAGTCTACAACTGGTTTGCCAACAGGAGAAAAGAAGAAGCATTTAGGCAGAAGTTGGCTATGGATGCCTACACCGGGCCGACGCACAGTCTTAACTCCCTCCTCTCTCACGGTTCTCCTCATCACCCGCAAACCAGTAACTCCCCACCAAGCAAAATGCAAGGTACTAACACATTTATTGCAAGCTTGTGTCTATTATTTGAATGTTTAAGGATGATAAACATACAATCAAGCCAATTCTTTTTGGCCCGGATAGTTAGCACAAAGGTCATCATCACCATTCCCTTAGCATGAAGAAGAAGATGATGATGACGTAGTTGATGAGATCAGGGAGACAGCAGAGAGCGAAGGCTAGTGATCAATGAGAGTGACAGAGTGAGCAAATGGCATTGTTATTCCCAGCTTTGAAAACACACCGAGAACAATCTGCATTGTACCTGCAATCTCAGCTTCACTGAAGTCAGCATGCAAGACTGAGGCACAAAGACCAGCCACCCTTGGACGGGGTTTAGGGTCAGCCGTGGGTCAGGCGAGCACAAGGCCAACTCTTGAGACTTATACCTGTAGGGTCAATGCAGTTTACTGCAGGCCTCTGTTATCTCACGAATTGTATTTCCAGGAGGATTTATTGACTTAGTTTGATATGGCAAGACTTGGGCACTAAAAGCAACACGCTCTGACTCCAGCTTATTACCTATTGTTGCTCTTTCATGTTTGAGCACCGGAGAGCTGGAGTGCTCTTGCCGTGGGTGTGTTGCTGTTTTGTGTGTAAATACGGCGCGGCGATGAGTGGCTTGTATGTTTGCAAGTGGTGGTTCCCTCTGCACACCTGACCAGTCAATGACCTCAGGTTGTGTGTGGAAGTTGGTTAGGATGGGAAGCTGGAGGTCTTTGAAGGAGATGGGGGTGAAAGGCAATCTCCGTGCTTCTAGGCAAGGGCCTTACAAGGTGTCCCCGCCAGCAGCATCAGCTGTTTTTTGGTGTCTGAAAAGAATAGCACAGCGGGTCCCCTCATCGCGTTGCCAGGACACAGCCTGTATTATGCATGCTTAATTGACAATTAAAATCCCTGGCTACTACATCTCCCAAGCCTTTGATAAGGGACTCCCCTTTTCCCTGCTCTCTTTACCCTCCCTCGGCAGGGGACCCTTTTGTCTGCGACGTATTAGAAGACTGTAGTGACTGTAACCGGGGGTTCATTTATCTCTGCTGGTCCAGGGGGAGGGGTACACCCAAGCCCCTCTCACCTTTATGGTCCGGGGTAAAGTGGCTGAAGCTGGGCTCTGAGCGGAACAGCAGGAGCTGTCCGCTGAGGCATTGGCTCTTTTCGGGCAGGACAGGACTGATGAGCTTCTGCTCGAGGTATGGAGGGTGATTCCTGGTCTAACCCCACCCTCTCAGAAGTTACGTGAAACTCGGGTTTTGCTGAAGGGGTCGTTAGCAGGTCACATCAGAGAAAGAGTCTAGTTTTTATTGATTCTGGTTTGGCCCATTGATAACACACGGGCCGGTGCACGTGCCACTGCTGGAAGGTCAGCTGATATGTGCTTTTGGGGGCTGCCTGTGATCTTGTGTTTGTATTATGGTGTCACTGGGAAAGCAAACCCTTTCCAAAATGTTCTTTGCTTCTAGTTCCTCAGACTATGTAGGACAATACCAATCAGATAATTTAGTGTACGTAATGATTTTTAAGTATTTCTTTACAGGGTCCCCCTCCCAACAGTAAGAAGGCAGAGGATAGGAAAGTTCAACTGTCCTTTCTTGGTCTATTGGAGGCCACAGAAGGTCTTAAAGGCCGTGTACGTCCTGCTTAGACCCAGGAGGCCTCTCATATGCGGCAATGCTATAATGGGTACTGCCTGGGGATGAGGAGCAAGGCTTTGATATTACATGTGTCCCAGGGAGAGCTGAACCCTTTAAACCTGCGGAAGTCTACTGCTACCACTCCCCTTAAGAGCTTCCTACTGCCCTTTGCCTTTTAGCTAGGAAGTTTCATGGTCAACAAGTTTTTCCTTGTTTTCATGTTTTTATATTAGCTATCCCAAAAACACAATTTTGAGTTATTCAAAAACAGTCTGAATAATCTGCCAATATTTATTTCCTCACGTTATAAATTTCTCCACTTATTATACATTTACAGACATACGATTTTACATTTCTTTACATTCTTGGAACAGCCCCTCACTGAGGGTCTCAATTTTTCGAATCTGATATAATGAACATTTTCTTTAATCCACAAAGTGATAAAGGCCGATAAAAAAACTAAAACTAATACAGGTCATTCACTAGCCTTATGAGAACATAACACAATGTTATGTATCTTGCTAGCAACATCAAGGTCATGGCTTAGATTCCTTGGGGATGATTCCGCATGAAGGCAATAAATAAATGCATAATTTTAAAATAGATAAACATTGCTTTTTCGTTTAATTAAGGATCCGTTTACAGTAATGCTTATTTCCCAATTCACATAGACTTTATACTGTGTTCTAAGAGGTTGTATTTCAGTTCCTGGTTCCCTAAGAAACCGAACCCTCCTGCTGGTCGGCATGGCCCAGACAGCGCAGACCTGAATGACAAACGTGAGAGGAGATCCCCGCAGCCCTAGTGAATGCCTGACGCGATCAGACAATAGCCCGTTCTCTCTCTGACACTTTTAGTGGGTGCACGGCTGTAAAGTAAAGACTGTTTATGGTTGCTGCTCCATTGTGTGGCGAGCAAGTCGTAGGCCCGATGGAGTGCTTTATTGTCCCGTCCTGGTGTTTACAAGATGCCTTGGAGAGCTGGCAATGCATAGGGGGACAAAGTTGTGTCTGCTGTGTTCCCCTGTGCAATGAAACACGGCAGAGAGATCAATTGCTTTCCGTAATATAATGAAGCGGGACTGCTTTTGTGGTGAAGCTATAGACCATTTTGCATTTCTTCAGTCACTTAGCAGTTGTCTGGTTTTGCATGTTGTAAGTGACAGATTTCTATGGAAAACCTCAAAGAAAGAGACAATTACAAATAATGCATATTTTATTTAACCATGTCTTCATCTTGCTCGGCATGAAAAAACAAAATTTGACCATGTCTGAAATTAGCGTTTATTGAGTAATGTTTACCTTGTTCATATCAGAGAAGGTTGGAATTGGCAAACATCCACTTGAGAGGAAACATGCTGGATTCCTGCAGCTGACAGGTTAAGAGTCCCGGCAAACAAGGTCTAGACTTGAAACTAAAGATTGTCAGAGAAAAATTCACTCATAAAACTTTATTTCACCCAGTCGGCAGTCAATGTAGCACAGTTTCTAGACTTCATGTACACATCGAGATGGCCTTGACAGCGCTGGGGCCAATATCACAGGTGCAGGGGCCCCTGTTTATTTGTTCTGTCTTAACCTGTCTGCGGCCAACAGATACGGACTCGGCATAGCTTTAGAGGTGGTCTGGGAACTAACTTTAAATATCAGCGCTCATGATTTAACCATTCGCTTTCTCATTTCCAACAACAGGTGTCAGGTACAGCCAACAGGCTTCCGGCGAAGTCAGTTCTTCCACGACGATCAATCACCATAGCGGCAACGCAATGGCGACCAGCCAGTCAGTGTTACAGCAGGTCTCTCCGGGGGCCCTGGACCCCAGCCATAGCCTCCTGTCACCTGACGCCAAGATGGTAAGCACACATGGGCACTCCTGGACCTTGATAAGATAACACAGTGTCTGCTCTTGACACAGAAACACAAAGCGGAGCCTGATAGATACTACCTTTACCCAGCGAGTGGTCTGACAAACACAGCATTGTACTTCTACTAAAACCAGAGGCAGACGGCGGGCCTTGGCCCGAGGCACGCCGCAGGGCTGACGTTAGTAAAGCTGGTAGTCAGAAAGGGGCACGGCCATGGCTATGCCAACAAACCTGACAAAGAAACATTATGTTTGTATTGATTAAATGCCCCGTCGAGGGAGGAAGACGGGTGGAGTTGTGCTTGTTCAATGTCAGTTGAGTAACAACGGCGTTCAATGAAGTTAAATCTGCTTTTTTTCACCTCCCCCTGCCCTATCTAAATAGAAATGTTTGAGTTGGGCGAGATCTTCGTGTACCTTTTGTTTCGGGCCAATTTTCTGTGCATTCATTTTTTTCAGGCGCTAGTCTGACGCGGCTAGCTCGCGCCATAGGTTGAATTTATCACGGCTTTATGGTGCGTTTCTGTCAGTTGAAGGGTGGAAGTCGACGCAGGAGGAAGGGAGTATGACATCGGCTTATCTGAGCCGTCAGACGGTTGTCTGAGCACGGCCTCCTCTCATCTCAACTTATTCAAATAAACCCTCTGTGTGTCTCTCAGGGCTCCGGTACCTTCTTAAGATAAGAGTACAGTTGAGACGTAGGAATCCTAGACATTTTATTGAATGGACCAGTTCAGCTCATTTCCACAATGCACCGAATGGGTGTGTTTTTTTTTCTGTAGGTGTACTAAGTGCTTTGTTTTCTTCCCAGATCTCTGTATCCGGTGGAGGTCTTCCTCCTGTCAGCACCCTCACCAACATCCACGCATCCCACCACATGCACCATCAGACCCCCAACCTCATAATGCCCCTCTCGGGAGTCATGGCCATCGCACAGAGTGAGTGTCCAGCCGTGCCATCATTCTTTGTTTTGTTTGTCTGTTTCTTTCTCTCAATCTCATTATTCTTGCGTCCAGGTTTGAACACATCGCAGGGGCAGACGGTACCCGTCATCAACAGTATCGCAGGCAGCCTGGCAGCGCTGCAGCCCATGCAGTTCTCGCAGCAGCTGAACAGCCCACATCAACATCTTATGCAACAGTCGCCCAGCCACATGTCCCAGCAGCCCTTCATGGCATCCGTCTCACACTCACACAGTCAGTTTACCTCATTTGTTGAAGATCAGTAATTACGATCAGTTAACCGGGATCATGAGATGCGACCTATTTGTGTGTGGCTCTTTTTTACAGTGTACACACACAAGCAGGAGCCACCCCAGTATTCACATCCGTCTCGATTTCCCCCCATGGTGGTTACGGACGCCAACAGCCTCAGTACCCTGAGCTCAATGTCCTCCAGCAAACAGGTCAGTCACCAAAACACCTCACACAGAAAGAAACTAGAATCAGATGGATTTCCCCAAAAAGCTTACATTGATATCTTTTATGGGTGGTCATCTCCTGTGTGCATGTACAACCGGGAATCATCTGAGAAATAAACTGTTTAACCCTCTTCTGGAGACATTACACCATGCTGGTGATAATCAAAGGCTGTAATGACATTAAGCTACCAAAATGTTCATAATATGGTTCACAAATCTTTTAAAAAAAAACGTAAAAATGTAAGGCAGCTATTGAACTGAAGTTTTTAAGTTAAAGTCTAACTTTACCAATCATTTGAATGTAAATCCAAATGGTATAGAAATGTTAAATCAGTAAAATTAAAAACTCAAAGGGATAGTTCAATCCAAAATAACAATTCTGTCATCATGTATTCATCCTCATGTCATTCAAATCCTGTATATGACTCTTTCTTCTGTGGAACACAAAATAATATATTTTGAGAAAAGTCTCAGTGGTTTTGAGTCCATACAATGGAAGTCAATATCATCGTTTTTTTGTTCTGCAGGAAAACGTCATACAGGTTTGAAATGACATGAGGGAATTTTTCATTCTATGTTAGACACGAGTCGATTTAAATTAGAAAATAATCTACGTGCAAACTCGCTTAAAAGTCTTTTGTTTAGCTGGGTTTGTTGCACATCTGAAGCAATGAGGCGAGCAAACATGTGAATACTCCTCAGAATTCTTATTTCCTTTGAAGAGCCTGACCAATCAGTCACCCGTGATCCCAGCCTCAGCACGACCTGATTGATGAAGCCTTTCTTTCTTTCTTTCTTTCTTTCTTTCTTTCTTTCTTTCTTTCTTTCTTTCTTTCTTTCTTTCTTTCTTTCTTTCTTTCTTTCTTTCTTTCTTTCTTTCTTTCTTTCTTTCTTTCTTTCTTTCTTTCTTTCTTTCTTTCTTTCTTTCTTTCTCTCTCTCTCTCTCTCTGCCTCTCTCTTTACCTTTCTTTTAAAATTCCTTAGGAAAAAATAACAGACAGTTATTGACATACAATAAGAATTAGCAGGAGGCCTAACTAAATGTCTCCATTTGCTCCATTTCTCCTCATTGCTCTTCAAGAGAATTGAGACATTACAGAGATCTCATTCGCGTTCTCATCTGAGGTCAGGAAATGATCCTCACTGTTAATCAAAGCCTTCGTGCTCTTTCGGCTCTCCTGTCGGGGACGGGAGTGTGTCCAGTAATTACACCTCTTCCTCTTTCCCCTGCGCTCTGTGACCACTCTAGCCTGAAATGCAGTGTGCAGTCACCGCTTTCACACGCCCAATTTCCCACGCTGCCGCATTACTTAAAGATCTAAGACCTGATGGCTTGAACTTCCTGCCAGCATGCGTTTTACTTAGAAATAAACCTCTCATCATTTTTTTGTGATTCTGGATAATTTGAATACGTCTCAAACATTTGACTTGTTAACAGTTGTTAAAACTCTGCATTCAGTTTAGCCTTACAGTGGTTCAGTTGAATGCATTTAGCTATCTCAGGTATGTGATTCCTCACCCCCCCATCCTAAAAGAGCAATTTCAAGCTCTCCCAGGCTCTTATCAGCGCACTGTATTTGGACTGGGCGGTGCAGTCGTGGGCGATGGGCGCACTGGGGGACATTACAAACTACGCTCTGGCTTTATAGCCCTCCTGTTTGCCGAGCTATCCCACCCACCCCAACAACAAAAACTACTCCACTCAGAGACCTACATCTAATGAGTGTAGTCTGAACAGCTGCTCGGCACCTTTATCAGGTGAGGCTGTTTGTCGGCCAGCGGGTCACCACAGGGTCACCTGCCTCTCAATCTCCAAAAAAAAGGGAAAGGACGAAAAGCGCAAACAGTACAAAAATGCCAGTTTCAATTGAGGGGAAAGCAATGGGATTATGGGAAGGAAGATGAGGGGTATATTCGGTCAGGTGTGGCTTTTGTCTAGAGCTGATAATTCTTTTGGCGCCTTAGAAAATCCCACTCTGTGCATGCACCTGTTTGACCGTTTCTTCTTTTATTTTTTGCAGTGTCCACTACAGGCCTGGTGAGCGTGTGCATGACTTCCCGATGCCTAGCAACAGGAGCACATCCTTTCCATTCCCCCTCATCACACCCGTATCTATGGCAACCTATAATACGCACTAACGGCGCACTGGACGATGTGTTAGTCAATAAACCATGGACTGAGGTGGGACTTATCTGTGCTGCGAGAACACCAAGAACCAGACTGTCAGGTTGTTTTGTTCCAACGTCAAGTGTGAAGACTTTGGTCCTTTGATCAACAAGGAATGATGCCATTTCAAGTTCGAACTACAGTGACAGTATTTTATTTCCCATCGTAATGGAAAAAAAACATATCAAAGAAGGTCTTTGAAGAACAAATGGATAGGAAATAACGTGGTTAAATGAAGCTCCAAATACAAAAACTCAAGAACGCTGCGATGGAAAAGCTCCTGGTACCCAACCGAATGCAAGGTTGTTTTCCTCGGACAGGAGCACAATACATGTTCGTGTTTTTCTGAAAACCTTCTAGTTGAACAGTGGATTCAATGACAATCAGCAGATGATGCAACCGTGGGGTTTATAAAGAAGTCTTCCATAATGCATAGACAATGTTCTGTACAGTTGGATGTAAATAGAAACGATTATTATATCATTATTATTTCTTTTGTCTGAAGGATGTACATATTTGATAGTCCACATTTGTTGTTTTATTTGTCTTGTTGAAAAAATGTAAACTGTGATTCAGGATGTGACAATCTTTGGAAATGTAGGACTATGCAATGTGTCGGAGAACGCAGTTTAGATTTGCGGTGGGACTTTCAATTAATGCAAATCTGTTTTTGACACTGAAACTTAACTGAAGAAACAAACCTTAAAAGTAAGAAAATGCGACAAAGCGGGATAATATGGCTGAATTGTATAGATAGATCTCTCTCAGTGACTTTTTTTATTACAGACTGATTTGATAAGAACGGCTTTTCTGTGCCAGCATTTAGATGGTGAAATTTCATGGTATGACCAAACCTTTATCCAAATTATACCGGATTAACTAAGAGAGACGGTCGATCAGAGAAACGGATAACTCGTTCGTCATTCACCCTTTGTGATAATGGTGGGGAATAATGAGGTGCCGTTGTAATCTAAATATTGGCCTACAATTAAGCCTTCATTGTCATGGGATGTTAGGACTATGTAGTGCAATAGAACACAGCATCCTGTTGAAATGGCAGTGTCGTGGCAGCATTACTTTTGTTATCAGTTGGGAAATGTGATAGGAAGATGTTGTCTCATTCGGCATTTCAAACAGTTTTACCTGCTCACACAACTGACCTTGTTTCCTGTGCATTTTTACGTGTACATCCATGAATTTTAAACTGTGTGTCAACTTAAATCGTCTTTTCGAAAAACCGAAGAAACAATTTTTAGACCCATCTGAGAGTTGAATACTTTTCAAAAGGTCACTTCTGTGTTTTAATGGGGTAATGTTGACTATGAACCCACTGCCAGTCGAGCTGTGATTACAGTGCTGTTTTCTGCTGGATTTATACAAAATGTGATTCTCTCCGCGTTGTATTATTTTTGTATAAAATGAAATCAATCTTTTAAAATCACTATTTATGCCTTACCGAAAAAAGTAAAGTTTTTCTTCAAGATTAAAATTAATGGTGTGTTTGCTTTCTCTGGTTTATTTTATGAAGGCTTTTCACACTAGAAATAGAACCGTGGTTCTCCAGGGAAGGGTTTCTCAACCCAGGGTTAAAAGCAATGTTCAAAATTACAGGTGTGACAAATAAAGATTATGTTAACCTAGGGATGATATGGAATTTAGGGGTTAGGTGTGAAAAGCCCTGGTCATCATGGTGTAGCTAGAGGAGTATACTGGAGAAAATTAGATCATGTGTAATATTACTTACAAGATGAGATATAATATTTCCTAGTACCTAATGTTTTGCAATGTTGTTTTTCCTTGTGTAGGGACACTGTAAAAAATCCCATAAAAATTTCCAAGAAAATTTCCAGTACATTTTTCTTTATTTACGGACATTTCCGGTAATGCTAAAGTGCAATTTAATGCAGTGCAAAATGTAAAATACAGGTAAAACAACTGTAAAAATGAATACGGAAAATTCCTTCATTATAATACAGTATATTGTGCCCTGTTTTTACAGATTTTTTTGTGTGTTTAACTCTCAGTAATTTCTTTATGGCTTTCACTTCCCCTGCAGCCCCTCCTTCATCTGACAAGCATTATTTGTGTAAGTTATCTGATTTACTGAAACCTCATACAGTAAGTACACTGTGTGTTTCATTACATGTGTGTGAGGGTTTATGTGCTTGGTAATGGTATACTTGTCTGAAATTTACTATGTAAACCTTTAGAACACAGAACTTCTGCAGTGATCAAACTATATTTTAAGAATTTACAACTTTTTAAATGTAATTTTAATCGATTCGCTTTAACAACGCAGATTTTATCATGCAAACTTAAGGGATGTTTTTGTCAACATAACCTCACATCATTGCAAACCTGTGTGATTTTCTTCCGTGCAGCATCAGATTTAGCAGAACGCATGTGTTCTCTAGACAGTGAAGGATGGTGATCAGGGGCTGTCAAGCTCCTAAAAACACCATATAAATAGTCCATATTACTTATGTGCTGTATTTCAAATTTCTGTAGGCATGTGATATCTTTGTGTGAGAGAGGAAGGGGGGTGCATGCTTGGAAGAAGACCTCCCTGCTTTTTGTTTTCCTCCTACGGGCCTGAAACAACATTTTTTAAAATTCCCCTTATAAGCTGTAAGCTTGGAGGATGAGAACATGTTGTTGATAGAAACAAAACTCAATGGCACATAGTGTAAAATTGTCTTCAGGGAGCTGTGTTTTCCCTGCACACTCTTTCACCCTACAGCAACAAAGGGGTTGTTCTAACTATAACGTAATGAAATTATAAACCTCATCTGTCCTTAATAGATACTTTTAAACATATACTGTATTCATTTTACATGAACCTCATTAAATAAAACAAATGTTGTTACTGGAAAACTATTTATACTTAATTTATATTATCTTGAATTGAATTGTATTATATTTAATTTGAAGTTAAGTTAAGTTTAAATATCTAAAAACATTGATCATAATTTATATATTTTATTTCAGGTTAAAATAGACAAATAGATATTCTGAGTAATAAAATCTTGCTATTAACCAGTGACTTTCTTATCACAGCTGTGGCCATGCACTTATTGTGATGTGACTTTAAAACTTTGTTCTTGGTTTTTTGTCTTTAGTTGAATGTGCCTTAAAGACACTCATACAGTTATGAAAGAGAGCGCCCTGCTGGGTATACACTTGTAACCCAATGATGTCGCCCTGTTTGGTTATCAATGAGGCCTTTGATTTTGCGCCCAGGGAGCCACTAAAGATCTTACTGCCGGTCTCTTTTACTGCGCTTCCCTGAAAAGAGAAGAGCTTGAGAGAGAGAGGAGAGAGAGAAAGAGAGAGAGAGAGAGAGAGAGAGAGAGAGAGAGAGAGAGAGAGAGAGAGAGAGAGAGAGAGAGGAGAGAGAAACTCTTTGGAGGTGCTGTGTTAACAATGTGGCCAACAACAATGTTTACAACTATTGTTTTAGGTCAATTCAAGGAAAACTCAGACAGAGCTGTAAATGTTGGCCTGCAAGTCTTGTATTTTAACAAACCTAATTGTAAAAACACAACAAGGGCTAATATTGGGTAAATTACTGGAAAATAATGATGCTTTAAGAAATTTATTTAGTGGTAGGGAAATTATCACAGATTTTTTGTTTTTTATCAGATTCTGCTTTGATTTTCTTTTTTTTTTTACTTGTAGGCCATACTAAAAATAACCCAAAATATTTCAGGAATAGCTTACCTGTTGACCTGAAACTAGTGAAACTACTTTACATATTATGTATAGCCTACATTGTATCATGTTTGGGAAAATGTAGGTCAATGTCCATTAAAAAAAGAAAACAATTACACAATTTTGATATTTTGTAAAAACTTTGCTGTTAACTATAAACTTTATTTTATACTGCCACGTTTGTTGTAAGATGCAACAGGCACAGTAGGGAACGACTGGATCTTTCCTTCCATACAAGAGCCGGAGGTCAACACGAGAGCAAGCCTGACACACAGAGAACAGAGAGAAGGGACAAAGGGACAGAAAATGGAAGTTACAAACTGAATGTAGCTGTGTGTTTAGTGGTCAGAGGAGAATGGGCACTACATCAACTCCAGCTGAGCCCCAAAGGGTTTTAATGGGCAAAAGAGCCCAGCAGGGGTCAGAGGTCAGGAGGCCAATCTCTGCCAGGCCTAATTGGTAACACTGTTTCAAACTGAGATCAAAATTAGTTTTTTTTTAACACACAGTAATGATTTATTGTGTGAGTATTCTTTTTCATAACATCACTATGGAATATCATAGTGTGCATGTTGTCACTTATTTTCCTATGTATTAACTGTCAACATATTTTATCATTTAATATATCATCAGCGTCCTTCCTATATGTCTCCCTTGCCCAAATTGGCTGTTTTTGAGGAAATGGAGAAAAGTGATTAAATACTGTGTTATCAAAATGGACAAAAACGTTTGAATTCTTTTTGTTGATTTGATATTTGCAAAACCCAGTGACAAACATAAAGGATGACTAATAATAATGTTTTCTGGCAAAAAACAAGATCATGAAATAAAGAGATACAAAGTTTTAGAAGGACAGTAGCAACAAATTTGGAAATATATAGAATTATTCACTGTAAATATATTCCAATATTCCAATATATTGTAAAATGCATATTAAGGAATTGCTACTTTTCATATATTGAAAAATAAAAGCACTTTGTTCCAGTATTGCATTATATTTTTCAGCATATTCCCACATATTTTGTTTCATAAATGTGATACTGGCTGATAATGTCAATATTTGCTTCTTTTGTTGATGGGAAAAGTATATAAAATATGAACTTAATTCATTGCATATTAAGGCTGTCTTTAAAAAAAAAGGATAACACCAGCTCTGAAAAAGTGCATTCACACAGTCCATAAATTTCAATGGCAATATCCAAAAAACGCCATTAACAAACAAACAAGCCATAAACAGTTTATTTGCTTGACAGACTGACAGCAGCTGGTAGGTTTGAAATCAGGGGTAGCACAGAGAAATAAAAATGTCATTATTAATCATTCACTGTTCCACATCTAGGGATGTTCTGCAGTCATCCTCAGATGAGAAATGGACCACTGTGCGCAAACAGACATGTTCACGACCCCACGGCTTCTGTAACAGTATTTATCATTCGCACTTCTGTGGTCCTTCCGTAATTTATTGATCGACACAGACCCATAGAGTGGATGGTGGAATGTGAATAGATCCATTCGGGCTTTGTGTCCAAATGGGCTTTTTTTTACTAATCGTACTGTAAAAAGGGAATCCTGACAGATAGTAGTCACCAGACTGATGCTGTCATGGAGGCCGGTGAGCACTGCAGTGATTTATGGTGATTGGTGAGATGCTCAGAGTCAGAAGTGGGTTAATGTTCAGCTGGGTCTCAGGACCACTGCTGGAACCTGCCTGCATTCACATCAGCTGGCCTCAAGCTAAACCCATCGCTCTCAGTGGGGAAACAGTGTCCTTCATGGCTTCTGAATGGATCCTAATGGTTATGTAAGGTGACTATTCAAAGGGATGAATAGGCTTGGGTTGGAAAGTAATATCAATCTTGTCCAGTGTAAAAACACACTCAAACTCATGACACCGTCGCGTTTCATGATAACACTATGTAATGCACATTTGTCTATTAATGTATAGATGTGTCTTTTTACTTCTTTGAATTGTAAATATATTTTAAACTATACATTTAGCACTTAAGTCTATTTTAGAATATAGACCAAAAAATACAGTATGCAATTTAACAAAGATATAAAAACAGCTTCTGTTGGTTAAGTGGCATGTATTTTAGTGTGACCTTCTCTTAGACTTAAGCAATAGAAGGAACCCGGCCCTTTAAAACCTAAATGAAATAAAAGTCATTTCTAATTTAATCTGATGACTTCAGAACAATTCCAAGAGAGGTCACACACTAAATGCATGTAGAAGCTATTTTATTGTATCTGTTTGTATCCTAATAAAGAGACAGAAAAAGGGCCAATAAACAACATAAAACAACAAAACAGACTTTTGCACGGTACTGTATATGGTTAGTTGACAAATATACTGTATGTGTCCTATGGTGTGACACCAAAAGTTTAGAAAAAACACTAAAGATACATTTCTCTTCTGCTATTTTATATAATACATATAAATATTAATAATATAAAATAAGAAATTATTAACAGCTTGATTTTTGCTACGTCACACCATAGGACACATGCATGCTTTGTCAACTACCCATATAGGCTACATACATTTTATAAAAACTGTAGCTTTGAAATTTCACTTTTACCAGTCTTTGTATATACATTGCACACCTATTTGGATTTCATAATTATATAACATTTTATTTTATTTATAGCCTTAGCTACACTGTAGCAAACAATAAACAAAATGCCAAGGGTGCACAAACTTCTTGAACTGTTCTAGGGATGCTCCAAGCATCTGTCTTTTTACAACTGAATAATGTGTGTATATGGATCTTAGCTGTTAATTTGAACAAAAAAGAAGGCCATCTCCTACGGAAAATCATTACAATGGCGCCATCTCCTGTTCACTAACTGTAATGAGCGGAGACAGTAGTACTCTGAAAATCTACAAATAATTGATGTTAATCGAGACGTACGAGCAGAATAAAAGAGCTCTAGTCTCAAATAGAGTTTTTTCGTTATAAATAAAAATGCAATTACGGTTGCAAATACAAAACATTTAATATTATCAATTTCATTGCACATGCACACAAGTATCATACTTAGTATGTTGAAAGAGATGGTAAAATGTCGTGTTAAACTAGTTGAAATGCTATATGTCTTGTTTTTTCGTACAATCTTAAAACCGTACAATCTTGACGTCATTAACTACGTGACGCATCCGACGCGAGTGTCCCCGGAAGTGGCGCTGGTCTTTTCTTTTAAGTGACGTCACTTCATTGAGCTGTTTAAGATGGCGCTACGGCCCGGATCGGGGGGAGGTGGCAGGTACAGAATATCTCACTTAAATGCTTTGTCGTCTGTTTATCCTCAAATATTTTCCCCTGCCGAAGTCGGTATACTTTAATTCACGAGCCCGTTTGAGAATTCAGCCGTTTATCCCGCAGGGTTGAACTTTATTGCGCGTAACGTCTGCAGTGGTAATGGCTGATGCTGATCAGCTGGGATGGTGATGTGACGTTTGTCACACTGATCTCACCTAACGTTACAGAGATGACGTTAGACTTTAGATTCATCGTCTGCCACATTTGTATCAGCTTCCATCTGCACGTCTGGCTTTGCCATGCGTGTGCATGTAAAGCAACATGGATGCTCAAATATTGAGGCTCCGATTAGGCAGCCGACCTGACAGACAAAAAGAAACATTCGGTGACTGTTTCAAATTCTAGCGAGCTGCCTTAATAGACAGCATTTAAACATCATAACTGTGTTCAAATGTCGAACAAGTTTCATTTGATACCCTAAACTCGATTTGAAGCTCCCAAAGCTGCCTAGGTAGGTAGCTCACTAGGTTTGAGACGCACGGCCATGTCTGCGCACCATATAACCTCACACAGCCTATTTTGGTATATTTAAATGCTTGTATTGTGTTGAGATGTAAAGCAGTTAGAGGATTCATTGTTTTGTAGTTGTGTTCAACATTGCAAAGTGTTTTTCAGGCTGATATCAGGGTCTTGAGCAGACATACATGACAAGTAACTAGGATGAGGGTCATGTATACATGTATGGGTGTCAAACCTTGTTATACTTGCGTCCTCAGTGATACACAATTTACAGTCATCCAAGGTGTTTTTGGATGCACATTTTATTAATACAGACAAAATGTTTACTATATGTATCCAGCTTTTAATATGCATCTTTTTATTGTACCTGACTGGATCGACATAGTATCTCAATCCTGGATGTCACTGAACTTAAATACTTTAACATTGGCACAGAATTGCGTTTTAACATGCTGCATTTTTTGTAAAGTAGGCTACATGTCCTTAAGAACGGATGAAAAGTCCACCTTCATGTTTTATTTACCTAAAGCGCTTTAGTCTCTGCTTAACTGTTTGAATTATGAATGTCTGGTTTCAATCAGCTGGTGATACCTGCCGTGAAACCAAATAACCACAGAGTTCTTACATTGAGTCATTCGGTTTGGCGATACAAACAAGAGTACATTTTGTGGAATGACTAACCTGTCCGTGAACTGGGTACTTTTGTAAGAATTTCAGCAAATGATATGATAAAACGGTGATGGGCATCTTCCATATCGACTGAATCTATGAAGCAGCTGCAGTGGAGGGCAGAGGGAGTTTATTGGAACAGGTGTAACTGTATTGTTGCTGCCAACACTCCAAAGATGCTTATCAGTTCAGAGTGTTAAAAACAGTAGACGGCAATCGATGTCATTTCAAAGATGCAATCTGTTATTCTGTTTGACGCTTGCTAAATAAATAACACTGCCCACACACATGGACATCCAACACAAAGGTGTTTAGAGACGGTTCCCAAATACCAATATCAAGTCGTGGAAGGTCAGAGCTGATTATCTTTGACATCTTGGGCTTTTTGCTGGTCTATTGTTTGAAGAAAGATAGTTAGAAAGATTCATAAAAAATGACTGTCGAGTTGGAATACACTTTAGTGTGCTGCTTCTAGGATAATTAACATTTTTCGCCATACTAATAGCTCAGATGTCAATTTTTGGTGGTTTAAATACTCATGTGAGGGCTTTCTTAAAGTATTTAAAGCATGTTTGAAGCATGGTTTTCCATTGTCAAGTTTTCAGAAAGCCGCTCTCAGAATTTTCACATCCTTATTTCTCACGAAGAGGCACATGAAAATTAAAATATAACTGTATAGAGCCATCCCTTTCCATTTTTTTTTCTTTTATTATATATTATTGCTTCTGGTTAGTGCGTGTCAACTAACAGAAGTCCTACTGTATAAAGTATGTTGTCCCTAAAAATCATGTTTCTTCTTTTTCGCGTCCATAGGGCATGTATATTTCTCATCTTAAATAGAAAACATTTGTAAAGTTAAAGTCAGGCGGGTCTGCGCAAACTGCGCATCCTCTTTATACAGCGCGAGCTCCACAGTTATAAAGTCAGGCCAGTCTGATCTGTACAGTGCGAGTTTATATGCCCCCTAGTCTTGTTCGTGTTTGTTTGCAACGCGATTTTCAGCCCGCAGAGAGAGTCACGGGACAAAAGTGAAACATTTGTTGGAATCACGATGACAACGTCATGTCTGTCAGGCCATTGGCCCAACCTTACTGTCAGCTATTGGCCGATAGTTTAAAAACAGCCGATGATCAGAGCCGATATATCCTGTCAATCAAAAAAGGACAGGAAAAAGCAATGACTTTTTGCTCTGTATATAGAAAATGTCAGCATCGGCAGACACCACTCTTAAGTTATCGGTATTGGTTTAAAAATGTAGTATTGGTGCATCTCTAGTTTAGAATAATATAAACAGATGGTTCAATAGGATTTATGTTGTTGAACTGGTTTGAACTGCCCTAGAAGAACTTAAGAAGCATAAAAGTAAAAATGACAGCATTACTTCATCATTATGCTTACTGTATGCTGTAAGGTTATTAGGCAGAGTGCACAACCCTTTTAGTTATTCATAATAAAGTGTGTCCTCGAGTGGCGCACATTTTAAAAGTGCTGCTCACAGTAGCAAGGTGAGCAAGTGTTTTGCACATTTTGTGGATTTTAGCATCCAATATCAGAACTATAAAATGTATTTATTATTTAGATTTCTTTTAAAAACATGATTAACACAGTTTCAGTGCTGAAAGTGGAGTAACGACCGTCTTAAAATACCTCTTATAATTATTCTCAAGCAGAAATAATGACATTTGGCTGAATATGTGCATTGTTTAGCTGAGCAGACAAAAAGACTCATAAAACTCTTGGGTTACATTAGTTATTACGGTCAGTTCGGGCTGTTATGAGTTTTAATAGTAGTTGTAATGAGATTGAGTATTTGGAGGAAGTCCAGTAGCATATTGCAGCTTTTGTATGTTGGGAGCGGGATGACTAATATAAACGCAATTGCATCCATGAACCGCCAAATGTTTTATAACAGTTCAGATTCAGAATATGTGCTTTTAAAACCTGTTGATTCATAAACGTTTATCTAGTGTTTACAATCTAAACAGACTGTATTTAAACTGTATTTTACGAGATCAAACCTGCCCAAGAGAACAAAAAACTTTGACATTGTTCAAATGACATTGTCCTGCAGTGACTAAACGGTCAGACAGATATTAATTTAAAAGGCACATTTTCTGTTTTCGTGAATGTAACAGGGTTTGCTGGTCGGGCTGGATTGGTATTAACAGAAACAGTTTAACATGGTGGATATACGTGATCTCTCTGCCCAGTTGTCACAGCAGATTTCTCTGAATGTTAATCTTCTGGTGTTTTGTTTTTTCCTCCTCCCTCTGTTGTATCTCGGTGAAGCTGTAGGCCTGCGGGTGAACAGATGCGTCACAGACAAACAGATTCTCTCTGTGCCAGACACAGATTTCCAGAGCACCAGTGCAGTGTTAGCCCACATTTCAAACAGGCAAATAAAATAAGGCAAACTCTGGATGAATGCGTCAGTGATAGGGCTGTCACGATTATTAAAAAAATCGTCTCATCGCGATTGTTTGACCTCATCGCGATGGATTCAGATCATCGTAATTATTGCACATCTCTATAGAAGACTCTAGGGGGAGCTGTAGTGCATCTGCATATTGCATATTGTAACTAAAGCATGGTAATACTTGTAAAATGTACCACCACAACACAATCACTTTTAGGTAAACACCACTAATTCTTAAAAGCCTGGTAACAGCTTTGCTGTTTTTAGCAGGGCTTTTCACACATTTACTTATAATGCAGAACAGATTACAAGATCTCACTGCACAATATAATCCTACTACATTATACCTTATTTCCTCTCCGTTTAATTCTTATTCATTTCTTATTGAAAACAACATCAGCTGTATGAATGCAATTGCAATGATTCTGATTTCCATTGTGACAAAATTACTTAAGGAACTGTTTTGAATAGAATGTCAG
Source organism: Triplophysa rosa (assembly GCF_024868665.1). Classification (NCBI taxonomy): domain Eukaryota; kingdom Metazoa; phylum Chordata; class Actinopteri; order Cypriniformes; family Nemacheilidae; genus Triplophysa; species Triplophysa rosa. Next base: position 10,354,044 of record NC_079903.1, on the reverse strand, counting down.
TAGACTCGGGATGTTTCAAAAATGCTATCTCTGTAAGATTGAATGCTTGTTGATTGTTTTTTCAAATGTTTCTTCATCTCTTGAATGCTTCAGGGCTTTGGAGTGTTTAGCTCACTGAATGACTACAATATTAAATCTTCATGTTTGTTTGTTTTTTTGTTACAGTTTTATGTACCCTGTTGGAGGGGGCATTGGACCACCGCAAGGTACGTAGCTGATATTTACTATGCATTTGGCCTCTTTTTTTTATTATACATTGGATAGGTTTCTCCAATTGTTTTTCCGTCTTTTATAATATTTGTAAAAAAAAAAACGTGTCTGCTTGACAAGCCACGATGGTTATGATGAAAAAGTTGCAGTAATTCTCTATTTGTTACCTTGTTCATCAATGGCAGGAATGATGCCCATGCAACAGCAACAACAACAGGGCTTCCCCATTGTACAGGTCATGCAGCCCAACATGCAGGGCATGATGGGAATGAACTTTGGAGCACAGATGCCTTCAGCCATGCCTATACAGGTCAGTTTCTGTTATTGAGGTAGCTAAAAAATCTAGTGTATCCCAAATACAAATTTCCTTGTGCAAAATGCAATGCAGGTGTCATTTATTCGTTTTCTTTTATCAATACGTTTGTCTCGCCACATAGCTTTTGAAATGTAGAGAATAATTTGCAAGAAACTGAACACTGCACAATTTCCCCAGTCTGATCTCTGCAGTCGCACGATAGCTTTTTGTAGTTACATTATCATCATTGGACTTTTTATGACACTTCCTTAGGCACAGAGAGGTCTATGAGGTAAATAGAATTAGTTTGCTGGAGTAAGACGAAATGCTGACTAGTTTTTTCCCTAAATGTTTCTTTCCTCTCTAGGGTTTATACCCTCAAACCGAACGCTGAATGCTCTAATGTCTGACCGGATTTTTGTCTTTCTCCTGTGTGTCTAGGGTGGGATGGCTATGGGCATGCAGACTCCTGGGATGCAGTTCATGGGTCAACCTCAGTTCATGGGAATGAGGGGCCCGGGGCCACAGTTCCCCGCTGACCTGCAGAAACAGATGGCAGAGGAACATCAGTAAGGATTTACATATTCACACTACCTAAAGATTGTTTGTGCAGCAGAGCTGTTCTCTGATCAGTGTGTGTTTGTAGTAAGCGTCTGGAGCAGCAGCAGAAGATGCTGGAGGAGGACAGGAAGAGAAGACAGTTTGAGGAACAAAAGCAGAAGTTACGTCTTCTGAGCAGCGTCAAACCAAAAGTGAGAAGTGAAATCATAACAGACCATATACATTTTACACTGTTTAAAGAAATGTGCTTTAAAAATGTTTTTAACTCCCTACTACTTGTTTAGGGGCCACATACACCTAAAACACCTAAAGTTTTTATCAATGAAATCAGTGTATTATATTTTTGCTCAATAATTTTGTTTTTTAATATTTCAGATTTTGGGGGAATTGTATGCTTTTATGTAATATTTATGCAATAATTATGACTTTTTTCCCCCATTTAATATAATATAATATAATATTATTCTTATTCATTTTCTGAGGTGTTTTTTGGCACCAGTGAGCCTTTTCAATTCACGTTGATGATTGTTTGTTAAGTAGCCAGTGTCACAAAAGTCACCAAGTTTCATGCCATTTCGCTAAGGAAAAAAAGTACAATTCAAAACGTTAAAAATGTGGTTAATGTGACCAAAGAGTACCAGAGGGTTAAATGTGCTTATAAAAATGTGTATACATCTGAAATGCACTTTATTTGTACAGACTGGGGAGAAGAGTCGTGACGATGCCCTCGAGGCCATCAAAGGAAACCTGGACGGCTTCAGCAGAGACGCCAAGATGCATCCCACACAATCTTCACAGTCTAAGAAACCAGGTACATTCAGTGACGCGTCCCAGCTGCCTATTTGTCTTCCAGCCATGTGCTTTTTAAGACCCTGCTCGTGACATCAAGGGTCTGCAGACAGAACCGACAAGTCCAAAGTGAATGAGCCCTGTTAGCACATCACGCTTTGAACTAAGGAGACGCAGTTTTTTCCATCATCAGCCACAAGGAGGCTCTCCAGATGTTGTTTTGCTGTTTCATCATCCTCCTTGTAACACATTATTTTCCACCTTCACACCCTCACAGTTTCACTTTTTACCTGAGCAGATGTTAGCTTCACATTAATATTACCTACTGTATTTCTAGATTAGACTGTTTTGTTTTGTTGTGTCGTTTTTTTTGTTGTCTTGCTCTTTAGTATCTGTTTACAAATCTTACAATTTTACATTGTCATTAAAAGGTCACATTCTGAAAAAGTGCACCTATCCTAATGAAGTTCACTACCTCTTGTTATCATCTATCAATACTCTTATTTCTCAATCCATCTGTGTGCTCATAACTCACGATGCGTGTTGTGTTTCACTTTCTTGTTTGGTTTTTGCAGACTCATCGCCATCTCATTCCTCTCTTACCTCTCATTCCCCTGCTTTCCCCGACGACGATGACGAGTTTAGTGACTTTGTTCAGGGCCCAGCCGATTCCTCCTCTTCCTCCTCATTCCCCTCTTCCTCCCTCCCTCCATCCTCACCTTCACTGAGAGCCGGCCAGCCGTTAGAGGCGGGGTCCAGTCCACACCCCCCCTCATCTCCCGTCCCCCCCTCACACCCTTCATCTCTCTCCGTCCCTCCTGTCATCCAGCACTCTGTCATCTCCAGCTCCCAAACTACGTTTCAAGGTAACTCATCCGTCTGTCTTTTTACCGTCACTTGTAACCAGGGGTCACATACATTTTGTTCTATTATGTACACTCTCGGTCAAAAGTTTAGGATCACTTGAAGAAAATGTTTCTCATGATCTTAAAGGGGTGCTGCAACGGTGTGTCATGCATTCTGACTTCTTTACAATGCTAAACGTGCTGTCTTCTCATGCTTAACATGGTCAACTTGTCAAAAAACGAGTTGGGCGTGTTACGTAGTATTTCTGTGCTCGAAACACTCCCCCAGCGATCGTACAGGTTTCGGAAAGTTTTTTTTGAACATATAAAACTGTTTCGTAACAACTTTTCTTAGTCCCTTATTGGACAATTCTCCCGGAAAAGCACACGGCACGCCCACGCGGCAGCAAGGAGAGCAGGAGAAGGAGCATGCGCAGACGTCACTTTCACTTGTGTGCAGGAGAGAGAGAGAGAGAGAGAGAGAGAGAGCATACGTTCGTGAAGTTCAAGTGTTTGTTTGTTCACTGCATTTGGGTGATGAATGTTATGTAAACGGTGGATATAACGCTGGATATGGAGATCGTTTGAAACTGATATATGGAGCCGTCCCAGCGCTAAAAGATGCCGGACATGAACCGCATGCAGTGAGTGAAACTGATGTCTGTGTTTTGTTGGCAATGGGTGCGCACATGCTGTAGTTCCGCCTACCCCTCCCCCCCGCACGCACCGTAAGCTTTCGGAAATAATCGTACAGCTGTATCTATCTTTTATAAATGTGATCAAACTAAATACTCTTCGAAGATACGAAGTATGCAGTACTACTCTATAGGTACTCAAGATTAATATGAGATTGGCAGAAACTGCGTGTGTTAGGGCCGCTTTAAAAAACGATTCATCTGAAGGTGTGTGTTTCAACGTTTGAAATCACTTTAGTAGATACAAATATAATTGTGCCGCCATATTAATATATTTTATTACAAAACCAAATTTTTATTAAAAAAATATGTTTGAAATGGATTTTTTGGACCAAATAATAAATAAAGAGCAGTCAATAAGAGTCTAGCATAGATGGAAATTCGTTCAGTACTGTATAAAAAGCTTCCCAGGTTGAGACCTCAATAAGCTGGAACAATTGTGTACGATTCTAGTCAAAGGGTGGCCACTTTAAAATGCTAAAATATAACTTTGTCACAACATAATTCCCACAACTACATTTGTGTTATTTCATGGTTTTGATGGGTTTAATATTATTCTAAACTCTGGAAAAATATGAATAAAGTGTGATCCTAAACTTCTGACCGGTAGTGTAGATGTTTTATATATTTTTTTACTTTGAGTTGTGTTTGTGATCAGTCACTTGACGTTTTCAGCTCCTGTGATTGGCACACTATTGATTTCTGAAACTGAGTGCAAAAGTAAACGTTAGCAGCATCCAGGTTACATATCTCTAGGCCTGTATGCACCAGCCAAAGAACTTGCATTTAGATAAGTGAGAAAAAATGAGACCTTGTAACCCGGGGCAAACGCCGCCTGCATGCTTTCCATGCTTTTGACGTCGAGTCAACAGTCTTCAGAGGCTTCTGATTCAGCTATGATAGTCACCATCTGTGAAAATGGGATTCTGACTCAGCCGTCACCCTCCACCTCCCTTCAGTTTTGTCAGCTTGCAGATGGTGTCCCATATGCTCTTATTAATGGACAGCGTGAAGAAGCATCACAATTCAAACTTTAACCCAAAGTTCTTTCGGCACACCAGCGCACGCTTTGCCGATCGTGTTGGTGAGCTGATAAGAAGCTCAGAGTGAGTTCTATTGACAACACTGGTGATGTGTCGTGATGTCGAAAAAATCACGAAGATTGCCGAATCCAGAAGATTGCTTTAGGAGATCTGTTGCCTGTGTACACAGAGGAGATAGAGAAGGAACATTGAAGCTCTCTGAGGGACATCTATATATTGTACTGCTAGCACACCCGCTGAATCATTTAGTTACCCTCATGTGGTTCAAAACCTCAATGTGACTCTTTCTTCTGCGAAACACAAAATGAGATATTTTGAGAATTGTCTCTGTGGTTTTGTGTCCATACAATGGAAGTCAGTGGAGGCCAGTGTAGTTTGGTTACCAACATTCTTCAAAATATCTTCTTTTGTGTTCTGCGGAAGAAAGTCGTACAGATTTGAAATGACATGAGGATGATTCAATGATGACCGAATGCTCATTTTTGGATGAACTATCCCTTTAGAAACAACAGTAATTCGTAGCAATCTTATACACGTGGTTGTTTTCGAAGCTCATGGGTACATTTAGGAATGTAGCAGGTAGATAAAACATAACCTTTGTCCCTAACTGATTCAGGCCCGTCTCTGGAGGAGAAGATGTTCTCGTCGTGTGACTTGACAGCTGATAAGATGGCCCAGGTTAGTTTTAAGGCACGGCAGGCTCTATCCGAAATGGGCCCCAAATGTCACGTCACGGCCCAGTTTCATAGCAGCTCCAATGCCCGAAACTGGGCTCAAACTCGAGATGACTTCGGTTCAGCCTTCATCATAGAGGCGGCATCTGAGCCTCGACCTGGGGTTCAAGCGCCCCCTGCTGCAGAAACCCTGCCGGTACAACACACTAGCTCCAGCGGTGAGAAGCCAGTCCTCTTCGCAGAGCTTCGCAAAATTAACACACCTTGCAGCTTGAAACTTCTCTTCCATCTCTTTTTGCTACTTTATTAACGAAACGTGAACGATTACAGACGAGAGCAAAAATAAAATACAAGTGTATGCTATTCTTAACACAGGGTGCCAAATGACCACGCAATGACTTTCATATCACGATCGTTTCCTCTCTGCACTGTTGCTTCTTTTTCCATTTCTGTGCTGATGATTAGAATCATGTTTTTTAATCACTTAAGTTGATCATCCTGTTGGTGTCATTCTTGGTTGACCTTTTGCATGATACACCACTTGGTTGAAGGTTAAAATGCTGTAATCCCATTTTAAACTGCTTGATTTACTTCACAACTCTGAGTATCCGTGCAGTTGTCCACATACAGAGAATCGTAGTCAATGCTAAACCTTCCTCTCCGTGCGTCCATCTGTTTGTCTCGTAAACCCAATCGCTCTGGTCTGAACGCAGCTGAGCTGAACGCAGAAGCATCTTTCGAGCATCTGAGCTTGGTGTCAGCAGTACATTTGTGCTGGGTTTCGCCGACAGCAGATGTGGGGGACGTCTGGCAGTGGTGTAGACACATGGGGATATATGCTTGATCAAACACTCTTAGCTTAAATGTGCATAAACAGCATCTCACCGTCTCCATGTTCATCATAAACAGGTGTAGCCGTCTACCAACAAGACATGCAGCCCATGGTGCCAGCCTGGTTGTACAATGACACGCTTATCCCAGGTATGTGTCGATACATTGGTTTTCATTTCGTTCTTATGCAAAGTTAGGTTTATAAATGTCAAAATGTTTCTGTTCTCCAGAATTGTTCAAGAAGGTCTTTGAGTACACCATGACACCAGCAGGCATCGACACGGCTAAACTCTACCACATTCTGATCTCATCGGGTCTGCCAAGAGAAGCCCTCGGGCAGATTTGGGCCCTGGCTAACCGTACGACACCTGGAAAGCTTACAAAGGAAGAGCTGTATACTGTATTGGCCTTGATCGGAGTCGCCCAGGTAATGACTGCTTTAAAGCAAGTTTATATTGAATCTAGTTTACTAAAACTATTCAAACATTTTTGGGTCACACTTTAGATTAGGATCTATGTCTCACTATCAAGTAACTATTAAGTACGACTTTTTTCTTGGCTGAAGTATCCCTTTAAGAATGAAAATAAGAGCCAATTCAAAATACTAACATTACTACATTAACACAAAATTTCCACATCACATTAGTACTTTGCTTTGTAGCTGTTCTCAAACTACATTTACTACAGAGCTAAGTGCCTTGCCCCAGGGCATGATGGGTAAGAATGGTGATTGTTAATGCATCGCCCCATGCTAGATTTGATCCCTCACCCCTTTAGTTGCCAAACTACATTATATTTTCTTTTGCAGGCCTTTGAAGCTTTTACAACCTTTTAGCTTTTTTTGTGATGCCATTGTAGCAGAATTTGGCCTACGGTTGCTTTTGCTCACATTTAGAAATGTACCAGCCTGTGCACATAGGGCTGTACATTAGACAGTTATAAAAAAATTGCAGAGGAATGCTGAAGTGAATGTCTGATGGTCAGGGAGAGGAGGAATCTTTACCTCCCCGGTATCCGTGGTCCCTCAAGCACGTTGATTTGTCAGCAACTCGTGGGACCTTTGCAGTAATAACACTTTTCTTATGCAAATGTAAAAGCTCAGTGAAAAGTCAGTCTTCCAGTACTTCAGTTCCGTAGAGCAGTAAAGAAAAGAAAAGCTCTTGAGGTTGCCCGCAATGGCACTGAAAATGGAAGTTGACGTTAATGAATATTTTAGGCAAACAAATCAGGCGGCATTTTTGTAGAGGGAGAACAGACAGTCAGATGGGGAAGGAGTTCTTGACAGCTCTGCTTTTTAATTTTGGCTCCCTGATGAATGACACGTCGTAAATTCAGAGATCGCACATGAGGCGAGTAGATGTGCGCTCGTCTAATAGCTCACTTTTGTGTGTGGAGAGCATATCTGCTTTAATGGGGCGTTTTACTGTAGGTTTATGGTTCTGTGCTATTTGTTATGACATTGTCATGATGCTCTCTGCAACTAACGATTATTTTCATAATCGATTAGTTGGACGATTTTTTTTCCGATTAATCGGATAAAACGTTTAATTTGATCTTTTGCTTATAATAATTGAATCAGAGATGGGAAAAGTATACACAACTGAACTCATTAGCCTTCTCCCAAAATGTTGTGGATGACTCCCTAATTAACACAAGGCTGAGTTGATTCAGGTATGTCATATTAGAAGCAGCCGACAATAGTCTCTCCCAAACGTAGGTGGAAATCATTTTTTTTGTGGCATAAAAAGTGAGATATTTGTCATTCAAATGTAGTGAAGTACAGTAAAAACTATCCAGAAAAAATACAGTACTCAAGTAAATTTACTTTATTACTTCCCACCTCTGAACTAAATAAACCCCCAAATCAGGGTATTTAGCCTATTATGTACTTTGCAAAGTGCAAACGCCACAAATTTGGTTTTGCAAATATAATCTTCAATTTTGTCATTTAAAACTCCTGTCCCCTTTAAACTTTAAAACTGCGCGGCTTGAAGAGATGCATGCAAAACAAGTCTGCGCAAAAACTGCGCAAGTTGTGCCGCACGGAGAGACGCATGCACGGAGAGAGACGTTTGACTTTAAAACTGCGCACCTCGCACTCCACAGAGAGACGCATTCATGGAGAGACACATTTGACTTTATAACTGCGCACCTCGCGCTGCACAGAGAGACGCATTCACGGAGAGACACGTTTGACTTTAAAACTGCGCAATTTGTGCCCCACGGAGAGACATTGATTTATAACTGCGCAGCTCGCAAGTGACCTCACAGACCAACTGATTATTATCGATTTTATCGATTAGTTGTTGCAGCCCAATGTTATTGGGACAACAGAAATGGTGTGACTTAAAATGTAATGGTAACCAAAGGGTTGTTCAAATCTCATTTGCACCTTTGGACTAGACACTTCTAGTATGCTTCTAGTGTACTTAAAGGTGCTGTGATATTTTGGAGGATCTGTTGACAGAAATGAAATATAATATACATAACTATTAGGGCTGGGAAAGTTAGCGTGTTATCGCAATTATTTTATCGTGCATTAAAGCAGGTTTTTTAAGTATTATTTTATTTCGAAAAGTCCGTTGCTCACTGGCTCTGAAACGTACAGACAAACCATGGGTCACAGAAGGGGTGGGATGTTGATTGGTACTTACTGGGGAATGTACAACACACTACTTTTGAATTCATTATTGAATTTTACGCTTAATGCGATCAATCGCGATTAATCACAGAAAAGTCATGCGATAAAATTTTTTACTCGTTGCCCAGCACTAATAACTATGTGTTCAGAGGTGTATAAAGACCTTACATAATGAAGCGTTATGTTTTTATTACCTTAAAATTGAGCTATTTCCATCTACATACACCGCTGGTTCCCTTAGATGGAATTCGCCATGTTGTTTCTACAGTAGCCCTAAACCGACAAACTGCTCTACAGAGCATTTTCGAAATATGTTATCTCCTTCAGCAAAGAAGCAACAATGTGACGACATCTTAGATCTGTGTCAGCCACCGTAGTGCTTCAAAAGGGAGGGTGAGCGGTGGAGTGAAGCGTCGGTTGAAATTCACAACCTTACCACTAGGTGCTGCTAAAATCTCCACATTGCAGCTTTCACGTGCATATTGTGGTTGTATTTTCTAGAGTGGCCTTACTGTTATGAGTCTGGACATCCTGAGTCAGTTTCCCTCTCCGCCTGTGCCCAATCTACCTGCCATGGCTATGGCCATTCCTGCTGTCCTGCCTCAGCATCAGCAGTCCATCATGACCCAGCCACCCGTATCCATGCCCATGCCTGCCCTGGCACCACCTGTCATGGGCATGACCCCGAACCCGCCGGGGCAAACACCCGCCAGCTTCATCCCCAACTTCCCTCCAGTTCAGGTAAACATCGTATTACAGAAAAATGATTTGTTACCTTCAAAATAACTATGTATGAAAATGATTTGTTACCTTCAAAATAACTATGTATGAAAATTATTTGTTACCTTCAAAATAACTATGTATGTTATCGCAAGCACCGATTTACTTGTTTCACTGGTTTCTCGCAGGCTGCCAAGGCAGATGACGATGATTTTCAGGATTTCCAAGAAGCCCCCAAAGCGGGAACGGGAGACGACTCATTTGCAGATTTCCGAGGAGAAACAGGGGGAGCGTTTCCGAGCGTGGCTTCATCATCATCGTCATCCCAGAGCGGGTACAAGCACCACTTTCAAACAGGACATATTGACCCACGTGCATTGAAAAGCACATTTTTATACGTCGTAAAGTATTATCTTGTCATCTCTCTTCAGTTGTTTATGACATTGTGTTTATGCTTTGGTAATTCCTCCCGACTCGCTTCGCTTATCTGAAGCAGAGAATCTTTTTCTGCTTTGTAATAGCTTGTAATAACCCGCCTGACGCAACAATTAAGCTCCCGTCATCTCTTCTAATGAACCCATTTCAATGGACAGCTGAGAAGCTCGTCCCATTTTATTTCTATTCACATCTGCACGGAGAGATTTTATGCTTGCAGGGAAAAGACAAGGAAAGGCAATTATGGAAAGCAGGGAGTGAGAGTGGGGAATAGAGGAGAAATATGTTGTCTGAGTGCCACGGCCCTTCAACAGTCGATCAGCTTCACTGAGCACAAAGACTCCTTTGTTTTAGAGGAATGTTTTGGTTCTCGAGGCTGCCAGATCATTCGCTAATTAAAGCAGGGAAAATGAGAAGTGCTGAGATTAATACAGGAAGTGAGCAGAGTTGTTGTTTGCTGGAATATGGCTGTTTTGAGGGAAGTGATCCAAGACGGAGGGGAGGGGTGCACTATCTCACAAAACAGACTTTTATGCATAAGGCAATTCAGGCAAAACCTTTCCAGTATGTGTTTAGCATATTTTAGTTCGCATGAAAGCACACTTTTCTGGAGATGGAAGGAGCAGCAGTTATTTTAGTTTTATTTTATTTTACTTTAGTTTTGTTTGCATTTTGATTTTAATATTGTTCTCCATGTCAATTTTTTGTTATATTGTCAGCAATTTTGTCATGTGCTTTTGAAGTTCATCTTATCTATATAATTATTTTATTTATCTAAGTTTTTTTATTTTTATTTTAGTTTAGTTTTAGTTTACTTCACTTTTTTGAAGTTTTATTCTCTATTTATTTATTTTTAATTTAGCTGTATGTTACATTTTACATTTTTTATTTTGGTTTTAGTTTAGTTTTAGTTTATTTTACCAAGTAAGCTTGATTGGAATTTTAACAAAATAATTTTATTTTTGTTTTTTGGCATTAAGGTTTATGATTTAATTTGATGATTTAGGATATACTACTCTTCATTTTTCATGATCTACAAAAAGGATTAGGTTAATAGTTCATTGTCAAATATTTACCAGGGCTGTACAGTGCGACATATATGTCGCATATGCTATGAAAAAATCGGGTCTGTGTGAAGAATACATTTCCTAGTGTAGCACGCATGCGATACAGTTTTGCATGTGCATTAGACGGAGCTGCTTGTAATGTGAAGTGTGTTTGTCATTTCACTATTTGAGAAGCTGCCGTCAAACACACACTGAAGCGTTGTTGCGACAACCCGCCAAAATAAAAGTGTGGTTAATTTGTAAAAAATAAAAATTTACTTGTAGTAAATTGATAACCTGTAGTAAACACTATAGTATACTTAATATTTACTAAAGTAGGGTTCAAAAACACTATAGTATCTAGAAATTTAACTGCAGTTTACTGTAGTAAATACTAAGGTATAGTATAATATAGTATTTTGATGTGGACAAATATCTTACTATTGTAGTAAAGTTTAGGGTTGGAACATTTTAAGAAAAAAGGAATTTGGGAAAAACTAATCCTGGCCCTAATTTGTGTATCTGTATGTAACGTTAATGTCTTTTGTCAGTTCTCAGCCTATTTATGTGAAGACCTGCACTTCAAAGTTGACTACAGACGTTTTTACAGCCCTGTTTACTCCCCCTCAAGTTATTCCAGATCTGTATACATTTATTTGTTCTGTTGAACACAAAGAAAGATATTTGGAAGAATGTAAGCAACTGACATTTCTGACGTAGTAAAAAAATTGAAATGGTAGTCAAAAGTGCCCCAGAACTTTTCATTTACTAAATTCCTCAAAATATCTTTTGTGTTAAAGGGGTCATATTGGATGGCTAAAACGAACATTATTGTGTGTATTTGGTGTAATACAGTGTGTTTACGCGGTTTACGGTAAAAAAAAACACATTCGTTTTCACATACTGTTCATTACTGTTGCTCCTCTGTGCCCCGCCTTAAACATCTATTTTTAACAAAGCTCATGGTTGTGAAAAGCACTGTGTGTTCTGATTGGCCTGCTACCCAGTGTGTTGTGATTGGCCGAATACCTCAAGCATGTGGCAGAAATGTAACGCCCCTTACCATATTCGGAACATCAGCCTTAAAAGCATATTGTCAGCTTATAATGTCACCGGTAACGTGTGAGTTCAAGCCCGAATATGATCCAGAAAATGCATTTGACCAAGTGGATTAATCAACTTTGCCAGCGCGACTTTGCCAGCAGAGCGTAACAGATCGGTAAGGTTTTATATTTAAAAACTATTAGGTTTAACAATTAGCTAATTTCTTGAGCTACCTTTGACGCTATGTCTCGACGCAACGCGACAAAGTCAATAAAACATATTATAACGAGGCATTTGTTGCATCCAGCGGGGACATAGTTACTGAATATAAAGACTTATATTTACTTTTTTCGTGTAGCATCACGCTGCAGGGGAGAACAGCCAGAGGATACGAGGCTCAGCCTCGTAAATATAAAACCATTTCTGCATTTGTGATCGTAGGACCGACAAAAAGCTTACGTTTGTGTTGTAAATAAAACTTAACCACCGATTTCTAATTGTGTCCTCGTTTGGAAGACTCAACTAAGTAGTTTTTCTTTTTTGTGTTCAACAGAAATTTGAGAATTTTCATTTATGGGTGAACAGTCCCTTTAAGTGTATTTACACAGTGTCTACACCGGATGCGACGCGACAAAAGACAATAGAACGCATTAGAACCCATTATCCTTTTAAATTCTGTCCACACTGGATGCGGCGCGACGCGACAATTCCATTAGAACATCGCGCGGCGTCCGGTGTTAGTCTGAGAGCATCAAAGAACAAAGAGAAATATTACAACAAACTTGAATGTTTTGGCTTGTAGACACAAGTACTAGGGTCCGTTTTGATCCTGTTGGGTTTTCTGGTTTGTTTGGATCACAGTGTTCCTGCCATGCTGACTCCAGTATCTGGATCTTCATCCAACTCCTCCTCGGATAAATATGCAGCGTTTAAGCAGCTGTCAGTGGAGCAGCCTGCAGAAGCCACGCCGTCCGTCTCAGGTATAACACACACACAGTTGTCACAACACACGTCAGTAAGCCCTTTGAGGATGGCAGATATCGCCAAAGCCTCCCGTCATAGGTTTAACATTGAACAAATGCTTTGGAGATAAGACAAAGAATTACGGTCTCGCAGACGTGTTTTGCATAAATCCATGCTCATATTAATCTCCAGCTCTTACGATTATTAACACAGTCCAGTTGCAAAATACACATGTGCTGTTTGAGATTTGATGTAAGCTCTATTTTTTCCGCTTTTGATCCAGATTCTGGGGACAAATACAGTGTTTTCCGAGAGCTTGAGCTGCCTTCAGACAGAAAAACTGTTGGTAAGCAGATTCATACAACTTGCAGAGCAACAACATTTTCACGACTGAGCAAAACGACAGATCTTCAGGTCATAAAAATGGCTTCAATTACATTTAATGCAGCTTCACCACACTACAGTGTGTTTATTGTGTTCAGTGTAAATATTCACCATCCTGAATATTTTGTATTCTGAGACGATCAGTATTGTATAGAATAACAGTATTGATTCCCGATTGATCAGTATTTGATACACTGATGTGGGCATGTGTACATGTCCCTGTCTCACTAGAGCAGAATCCAGTGGGAACAGCTGTCATAATGCCAGTAAGTTAATGGTTGCAGTGATTTCTCTTCATAAACTCCCACAGGTTTAGCAAAAGACACTTTCAACACGTTTTGTTTACTCTATGAACATCTCTGTACTAAGAATGCAGTGAATATCTGAGGCTACACTAATTCCGTTACAGTTGAAAGCGGTTTTGCTGTTAAAAACTATGCATTTTCAAGTGTTTTCCAAAAGATGACTCCCTGGTCAAGACACAGGGTTTGTTTTTTTGACAAAAATGTGCCTCATTTGAGGGTTGAGTGTGTTTGTCTTTATGGTGTTTTATGCGTGCATTAGTCTGCATTCGTAGTATTTACATCACAATCTGAAAGCACTTGACCATATTAAAAGTCTCAGGTGTAAATGCTATCCAGACTCTGTCAGGTGTAAAGGTTTCCAGTCGTTGCCCGTAAAGGGGCCCAAAACTGTAAATTCTGTCATTATTTGCTCACCCTTATGTCATTCCAAACCTGTTTGTCTTTCTTCTGCAGAACACAAAGAAGATATTTTCAGAAATGTCTGGTTTTGTGTCCATACAATGGAAGTAAATGGGGTCCAAAGTTGTTTGATTACCAACATTATTCTGTGGAACACAAAAGAAGATATTTTGAAGAAAGAGTCATTTACCTGTTTTAAATGACATGAGGGTGAATGATGACAGAATTTTTATTTTGGGGTGAACTATCCCTTTAATATTGTGGTTCTGAGTGCGTTTCAGTTTTTTCTTGCTGTGTTGAGTTTGTGATTTCTGTCCTTACAGCAGCATTTGTGATGATTTTTATTGTGCCATCTTTTTATTTCATTTAACAATTGTTTGCAGTTTGTGTTAAGCGTTGCTAATCCATTGCTCTCTTTTAAGAGGGTGACTCGGGTGCTGTGTTTTGTGCTGTGCTGTTTTTCCATTCTCAGTTGTTTCAGCATGAAATGCATTTAGCCACACCCTTCAATTCTTGTCTTTTTTTCATTTTCCACAGGCGAGGGATTTGCTGATTTCAAGTCTGTCAGTGCCGACGATGGCTTCACAGACTTCAAAACAGCCGACACCGTTTCTCCACTAGAACCACCAGACCAGGCCAAGTTCCAGCCAACTTTTCCTCCTCCTTTCGTTTCCTCTCAATCTCTACCGTTGTCACAGCCAACCTCTTTGGCTCAACCTAGAAATCCTCTTAATATGGCAGACCTGGACCTGTTCACCACAATTGCTCCTCCTGCTCCCACCGCCGACGCCAAACTCAATTTGTTCCCTTCTGTGCCCCCGGTTACTGTCCCCAAACCTCCCAGCATTGGAGGTGAGGAGTTTGGCGATTTTGCTCTTTTCGGCTCGTCCGAAGCATCACACGGCACCCCCACGACGGGAAGAGGAGCGGGGGCAGCGGTGCAAGACGACTTTGCTGACTTTATGGCATTTGGGAGTTCGAGAGATCAGAAAAATGCTGCCGTTTCTGCAGACGGCAACAGCGATGGCCAGGCGGAGGCGTCCCAGCAGAGCCAGCAAATCGGTGCCGATAAGTACGATGTCTTCAAACAACTTTCCTTGGAGGGCGGCCTGGCCTACGACGATAACAAAGAAAGCGGCGGGGGATCTTTCTCGTCGCTCAAGAGCGACACCGACGACTTTGCAGACTTTCAGACCTCAAAGTTCTGCACGGCACTGGGGGCGTCCGACAAAAGTCTAGTAGACAAAGTGGCCGCATTCAAGCTGGCCAAAGAAGACTCTGCCTCTGTTAAGTCTCTAGACCTCCCGTCCATCGGGGGCAGCAGCGTGGGAAAGGACGACTCAGAAGATGCGCTCTCGGTTCAGCTGGACATGAAATTGTCTGACATGGGAGGAGACCTGAAGCATGTGATGTCCGATAGCTCTCTTGATCTCCCCGGTTTGTCGTCCCATCAACCCCCTGCCGCAGGTGAGGAATTAGTACGCTTGCTCTGGTGAAGTCTGGCCCTGTTTCTCGCCACTTTCTCTCTCTCACACACACTCAGTCGACTACTCAGACCTCTCAGAGGCTCAACAACTGAAGCCCAGATCTGTATGGAGTTAAAGTTACATATCAAAAACTTAATACATTTCCTCATATGCCCTTCATTCCCATTCAAATGATATATATATATATTCAATTATGCACAGTTGTATCCTACGGTATTTATTGTTATTTATTTATTTATTTAATTTAGTTTATGTATTCTTTATTTTTGCCAGTCTTAACGTGCTTGTGAATCTCATTCTCAAGTATTATCGCTAACCGCACAATAACTGGTATTATAACTTCTAGTGTTATCAGGTGATACGTTACGAAAGCACATTTATATGCAGTATTTAATTCAAATGACTAGTGACTTTGTTTTCTCTCCCTTTCATGTCTATGATGTCACTGCTGTCACGTCTCATTGGTTGGTTTTCCCTAGTGTCCCCTGCTTTGATTGTACCATCAACATCACCAAAACTAAGTAGCATTTCATAGTGGTAGAATAATCAAAGGTTTCGTCTGTTAACTAAGTTTGATTATTGCAGGTGAACTGTAGGACTGTGTTCATGTTGTTGCGTTTAAAGGGATACTCCACCCAACAATGAATACCCCCCCCCAAGTTGTTCCAAACCTGTATAAATTTCTTTGTTGACAAAGATATTTGGAAAAATGTTAGTAGAAAAAAATGAAATGGTAGTCAAAGGTGCCCTAGAACGGTTTGCTTTCCTATATTCTTCAAAGTAACTTTTGTGTTCAACAGAACAAATGACTAGTGATTGAGCATTTTTTTTCTACTATGGTAGTCAATTTGGTCCAATAACTGTTTGGATACAAGCTTTCTTCCAAATATCTTTCTTTGTGTTCATCCGAACAAACAATTTATGCAGGTTTGGAACAACTTGAGGGTGAGTAAATGATGACAGAATGTATCATTTTGGGTGGAGTATCCCTTGAACTGATGAAAACAGATCTGTTGTTTAGGCAGTGTAGCCAACATCAACTTTATCTACTTGAGTTTTCATTGAGATGCGTCTTAAAAGCGTCTTTTAAAACAACTAAAAGTAGCTGTTACAGGAAAAAATGATGGGAAATCTCAACGTTTACCAAATTGTATACATTTGTGCAGACCTGCCTCTAAGACTGTTGTCCCATTAATAATGCTGTTTATACTACATAGTTTCCTATATAGGAAGGGCAGTGGTGTGACTTTGGACAACGGTCAGAGTTCAAGTGGTTTTATTTTTGTGTGTGAGAGTTGGGACACATGTAACCTCATGCATAACGTGATGCAACGTCTACACGCTCTTAAAAAAATAGTGCTATGTTGCACTAAAAGTGGTTCTTGGCTCGTAATCATAGGGGAACTACTTTTAGTGCTATATAGAACCATATTTTGGTGCTTCAGTGGTTCTTCAGCGGTGGGATGACTGAGGTGCTACATAGAACCGCTGAAGAACCATACAGGGGCTTAACAGGTTCTTTATATGGAAACAGTGCTATATGGCACCTCGGTCACCCCAAAGAACCTCTGAAAAACCACTGAAGCACCAAGATATGATGCTATATAGCACTAAAAGTGGTTCCCCTATGATTACGAGCAAAGAACCACTTTTAGTGCTATATAGCACCATTTTGTTTTAGAGTGTGTAGACATTGCATCACGTTATGTATGACGTTACATGTGTCCTAACTCTCACACACAAAAATAAAACCACTTGAACTCTGACCGATTACATAGACACAGATTGCATCTCAGTCTCAGGTTTGGATAAGATTCGTAAAATAGTAGATGTTTTTGCAGTTCCAGGCAGCATTTAAACAAATGGTTGCATACCGCAATAAAATAGATTTTTCCGATCTGTCCAAACTAATGGCTGGAATACCCTACAGGACTTTCTAAATCTTAGAAGATTTTACAACACTAGGCATCTTATAGTTGCTGACTTTGTTAATTGTTACAGAGAACGATGATACACTAAATGACAGGATTGCACACTAGAATGTTGGTAACCAAGCAACATTGACCCCCATTGTATGGTCACAAAACCACTGAGACATTTCTCAAAATATCTTCTTTTTTAGACGTTCAAATCGTTCACGAACTCAACATAGTCACACAGAAACACACCTCATGAAAGATGAAACAAACATAGATATCAGAACAATTTCTGTCGACTCCGAATGCCCAAAGTCTTAAGGCTTGCACAGATTTTTACAGTCTGGATGAGAAATCTGAGCAGAAGTTATGTTGTGTATTCCAGCCTTCAGCCAAACTGACATTCCACACAGACTCTAGAATGTTTCATTTTTCAGTGTTAACAAATACATTTTTTTGTTATGAACACATAGAGAAAAAAATATGAAACAAGATGCCAGTATGCATTTAAGTTCTGCTAACACCAACATGTCTGACTTTACATTCCTTCTGCTTTTTAACTCTGCCGTTTCATAAACATTATGAATATTCCTAAAAATTACGAATGGAATATGTAAACGGACAGATTTTCCAGAGACCAGTTTGGTTAACTTGATTTGTCTTAGCATGATAAATGAGCTTGACATAAGCCTTTACTATTCCACCTTAAAACATATCACATTCCTATTTTTATAAAGAACAGGTGTTATGGTTATTATCAACCTGTTACAATCCCGTCCTATTTGTTTGCATGCGACCGTTCATCCGTCCGTATGATGGTTATCCGTGTTTGCATGTGCATGGAGAATCCTCAGTGCCGTGCCTACGAGCACACTTGAGCAAAACATACACAGCACTACCTTACTTAACCCGAGTCATATCAATAAAGCATGAGTTGGCATTATACAGGCATATGACGCAATTGGCACATGAGATCGCAAAGTTAGTGAACCCTACCCGTGAGGGGTCCCCTTGGGGTTTTGGAATGTCTGCTTATTAGAGACATACTGTATGAATGCCTGTAGCTCTTCATAGATAGGTCTGTTCATATCAGCTGTTTAATGTCTTCTGTCATCAATCATCATTCAGTTACAGTCAGCATTCTCTGCTTCTCATGTTATCTTGTCACATGTAAGACATCTTGAAAATGTGCTCACTTCATCATTCATTTCCTCATGTGTCAGGGTGAGAACACAGTCACAGTATTTCATTCAGTGAGCGTCGGCTCTCATGTCCACTGGTTGGCTTTTAGGAAGCACAGTCGGAAGAGTTCAGATACGTTCATGTGGTCTCACCGGAGTCCCAATGAACGAAACTAAACCTAAACATAAGCAGAAGGTCCCATTAATATGAATTAGTAATGTGTTACTTTTTCATTCACGTCCTGTTGAAATCAGCATTATTTGAGTTTAGTAGTTACGAGACCAATTATTACGATTCCAATGTTTTTAGAAGTTGACCATATGAAAACAATGAAATTTTAGCTAATGCATTTCATCGTACGGTCCTGTCACATCAAATGTTCGTGACTCTTTGGAAGGTTTTGAAAAAAACGTATTTTGAATGTTGGCTCCCAGGTGCACACCAACATGAAATTTAAACTTACTGCTTATTCGTTTGCATCAAATAAAATTGCCGCCCGCTCTGTGAGAATCTGCATAGACTCTGAGGTAGCATTCCATCAGAATTTTTATATTTAGTTGATTTAAGAGCGTGGTTTGCACTTGAATAACATTCAGTCTCTTCCAGTAACTTCTTTTCTTAAGTTTTAATTATCAAAATTAAATGAAGTGAAGGCCAAATGTTATGGAGTAAAAAAATGCATTGCTCTAATAACTCATTTCGAAATGACATCACTGTCATCAGGTTACGTTACCTTTTTTGGACCTTCAATTTTAGAGTAGCAGAGAATATTGCACATAGTAATATATTGCGCAATTTTCATTATGATTAAATCCACATCAACCAGAAAAAACAGCAAATTCAGGCTCTTACTGTCTCCAAATTGCCATCACGATATCGGCTTTTTCCTTTGTGGTTATCGTTGCCAAAATAATTCATGCTAACAATATTATCACGGTATCTATTTAAATGGGTTTTTTATATGGATAAATAATGCTATCAGTCAAATTCATCTTTAATTTAGTTTCTTTTGTATTTTCCCCTTTTTTGGCCAACAAATCACACTTAAATTTCGAGTATAAGGATTAGAGAGAGTTTGTAACATTTTGGTTCTTAAGGCAAAAAATAAAATGTGTAAAATTACAACAATGTCAATAACGTTTTTTCGCAATACCGGTATATTGTGACCACCCCTATTTCAAACCACAACGTAACTGACATTCCAGAACGAAGAGTTCAGTCCAGTCAGGTTAAAATGTATTCTTGTTATTTTCAGAAGTCACTAGTTTGGTCAGAGCCCAGGTATAAATATTGTAGCAGATTCAGAGTTTTGGGTTTCCAAACGCTTGCACCACACCCCTGAATGTGTAGCTAAGAAGTGTCTCTTTTCAAGGTCAGAACCTCTAAACGTGTTCCTTCTCAATTACGTGCGTTTATTTCAGGTTTGTTCACTCTTGTAGACCACACTGAAGGTGGAACTTCTTCCAGCTTTGCTTCACTATGTGCCAACCCTCAATTTGTGAAATTGACAAGAATTTACACGCAGTCAATTATCAGTCCATTTTTCTGGCATACTTACACAAGTGTTTTTACCAAGAACCGAAGTGTGTAGATGCAAATTTAATAGTGTATTTTTATTACAGTATAAACTCGTATTTATTTTGAATATAGATAGATTTGATTAATACTCCTCCTGATTGTGTTGAAGTATTTATGCCAGAAAGCGTATTATTTGTATTTATGAAGAGAATACTGCTTTGCGTAATATGAAAGTATTCCATTTTAGACGTGGATTAAAACTAGCACCTACTGAGATGTACAGGATGGCGAGAGAAAAAGGGTCCTGTCTCTTTTTGTCTGTTGTTTACCTGTCACTCGATCCAACAAATGCTCTAATAGGATATCTCTGGTGTCTTTTAACCCTTTGAGCACCCAACAGAGTGAATATTCAATCTAATTGGCATAAACCTTAAGACTTAAAGCGTAGGTTCTTGTGGGTGGTGGAATTATTGATATATTAGAACAAAATGTTCTCTTGATAAGCTCTCGGGTTCTCGAAGGGTTTTACTAAACTACAAAGAATCAGTATTTAGCATCACCTTGATCTTTGCTTAAATGTTCTGTACTTTTGCTTTATTCTTGGTTTCTTTGTCTTTTTTTGTCCAACTACAGTGTCTTTGACCAATGAGAAGTAATCTTATCTTAATCTGTGACTGTGCCTTCTCAATACTGGGCTCTGCATCTGGTTTTGGGATAATCTGTCCTGTTTTTATTTTCTTCTGACTTCTGCTTTTGACTCTGCATGCTCTTGTATTCTTATAATGGTAGAAAAAAAAGCAACAACAAAAAGAAACTTTTTAATTGTCAGTTTGGCAAGACTATTGTAACAACAGATCTTTCATGGAATTTTGTGACTTCTCTCTCTTTCTCTCTCTGCCAGTGTTGTCGTAATAAATATGAACAATGGTACAGCAGACATGCCGTCTTGATTTCTCTCTCCATCCTTCAGTCTTGTCTCTGTCTTCAGAGTTGGCACACTACACAGGCTGCTTGTCAATTTCACAAATGGATTGGTTGTGTCCTGTCAAAGGAACAGTTTACCCAAAAGTGAAAATTCTGTCATCATTTATTCACCCTCGATTTTTCCAAATCTGTAAATGTCTTTGTTCCGATGAACACAGAGAAAGATATTTGGAAGAATGCGTGTAACCAAACAGTTCTTGGCCGTCATTGAATACCATAGTTGGAAAAACTGCTTTATACATTTCTTTGTTCTGTTGAACACAAACGATGTTGGAGAATGTAGGAAAGCAAATAGTTCCTAATCCTACTATGGTAGTCAATGGTGGCCAAGAACTGTTTGGTTACAAGCATTCTTCCAAATATCTTTTTCTGTGTTCAGCAGAACAAAGACTTATATACAGATTTGGAACAACTGGAGGGTGAGTAAATAAAGACAGAATTTTCATTTTTGTGTGAACTGTCTCTTTAGGCTGTGATACTATTAGGGAAATAGGGCTTAGCATGTTTTTTCTTATAGGGCTGTCAGTCGATTAAATGTAATGTGATATATGCAGATTAATGAACTGCATATAAAAATATATGAACGCTACACAAAAAACTTCGGATTGAAGATTTTTTAAAAATTATTCTCGTCCAATAATGCAGATTTATCTGACGACTATTGCTTTGTGTTTTTAAGATTTAATTTTGGAATAAAAGTAGTTCGACTTTTTTCATGGTATTTACAAATGAGCCTGGATGCCTGTGATGTTTTCTCATTTGAACAACACTTTGTATAAAAAACTAAATGTATTTTTTTTAATTGATCATGCTCAATTAAGCATTACACTGACAGCCCTAGTTTTTCATATCATGAAAAGGTTCCTATTAGTTCAGACATTACGTAATCAATCAACGTTAGTTGTTAGAGTAAAATGTTTTTCTTTCCATGTGGAAATGAAGCATCTCCTGCAGGCAGTCTATACTTCTGTATTTGAAATAAGATCACACAGTAGCATCAAAGACTAGAGCATAATACAATGCCACATTTCTTTTATCAGTCTATCAGCGTGGATGCTGGTATGGAAGTGTGAATAATTGCACATTGAGAGGCTACACTGGAAGGCTGAAAATTGTATCTCGTGGTCTGAGTCACAGACCAATTGTGATTTTCAGTCAAAACAGTAATATGTTTTAAAGGAAAAAATAAAACCTGTATACACTCATTAGTGTGCGTGTGCAGACACCACTAATCCAGTCTTGTCGAGTTAAATTGACCGCCTGGTCTAAGAATGCTTCTGTCTGGATTTGTAAAGGTAGATAAGACCTCAAAAATCATTAGAGTGGGTGTGTGGCAGAGGAATCTAGGTAATGAACCAGTGCCACGTCACATGATTCATTATGACCCCCCACGCATCATCAATGCATCACAACGTACAAATCGTCTTTGTGCAGCGCTCAAGGAAAAAGGAAGTTGCTGAATGAGAATCAGCCATTTTATCTTTTTAAACCCCTTAAATGTCTCTTCAGACGAGCACTTTCAACAAGTTGGTATGATTTATTAGGGTCTTCATGAAATGTCTGGAACATATTTTGCTTAAAAACACTCAATGGCTGTGTAAACAAAACCCTTCTTGCCTCTTCAAAAACAGCTATGCTCACAGCAACCCGTTTTGGTGCATGTCTCTTTAACTGATAATAAGTTACAGCAAACCCCACCCCCCTTCTGTCCGGCGTGTCAACACAACACACGTGTAGTGGCAATGGTTTAGCTAAATGATATTTACTGAATTCCTCTGCGGTTAGTTTAGTCTTAAACGTCTCAAATCATTCGTCCGGAGACAAAAAAATCAGTCACAGCAAGCAGCGCATCCTAATGCGCTTACGTTGTGCGTGTTTGCTTATCTAAAATCCACGGAATCCACTGCAGATCTCAGCGGAATTACATGGATTTTAGCGCTTGTCATTGACAAGTTATAACGTTACACACACAACGTGAGAGCTAGTTTGCTTTGACAGATTTTTCAGCATAAGCACGAATGATTTGAGACGTTAAAACTAAATTAACCCCAGTGTTCGCCCCTGTTCATTAGCAAAACAAACAGCTTGCTGCAGCTGAACATATTAACGCACATAATGTATTAACATTCATACAGCTAACTCCAAGTGTCCATCTGCACTTATATACAGTAAGTCTAACACTGGCTTTGAATGTTCTATTTAGCCCGTGACTGACTTAGCTACCTTCGCTATCATATGCTAACGTTATCCTCCTATATATACGGTACATTTACGTCAATTCAGACTGTTGATAAATATTACTTACATTGGCAGTTTTGTCTCGTTCAGTCGGTCTCGATCCCTCTTGAGGAACAACTTTGAAGCTAATCCTGCTTGTACTGTCCCAGGTTGATAAAGCACTCCGGTTTGAAGTGATTCGCGCAAATAAGCAGGTTTTTACTTTTGGTTTCTGATGGATTTACACTAAAAATAAAATAAATCCACTCCTGTCTCTTCCGAGTATCATTGCCGAGTACTCTTCCGAGTATCATCAGCGCGGTGGGTGGAACTGTGTAGATTAAGATTTATTATAACATTATAATAAAATCCGCTTTGGACGTCACAATCGGAGCGAAATCTGAAGGGCTCGATTTCTCACATGCTTGCAGGGAAAGGCACACCAAAACAAACTTACTGGGTTCTTATTTTTCACGTTTTCTGGGTTGCTAGATGCACCGGGGACCCGATTATAACACCTAAACACAGAAAAAGTGGGGTTTTCATCTGATGTCTCCTTTAAATATTTGTTGTTTCAAGGTAAAATTATAGAGTATTTGTATGTTGATGGTTTGTAGACAAATAAGATTAAATTCATGTTTGAGTGAGATTTGGGAACAATGTGCATAACTTTAATAAGATTGATAAAATAATATTTTTTGTTGTACGTATTTATCCTGAAACTACTTAAGATCTACTGTAGACCATTTTTTCAAATCTCCAAGTACAACTATGCAACATGAATGCATGAATACATCTTTGTTTGTTAAAGGAGTAGTTCACCTTCAAAATGAAAATTCTTTCATCATTTACACGCCCTCTTGTCATTTCAAACCTATATGACTTTCTTCTGCTGAACACAAAAGAAGATATTTAGAAAAAATTTGGTAACAGAACAGCACAGCCCCCCATTCACTTCTATTGTAACCAATTCAAGTTAACTGCTTATTCAAAATATCTTCTTTTGTGTTTGAAATGACAAGAGGATGAGTAAATGATGAAAGAATTTTCATTTGGAAGGTGAACTACTCCTTTAAGTACAATTTGTTTGAATACAAAGCAAAGATGTCAGTTTTCCAAAGTGGGACATCACTTTTGGACACTACTATGTATCGCTGCTGTCCTTCTGAAACCTTGTATCTCCATATTTTTATCTCCATATTTGAGGTTTCAGAAGGACAGCAACAATATTTATATATAATATTGTAGTATTATTAGCATTAAAGCACGGTAATTAGTATCATTGTTTTAACACTGATGCTTTTTTAATAACTGATGTTGTCATTACAGAAGCTGATGATTTAAAATTTGACCCTTTTGGCACGTCAGCCGTAAGCAGTCTGGGCAGCTATGACTGGTCAGACAAAGAAGATCTTTCATCTGCTCAGGGTAAGAAGCTCCAGGGAGGTGCACTTTCGTCTTTAGCTGTGGTCCACAGGAAGGAGACGTCTTTCGGAAGCTCAGAGAATATCACCCACACCACGGTTGCCAAGGTGACCACCTTCCCAATCGAAGATGGTGCTGCCTCCACCGGGAGCCGGATCGAAGCATTTGCTGACTTCGGCTCCGTTGAGCAGTCTGGACAAGATGATGATGACTTTGGCGACTTTGCCAGCACGGTTTCTGAAAAATCCGACTCCCCTCCCAGTACTGCTGACACTGGCTCGGAGGGCAACCAGGCCGAAACGTCAGACGAGTTCGGTGCCTTTCAAGGAGACAAGCCTAAGTTTGGCAAATCAGACTTTTTGAAGGCAAGCGTGCAGGCCAAGCTGAAATCCAGCGAGGAGATGATCAAGGACGAGCTCGCCACCTTTGACCTGTCTGTGCAGGGTAAGTGTATACTTGACAAATGACATTTAGCATTTAGTAGACATTAAATGCAGTGAGCATTTCTTAGTTGCATTTTGTCTGAAAGTCAACAGATGGCAGTGTGGTGTCTGAAGCGTACTACACTGTCAGTAGAACACAAAAAATGCATTTCTTTCTTAGCGTTTTTGTCTTGTTTTCCCAGCACAAATAACAAAAAAAGTTGCAGAATTGATATATAATTTTTTATCTAAAAAAAATCTTGTTTTCTGAAAGCAAAAATCAAAATTTGTTTATTTATTTTGGTCTGATTGTTGTTATTTGTGTTCCGTTCATTTGTTTTGTCCTCCTTGTTTCTTAAAGTTTTGATGCATAATGGATATTTTTCTTAGTCCACTAACTACTACTACTAATAAATAAATAAATGTATTTAATAAAGAAGTCAAATTACATATAAATCATTTTTCTTACCCCAGTCATTCTTATAAATAAAATAAAGGTGCTTAAAAGAACCTTAGAAGAACCATTTTTGGTTCCACAAAGAACGATTCATCTCTTTTTTACCTTTTTATAATCTGAAGAACCTTTTTTCGCCTCAAAAAACCTTATGCGAGACAGAAAGGTTTTCTATGGCATGGTGAAGCACCTTTATTTTTAAGAATGTTGCTGGATATTTTAAGCATAAACATACTGTACTTGATTTTTGTGCGAAAACCAGATTTAATGTCTCTTAATACTCAAAAATTAATATTTTGTTTCTTTTCAAATAAATGTATCTTGGATAGTTGTACTGGAAAAACATGACAGAAATACTAAGGAATAAATTTCTTGCAGTGAAGCCACCCAAATCCTTTATCAAAACCCACTTTCTCACACACACACATTATTTATTAGCACTTACGCAATAACAAAATCTTATTAGTCTCTTATTGATGTCTACACACATCCGCTGTTCCAACAAAAAGGGTTTATTCCTCCTACCAGGCAGTTAATCTGAAGGCAGGAGTTTATGTAGTAATGGATTAGCGCTGTTAGAATCTGAAATCACACAGAGACTGATGTGTTTCCCAGCGGGCGGTGTGATTCCCCGTCGTTGCATGAGTTTACCGTGCTGCTGTTCTTTTCCCAGTGGAACTCTACCTTCACTTGTGTGCGCGTGTGTGTGTGTGTGTGTGTGCGTGTGTGTGTGGCAGCTTGCTCGCGTTCTGCATGATGAATAATGCATGCCTATATTACCATGGTGCTGTTTTGCACATAATAATTATCTGTTGCAAATGAGGTATTATTGGTTTGTCTCATGGCTCGGGCTGGATCAGCGACAACAGTCTGAGTGCTCGGAAAGTTTTAGTCATACAGCGGGATAAACACTCCGGCTGATTAAATATTTATCACGTTCATCGAAAAATACTACAACAGGAATCTAAATCAAACATTTCATTATCTCTGTTTAGTCTCCCATAAACGCAGCCACAGTCTGGGAGAGAAAGAAATCGTCCGGTCCATACCCTCTCCTGCCCCTGAACAGCCCTTCAGAGACCGCTCCAACACCCTGAACGAAAAACCAGCGCTGCCCATCATCCGCGACAAGTACAAGGATCTCACCGGAGAGGTGGAGGTCAGTCAATTCTATCCCTCCGCTCTCTGCTACACATGTTTCCTTTGAGACGCACACGTTATGAATGTGCTACGGGTGTCCCCGACTAAGAATTTACATAGTCGAATCAGAATTGTCACGTCTTGCCTATAGTCGACTGATAGTCCAATCAGACGTGTGTGTGTTTGTGTGTGCGCGTGCGGCCGTGCATGTGTGGACGACACCGGGTGGTTAAGGGTTCAGCGCAACATTTAAAGAGAAGGTGTTAATTCATATTTAAATGCCCAAACATTCAGTAAGTGACAAATGTTTGGAAACGGTGTGCACATTCATTTGCGAGTCATCTGCGGGTGCTTCTCTATACCGGTCTCACAGCACAGAAGACGCGGATAGACGCGATCCTGCGCTGGGTAATAGCCAGACATCGCGCTCATATGCGCCGGTGGTTTCGGTACCCAACCCTAAAAATGTCCCACATCATAAATAGCTCAGTGCATGCCCGTCTGCTACGCCACTGCCCATATAACCAAAATGACATGATCCCCATTGCATAACACCTCTGCGAAGATTCGACTGTGAGATTGGTAGTCGAATCGGGCTCCTCCGATCGAAGCATCGAATCGTCGACGATTCGGGGTCACCCCTAGAATGAACAAAGCTTTTATTCTGTTTAATCTGTTACTTTTA
This sequence comes from Triplophysa rosa, assembly GCF_024868665.1. Lineage (NCBI taxonomy): Eukaryota > Metazoa > Chordata > Actinopteri > Cypriniformes > Nemacheilidae > Triplophysa > Triplophysa rosa. The sequence goes on along the minus strand of NC_079903.1, from coordinate 10,326,734 downwards.
TTCTCCAAACAGGAGAGCGAGCGGTATGCGTACGAATGGCAGCGGTGTTTGGAGAGCGCTCTACAGGTACTGTAACGCACCTCCAGACTCATTAATAACGTTTTTTTATGCATGTAACATTAATTGTTCTGCTGTTCATGTAGCTCCTTCTATTAAAGTGAATCTTTCTTCCCCCCCCCTCCAGGTTATCACCACTGCCAATAACAGCCTTAATGGCATCAGCAGTTCCACAGTGTGCACAGAGGTCATCCAATCAGCACAGGGGATGGAGTACCTGCTGGGTAAGACTAAAATCACTGATCTGAGAGCAGCTCTGCCTATACTTAACGTTAAAAGAGCGTTTCTCATTCATCCACATTCATCCTCATGAGCCCCAGTAGTCTTCTGTCAAACAGACAGGCCAGGTGTACTGCCTTATGTGCTGAACAGTTCCACACACACACACACTGTTGTGGGTCTGATTAAATGAGGAGTGTGTGTGTGTGTGTGGAAAAACACGGAGTGCTCTTGTTAAAGATTGTTAAAGCTCTTGACTTAGGATGTAGTGATGTGAATAGAGGCTAGAGTTACCAGGAAAAACATCACATTGCAACTGTCTATTACTTTGACATGGTGGTTTGATTATAGACCATTTTGCGAGATGTAAACAACAGGTGCACTTACCGTTTCAGTTTTTTAACACTTACACTCATCACATCAACAATCTTCATTTTAGTTTGTTAAAAACAAGCTATGACATGATTAAAAGTATTAATTTCAAAACTTTGTACACAGTTTTTAACTTTTTCTTTACAAAAAAGGCCTTTAAAATTCTCCTTATTCTAACTATTAAAAAAACTGTCATTGGACACATCTTTTTCCAGTATTTTATTATGCGTGAATATTTTGTCAATTATTTTTAATTTGTCATTTAAGAACATCTAGTACAACATCCAACAGTTTTTATTTTTAGAAATTTTGAATTAAATTAGAACACATAATGCATTCAGACAAATCAGGATGCGTTACCGTAATGAGAATTACAGCAGAAAAGCTATAAAATACATACATCAAAATTTCTTTCCATATGTTAAAATGATGCTTTGTGAAAAGCAGAGAACACAACTGTTTATGATGATAATTTTTGTGTTACCTAAATTATGATGATAATTTTTGTGTTACCCAAAATAAAGTGTATGACGCAAAATAGATAAAACGGTAAACTTTTAAGGTATTTAATTGGACACAATTATTTGGCAAAAATGTACACTACTGCGTATCAGATAATATGGGTTTTATTTGAATATAAAAATGCATAAAAAAACAAAAAGCTTACAGGAAATTAAAGAAACATTTACAGGAAATGTATCTGTTATTAAAAGTTGTTAATCATCTTGTAGTAATGTTGATATGATGTGTGAACAGTATTTTGATGGTAAAAAGACAGAGCGCTGTTGCTTGTGTGAACATCACATTTGTGTATTTTCCAGAAAAGTCCTTCTGGTCATTTTATGGTAATTTACCAGTGTATTACTGTGTGAAAATGAATGTGCTGTGTAACAAAGCTGTTTTTTATTTAATGAGAGATGTTAAGAGATGTTTATTTAAAATCTAGGCTTTTAAACACAAGGTACACAGTCAAGTGTCTCGTGTATACATGGAAAGAAAAACATCATTAATTGTCCTCATAATTTTTACGCTTAATATTATTATATAAAATAAAATAATTATTTTTATTTAATGTATGGTTGGCTGGAGCTCTTTAAAATTATGCAATACATTTATTTTGGCGCAGGATATAGCTATTATTTTTTCTTCATGTCCTCCCTTGAACCCTGCCTCCTCAACCTCCCACTTTCATATCATCTTTCACCCTGTCATAACATTGTAAAGATGAAAATGAATCGCCAGTTATTGACTTTGAATAAATAAATATGCTGACAGGCCTGTTGTCATTTCAACAGTTGCTATTTATTTATTGCCTGGGGCATCATTGTATCATCAATATCGAGGTACCAGAGACGGCTGTCATGCCATAGCTAAAATTTTGCTATCGGTCCAACCCAAACTGAGCCTGCAGTGCATTGTGGGTCTGACCTGGGCAGGCTTGCGTTTCAGAGTAGAGCTACTATTCCGAGCCTCTCTAATGGCTTCAACTTAAAATTACTTTCAGTTCAGGGGAATTGTAGGAACAGCACCGCTGGCTATTGTTTCAACACACTCAGTTCTTTTGTTTTTGTTTTCACATGCAGAAGAAACATCTTTTCATTTTCCCATTCTAAGGTTGCTGCCAGGATGAATGGCCTCCGGTGATAATTTGTCATGCCGTAGCGATCACAAAACATTGTGTCTCTTTATTTTCATCCACACTTGTGGTTTTGATTGCCATGACGATGAGTCCTCCATGTGTTGGGAAAGGTTTATGTATGGCTGAACTTATTCTTTTGGCTGTGACAGGTGTGGTGGAAGTGTATCGTGTGACCAAGCGAGTTGAGCTGGGAATCAAAGCCACGGCCGTTTGTTCTGAGAAACTGCAGGAGCTGCTTAAAGACATCAGCCGTGTGTGGAACAACCTGATGGGCTTCATGTCGCTAGCAAACCTTACTGTGAGTTACCTCAAAATGTAACCCTTTATAATAACTTCTCCTAAATAATAGTTCACCCAAATATTTAAAAAATCTCATTATTTACTCATTATCTTGCCACCCCAGATGTATATGACTTCCTTTATTAAGTTGAACACAAATTATTTAATGGTATTTATATTGTAATTTTAATTACTTATATTATTTTATATTAAAATGCTGTCATGTTATATTCTTAGATGAGGCTCAGAATTGCAAAGCTGTGGAAAGTAAACACATCCATCATTATATGTTAAGAGAAAACGATTAATGGTTTGTACTAGGGATGCACCGAGGCCTGATACCAAGCTCATGTACTCGTAATGACACACCGATACCAAAGACCGATACCTCACGTGACATACATAGAGCCCCTATGATTTCCGCAATACGGAAACGCGGACAGAATCGAGGAATCCAGGCATTTCTTAACAAGAAATTAGCGCTGAACAGCTAACGTAACAGTTAACGAAATATTCAGATACTGTTTAAATATGTATTCTGCTTGTTTTGCGTTACCGTGTGTGAAAGAGTGGTGCGGTTGCGTGTACTGAACGCATTGTGCTTGTGGAGCTTTCAGCGCCAGCGTTTCACTGCACGAGGACACGAACACATAAACAAACACCATTTGCGGCGATCCGTCAAAATGAAAGTCCGGTTAACTTAAACAAATTAACCGTCCCGTCCCGTCAAAATAAAAGTCTGTTTGACTTGAACAAGTTATAATACACTCACATTTTACCACACCACCCCACTTAATTTTTTTATAATTTGACCACAGAGTATATTGTTTACTTAAGTAAACTGAAGTAAATGTGCTAGTGAAATAGTGCTACTTATCATAAAAAATAGAACTTGATTAAAAAATAGTACTTAAGTAGACCTAAAAACAAAAGAAAAAAAGAAAATGTACCAGTAAGATATTGGTTTATTAACGTTATTGTACATTATACAGACATCGGTTATAGGTATCGGTATCAGCGAGTACCAGAAAAAAATATCGGTACTCATACTCTGTCTTTAAAGGGGTCATATGGCAGAAATGCGTGTTTTTCTGTGTTTTTGGTGTGTTATATAAGTTGCCCATGCATGTATTAGACACGTAAAATTGCACAAATGAAAGTGTGGGAACAAAAGATGCATTCTATCTAAAAGCGAATGCTCAACCAGACTTGCCTGAAACGCCTCATGTAACCACACCCCGGCGAATCTACGTAACTTCGTAACATGATTTAGCTAAGACCGCCCAAATCTACACATAGTTAAGGTGGGCGTAATTGTAAATCTCATTGTATCGCCTGTCAGTACAATTGCTTTGGAACCTGATGTTCCGAGTGAAATGCTTGCAGTATTTGACCAATCACTACGCACTGGTGAACTGGCCAATCATAGCACACCTCGCTTTTCAGAGCGATGAGCTTTGTAAAAAATCATCGCGTTTCAGAGAGGCGGTGCAATGAGGAGATACAAACATGCACGGTGTGGAAAATACAACGTTTTTTAAACTTTAAATAGTGTATACACATTGCGTTACATCTAAAACAAACAATAATATTCGTTTTAGCCGTGCAATATGACTCCTTTAAAAAAATGGTATCGGTGCATCCCTAGTTTGTACTTATATACTTGGGTCTACTCGTGCAGTCTGTCTTCAGACACACAAGAACCACTGAGATTCAACGTTATAGTTATATTTTAATTGACTGCTCTGCTCTCTATGTTTTACATAGATACAAGCCACATTGGTCTCATAAATATCAAAATATTCGTCGTTTTGCTTTAAAAGACATTCTGGATCCATTTGGATTACTTTAATGATAGATGTATGTGCTTTGTGAAGCTTTACCATTTTGAGCCCTGGGAAGATAACATGACATGATTTTATCATAAAATTATTTGTGTTCAACTGAAGAATGCAATTTTTTATGTATAGGTGAACTGTTCTTTTAAGAAATTACATTGTAATATCGTTATCAACTAGCTAGCAGATGAAAAATAGATATATGGACTACAGCCATATTTATGCCTGATAATGTCTTAGAGACGCATAGAAAGCATGGACTCTTTTGACTAACGTTAGCAAGCAACCAATTAGATCACTATAGCAACCACCTGCAACATTCCAGAATCGTAACAGGGGCTCTAGCATGAGCAAAAACACGTATCGCCCGACGCAATGTGGCAGCAGAGCGACACAAGTGTTTTTTTGCTTGTTTCAGCCCGACGCAGTTATCATTTTCACGTCATGCGCCACGTTGTTAAAATAGCAAATGCATTTGCGTGTGTTGCACACGAGGTGTGTTCAGGCGTATTGTTAGCGCGTTGCTATTTTGAGGCAGCTTCTCTAGAGCTAGATCTTAGTCTTGCAGTTACTCCCGGGGAACATCAGTACCAGCTGATAATATTAGTTGCGATAATATTAGTTGCTGCCCGCTGTCGCAGAACACCCGAAAAGCACAAGCGCTCTGGAGCGTAATGAAAATGAATGTGGCAGGAGAGCAGAGAGTTTTTCTCGCCTTTTGATCCTGCTTGTTTGGGCCGATGTATCGATCGTAAGGACCAATCAACAGCTGTGAAGTTGACGGGTAGGTTGAGTGGCCCCTGCGATCGGAGGTTTGACTGACAGCTGGTGGGTTTTTGATGTTTGTGCGTTTGTGTGTTTCTAGCCCGATGAGAACTCTCTGGACTTCTCCTCCTGTATACTGAGGCACGGCATGAAGAATGCGAAGGAGCTGGCGTGCGGTGTGTGTCTGCTCAACGTGGACTCTCGCAGCAAGGTCTGTATCTGCATAACATTGGTGCCGCACACGTCTTGCATATTAATTTTGCCTCGCATTGTTTTTACAGTATAATTAGCGTCCACCTCACAGAAGTTCTTGTGTTAAAGGGATAGTTCACCCCCCAAATAAAATATGTCGTTATTTACTCAACCTCAAGTTGTTCCAAATCTGTATAAATTTTGTTTTTCTGAACACAGAGGAGGATATTTTCAAGAATGTGGGAAACTAAACAATTATGGGGCACCATTGACTACCACAGTAGTTTTTTTCCTACTATGGAAGTCGATAGTGCCCCAGAACGGTTTACTTACAAACATTCTTTCTCTGTGTTCATCAGAACAACGAAATCTATACAGATTTGGAACAACTTGAGGTTGAGTAAATAATGTCAGAAATTTCATTTTTGGGTGAACTGTTCCTTTAAACTCCCTTGCCAACATCCCTCCTGACTGCTATCTCTATGATTTTCACCATTTTACAGAAGAAAGACGAGAACACATTTGGACGCCTGTTTAAAAGAGTAGGATACTGCCTCAACTTCAATTTGCAGCATGTTGCGGGGGTCAGGCAGGCAAACGCTCCCCTGTTGTGCTGCCAAAATGACCAGAACTCGCCTCTCGCCACTCGTCCCTTTTCAGACTGCCAAAAACAGTCAGCGGTCAGCGCTCACAGGGTCGATCGGACTCCTACATCAGAATCTACTGACCCTCGATTCATACCACTGTTTTATTTATGTGGATTTAGTTGGTTAATTCGGTTTTAAAAAGCTTTTAGCTCCTGATTTTATTTTTTTAGACTTTCCTTAGATTGAGACGCAGGCATGATGTCTAGTTAACTGTGCAGACACTTGTACCCAAACATGGCGAACGGGTGAAGGCTTTGTCATTTTGGCACCTCAGGGGTCGTCTGAGAGCAAATCAACAAATAGCACGGGGCAAGAAAATCATATATCAAAGCAATAGTTCACCAAGAATAAAAATTCCGTTTTCTCACCATCACGTGGCTTTGAACAAAACAAAATTAGATTTTTTTTTGAGAGGCAAAAGTAAATCAGTCCATGGTAAGAAAACACTGGAAAAGCGAGATCCATGAGCGTTATGTGCCTTGAGGATCAAAGCTTAAATCATGACTAAAATGTCTTTCTCTGTTGTATAAATTAGAATCTGACGCTCGAAATAATTTTTTAAATAGCATGTCACTTTCGAGTACTTGTCAATTAAGTACACATCAAGCACACATTTTCCTAATAGATCAAGCAAACGGAAACAAAAATGATGTGAGCGTTTAAAAGCAGCTGTTTGTCAGTCAGTCAGACAGACAGACAGACAAGACAAGACATAGATACCAAATTGGGAGTGTGCTACACGTACTAACTGTTTTGTGGAAATAGTGTTTTTACTACACTGGTGATGAAGTACTGGTAATAGTTAGAAACAGCATGAGAGTGAATAAATGATGAGAGAATTTTCATTTATGGGTGAACTGTTGCCTTGTGTTCATGAATTCAATGAAATCCTGCACTGTTTTTACCGTACACTCGTCCACCAGACATACGATCACAAATCGTTTTATTAAGAATTCTCCTTTTACTGCCTTCTTAAATCTCTCCAACATTAATGCCATGGTCAAGGTTTTCTGATGTAAGAGAGGGGTAAACATTGCTCGTAGCGCTCTAGATCGAATCAGAAAAGGAGGGGCTCTTGCAGCAAGGAATCATGGGATTGATGTCTGAGGAGCAGATGCAGCTCAGCCATCAGTCACGGCAATCAAAATCACAGGTGCTAACAGATCTACCACACATCCAGCTTAAATTAATAGAGTCGCTTCCGTCTGCTCCTGACATTCGATTAATATCCCGCATTTTTAATTAAGTTTCGGGGGATTGGGGGACAGAATCACTGTCGGGGGTGGGTAATGAAATCAGGGTTTTAAAGACACATTTTTAAGGTGGAGCAGAAATGGTGAGATGCTTTTAAAGCTTGTGAAGGGATGAGGGTGTTGGATGCTGTCTGCGGCAGGTGTGTGTGTGTTGGGCTACAGGTGGATGAGGATGGTTCACTCGGTTGACCTTGGGTTAACATTTGGGTTCTGTCCAGGCAATGGACCAGGCAATCCTTTTGCATCTGCTAATAAGATTTGTCTACAGGAATGGGCAACGGTGTATTAACAACTCTTTGTCATAGTTTCTATTACATGTACCTACAGCCACGGAAAACATTAAGAGACCATTTCAAAGTTATTTTCAGTTTTTCTGAATTTAGTATTTATAAGTATGTGTTTTGGTAAAATTATCAATTTTATTTCATTCTGTGAACTACTGACAATATTTCTCCCAAGTTTCAAATGAAAATATTGTTTCTGTTTGCATTAATTTACAGAAAATGAAAACTGGAGAAACTGAAAAAATACAAAACATCTTTTCTGCTATTTTCACCTGACCTCAAATACAGCAAAGAAATCAAATTCATATTCACTTTTCCTAAATGCATGTACAAATTTTACTGTTGTATTGCTTAAAAGTACAAAAAAAACCATAATCTAGATTTTGATCACAGTTTTCATGTGTCTTGTCATGCTGTCAGTCTTTCACATAGCTGTTGGATGAATTTGTCACTCCTGAGGTTTGATTTTGTTGAAATTCAACAGACACTGGACTGGAATGACCACAATACATCTAGAAATGCTGATTAAATGTAAATCTGGAATGGTCTCTTAACTTTTTCCTGTGTATACTGTATTGATATATTCACCATATCATGAAAATGGCCTTGGATGGGTTTAATAAACAATACTTTTACAAAATTTTGTTTACAAAAAGTTTTAAGTAATGTTTTGTCAGGCCACTGGATTAAAAAATGGTTAAAGAAATGTTTTCGGATCCCTAATGAAAACATAATAAGGTGAATATATTTAAATGCATTGTCTTGGTCCTAACACAACTCTTAAGATCACACCGGCATGATGGATCAACACAAATGAGTGGCTAGATGATACTTTTGAATGGAAACAATATATCTCTATGAAGCCATTTACACCAGCTATTTACGTGTTCAGTCACATCACAACAAAATGTTGTTTTTTTTCTATCAAAACTTTTGTTTCCAAAGCTTATATTGCGCTAAAAATCCTTTTTCGAGGTCACTTCATTGTTATTTTATCATTTACAAATTGGCAAGCGCCTCATGCTCACTTTTAAGCAATAAAACAGTAATATTTGTATGTATATTTAGGAAAAGTTCCAAAAAAAAAAATGTGATAACATTGATTTTTATCACAGTTTTCATGTGTCATGTCTTGCTGTCAGTCTATCACATTGAGAATCCCAGTCGACTGACGATTGGCTCTTTTAATTGTAAGGCGAGACTTCTTTCGCTAGAGCGGCCATATTAAGTGTTGCATTCCTTGCATTCACAGTAATGTAAGTGGCGCATCTTGTTAACATCAATTAGCTTTGGCGCCACATATCTAATAGGCGTCACGCCGTGTTTGGTGTGAAAAAATATGCTACAAAACTTTCTTTGATATTGTGGGAACTATAGTTACATGCATGTTACTGTTTTAATTTTCTAAGTTGCCCCTTCCTGTAGTGTTACTATTTTGCTAAGGCTTCCGCCTCTAAATGGACAGCTCTTTCACCGCTGGGTCTCTGGTGCTGATCGTTTTACTCGCATATAAAACAAATTTTTCTATCTAATGCTAATGCTGTTTATACTATTTACAGGCACTGACAAAAGACAATCGCTCCAAATTAAGGGTAAATATTACACTGTGTCTGTCTTCACTTAGCTAGAATTGTAGTTTACAGTGTCCCCCCGCAGGCCTTCAAGCGCTTTAGATTCTGTCACAACAAGTGGTGTCAGTTGTTGCACACTGTCTTTGCAATCACATAGTAATTAACCTTTCCACCAGCTAAACAAGGTCAGTTGAATTAGTCTGACCTTTACAGCGGCTGTGAGCCACCTGTTACCACTGCAGCAGACTGCACGAGAGATCCAGAGGTGTTTCTACTGCAGCGTCACGTTCATCATACTCGCACACATTCACCACAGGATCATCACACAGTATTGTTTACATGTCTGCCATGTGCTAATTGCACAGGATCTTCACACAGCTGCCTGAAGTGGATGGCAGACAGAAAGTGAGACAGATCAGAATGTAGGCTGTGCTAACTAGTTATTGGTAAACTTAAATTTTTCACAGATTTAAAGTCTTGGTGAATCAAAATTCACCCTATAGACGTTGTTAGCTCACGTCAATCATTTTGTGGTAATTCAATGCTCAAAATATCCTTAAACCCCGGCTATCAGCAGCCAGTTTTATTTCACAATACAAGTTCCAATCAATTTTCAGGTTTCAGTCCATTTGCATTGAAAAATACAAGCCCTCTATTTTTCACATTCAATATTCTGTTTCACTCAGAAACACTGAATTCTATTAATACTGAAATAAGGAAGATCACGATGTCTGGTTCACAGGAACTTTAAGAAAACAAAGAAAAGTAGAATTTTTGAATGAGAAATGAATGCATTATATTTTAGTTTGAAATTATATTTTCCCTTCCTTCCCGTTGTACTAATTAATTACTTATAAACTACTTATTAGGCATTTGAACGTCATGTCTTGCCTTAAAACCGTAAGTAAAGTGTGATCGCAGAAAACCCTCTGCATTCTTGAAAAGTGAACTGATAAAATATTGCAAATCAATATTTAATGTTCAATAACTTACTTTTGAGTTAAGTAGCCATGTAATAAGCCGTGTAATTCGCGTCAGGTCCCGACGACACTGTAGGAGTTTATTCTTGTGATAACAACTGGCTACCTGTACATTATCCCTTACTTAAAACTAGGTACTTACCATGTAGTTTTAACAGGATTGGTCACATGAGGCAGGTAGTAAATTCCCATTATTACACAGCTCGTTGAAATGCTTGATTCTGATTGGCCAGTCTTGCAGATTCGTTATTCCCAGATAACAACCGCTCAAAACTAATAACACACGGTAACCCTGATGCAGCAAATCATTTTGACAATTTTTGACAAATTAAATATAAATATGTCTTTTAATAACATGTATGACATTATATTTACAAATGATTAAACTAAATTGCCTGTTCGTGACATTTGAACGTCGTTTCTTACCTTAAAACCAAAAGTAAATGGCTTTTCCTCGCAGAAGGTCTGCATTCAGTAAAAATGAGCTAATAAAATATTTCAAATTCACATTTCGTGTCCAGTTTTTTTCTCATGTGGCAAGTAGCCGTGTAATAAGCGGGATAATGTACAAGCAGCCAGCTATTATCGCGAAATAAGCCCCTTCAGTGTGATACAAGATATAGTGTGATACTTACATAATGCACACCCTTGATGACATGTAATAATGTGCCAGATACCCTAGAATTCTTTTTTTATTATTAACTCAACTCAACTCAACTCAACTTTATTTATATAGCGCTTTTACAATTTTCATTGTTACAAAGCAGCTGTACATGAGACACATTAATTGTCGGAAGAATTGTTTAATCTGATTAATAATAAATACTGCAGTAATGCACAACCTCTAATGCATATTACTCAAATAATATCTCATTTCTCGTATCTAATAGTTCTTAAGAACCCTGCACTGATGTTTGACATTTGTTAAGTATCAATGCAATGTTGTGGGTAAAGAAATGCCATACATAATTGAAATGGCACAAAGTTATTTTTTTATGTAGTGTTCATGCGCGAGTGTTCATAGTATTAGCGTGGGAGGATGTGATTCACCACATGACTCATTCTCCTTCGAGCATCAGCTCCTCATTCCTCTTAACATCCATATCATCATCGCCCGATCACAAATGCAGGACTACAGTCTTTCGAATGAAAGCATGCGTGCACACAGTGAAGTCAATATATTAGGTTCACTGGGTTCTTGTTTGGCTTCTCTATATATAGACAGTATGTGGGACGATTGCACACTTCTTTTTCCTCTATTGATCATACAAATGATGGTAAGTGCTTTATTGAGCTCTTGTCTGATTTATGGAGTGGAGTGTTGGTATGCCACACTGAAGTCAGATCTGCGAATAGGTAAATGCCTGTAAAACTCGTTTTAAAAGAGACATTTTTGTGCTGTACCTGTTGAGTTAGTCGACAAATGTAGGTCATAGATCACGGATTGTTCTGGGTTAAGACGTTGAGCTGTATTTGCAGTTCCCATAGAACATTTTATTATATCCCCAAATTCTCAATGCAATCCCATATTTTCTCATTGTATTATATCCCCAAATTCTCAATGCAATCCCATATTTTCTCATTGTAATATATCCACAAATTCTCAATGCAATCCCATATTTTCTCATTGCAAGTCCCCTTTTGTCTCCTCAGTGTAAACATTCCCTTTCTGTTGTCCTTGCAGTTCCTAAATCCCAGCCTACTCGTACCAGCAGTTAAGTGAGATTTGATCTTTTGTGAATTAATTGTTTTTTTTTCATCTCGTCTTGTACAAATACTTGGCAGGCCTTCAACTCGGAGACGGACAACTTCAAGCTCATGTACGGAGGTCACCAGTATCACGCCAGCTGTGCTAATTTCTGGATTAACTGCGTGGAGCCCAAACCACCGGGCTTGATTTTGCCTGACCTGCTCTAGAGCCCTGCCGCTACGCGGAGCAACATAACCGGTCCCAGCGCCTAACCTTGAGGCACAGTCTGAAAGATCGTGGGAGTCATTGAAAGTTCTGTCACTTTAACTGATTATCGCTGTTCGTTTTGAAGCGGTACAGCTCTTGCCACTTGAATTTGGGACGTCTAGATCTGCCATTTTCTGTAGGAAGGTCTAATATATTGTATACTACTGAAGAATAATTTAAATACTGTAAAATATGTCTTTGTCTCTACCTTATTGTCTTTTTGATCTGATCTGATATCTGTCATTTTGATTGTGCCTGGTTGGATTTGACTTATTTCTGTTGGTTTATCTACTATATGAAGTTAATACAGTTGAGTTGTTCTGCATGTGTTATTAATATCAGACTTGTGTTTTTGTAATATAAAATCTGTGAGCAAAACAATATGAATAAAACAACTTGAATGCATAACAAAAACTAGTAGATATTGCATAAATGCACATTCGGCAATTGGGTTTTCATAAACTGTGTCAGTGTATCTTGAAATTTGACCATATTTGTTATTTCCAGAAGCTCATGTCAATGTTCTATGAGAAATATTGCTATTATTTCTACCATTTATGACCACTGTATTGTTATTGTTGTGCTGGAACATCACTTTCACTTGTGAAAGAGACTTGAATGTTTGTATTTCAAGCAATTTCTGAGGATCTTATTAAACATCAAGCCTAAGAGCTCTTACAGGCAGTGATATGTAGAGTTTGCAATTTATGTGACGGTCCTTTTAAATGACTTTTTGTAAAGCTGGGGCATCATAAAGAATTCGCAAAGCAGAAAAAATTCTTGGTTATGGAAGAGCAACTCTAAACCCTCATTTCTTGTCAGTGGTGATAGGTTTTACACAATGCTGTTACATTGCTAATATGACAGGTAGAATAGAGATTCAACTGTTACTTTGCATACTGATTATTAAAGGGATAGTTCACCCAAAAATAATAATTTTGTCATTTGGTCTCATGTTTTTATAAATCCACATGAGGTTTTTTAAGAAACACCAGTTTTGTAGTTAAGTAGAATGGTAGATGTGTGGTTACTATGGTTTTACTACAAATACAAAAAAATGTGGTATAGTACAGTTAAACCATAGTGATTGTGGTGAGAGTGGATGGCTTATTCTTGCACAAAAGGGTTCACATATAAATTATACAGGTTTTAAGGGTAACTGTACCTTTAATGGTTGTTAATGTGTTGTTTTTTTATACCCTACCAGTTCATTCAATGCTGGAGTATTTTTTTCTATGATACATTTATGTGATTACCCCACATTATTGTAAACCCTGTGGTTTTGTTGTTTGGTTTCCGTAATAGGACAAGATAGTGATAGAACTTACCTCATAATGACTCGGCACTAATAGCAGCTCCTCACAGCAACATTACCTTGGTGATGGTTACCAAGGATACAGGAGTTTGAATGTGTAAAATTGTTATACAGAGAACATCAAGCTTTTGAGTCCCTGTCTGTGCAATAAAGAAGGAAGTCTACAGTCACACAATCAGTTACCCCCTTTAAAAAAATGAAAATTCTATCATTTACTCGCCCTCAGATTGTTTCAGACCTGTATCAATTTCTTTGTTCTGCTAAACACAAAGGAAGATATTTGGAAGAATGTCAGTAACCAAACAGATCTCATCTGATTGACTCCTGTGGTATTTATTTTCACTACTACAGCAGTAAATGGGGGACGAGATCTGTACATTATTCCAAATATCTTCCTTTGTAAATTATTACAGAATTTTCATTTTTGGGCGAACTGTCCCTTTCAAGTCGACCCTGTTGACAGTTTTTTTCCTGCATTAGTTTAAAAAAAATGGGTGTAAATTATAATTTTGGAAGAAAGTACTATTTTAAAGGAATGTTTTGACATTTTGTCCATTAGTGATAAGATATATTACTTTCAATACGTAAAGCGTTATCTTTGGATATATACAAGTCACATCAAGCTTTAAAAAAGCAAGGACTACAATATTAAAATATTTAATCTTTTATTAATTTGAACAGACTAATTCAAATGGACACTTTTGTTAGTTTAGATATTTTTTTACGAGAATTAGTAAAATGTCTGTGACAGAACTGGTTATAATAACTGAATGAAATCTTTTAAAGAAACATCTTAATTTAAAAAATAAAAAAAACATTGATATTGCAAATAGACAAAATATAAAATCTAAATCATTGAAAATATGACAGTCATTTTTATTGGTCTCTTAAAAAGAAACACCTCAAAGGTTTCAGAATGATGAAATGTCCTTTATGATGCGCTGCTGTAGCCCAACACTGTCCTTTATAGATAAAGTTCTGTTATATTCAATAAAATTATTCTTCGAATATACACAAGTTGTTCACGAATCTGTTAAACTTACAATGTTGCGTTAAACAGTTTTGTGGTTTTAAAACTATAATATCTGTTGTCATAGTAACTTTGTCATTTCTGCACAGTTTTAATACACATCATAATACAATAATATATTTTGATCAAATGCTACTAGTAATCAAGAGCAAACTGCTGTCTCGCAAGACAGACAAATTGACTAAATTGACAACAGCTAAATTAGAACAATAAGCACAATATTCACGTGGGGTAAATCTCAACCATAAACTCATGATTCTCGGCAGTTCCAAAGTGCTCCTAAAACTTTATAATCTCCAAGATTCAAAATCTCAACATTTTCAACAATGACCTATGACCTTTCACTTCTGACCTCACAAAAATGACTCACAATGACGTCTTCCCTCTTCAAAACAGACACGAACACTCATCTCACTTGATTCTCTGGCTGAACGGACATGCAGATGTATCTCTAGAGGCCGGAAGACAACGGGGGTCAAAGATGGTTCGCTGGACCAGTTGATTCTCCTCCTGTATCCTCTACGCTCAAACCAAATCCTTCACAAGCCCCAATAAGGTGCGAGGTTTCTGCGGTCCCTCTCGTACACATCGGGGATGACCCCGTATGGCGTCTGGATCATTTTCACAGAGTTCCTTCCAAACAGTTTCCTCTCGTACTCGATGAGCTGCCGCCAGAATCCTCCATTAGGACGAATAACCGGCCGACGGTCTTTAACCCAAGCATGGGCCTCAGCCAGAGAAACCCTGTGGTACTTCATGAGGTAAGCCAAGCAGAGCGAGGCGGAGCGGCTCACGCCAGCCGCGCAATGCACCAGCACGGCTCCCCGTTTGCGGCCCACGCTGTGGATCTTATCTGCCACGCTGTCGAAATAAAGCGCGATTGGAGAATGAGGCATGTCGGCCAACGGGACCTTCACGTACTCCATGTGCGGCCAGTTAAAGTTGGGCAGCTCGATGGTGGCGTTCACCACACAGGTAATTCCCTTGGACAGGAGGAGACTGCGGTTTGACGCCACGTTCCCGCGGCCTAGGAACAAGGAAGGGGTGATCTGGGCGATGCCTCCCAACAGGCTGCTGGTTTCGTGCATCAGTCGGGGAACAGTGGTGGGTACCACTGAACTGCGGTGATGATGTTGATGGTGGTGATGGTGATCAGGGTGGTGGAAAAACCCATGACTTCTGGAACCCATAGAGGAGCGCAGGCAGGAGACAGAGAAGTAGAAACCTTGAGGCGGTGCCAGGATGCCTTTTAGTTCTCCTCGGTCATCTTAAAGCGACTGATGATATCACACAGACCATTGGACGTATCTGGAAGATACCAAGAGCAAGTCAAGTAGATGCTTTGACTGAATGCAATCAATACATCACAGAAGCAACTTGGGTAATGGTAATTGCTTTTATGTGACTGAACCCACAACCTTCCGGTTACCAGTCTAGGTCTTTATCCAGTTAACCAAACTACAACCAACGAGCTGTATGACTAAAAGTTCAGACTTGATAGTAAAAAACAACATTAGCACGGATGAATGCTGGTTCAATGGAGTTAATTACTGTATGTACCCAGCAGATGTGACCCGCTGTCAGATTCATGTCCCTTGAGCTGTGCACAATGTGTGAGGGCCATGTGGAGCAACTGTTCAATGGAGCCTGGAGGAGCCTTATTAATCAAACCACGAATGAGGCTTATGAACCCAGAATAAGCAAATAAACCATGTGTGACAGAAGCGTGATGTTTTAAACAAAACTCAGGGGTGCCTTCGCATCTTCAAAAAGATTTTCTGGGTTATTTTGGTGTGATTTTTGAAGTTGTAAATATGAAAACGCTCTCTGCTGCTTCTGCTTTTTATGTGCTTGGGTTTGTTGACAACTTACATGGCTTTAAAGGGATAGTTCACCCAAAAATTATTTACTCATCCTCATGTGAAACCTGTATGACTATGATCTTTTTTTGGTTAGTTAGGTTAACTATATTGGGCCCATTGACAGACATTTCTCAAAATATCTCCTTTTGTGTTCTACAGAAAAAAGTCATATACAGGTTTTAAAAGACATGGGGGTCAATAAATGATGATTTTTCGGTGAACTGTCCCTTTAAAGGATAAGGGCATATCTTTAAAAAGCCTTTTAATAGAGAGGACATGTGGCCGCCGGAGTAGCAAGACACCACCCTTAAAGGTGCACTACACATAAAAATGGTTAAAGGATATATAAAATTACTTGAAAATGTCAAGTAGCCTACTAATGCTTCCAAAATGCCATTCATGACCAGGGGGTTTAACTACCAAGCGTATCATTGCAAATTTGCTTATGGAGTAAAGTGCAAAGTTAATGGCATAGCGTTAGCTTAAAGCTTTGCTCCAGGACCTGATGACTGTACGGTACTGTATGTTCTCACGTAACGTGGCCCCAGATGCCCCTGTGGATCAGTGCCTGCTGAAACGTGCATCTATGCCGGGGGTCAAGATACTGACAGCCATGAATAACAGCCGAATATGGAGCATCTATTTTTGCAGCCTGTTTTTCATAGCTCACTATGTTTTATTGAAGGAAAGCCTAGCCTACTTATGTGTATTGTTTGTTTTTTCACATCATGCCTGAGGGCTCTATTTCATCCATTCCTCGCTACAATCCAGAGGACTCTGACCCTAATTAGCACGCCACAAATATCAAACCAAATGTTAAACATGAATTGCATCTGATGCCACAGCACCTGTGGTTCTCTGGCAGTGTAATCACATCCTACAGCTGGCTTGGTGCTCTATACCAACATGTGGCTGCCTTCTCTCTACTGTTTTCATCTTCAGTCTTATATATATATATATATATATATATATACAGTATATACAGTATATATCAGATCTTTGAGTAAATGGTCCACCCCACTTCGGTCTGACCGACATCTAATAGTATAGGAAATTTTCCTTTAAAGGCATAAAACATTGGGAAACCAGTAACACATTACAATAAGGTTGTATTTGTTAAAATTCGTAAATGCATTAGCTAACATGAACTAACAATGTATAGTATAATGCAATGTAAGTTGCTTTTAAGCACCTGCCAAATGCATAAATGTAAATGTAAACATCTACAGAAAATATGTTATAAGAACGTATTGCTAACATTCTCATTTAGTTATGACAAGCGTTTCTGAATGTTTTAAACGAGAAGAATGTTTATACCACTTACTGTATGTTTTTTTTAATGATAAATATTATGTCATTTAATATAACAATAATATTTCTAACATTATCTGAACATTTTTCAACAACATAGTATTGATAAAATTCTCTTTTAATACTACTGCAACATTTTTGATAACTTTTAGATAACATTTCAAATTTCTGAAAAAATGTTCCCTGTTAGCTCTGTAGTTTCCTTGCTACCGTGGGCCTTTTTCAGATTTGGAAAACTTTGACTAAGCCAGTGATAATGTTGTTTCCATGTAGACTGAACAAAACCTTGATGCTTTTGATTTAAGTTCACCAGATCGAAAAAAGTAGCAGATTTGTGTGCAATATGCATGAGACATTCAGTGAACAGACAGTGGGCGGTCCATGGGTGTGCCGTCTGAACCAGAGACTACTCCATCTCTATCTTACCTCCGTCTGAGCATACACACTCTTGTAAATGTTTAGACACTGGTAGAACAATAAGTATTCATGTAATGCATAAAGACCTGGTGCACTTTAAAGTTCGCAAGAGTATCATCAATTTAAGACTGTGTCCTTGTGTTCGGTATAGCCTGTGTTTGCATTCATAAAACCCATCTGCCCCAGTTTGCGCCGGCTGTTTCCCCGAACCTTCCTCTACATGAATGAATAACAGCCTGCCAGCCATTCTCATGGGACTCTGAGCACAATAACATCTACAGTCTCTCTCTCTCTCACTGGCTGTCACTCATTTTTCTCTCTGAAATTGTATCATTGGGTCGGATGCATTTTGGGTTTCTACACAAACTTTTCTGTAAGCTTTTCTGCTTGTTAACTCAAAGGGGCAGTCAGTGTCACTTTGACAATGTTTTGGGGGATTTCGTTTTTTCCATTTTCTTTCATTTTTTCTATGTAGTTAATAATTTATGCATTTATAGAGTTTATAAGTTTATTGAGTGTGTATTGATTCTCCGAAAATGTCTACTTTATATTCCTTGGAAACTGTAAAAGCATACAAGCTTCATGAGTTCAAAAATTCATTTTAGGCAAACAACTTCTTCAAAGGCCATTTTCAAGAGCATGTGGCTGAGAAACCAAAATTTTGTGAGTCGTGCCGTGACCCTCAGCACCTCAGCAACCCAAAGTGCAGATTGAGTCAAAGACCTTAGTGCTGAGTCTGACTATCACTTTCTATACAGAGCTATTTATACAAAGGGTGAGCAAAGGAGTAGGAAGAAAGGGAGAGAGATCGGAGGTGAAAAAGGTGGAAATAGTATTTGTGCTGTATAATGTTTTGACTAAAATATATGAAAGAAACAGCAAAATGAAACCATTTACTTGCCCTCATGTCTTCCCAAATCCTATGAGTTAGTTTTTTTACACAGAACGCAAAAGGAATGCTGTTGAGCATTGTTCACATTGCTGGTGTCTGCGCCCAAACCATTTCATGCATTTCTGCTAAAAATGAAATTCGCTTGTGTCAAAAAAGAACCCCTCGCCATGATACAAGAACCATCACCAATTTTGTTCAAGGACAAAATGCTGTAGAACAAAAATGCTTAATTTATTATTTACTAAAAAGGGTAATTACTTCAGGTTGGGTTACAAGACACATGAAAACCAATGGCATTCTGTGTCAATGACGTCAAATCTTCCTTCAAAGTTTAAATATACACTCATGTCAATGACTGCAAATCCTTTTTTTGTGTGTTTCACAACAACAAAAAAGTTGATGAAAAATGGTGCGAAATGATAGAGTTTTCATTTACAAGTGTGAGCTCTTTCCTGAAAGCTGCAGTAAACGTGTATTATGAAAGTACTCTCCGGGTGTTTATGAAAAGGCACTGGCATGTTGATTACCAGTAAATTAGAAGCAATCAATCAATCTTCAATGAATATCTTCTCCACTGGGAACTGAGCAATTTATTTCGCTAGAGACTCAGTGATTCAGTTTCTCCACCTGTGGACTGGCTTGAACACATGTATTCTTGGCATGGCAGTAATGGGCTGCTATGTCAACCTCACACACACATAGATTTATAATTCAGTATGTGTCTCTGAATCTGTCAACACCAGTGCACATCACAGACACTGTGCTCCAGGTCACAAATGCAGTCTCTCTCGTGTGTGGAAATTCTTCCCGAGTGATTCCACCTCCGCAAGCATTAATGGGAATGAGAGACACCTGCTGAGAAACTCGAGCCCCAAAATGGCAGCCCTTCTTCCACACCAAATGTGGAAAACGGGAAACTGAATCCGAGCCGTGTTTACACTATCAGCTTAATCTTGTCAATAGCCGAATGAAACAATTCACGTTGAATCAACAAGTGGCTCCCCAACTGGAAGCATTAAATTGTGAGATGTAAAAATGTAAACATTAAAAACGATTACATATTAACATATCGAAAGATAATGCTCGACTTCATATGCCTGTTTTCACAGGACATTAAGAAAAAGATCAAATGCAACTAATAATAACTGAAAGACCCCTATGAGTTTTTTTTATGGCTGATACCCATAAAGATGACCAACATATAATCTTGATACACAATTTAATGATGTCAAATGAGATGTGTTTATTCAAAATATGCAAAAAAAGAAAAAATGTGCATAATTGATGAGGCTGTAGGGAGATTTTGGATAATTCTGTTAATATACCAAGGTACGCTTTTTTGGCAGATTGATTTGTAAAAGGCAAAATGCAAAGTCCGTTATCAATCTACCCAGCTGGTTTTACATTTTGCCAAACACCGATTTGCACATATTTTCATAATAAAAATCCCTACATACTGTAGGTGTTTTATTATTTTTCATTTTTAAGTAAGCATGTGAAACATTTGGCGACATTTGTTAAATGCCCCAAAATCCGTAACACCTTTGATGGAAAAAATGGCCAGTTATATTATCATTGAGCAAATATACAGGCAAAATGAACGGTAGATCTCTGCGTGTATATTTGTTTCATAGCACCTCATGCTGTTCAGTCACGCACCTCGACGTGTTCCACACACGATGTGGCTATCATTAGATGAATAAAGATTGTAGGCTATTGTTGCCAATAATGCAATCTGCTACAAAACTGGATACAACGATGAACCTGTTGGCTTCACGACTGGAAACAAAATAACTAGTTCAAACTCACGTGACGGAAAATGAAGAAGCATTACGAACGCGCGAAAGCAAACATCGAGGAAAATTATATAAACGAATCGGCGCTGGGTTGCATCCACTTTACGCGCAACATAAGGAGCGTTTGTTTTATTCGCATATGAATACGCATCATAATAAACAATACGCTGAACTAAATACAATATGAAGAGATGAGGCATCGTAAAAGCTGTATTTACACGTAGACAGCGAGGACTTCAGTTGCATCAATTACTCGTGTTCTTCTGAGGCGCTCTAAAGAACAGACTTACAGTAACTTACCTGATCACTTCAGAACATTGAAGGCAAATGTACTCTCAAGTCATGCACGACGGTAAAATCTATTCGTAAAGCGAAGCGCTAACAAGCTGATTATTCCGTAAAATCTCCACGCGCATCTCCGCGATGCGTGCGCTCGTATCTATGGTGCGTGACAACAGGAAATGTTCTATTGGGGATAACATACGCTGAAAGAGCGCAGAAGCGCCTCCCCCGTGCCACACTACTGACACATCACGATCGACACTCACCTACAAATATGAAAGACAAACATCATGTGCAAATGAACACAGTACTTAACTCCTCGGGCTCAGCATGTTTGGGATGGAAGTGCAACTGAGTAGCTCCTCTTATACAGAATAAAATCAGTTTGTGAATTTAATTTATACTTAAGCTAAATATAAAACAGCCATAAATACCACAAACAAGTCCGGTTGAGAACAATATATCTAAATGAAATTTTAGTGTGCGGAAATGAGGAAAGTGTAACACGCTGAATTTGTTTTTAATGATTTGTGTTTGCAACATTGCAATCTATTCTCTGTATCATTAATATGCAAGCCAGAACATGTCTTCATGATTACCACAATCCCACCCCTCTAGCGCACAAGTCAGGTTTACTGAGGTCAAGACACAGGAACCAACCCCAGGCAATATAATACTAACCTCGTAGTCTTTCCAGAATCTGAGGCACAGAGCAAGTCTTTTCATTTGAGATATTTCACCTCCGAGGCAAACACAGAGCAGTACTGTTTGAACTTCCAGAATAACTGTAGTGGCGTCAGAGACGAGAACAGTCTGAAAAAAATGAGGACAAAGACCAGGAAAGTCTGTGGCACACCTGATACTCTTTGCTGGGGTGAGAGCACAAACGCGAGGGAGGGCCCATGTGTGCTCACAGCTTTTCTAGAACAACACAGAGAGAGAAACTTTTGTGAATGAACTCCTTGGTGTGCAAAAGATGATGCAGGAGACCTGTAACTTCTGTTTGCTTTTAAACGCTCCATGCACTCCAACAGGAGTTTTATGGCTTTTAATTTAGTTACATTAGCTTTAAAGTCATTGGTATGAGAAGTAAATAAACTTTTAAAATTGACAGTCTTCCTGTTTAAGAGACCATGGATTAAACATATTAATTGATGACTCATCTTGCATGCAGGAATGTGAAAATTTTAAAGTACCATGGTTCTCAATACCATCTGTGAGCAAAGGATTATACCTGGAGAGATTTTTATTCATGTGCTCGGCTGGCACATTCATCCCCAAAGAAAAACATCACTCAAAGCCTTCAAATGCCCGGAAACCTTTTTGGAGCCATGTGACAAGTCACTCTTTATTTTAAGTATCAGACAGGAAAAGTCCATTTAAGACTTTGAAAAGCCTTTCCAAAAAGCTTTTCCAAAAATAATAAATAAATGGTCTTTATGTATTGTAATGAAAATAAGGAAAAAATTATTACAACTGCCATGTAGTAAAAGATAAAGTGTGCAATTTCTGAACCACATAGTACGAAGAATTGCAAGAATAATGAGTTTCCAAACAAATTTCAAACATCCCGGTCAAGACGCTCAAACAAACTGACTGCAATTCCGTTTGTTGTTGTATATCAACTAATACACAAACAGCTTACAGATTAAAATGTACATTTCACAAGATATGGTTGAACCAGTGTTTTTCAAAGCAGTTGTTTTTTAAATTCTTTACAACACACAGAACCCTTAGTGGCAAAAAGGGACTAACTGCTCGGACCCTGAAGCAAATCACTGCTGTCCTTCTGAAACCTCGTATCTCCATATTTCATGATTTTTTTGTTGTTGCCATGAATCAATATTATTAGTCACCCTTTATGTTTGTCACGGGGTTTTAAAATAACTAACCAATAAAGCATATTAAACAGTTCTTGTCAACTTTGACAACACAGTATTTAATTATTTTTCCATTTCCTGAAAAACAGCAAATTTGGACATACAAGGTTTCAGAAGGACAGCGATGAAATGCAACATTTCGACCAAACAGTCAAAACGTTCGGTCATAATGTTACATGTGTTGTAACATGAAATACATTTGTTAGCTTTATTTCAGCATTAGCTCCTGTTTTATTGTATGTGCAGACTCTTTTTTTGTATTTTTGCAATGCAATAGAAACTTACTACAATAATAACCATCACATGTAATTACATACATTTGAGAAGTCGAATACCTCACAGAAAATCAAGAATAATAATGCGATTGTTGGCGATGAACATTACACTAATTTGACTAATCATTGTTCAAAGAAGAACGAGAGATAGAAGAAAAATAAGGCAAACATAAGTCAGAGGGAGAAAGCTAAGAGCAGTTCAGGATTCAAATGAGACTGAAATGTCAGGTGAGTCACAGTCATTCCTGGGAGACAGTGAGCAATAATTTGTTTCCACTGACTCGCATGGAGGCATCTGCAAAATTTTGTGACACTGTCAAGAAAAACTAAACTGAGCTTCTCAGCGCTGTACTCGAGCACAGCTCTCATCAACTGAGACTTTCACAAAAAAGTTCATATATGTGACCGATGACATACAATAGTTCAGATACCACCCCGTTGCTGAGGTAACAACAACTCATCACTTTTGTATTGAGGCCAATTTTAATTAAATCATGGGAAAAGAATGTTGAACGTGCCAGCTAACCCATTTCACTGCCCCTGTGTGAGAGCTGGAACAGAAATAGATGAGGCGTGCCAGGCATGCTGGCAGAGGTCTAGAGTGTCCTAGCTCTTCCAAAATCTCCCTTCAGGAGGACAGAATAAAATTGGGAAGGTTAGCCGTGACGGAGGAATTTGCTAATGCTAGGAACATCAGGCCTACAAGGTCTCCACCCGCCTGTGAAAGGTTCAGAGTTCAAGTGTATTGTCTGAGGTGCTGTCAATTTGCCACGCAAAATCATTTTGACTAACCCTAAAAACCACACCCTTTACCATCAACATGGACACAGAATAGAAAAGTTCATCAGGTGTTTGTAAAGAAAACTCCCTATGTACCTATAAAACATCTTTTGTACATACTGTATGACATAAGCAGCAAATTTCATCCAATGGATGCTAGCACATAGCACAACATTTCCACAAAATATTAGATATGCAAACATTTATTAGTATTCATTTTGATGGAGACAAATGTTGTTTCATATTGACAGAAAGAGTACAAAATGTAACACAAGAAAACTCAGTAACACTTTACAGTAAGGTTGTATTTGTTAGTACTGTGAATGTACTACTAACAAAAACTAACAATGAGCAATGTGTTTTCTGCATTTATTAAAGGAAAAACACGTATACGATTTTTAAAAGTTAAAATATTCAAAAACATTAGCACAGTTAGATTTGTTACATTACAACTTTCCAACATTTGAATTCAGAGAAATCTGCATTTTAAATAGTGTTATGGCCCTCCTTAGGGTTGCACGGTGTACCGGTGCTACGGTAGCATCCCGATGCTAAAGTTTGAAATTACCCACGATGCCACTATATTTTTGAATGTAGTACCGTAAGTATTGTTGCATATGCACATTAACGTTCATTTAAGCACTTATATTTACTTTTGTGCGGTGTTTCTCTCCTAAATAAATTAATGTTTTGAACGACTTGGATGAGATAATGATTTGTGAGTCATTCATCAAGACACTTGCTTCGTTCTTGAATGAATCAGTCGTTTTGAAAGAAATGGTCAAATAATTCACTAACTTACTTAACGTTTTAGTTTCACATTTAAACTAAGCCTAGCATTTCCCTTTATAAACATTGCTGTATAAATGAAATTGGTCGCAGATTTGAAATAGTTGCCACATTTACTTAATCTAATTACTATAGTTAAACAAAATATTGTAGTATGCATTAAGTGTAGTAATATGTCTGTGTTATCCTCAGTTTCCGTTTTTACTGCTGAAGAAATCACAGGTATGCACAGACACAGACTGATAGCAATATTTTGATGACAATTAATTGAACATATCGTATCGTTCCTTTATTCTTAATGTACAAATATTAATGTATAGTGCATTAAAATAGTGTTAACATTTACAGCTTTTGATTATAAAAATGTATTAATGAATGCTGAATTTAACAACTGATGATTAATAAATGCTGTAGAAGTATTTTTGAACAGTATAGTATATATGTGTGTAAAATACAACCTTATGTTTTTCTGAAAAAATGTACACTGTAAAAAAATCCTGTTAAAAATGAAATTTTCTGGCTGCTGGGGTGCTGGACTGTAAAACTTTGCTGTAATTTTGCAGCAGGTTTGCCAGTAACTTACTCTGGATTTCATTATTTTGTTTTAAACTTAAATAGTTCTTAAATTTTCTTTCATAAAACAAGACTAAATATCTTAGGTAACTTTTCTCGTTATGTAAATGTATCGAAATTTAAGAAGTTGTAAAAACACAAATGCTTAGGAAGCACGTCATTTTTTGCAGTGTTGATGTGCTTATGCCAGTAATGAGACCAGTCTCTTCTGGCTCACTTTGAATATCAAAAGTCAAATTGTTTTTAATTTTGATTAAAGTAAAGTTGAACTCAAATTAAAAACAGTACTAATAGGAAAATATTAAGTAGTAATCAAATCTACAGTAAGTTACTGGCAAAAGTTTTATAGTGCAGTTACATGACTTCCCAGTTCTTCTTGTAAATTTGCTGTCTTTTTCTGTCATTTTACCGTTTTTGCATGTAAATTACATGAAAAATCTGTAAAAAAAAAAAAAAACCTGTAAAAGTCCTTAAAATTACAGTGTTTTGTTTTAGATTATACATGGAAAAACTGTAAAAAAAAAAAACAGACAAATAGGCCTTTATATATCCTATAGTAGAATGACATTATCAGAATGAAGGACTCTTTCTTTAAAACACACTTAATACAGAATTTGTACTAGTAGTATAAAATGAATTCTACCAGAACTGGATTAACAATAATAAAGATGAAACCTATTTTCAGCTACTGACGTAATTCCTTCCTCACAGGGAGCTTCTCAATGCAACCCGATGTCTGATCCTGAAGGCACCTGCGTCTCTACAGCTGTGATCAGTGGGATCAGTATTCTTACTGCTGACACCAGCGTTTCATGAGTGTGTGTGTGTGTCAGTGTGTGTACGGAGTGTCAGACAGCCTTTAGCTTCAGCTGCCCCTGTGTGCTTAATATCAACCCGTTTGTACAGAGCCTGGTACGTGTACGAGGTTAACATGCACCAGTCCAACAAACGCCATCTGTGTACTGTACAACAAACAATAGTCTTGTTGAAGTGGAATAAAGTGTGCTGATAAGCACAAGAGCTACAAGTGCGTCATTGTTTTCTTGCTTCGATAAGCACACGCTGTAAGAAATAAAAACATCAGCATGAAAACAGGCCGGGGAACAGGGATTAATACGTTTGTGTTGAGTGTAAAAGAATGATTTGGTAGCTGAAAATGTGTTAAGGAGAGAGAGAGAGTTATAAGAGAGATGAAGCTCAACCAGTCAGAAGAGCAACAGGGTAAAAGCAGTGTGTGTGTGTGTGTCCAGTCTCTCGACAGTCATCCTCCCCTGAGCCGATCCGCTTTCAGCCTGCAGAATGCCACAGACCTGGTTGCCAAGGAAATGTTCTGTGTTGACAATGGAAGACGAGTTTACATTTGTGCTAATCACAGCCTTGCTATAATGGCGAGCTGGTTGCCAGTGGCCACAGCTGCTCCCCTTAAAGTCAACATGAAACCAAAATCAAGCCTATTTAATTGACTAATCCATGTTCTTGGTGTTATTATATTCTCAGTTGTTCTAAAATATATCTTCAAATAATCAAAACATTTATTAACCCTTTGATAAAAAACAACAGAAACCATCACCAAAATTCTAATTGATTTACTACTTATTCTAATGGATTCCATTCCATTACCATTACAACTACTACAATATTCCTTTGTGCAGTGTATTTTGGGACTTATTCCAGTAAGATTTATCGGTTCACCAAGGCCAGATAACATAACCCAACACATTACATGTAGAGAGACCATCAAAGACCATTAGAGATGGTTTGGGGCAACAACATAAACAAAAGTTATGTGGGCCAAACTTAACCTCCCATAGACCTCCACTAAAAAAAACAATAACTGTTGAGTAGTTTTAATTTAATACAATAATATACAATAAAACATGAATTTAAATTAATATTAAAATAAATTAAATATCAAATAGATTTTTATACTATCAAACACGAAGTTAAATTCGGGCCAGCCGTGAGCATCCAATAAAACAGTTTATAGTTTCCATTAAAACCAATACAACAACCATTATAACTATTCAATATATTAGATATATTGCGAAAATATATTCAGTGATAGTTTCTATTGTTCAATTTTTTTAGCAGGGATATCTGGAAAATCCAGTCCAGAAAGTTTTTTCTTTAGAATATTAAACAGATAGTTCCCCCCAAAATTCTGTCATCATTTACTCACCCTCAGATTGTATAAATGTCTTTGTTCTGCTAAACACAAAGGAAGATATTTGGAAGAATGTCAGTAACCAAACAGATCTCATCCCCCATTGACTCCCATAGTATTTATTTTTCCTATTTGGCAGTAATTACAATAGATTATGAATGCCAGTTTCAGCTTTAAAGAAACAGATAATCCGTAAGAATTCTCTCACCTTCACAAAACAAAACCAGACTTTTTTGTGACCACATCTGCCAAGTTCCAAAAATATGAATAACTTTCTCTTGTAGGAGTTGGATGGTAGTTTTTGACATGAAGGGTTCAAAATCAGCTTTACCAGCTCAAATCAACAGAGGAGAAAGAGGTAAACGGTTCTGCAGCATGTTCCTCTGAGGACGGCTGCCTGTAATTTCCATAAAAATGAGATGATTAAAAGTGGAATGAAAGAACATTATACTAAAACAAAACCTGATTTTTTTTACTGTAATAAAAGTGTCACCACAAACTAAATGGGGATAATTAATGTTGCTGTCTGTAAACAATGTATAAAGCTCCTGTATGTATTTTCAGGTCATTCTCTCTTTTCAGATGTAAGATCTGGTCATTTAATGGTGAAGCTGGTTCACCACATTGGCTAAACTGGTGGGGACTCAATTCATTCCACAACTCAGGCTAAACTGTTTTTTCAGACCTTTCTCCATCCGGGATACAGAACATCATGCCATTAGCGTCAAAAAGCAAAACAGATGGTATCATTTTTTCATTAGCAGTCCAACAACACCATTTAGCAACAGAAATGAGCAACAACAATCACTCAACATTTTTTCAAATCCTGGCAGGGTAATGGAATTTTTTACCCTGCCATGATAAATGCAGATGTTTCATAGATACTGAACGAACTTACAAAGTACCGCCAACACAGAATGATCTGGTGTTACATTAAAATGGAAAACAGGGTCATAAGGTTGCTGCACATTTTCATGGTGCATAACACACATCATCGTTTTAAAAATGTGGAGAAGAACAGAGAAACGGAGCGCAGTGCTCAAAGACAGATCTCATTTAAGTCTGGTTTGATGAGACGGGGCAGATGGGGAATGGGCATGCTGAACAGCAGAACGGCCTCCCACACAGCGAGCCGACACCAGAATCTAACATCTCTCTTTCCGCTCGGCTGCCAGTCAGCGGCCAACTGCTTTACGCTCGGCTCACATTATGATCAGGGACATTATGAGATGCCATTTCGGACTGCGCTCTTGTACTTATACTGTACTTCTGTCAAAAATGTCAAATGAGATTGAAGTCTTTTGCAAGCACCATTGCATTTTAGGAAACAGCATTAGCAATCAGTGTTGGGTGTAACTAGTTACTAAGTATTTAGCTACTGTAATTTAATTACTTTATCCTGGGAAAAGTAAAGTAAGGGATTACTCTTATTTTTTCTGTAATTTAATTACAGTTACATCTGATGTAATCGAACTAATTACTGTGTAATATACAATAGTAGAATTGACATAAACCTTTAAAATCCGTGCTTTAAAGTATCCTTCTCACATTTGAAATACTTTGGTCAGGTAATAAAAATACTTTATGGAGTTTTATATTATTTATTTGAATAAATTAAAAGAGCCGTTTCATGTCTATCCTTGAATCACTTAACTAATCAAGGTTGATATGGAATATATAAAGTAATTGGTAATACGTAATTAAATACTTTTTGGAGAGAGTAATATGTACAGTAATCTAATTACACTATTTAATATGTAATTCGCTTTGGATAAAAGCGTCTGCTAAATGACTAAATGTAAATGTAATTAGTAACTAGTAATTAATCACTTTTTCAGAGTAACTTACCCAACACTGTTAGCGATACATAATGGTATAAGACTTGCATGCGATAGATATGCATAATACTATTTGCGATCACATTAGTAAAGTCTGTGTTCTTTAGATAGCAGAATCAACAACCATTGAAAATCATATCTTTAAAAACCAAAACTCTCAAAGCACTTCTAGATAATCGCACTGCCAAGCTTTCAATAGGGTATATGCACGTGGGACGATGACGTACTTCCACTAAAATCGCTGCCAGCTAGGTCACTTCTGCTCTCATTATGATAACGATAGCTGTGTCTCGTTTCGTAAGGCAGCGTCCTTGTGTCCTCCATAGGTATCATCCTCTAAAGGATGCGGTATACGGAGGATTCTCAACTTTAATTTTAAAGTTAATTTTAAAAACTAAATTTAACAGAATTAAATGAGATGTCCTTTGTAGGACATACTTGCAGAAAAGGAAACAGTAAGTACCACGTTGCTATGACAACACGTTGCACTCGCACACCTGTCAAATTAATTAAAATGAAGAGTTAAAGAAATATAAAATTTTTGCCTTACTGTTTCAAAACGTTCAAAAACCATTAAACACTTGTAATTTGTAACTTGTAACCTATTTACTACATATGC
Source organism: Triplophysa rosa (assembly GCF_024868665.1). NCBI lineage: Eukaryota > Metazoa > Chordata > Actinopteri > Cypriniformes > Nemacheilidae > Triplophysa > Triplophysa rosa. The sequence goes on along the minus strand of NC_079903.1, from coordinate 10,296,858 downwards.
CTGCTAAGATTAAAAAAACGTGACACAAATTGTAAACTGTTAACATTTAAACAGCACATATTTGAATGAATGTGCAGCTGCTGCCGTTTATTCAAATAACAGACGTTGGTCGACGCAAAGAATTGTGGGATACAGCTCATGTATCCTCCGAATACTTGTCAAAGAAGGTCGCATTTGAAGGCTGCCTCCGGAGAGTCCTACCTGATTTTATGAAACGAGACAGCCTCGATGACGTAGCAGCCTTCGAATGAGACCTCTGGAGGACGCAGCCTTACGAAATGAGACACAGTCGATGTGTTTAGTAAGAAAACGTTCACATTTCGGCGAACCGACAGCACTACGGGTGAGCATTGTTAAGAGCGTCTGTGATATGCCTAGATAGTAAGTGCAAAAGTTCACTTTGCTTTTTTCATTGTTGATGTACCTTGAAACGGATACCCTGAAGTGCTTCTCCTTTTTGGTTGTCGACGTATGGCGAAGTGAATAATTGAATAATTAGACTCACGTTGTTGATTGTAATCCTATGTGCATCCTGAAGCGAAACGCCATTGTTCCCTATGGCACCGGATGTAACAGAGCTGGCAGAGATTTTAGCGGAAGGAAGTCATCGCTCTTTGTGCATATTCCCCATGGATCATTTTTATTTACCCCTACTACTGTATACTATTCTACTCCGGGGACAAGCGCCAGTTTTCCGCTATTAGTTTTCCTTCCACTTTCCCGCATTGGCAAGTGTGACGTGACTGAACCACAAAGCTCTTATCTGAAACCTGCTTTCCTGCCTGAGAGATTTCTCCCATCATTTCTCACAGCCCATCCAAACATCTTCAACAAGATCAAGCTCTGTGCCCCGAGCCGGAACATTCATACGGAAAAATAAGTCTGGGCACAGAATTGAACAATCTGTTGTGACAAAATCTGCCACCGCACGGAAAGCGAGCTAAAGGGTGAAACAAAAGGCTATAGCAACACTTTCACAACACAAAACGTGTTTGGTTCATAATCCAAATAATGTGAGACACGCACGCTTCACATCACATACAGGAATGAGAATGAAAAATATTCCAAACTCGCACTTCAAACAGGCCTTCATTTCTCAGTTGGGGTTATGCTCATTTGGGTAGTGCTTCGTCATCACCAAAGGTGGGATGTGACGTGCTAATCGGGTGGCAAAGCATGCTGACGTCTCTACGCAGTCGTGATAAGCTCACTAAAAAGCCAAATAGATGACGTGTGCACGTCCTAACGCTGCTAACAGAATCATTGGTCCAAGACGTCACAGCAGAGCGTGACTGTAGATTTCTCAGTTTGTCATGTAAATTCTTCCACAAATGAGGTTTGGCAGTTTTTACAGTAATCTAACCACAATTACAAGTTCAAAAGAACAGACGTTTGTACAAATATTTATACTGGGTCAAATGAAACTGTTAGGCCACACGGAAACATTTACAATGTAAACATCTACAGATATAACAAAGTCTAAATCTAAACCTAATGTCAACAACCTGTCAAAATATTTCCAACCTGATCTAACAGTAAAGTGCAACTATTTTACAAGGTGGTAAAGTATAACTACTAGAAAAAAACCTAGCATGAAGAGCCACCTCTAACCCCACTCTTAAAGGGATAGTTCAGCCAAAAATATTTGTAAATAATAAAATTCTGTCCTCATTTGTTCACCCCCACGAGCCTGTATATGACTCTTCTGTGGAACATGAAAAGATATTTTGAGAAATGTCTCAGTGGTTTTGCATCCATACAAGGGAAGTCATTGGCTACAATGTTGTTTACCAACATTCTTCAAAATATCTTCTTTTCTGTTCTGCTGAAGAAAGTAAGTTTGGAATGACACGAGGGCGTGTTATAAAGAATTTAAATTTTTGAGTGAACTATCCTTTTAATTCTAACCATCACTGGGGCAAAAGCAAATGTATGGCAATGTATAAAAGTGTATAAATTACCCACCAAATCGCTAAAACGCAAAAAAAAGTTTATTGCAGAATTCAACATAAGAAATTATCCTCTGCATAATGGAAAATAAAGCACAACCCAACCAATTTTCTGTAATTCTCATTATAGATGATTCCTATTACATTCTCATTAGTGTAATATAACATATAAAGTTAAATTGAAGTACAACAAATACTACAATGTATACATTTTATTTTTACAATACTGATTTTGGAGACGGGGTTGATGTGCTTAATATTTCTTTCTTTTTGACTGAAATGTTTTTGAAAGCCTTTGTAACATTCACCCAACAATTTTAACAATACATCTAAGAATACAAGATCATGTAGACAAAAAACAACACAGTTTAATGTTTTAACAGTGCTGTTTCAATGTTTATGCACATAAAAACATGTAGTTACAGTACTGAACACAGGCTTTTAAAGCACCATCAGTCTTAATTTTTTGAATTACCAGGAACAAAACGACACCAAACTAGTACTTAAATTCCATTCATCTGTCGATGCCGTTTCATCATTTCTATCAGATGTCCTTGGAGGACTTCAATCAAAGTTAAGCCTTATTGATGTAGCCCTCTTTGATAAGGAAATCGTAGATTTTGCGTGTTTTGTTGACATCTATCTTGATGAGCGATCGGGCCTGCGCCAGCCGTAGACCCCCCTGTCGCCTGCACTCGTTGAGCAGGGCCTGTTTGTACTCCAGATACGCTCCAGGCACAAGACGAACCACCTGACATAACTGAGGGAGATGATGAGAGAATCATTTAGGATCCATTATAGCACATCAAGGAGGCAGATGTCTTCAAAATGAGCTCAGGTTGCAGATACAATCGTGTTTGCCAAACCTCTTTCTCTCTCTCGTTGAGTTTCTCTGTGCCAGGAAGCCCTGTCAAGTTAAGAGGAGGTGCACTTCTTCTGCCTGTGGATAAGAACCAGACTGTGAGTCAACAGCTAGAAGAGTTTGCAACAGATGTCTTAATGAGTAATGTGCCGATTGGTCAGACAAGCAAAATGGCGTTTTCATTTTACGCATATATTTTATCATTAAAGATTTTAGAACCAAAACTATCCTTCAATAATAATGTGAACACACTTATCAAGCATCTTTGTTGATTGTAATTTTAAAGCGATTATTTTGTACATTTCAATATAACAATGTCTGTAAATAAAAACTGTACTAAACTAAATATGGCTTAGTTGTGCAGTGAAGTTTCCCAAATGAGCCAAGATAAAAAAATGTTGCAAGTATGTACGAGAAAAAAAAATGCCAAAGAGAAATCAATATCACAGAGATTGAAAACCCTGGCTGAGCGGAGGACAGTGGAGATAAGCAGAGCACTGTACCTGAGGTAGTGATGGTGGTCACCACAGGGGTAATTCCAGCATCACTGTCAAAGAGAAACACAGTCAGTCAACAACACCACATTATCACACAAATGCTTTTCGAACGTCTCTAAAATACAGTGCGGGGCTCTTGGGGTTCTCAGCAAACAAATCGAGAGACACTGAATCACATACTGAATATGTCTTGCTGGATAGCTAAACTAAATAGTTAGCCCCAAAAACACAAACATTCTGACAACGCTAATACCCATGAGCTAGCTGAACGAAGATTCAAAATGGAGCAATTAAATAAAAGCTCAGGCTGAATTTTGCGTATGACATCAATAAAACAGCAGACAAAGGCAAACAAAATTAGCATTTTCTGATAATACTGCTTGCAGGAGAAAAGTATGTTTTAGGTAAAATGATATAAAAAAAAAAACGCAATCCAATACATTGAAGGATTGCCATCTTGAAAAAGAATTCTTGCACTCTATTTGACTTGTGTTAATGTGTTAAAGGTCCAATGTGTAATTGTTTCGCAGGGTCTATTGACAGCAATGCAATATAATATACATAACCATGTCTTCAGAGGTGTATAAAGACCTTATATAATGACATGTTATGTTTTTATTATCTTAGAATGAGCTATTTCTATCTATATACACCGCCCCTTGCATGGAATTCACCATGTTGTTTCTACAGTGAGCCCTAAACGGACAAACTGCTCTACAGAGCGTTTCGTAAATATGTTATCTCCTTCAGCAAAGAAGCGAAAACGCAACGACATCTTAGTCCTGTGTCAGCCTCCGTAGTGCTTCGAACGGGAGGGGAGAAAAGTGGAGCCATTTAGGGCTGTGAAGGTGGCCGTGACAACCGCACCACCGCGGTGGTAAAGGGCCATGACGGTGGTGAACTGCCACCGGCGGTAGTGCACGTCACTGTGACAAATATAATTGTAATAAAAATGACAGTTGCGATAAGGATTGCTATTTGTAGCCTTTCAGTTGTGGATGGTTTTATTTAAAAGATTTTGCATTAACACAGAAATCATTGGCATACGTTTCCGTTGGTGCGTTCGAGCGCGGGCCTGCACGGCAAAACCTGTGCGGGTTCTGCAATGGATCTTGTTGCGAAATTAACAGATACATAAATTCAAAACTGGCTATGATCCGTTTGCTTAGTGTCGGAGGGCGTGCAGGTTTTGCCACGGTTGCGGAGAGACATTATTCATTTGCGCTCCTGTGCACATCTTCTGAACGCGCATTTAGTGCAGCTGTACACATTTTAATCTGGACAATGTCAACAAGTAAGTTTTCCATCAACAAGTAGGAAAAAGTAACGTTTTTATGGCAATCTGATTAGGAAAGCCAAGGTAGGTTTAAACAGTTTGTTTCAAATGGAATTGTTAAGGACTGTAAGGGTTAATACAACAGCTTTTTTATTTAATTTAACTTTCTTATATCGTTTAAGTTTTCATTATTTACTGATGTTTATTTAAATGTTTTATATGCTGTAGTGTGCCGTTTCACTGATGGATTTGCGCATTAAACATGGACGGATGTTTCATCCACATTTATTTCAGATATCATATTTCAATTTAAAGTATTTTACCATTTCAAGTATTTAAATAAGGTCTATATTTCTTTTCCACTCGTCATGTGGTTGCTACACGCAAATATAATAATATAAATATAATTTATAGAAATATTATGTATTTTCCAACCACCGCACCGCCGTGATTAATTTATCCATTACCGTGGTAAAAAACTGCCACCGTCACAGCCCTAGAGCCATTGGTTGCAATTCCCAACCTTACCGCTAGATGTCACTAAATTACATACACTGGACCTTTAACAAGTAAAAATGCTGTCTAGGTAGGTAGGCAGCACACTAGATATTGGAACAGAGCGAGTATTCTTAATACAAATACAGTATAACATGTGGAAGAGTAGTGAGGATAAAGGATACACTTACATGGCAGCCTGTTTGTGTAGCCACTGCTGGCATGCACGGGAGTCATGAATGTACTGCAGAATATCACACAACATGTTCCTTTTCCTACGCTCGTCCTCCCGTGTGCATTTCACACGCTCGTATACCTTAGCACCTGCAGCACAGGTGACAGGTTTAGTGTCAGCACAAACCAAATGTGACCCGGTCTGTGAAAACCAGGCTAAAGTCTCGATCTCATTTTGAGGTAACAAGCAAACTTTGATTTCGACCATTCATTTCACTATAATTTCAGTCAATATTAAACTTTCATAGAATGTTCTTTAAATTGTGTATGATGATTTTATGTGGAAAACTTTAAATCACAAAAAATGACTTTACCTTTTACAGGCAGACACAAATGTTTAAACATGTCTATTCAACATTTCAAATCTTATACTTTAATAACAATATCTGTAATGTTAACTGTAGTTAAAGGAGTAGTTCACTTCAAAATTTGCCCCCATTGACTTTCCATAGTAGGAATAAAATTACTATGGAAAGTAAGTGGGGGCAAATTTGGAAGAGAACTACTCCTTTAACAAGTACCATTTGACCCTGGACCACAAAACCAGTCACAAGGGTAAATTTTTTAGAAATTGAGATTTACACATCATCTGAAAGCTAAATAAATAAGATTTCCATTGATGTATGGTTTGTTAGGATAGGACATTATTTGGCCGAGATACAACTATATGAAAATCTGGAATCTGGGGCACTATTTATATTTTGGAAACAAATTCTATTCAAAGATAGAAATCGCCTTTCAAGTTGTCCATCAGAGGTGCTGTAGCAGGTCGTTGCTAAGAAACACAGGTTTGTTTTAACACTATCTATTGGCTTACCGCTGTAATGACGTTGTAGAAATTCCAAGCTTTACACAGATACCAAAATTGAGTGGCTAATTCCCAAAGAGCAAGCAAAGTTTGTATGCGTGTTTCCCACCATTTTTGTTCGCCATTTTGCTGCATCCACTCACAAAAATAAAGTTTTGATATATTTATGGTAGGAAATTTAGATGGAAAATGATTGTTACTTAATATCCTAATGATTTTTATAATAAAATAAAAATCTATAATTTAGACCCATACAATGTGTTGTTAGCTGTTGCTACATACCCGTGCTACTTATGACTGGTTTTGTGGTCCAGGGTCACATGTCAAATTTTCAACAAAAATATACAACTGCTAACTCACAGTTCCTTTTATAATTTAACCTCATTTTGATTTATGTTAGTTCCCATAATGCATCTGTGAGTGTGGGTGTACCTCCAGCTGGTCTTACCGCAGAAGGACTGAATTCCCTCTCTCCTGTATTCCTGCAGTCGGTGGATCTCTCTCCTCAGCTCAAACTCCACTGTGAAAAAGGAAAACATGCAAGTGTGAGAAAGAGCAGATGGAGCGGTGAACTTTTCACCCTGGCTGATTTCAACTTCTGCGGCAGACAGACCACACGCATAATAAAACCCATGCCTGATCCTGGGTCAGCCAAAAAATCACTCTAGACAGATTATCCTTTGTTGACATGAAGGTTTAAATACTCACAGGCATGACTCTCTATGAACTTGTCGTGCTCTATGGGTCCAACCACTCTGGCAAAGCGTCTCATGACATCATAAAGGTCTTGCACTTCCTTAGGGTAACGCCTTTCCAACACTGCCAACACAACAGAAACATACTGAAGAATTCGGAAAATTCCACTTTCAGAAAGACCAACGTCTGACGTGATTGAAATTGCATTTGTATGTTTGAAAGCACAAGGCAAGAGTCCAGATGGGCCCAACGGCTCAGTAAAACTCTCCCTGATGGTTCTTCACCAACCACTGTAGGGTTCAGCGAGCGGCGCTATCAGCCACCAGCCCCACCATCACTGAGCGAGAGCGATGGGCTACGTGGGTAAGCGAGAGGTGTGATATTCTGCCTGCGCGATATTATCAGGAAACGCGCACACACCTCTCCCTGTCGCACCACAATTTTTTCTGATGAGAGATGCACACACATCACTCGGGCTGTCCCGATCTAGACCGTCTGTGGCTGTTGGGATGCGAGACGGGTCAAACTGTCTCGAGGATAAACCAACACCGCTGCGAGCCATCAGGTCTTGGCCACTGCTTCCATTATCGCTCTCGCACACACTTTCCCGCTGTCTCCATGACAACAAGTCTCCGGTTCCACGGTAACTATCGCCTCTCTTTTGTCTTGAGAGTGCAAGGAGATGAGGAGGGTGGCTGGGAGCCGACAGATAAATAAAGATGACTTAAAGCCTTCGCACATCACACACACTCAATACGAGTCAGGAAAACACGCAAACCCGATTGGATTTCGCTCTTTATTCCGATGCGGCCGAAGAGGAAATAATCGGATAAGCGTATTCGAAAGCACCGTCCATAGAAACGTCCAGGGGGAAATAGACAGAGATGGGGTTGTATTTACAGACACAAGCCACATGGCGCTGAGAGAGCACAGATCAATAAAAACTCAAAGATGCAATCTTCTTTGTCATTACAGTGAAAATGTTCATTTCGTGCCAAACTATTCATAGGGGGTCGATCGCAGTAGCTCTGGGTCTGGGATCAGTGTTGATCTGGGATCGCAGTAATCCAGGCATTCGTTGTAAACATTTCGCACAGATGGCGTGTGTTATCAGAGGTTAGGAAGGTTCATCATGTGGGAATGACTACTGGCCTGTGAGTGTGCAAGCCAACCTGTAAATATCCGCTTGGGGAACATTACCTAACATATTGCTCATATCAACATAGAGTTTGTGAGATGCCAAGGCGTTTGGATGATAGTTTATGTAAAACTGACCTCATGTTCTCCACTCTAAAACATGACGCCATGATGCGAAAAAGGAATTCTTACTCTGAAACTTGCGTAGGTTGATGAGTCCATGATCCCGAATGATCCTAAAAGGCAACAATTCACACCACATTTTAAACACTTTCACATAAATGCTAACAACAAAACTAAACCAGAAGTGACCAGAAGCATGACACATTTTTGATTGAATGAAGTTGGTCCAGACCATTAAAACAGTACACATCCTACAGATGATGAACTACAATATTTAGTGAAAGATTGTTCATTGTAACTGTTGTCATTATTATTAAAGTAAACATGAAGCAGACTGAATCTTCGATTTTTTTTAAACATTCCTAGTTTAATAGTACAGTATATAGTCACTGTCCTTCCGTTTTTCAGGAAATAAAAAAGCACTTTTTACTGGTTAGATATTTGCAAAACCCAGTGACAAACATAAAGGGTGGCTAATAATAATGATTTATGGCCAAAAATAAAAATCATGAAATATGGAGAGGTTTCAAAAGGACAGCAGCGATAAGCATTATATTAGTATTACAAGCATTTAGTAAATTATTATAGTAAACAGCTGCCTGTGTTTCCGGTTCCGGACAAAACGGAGGTCACACACACATACCACAAACCCTTTAGAGGGCAGCCAGGGCTTGTTAATAGTGATGTACACATAGATCTGTTACTGTTAGAGCTGTCTGTGTGTTTGTGTTTGAAAATCAGGCATGATAACCTGTTGCTATGGATTAGGTTACACTGTAGCATACTCAGAGCAAAGCACTGGCTCACTTTAGCAAAGCATTTCAGTATTTCATGTGAACTTTCTCAATTTGAAGTTAACAGTATTTTTGTATAGCTATTTTCTAAACTTGGATGCTTAAATGATTAAAATAAATGTAGGTAGAATTTATAGGATTTAACAGTCAACTGTTGCCCCCTAATGGTTGTTTTATGGCAATACAACCGGTGTCATTTTAAACATACTTCTTCCTTCTCTGCCTCTCCTTCAGTCTGGAGTGATAAATATCCACGACTGCAACTTTGAGAGCTGAAAACAAAGTTAAAAAACAGTTAACAAAGCTACAAAAAAGCACCAAATCAACTATTCTTGCTATGATTATTTTTTCTTTTTTTCCAGTTCTCTCATTTTACTCAATTACAAATTGTTACCTGTAGCTTTGCTATCCAGTCAATGTTATATTTTCTGAGAATAATATTGAAATTCAAGCAGCCAACTTATTTTGTGAAGAATACTTTCTAAGATTAAGCAATGCAAAAACTAGACAGCAATAAATGTAAATGATGTAAAACTCTTCACCACAATGCAAGAGCGTTTTGGATGGTTGCCGGAAACAGAGGGTATGCACGTGACGTCACCGCACACGTCACATGAAGTCAACCGTTATCTGTACTTTTTAAAGGGGATAAAGCCCATAACTTTCTACACCTTATATTTTATGAGGTGTAGAAAGTTTATTTGTTTCTCCAGTTTATTTGTTTCTCCTATTGAAAGCAGCCATTTTGCTGAGTGTTTTGCCACTCAAGGGGGCGTGTCCCGGCGTGTTCACTGTGGTTAGTAAGGCATTCAAAATGATTGGTGGCTACAAGATGTTTTGGGTTGCTCATTTCAGTAAAATAAGAGAACTGGTTAAAGGTCGGAATATTTTTGTGAAGTAAGTGTACTGCCATATTTGTGCAACGTGACACTTACCATGAAGAATATCAGAGTCATCATCCACAAAATCTATATCTTTCAAATCCCACTCAGCATAATTATCAAACTCCTAATTTTCAAGAGGGAAAGAAAGATTAAACACTGTAAATAATACACAAATGGGTTTACTTTAAAGACACTGACCTCCATGAAGTCTGCTCGAGCTGGCATATATCCAGCCATATCTCTGGAGAGCTGTGAGTCAAATGAAGGTCTTGGAGGATCATCTGTTGCTGAAAGAGACATAACCCACGAACATTAACTTCTGTTAAATAAACATTATGACATCATTATAAACAATAAACAACCTAGTTTAAATCTTTTAGAATTATCTTTGTATTTATTTGCCATCTTTATTTTGTTGCAAAAAAACAACAATACAGGTTTGAAAAACATGAGTGAGTAAAAAACAGAGTTGACAGAATTGTCTTTTTTTGTTAACTATTCATTATAGTTATCTTATTATAACCTTATTATTTGTGGAGATAAAGTGTGAGTGTGGCCTGATAAATCTGTGCCTGCTGGGGTCTGTTTAACTCATGATGACAAACACAAGTGGCCACATTGAAAGAACATCAGATTACCACAAAAACAGATTTCCTCTGCAGAAAAGATGGTCTGCTTGATAACAACTAATCCAAATACTGACAGACAATCCAGGCCAAACTCAAACCACAGGAGGCTAAAATGATTTAAAAATGTGTTTTTTGGAACTTGAAGACCAATGGTCCCAGTGTGCTTTTATTCTACAAAAAGCAGCATGAATTTTTTTTTCTTCACAGAATTTGATGAAATATTGTTTGTGTATATATTTAGCATCAGACATCATGTCAGTATCTTGTTATTCATCACAAAACAACTTTGAATATTAACAGGTGCTTCCTTACGCTTAAAGGGAATGGCTGTGTCTGCTGTTCGGGACAGATGTTCTTCCATCTGTCTGAGACTGAGCAAAGTGGAGGAGAAGAGAGGATTGTTGATGAAGTTCTTCATGTAGTGACCTTCACATTCCTCTTTGGTCTTTGTACGCATCTGATAAGCCACATCCTGCCTGAAGAAAAGCCCAGATCTCAAAGACATTAACCGCCGATGTGTCTCTGCATCAGATAGTTTAATATAAACTTTGATCTACAAAATATAATTGGTGTTGAGGTGAGAAACAGCACTGACCAGTTACCAAATCCACAATCCATAACAGCTTCTAAAAGCGCCATCTCTTCTTGAGCAGTCCAGCCAGGTTCTAATATGGGAAAATCGGATGTCTAAAAGAAAGCAGAACAAAGTAAATGTGTATTTTCTATATACAGGAGTGTAAAAGAAACAACCTATGGAGCACCGCAGGTATAATAGACACAAAAAGAAAAAAATACAAAAAGATCAAAATACAAAGAATAAATGAATAAACTGACCAACCTGCAAACTAACTAACTACTGCCGTAATCAACCTTTTTAACATTTATGGTTTAATATTTAATAAGTAGATAGAAGTAGTATTTGATCATACCATGATTTCATATGTGTGGTCACTCTGATGCTTTTTATATTCATATCCTCTGGTAAAACACTGTAACGAGATATAACAGAGATGAATCATATGTACAAAATATTTAAATAAACTATCAGTAGATATGACTTGTACACAAAACAATGGGACACTGAATCAGTGATCTACCTGCAGACACAGAAGGAAAGGTGAAGGGCCACATTCGGCACACTTTATGTAGGGCTCCACTAGATAAGAGGAGCATCCACGACAGGGCGGATTATCGAAGAGGTCATCTGCAATAGATTAACACATAAAGACGTATTCAGAATGTAGTTTCAGATGTTTGACAGGCACATCAACAATATCCCTTACTGAAATTTATCATGATAACCATAATACACAACAGCAGTTCATACGCGCACTCACACACACACACACGCATGCACGCACACACATACAAACGTTGTAGCTTGGTACTAAACACAGCCACACACACACACATCACACACACACACACACACAACACACGCACAACACACACAACACACAACACACACACGCACACACACACATCCTCTAATTTGGTAATAACTGTACAGTAGAAACCAGAACCATTGAAAAACACACGACACTCGCATAGACGTCCGTTGGAAGAATGGAATGCGGAAGTAACTCGTGTCATGGAGGGCTCTATAGTTCCAAACATTGCATTTTCCCACACACATTCGCAGGTAAGTTGATAAAATACATCTCTGTAAATCTGGTGTGTTATTGTTTTCCTAAATAAAAATAGCTTTTCTGTGTGTCTGTATGTGTGGTTGAATGATTTTCTATAAAGACTGCACATTAAATAAAATGTTATCTACCATCTCCCTGTATAAATTATATAATAAAATCTCTTACTGCCTGAAATTTTTGTCATTTTTCAGCGTTCTTTGTGGTGCATTTACTTGCAATCATTGATTATTTATTGATAAATTTAGGGATGCTCATTTCGGTTAATTTCCCTAACCGAGAACTGATGCTCCTTATCCGAACATTAACCGTTAAATGATAAGATTTTAATATTAAATTGGAATTAAATACAAAATGCATGCTGCGTCTCATTTCGAAGGCCTCGCATGCGACATCCGGAGGACGCAGACTTCGAAATGAGACGCAGCTACAGTTGACGAGGGTCTTTGACACGTTAAAAATACAAACATTTTTACAAACTACAAACATCACAGTAGGGCTGAAACGATTCCTCGAGTAAATCTTCGAGGCATCGTTTAATCCATTTAACTACAGTATACACGGAGCACTGCGTTTCCCCACAGACCATTATTACTAACGCCTGCTAAACTCTATACATGTTACAGGGCTATCAAGTCTCATGCATTCACCGTGAGACACACGCACTTCTCATGCTGATAAATAAGTGATAGCTTATTGAAATGGAACTGCTATTTTACTTGGTTTTAGTCTATTTTGCGAGTGAAACTTATTTCCGGCAGCATTGAGTCCATAAAACTAGATTCGGACTAGTGGATGCCGAATCCTGTTATTTACACATGCCATCTGTCTGTTCTGCCGCTGCATGTCTGAGTGAATGAACTGCACAGTTTAACGTGCTACGCACGTGATGCTCATGAATTTGTATGCGTCTGCGCTTTATGAGGACATGAACACATGAACTTCATCTCCAGAGTTGCTCTGAGAGTTTATTTCACGAACATTTTATTGTTTGAGTGAAGAAACAGACATACTAAAAAATAAGCGTCTTACGACAACTTGCCAAAATAAAAGTCTGGTTAACTCAGTATTTTTATGTAGACAAATATATTACTAATTAATAGTAAAAAAAAACTAATTTAGATAAACTAAATGCATCATGCATACGCTGAAGTTAGTTGTTTACCTTTGAAATTATTCTTTCTATTTTTATTAATGTTTCTTATTTATACATTTGTATTGTATTGCATTTTGGATGTAATATGGCAATGGAATGTAGTAAATGGGCTTAGTTTTCACTGATATTAATGTATGCAATTTCAGCAATAAATTTGTAAAGTTTTATATTCAAGTTATATATTGGCTATGAAATGATCTGACACAAATATAAACTGTCAGTCTTCTTTTGACGTTGACGCTGACGCTGTTTGTTTTTCACAGCTGTTAGGACATCGCAAAAGATAGAAGTTAACACGGAAAACATTTCATTGGATAGGATTTTTCCTTTATGTCAGCTGAATGTGGGGAACACTTGTCAGGGAAGAAAATTCAACATGTTTTTGAGCACATTAACACTCTGTAATGTATTCTCCTAATGCGCCACGTGAAACATTGATTCTGACTTCCGACCTTGCTTTTGATTAAAATGTGAGGAAGAGAGACAGTTCAGAAACCAACGTGTTCAACTTCCTTAAGTGCTGCACAGAATGATCAGAATATGACATCAATGTTCCGTGAGAGCGTTTTAAAAGCATATGGAGCCCTCTGTCCAGCGATGCTTTTATGCTGTTCGGTCTGTGCAACACCGAATGAAGTCAAACACACACTTTGGAGACAGAGGGAGTGCACAAGCTCTCTGCTTGCTCTTTCCTGCACTAATCACAAGCGCATCATTCACCACTCGTAAGTCACATTAAATGTTAAAATAAATCTTTGGCCGGGCAAAAATTTGTTTTACGCACTCGCACCAATGCGACCCTCTGAAATTTTACCTCGCACGTTATAAAAAAAACGGACGCATTTGCGAGCATTTTGGTCGCAGTCTAGAGCCCTGCATCAGACAAAATGTTATGATAAATTTAATCAACATAGTAATCAGTGCATATATTGTGTTGGTATTTAGTGAAATTTGTTGCAAATACAGCTGCTTCCACTGTATCTCCCGCTTAAACCCATGCAAACAGACTGACAGTTTGGCACTATTGAGAGCTCAATGTAACAACGCGGCGGCGAAATCAAAGTGTGTCGCAACTCTGTTTTTCAGCGGCTCTGGTAGAAACTGGTATCAGAATACCATAGTATTGTGACATATCATTACATCAACACAGTACAGAATCTACATGTTAATGTTTAATACTACGAAAGACTATGGGGTGTATTATCAATGTATTATACACCCCATAGGAACACCTCCACTGTGGAACATGCCTGAAAATTGGTCACACGGTCTTGTCATTAGATTTAAGATTTGCTAAAACATATACCTAACATATACTTACTTCCAAAAGACGCCAGGCGATCCATGCTGCAGATGATGATGTCTGAATAATTCTTGTTTATAATGTGAGCAGATGTGAAATATTACTCGTTTACAGTTGTTTTGTGCGCAGCTAATATTTTAACAGCTCTATTTTGACCAATGAAACGTAACTACTTAAATGAATTTCATTAAATGAAGCACCATTTTTTAAAAGAAGTAAAGGGAACACTGATGTTGTGCGGCATTTAACACGTTACTGCATATGTAAACACTCCAGCGCTGTAGCTCAGAACGCACAACCCATGAGGAAAAAACCTCACTGCTTTTGTTATAGCGCCCCCGACGGCACCTGCGTGGTTCGTGAACCAATCGTTCATACACGAACGAAAGGACCTGATACTTCTCGTTCATGTCGTCATCTCGTTCGTAAACGAACTGAATGAACTTTTTTATTTTTATTAATAATTTTCAAGTATTACACTTATAATTAACCACAGAAGCACATAGCGACATATCTATCCACTTCTTGGATAAACCTTAGCTTTCATTCAGTGGGAAAATGTCGCCAGTGCTGCCCGCGAGCGCGAGGTCTCCCTTCTCTCGGCGTCACTCTGTACAGTGAGCGGCAGGAAGAAGCACCACGGTACGACAGGTGACCCGTGAATAAAATGAGTACAAAACAGCGTTTCCAACAACCTGTCACTGTTATCGACTGTTTGGATATATAAATATGAACAAATTTCATCCGTAAATATGCACATGGTTACCATGAGGCTGTGTGAAAGAACATATAACGTTAGCCGAAATCACCGCTTTTTATTGTGAGTTGTTAGATGATGTCGCGTCATGAACTGACAACAGAAACTGAAAACACAGTAGGCTATGTCAATGAGAACGGATTTATTGTTGTAAACATAAGTTGATATACCCTCGCGGCTGTCTTAAATCTTAAAAGGTAAGCGTTTTTTACATTTATTTGGTGGTGCTTCCATGCCAATTATGAATTATTTTATATTGATATAATGTTGATCAGTAACTGCCCTACTTTACCAATATTAAGCCTTCATTATTAGATAATCCACAGTGCTTTTACATACATTGCAAAATGTTGACATACGCACACATATGATGATGTCATAATATACAGTATATGCTAAAGAATTATACTTATAATACTCGTTAATGCCGTTTACTGTAACACATTACACGCTTAAATAAGAACGTGAGTCGCAAGGTGCTTGTTATACAAATAAAGTTTAACAAATAGACAAATTACTCTTGAAGTACAATCATTGACAAAGAGTAAGACTGCCCATTTATTCTTAGAAAAATAAAGATGAAAATATTTGAAAATTGCACTTAAGAATATTCTTAAAAACTTTCTGTAATTTATCTTAAGAAAGTTCTTATATTTTCTCTTAAGAACAGTTTTGCATGTCCTGCATGTTTGTGTGTGAATTATGGAAGAATCTGATAGAACTGAATTGATAGAGGTGTGGTATGTGTGCTGCTTGCATATGCCAGTGAGTTACAGTATGCTGGGAAATGTCTTAATATTGTTGCAGCTGGTCCAGAAAAGCATTGTTGCAATCATGAGGTGTAAAGTATGATGGAGGATGTGTACAGGTGTTGATATAGTCCTTCAGGTTGTGATCATAGTTTGTAACTTGTCAATGTAATCCTGTAAAAGATAGAGGGGTTTATATGCATGGTACCCTATAGGCTAATTAAAAACTTTATTGTGTGCACGTGTATGTGGGGGGGGGGAATGGTGGGGTCTATAAAACACTTGTGCCCAGGGGCCTCTGAATTCTTAATCCGGGCCTGCTTTAAGCCCTTCCTTCCATTGACTGACATTGTGGGATCCTTTCCTTCGTCTTTTTCCGGGGTTTTTTCTTTTCCCCCTTTAGAGGAAAATTCTTCTCTTCCTCATGAGGTCCATCTCTCTCCAAGGGCTGAGGCCTGTTCCCTCCATGTCCATAACGGGGTCCTAATGCGTTATATGTAACAAGAAACCGTCATTAGTACACTGGCCTTGCCATAAAATAGTGTCTTAGATTTTCACTTGGCAAGTTCCAATTCTAATTCAGTTTAGGGCACTAGATTTATTAATACTAATGTCTCATAGCGTGTGCGAGCTAAATACATAATAGATAAACAAATAAAGAAATCTCACCAGCATGCCTGTTCTCTGCGTTAATGACGCCAGCCCTATAATAAATAAAACAATTCTAGTGAAACAAACAAAACAAAAATAAGATTTCCCAACGTGAAATCCTAAGAAATCCAGAGCGTACCAGAAGAAAAAGGTGCACCTCCACGGTGCGCACGGTGCGTATTTATATTTATTAACAACTAGTCAGTCAACTGAAGGCCTATGAGATCTAACGTTACATTGTTTTAGGAGCTAACGTTAGTTTGTCACGACGCAAAAAGCAAAAAATGCCGAATGATTACGTCAGGAATCCCGAACAGGAAAACCGCATCAAATACACAAGTGTCAACTGTCCGAATTATTCCAAATATATATCGTCAATGCTATGCTAATGCGTTTTACAGATGACCTGATTTCAATATTTAAACCCTCCTTTCATCTCATATGAAGATAACCATGGTTCATTTTTGTAAGGGATTCCGTATTTTGAGGATGTTTAACATGTTGTCAGGGTTCTGGTAGACGGAGAGCACACCACGGAGGTAGATAAGAAAAAGGAGTTTATTTCAAAAACAGGAATATCCAAAAACAGGTAAGTATTTCAAAAACAGGAATATCCAAAAACAGGTAAGTATTTCAAAAACAGGAATATCCAAAAACAGGTAAGTATTTCAAAAACAGGAATATCCAAAAACAGGTAAGTATTTAAAAAACAGGTAAGTATACTTATCGGGGTAAAGAATTGCAGTGAAGACAACAAGACTGAACAGGGAAGAACAAAAAGGTGCAAACTTAAATAGAATCCTGATGATGTGATGCAGGTGTGGACTAATCAAAAATGGTGAATGTGCAGTGCATGCTGGGAAACTGAGTTCAGAACTCCGGGGAGAGGGAACGGGTGAAGCGAGCTGGCGGTGACGACATGGGGGGCGTGGCCGGTGGTGCTGAAACCGTTACACATGTACTTCGTGGAGCTTTTTCATTAACTTTTATTTGTTACTTATTATCATTTAGCACTGTGGCATAGGTGAACGTTTAATTGATCATGATATATATTTTATTGACACAGCGATGCCAGCTAAAATGTTAAGCAGCTAAAAGTTTTAAGTTTTAAAGGAACAGTAAGTAAAATTTAGCGGCATCTAGCGCTGAAGTTGCGAATTATATCAACGGCTCACTCCACCCCTCCCCCTTCCTTTCGAAGCACTACAGAGGCTGGCAAAACATGGCGAATCCCATGCATGTAAATAGACCCGCAGTGTTTCTCCATTATTCATCATTGGAGTTTGGGTTCCTCGCCACAGCAGAGCAGTGCAGTGTTGGCTTGCTCACCGGGAGACTGCATTTATTTATTTATTTATTTATTTATTCATTTATTTATTAGATATTATTTATTATAATGATCTTGCTTGGTCTATAAACACCATGCACTGTGCTGTGTTTTACCTTTCTGTGTTATTCTTATTTGCTCCTGTAAAGCTGCTTTGGAACAATGCACATTGTGAACAGCGCTATATAAATAAAATTGAATTGAATTGAATTGAAGTGTATGTAGAAATAAATAGCTCGTTATAAGGTAATAAAAACATAACGATTAATTTTATACCTCTGAAAACATATAAGTTATGAGTTATGATTGCATTTCTGTCAAAAAATTACTCACTAGTCTAGGGGCGTTGCTAAAGCTCTACTGGGGCACAGGCCCCCATTACTTTTTCTATCACTTTTTTCTTAAAAACCTGTTGTGTGCAAGAAATGTGCAACACAGTGCACTATACAAACTTCCTTTGCTTAAACCACTATTCCTACAGTGCAACAATACTGGGGAAGTTAAACATTTATGTATTTAAAAATCTGCATTCATTACGCAATGATAACAATGAATAATTACATCTTTTAAAGAATTTAAAATCAATATTTCAAGAAACCAGTCGTTTTATGACTCCAACTAATATAAAGAACATATTTTATCTAAAAAAAAAAGAGAATATTTTCTGGTTTCACAGCCAAGTCCAAACAAAGTTGGTTCATTTTTTTTTATTTTCATCTACAGTTGCTATTAATGATTGAGTCAGAATAAGATGATAGATATTATTTAGAAACTTTCTTTAGTTTCGTCATGTTTTCATAGCCTACCTCAGTCGCGTGTCGTCACCCTTACGTGCCTGCGTGCTGCATTTGTGGCAAGGAAACACACAGACGTGCGTGGACATGGATTTCTGTGTGAAAGTACGGCACGACTTTGTGTTTTCGACCAGTTAAAATGCGGGACTGCATCGCTTTTACAAGCGTGAATTAGGTTACTACGTTGCATGTATATACGTTTTTGCAGCTATTATCAGTGTAAATGATTACACTGACAAATAAACAAGATTGTAAACTTAAACTTGAAATTTATACTGGGTCACGTGCCCCAGTAAAAGGGGTCTAGCGACGCCCCTGCACTACTTCAAGTAAACAAAACAAAGACACAATTATACAACTATTACAATTATCTGTGCAATTAAATGTGCCTAGAATAAGCTAAATTTGGTTGGTTGCTAGTTAGAGACAGACTTGATTTACAATCTGCATGATATCCAGTTTAATAAAGTTCCATTAAGTCTTACCTAGACAAGTATCTCCAGTAGCCAGTCATTTGAGAGGTACAGCTATGTAAGGGATATGACATCTCTCCACTCACCACCACACCATTAGATGGATATGGATCGTCCTGACACTGGACAGGATACTTAAAAAAACAAAAACACAACTTTTCTATATTTACTAACTGTGTAATCTTCCTAACCTCCCACCATCAAAATAAATATCAAATCCAGGCCACAGACATAGCCATACAGAAAACTATCATACGATCATGTGTGATAGTCATCTGATAACAGCACAGAGACTAACAAACAATTTCATTTTGTGGAAAAAACATGCGCAAGATGTTACTGCCATGTGCGATGCTGAAATACGTTTATGGTTAAAAGACTTTATACTTTTTTGCATTTCCGAAAAGTTTTGCAATACTCTATGTTCTGGCTTGATTCATTCAACTATTAAAAAAAACATAGGCTACAGAGAAATAGTATTAAAATATTACCGTCTTTTGATCAGCAAAAGCCATTTTGACTAATCCGGAAGCACTTGCATAACACGTATGACGTCAAGTTTTGTGTGACCTCTGATTATTAAAGTAACTAAGTTGTTTTTCTCTTTTCTAATAATATCTTTTTTATAATTCACAGGAGATCAAAGTTATTTCTCACATAGAATTTGAATAAACTCAGTTAAATATGACTTATGTGTTTGTAGCTGTATTTTCTCTTACCTCGGTCTTATAGGGCTGTTCGTCTGAAAGCACCTGTCGCTGACTCTAGGCAGTTTTCCATTCCTGCTGTAGTTATTTGTCTAACACCTCTACATAACAGATCGTGTGAGCTTTTAGAAAGATTTCGTTTATAATTTACATGATTTTTGTTCTTCTGGTTGTCTCTCAATTGTTGTGAAATGTTTTGGTTCATCCGATCTGATATAGCAATTCCAGAACCACCCAGTTTTAACATTTAACTCCCTGGAAATGAAGCACAGTACAGCTGTAAACACTATCATTCCTGCATGCCAATAAAACATAACTGTCTGAGAAAACTAAACGGGCTGTGACTCTTTAGAGTTTCTGTTTTTGTTCCTCTTGTGAAACCAGTTATTCCTTGTTTGATACATTTGCATTTATGGTTGTGATAGACCAATGAACGTGAGCTCTCCAGTTGAATTGTTAGGATTTGTTTTAGTAAGAACCATGTATTTTCATGTATGGACATCAACCTGTTGTTACTGTATATTGAAACTGGATCCAACCAAGTTACAAAGAATCAGCGACTGTAGGTGGTAAAATATTAATTGGTCTTTTTGGTTAGGAACTGACTGTAGTTATTGTGTATAGACGGTTTCAAAGCAACAACATAAACGAAGGTTACTGCGTATGCGTGCTTTTGCGGTCCAAACATACAGTAACTTCCGGTGCACATCCGCAAAGAATAGTCCCTGTAGATTATTTCTGATAACAAGCAAAAGAAATAACAAGTAAATTACATTAGCTAGTTAAAGTATGTCTAGCCAGTACTATTTTGGATTACCAGTAGAAGAACCGTTACTTGGCTAAATTTAAATGGGACAAAGTTACATGATCCATTCAACAAATTGTTTATTGAATAAAATTAACATATAATAAAATTCAACAAAATTATTTATTTAATACAATTATTATACAATAAAATTTGAACATAAATTAATATTAATTTAAATTGATTCAAATATAATCAGTTATATTATTAGCCACTAGCCAGACCGATCAACAAACACAGACCGGAAGTTAACTTCAGGCCAGGCGTGTGCGTCTGATGAATCTGAAACCGTCTAAACTGTACAGCATGTATTTGATTACTGTTAGTTTTTTTTTCAATTCAATTTTGTTTCAGTTACATTTGTTTCTAATTGGTATTATTTGTTTACAATCAAGAATGACACATTTTTATTTATGTCTGCATTTAGATTTATTAAGATGAATAGGAATAATGCAGTTTTTTGCAGTACATAATATAGTTTAGCGTTAGGACAGATAAGGTTAGCGTTATAAATTCAGAGCTTATAGAAAAACAGAACAAATACTAAAACACAAGCTATGAATATGAACAAAAATAAAGTGTTCTTATATTTCCGTTACATTTTCCAGCTAACTGGATCCTTTTTTTTAACAGGATAATGTTTTTTTTATTTTCTTCCTCTTCTCTTAGCTTTTCTCTTCTTGCCGTTTGGATGCACAAGTGTCTGTGTTTTGCACCGTTGGTCTGTATCCATCATCTCAGGGCTGCCACCAGGTTTCATGAGTACTGCCGGTAGACCTACATCAAGGTATGTTAAATCTTCTTGATAGAAGGAATATACAGTGTTTTATGCGGTAGTTTCATAACAGCTGGAAATATCTCACCATCTCTGACAGTTAGGTGGATAGGTACACAAACGTGTCTATTCACAGCAAATGAATCCAGCACTTGACCAACTGCTGATGGAACAAAACATATATGAAATCAACACGTACCACAAGAACACACAAACACACTCTTCTGTCTGTTTTATCATTTTAGTGAGGTCAATTTCAGATTTACATTGATTTTATATAAGGCTTATGATATTTACTGGCCGATTTATGGAGCTTTTTATCTCGAGAGCACTAGAAAATTGCATTATTTTGGTGAAGACATTTGGCCATCTAAAACTGTTTACACACATAATTTACTTATCTTAATGGGGACATTATGTAGATGTATGTTTACACCCCAAGAAAACTTTCTGCATTTTCACAATTTAAAAGAACAAAACCCATTTTACTTGTGCGCGTTCTTTAGGGAATCAACACATTTAAGAAAAATGTAGGTTGGGGAGTGGGGACTTATTCATTAGGAGTTGGGCATTACATACCATAATTTTACAAGACATCATTTTGATAAGACCAGGATGTGTATTTAGAAAATAATAGGGTAAATCATCTTGATTTCATTTTGAAACAAATATATTCAAAATATAACTCACCATTTTCTGGATTCTCTCCAGGAACTACTATCCTAAATAATTTTGGGGGAAAATAGGTATTATACCTGATTATTTTTAAACATACAAAACTCAAAACACAGACATTTTTTATAATACAATTTGTGTAACATCTGCAACAGGTTCATTTCAAAGGTTTACCTGTAATCTGCTGACCTGTTCATAAATGGTGTGCATCTCCTTAAGGGGACAGACATATCCTCAAAGACCACCTCGCAGTTAAGCCCGAATGGATCATCCTGACATGGAACTGAAATCTGCATAGAGTTGTAATACAATCTTTAGCTGCCTGCTCTACAATGATAGCTTCATTATCTATTTAAAGATATTGTGTTCTCTGTAATGTACAAACTTACATACTTTATCAATATCTTTACACTGAACAGGGACCTGTAAAGAAGCAAAGTAAAATCATGCTCATGATGCTCCTGAAAATACTAAACTGTACAATACTTACTCAAAATTGTTTTTAAGTTAAAAGTTTAACATCTTTGTACAGGGATATCCAAAACTCAAGGATACTAACAAAATGTTAAAAACAAGCATAATGCTTTTCAACAATGTTTAGTCTCCAAAAATGAATTATGCATTTAAACGTACTAAATTACTAAAGTCACTAAGACATGCAATATAACCTCAGCACAATGAATGAATATTTTTGCTAATTCACGTAAATTTGACCGGGATTTGCACTTTTCCGATGGACACGCGGTTGGCCCTATGTCCTACCTAAAATGTGGAAGTCAAAAACTAACAATCTGAATTAACCAGATAGTGATCTATCTCTGTCCACACATTTTCACAGTCTGATGTAAATCAATATAATTATTTCCTTGATCGAATCAACATCCTCAAAACTAAAAATAATCGTTGAGTTAGGCCATGAGTAACACAAGCTAATGTTAACATGCTAACATCAAAACTATTGATAAAACACTGGTCCTCAAAAAATTCAAAACAAGATTTTTTTAAAATATCGTATGTGTCCATTTTAACGTTCCACGGAAGAATGTTTTCTTGTTTTCTTATAGTTTGCATATACAAAAATTACCCTTTCTATTCCGACACTTGCACGTGTCATTGCTGAAGTCTTTCACAGTAAAACGAAAGTACTGTATATATCGCATCCGGGTTTTTCTACCGTCATTGAAAAATTGCTCATTTGATTTTGCACTTTCTTGTGCTGACTCAAAACAAAAATATAGTTATACATTTCATGCAGTCACATTGCTAAAGTGCATGGTTTCATTTCCTTTTGGTTTATTTAGTATGGAAAGTACAAAGACAGTATTTGATTGACAGTCAACATGTGACACACTACTCACATTTACATTTTAACTGATAACTTGTGTGACTGTAATCGAACAGAAAGACTTATTGTGAAACTTTGGTTTGTTTTGCACAATGAGCATGAATTATCATAAGAATTATACGATTACTGTTATAGTGTATTTCTGCATACAAAAAGCCTGTGAAAAATACCAGATCAATGTCAAAATTTATGCCTCAGAAACAAGTGAGATTGTTTTTTTGAAGGTTTCCATCTGACACCACAAGGTGATGATATTGCACTAAAAAAGACAAGGCACGATCACAACAATACATCATCTTTATATTCCTTTATAGACATGTTAGAACAAAAGGAATGATATTGGGTTTTCTCTCCAGTATTGGCCAGGGTTTGGCTCTTGTTTTTTTTATTGGTGGAACAACAACCTAACAAAAGCCATTCAAAAACAGACTGTATTCTACAGCGTCTACATCTACCCCCTACCTCCACAAGAGGGCGATACGTAAGAGTAACTCAATAAGAGTCCACATCAGACCTTCCCAGGAAGTCCTTAGGGAGAGGTTTACTCACAGTTGCACCAGCTGCCACCAAGTATAATCTTAGGGTTGTGCTATTCATTTCAGATTTTCATTTCAATAGCTGTCATGTAAATCCATTTTTACGTGGTGACATTGTGGTGTGGTGTTTAGATGAAGTCTAGTCTACATTTCTTTTGTGTTCCACAGATGAAAGAATCATATACAGGTTTTGAACAAAACAAGGGAGAATAAATATGGAAATGTACTTGTTAAAATATATAGCTTGACTATACTAAGTTGCTTTGGAAAGTAGTGTTTGCCGAATATAAAAATGTAATTACAGAGAAGTTTTAACTAACACTTACCAGCTTGCCAACCTTGGTTGTTTTGTGTCTGTACAATGGAAGTCAATGGGGGCCAATGTTATTTGGTTAAAAAGGTTTCAAAACATCTTCTTTTGTGTTCTGTAGAAGAAAGAAAGTCACACAGGTTTGGAATCACATGACAGTGAGTAAATGATGACAGAATTTTCATTTTGGGTGAACTGTCCCTTTAATTTATAGTATTCTTACATCTCCAAACAGAACATGATAGTAAAGATAGTTATGAGATGCATAAAATACACTCCAGCAAACTTTGGTTAGTAGATTACTTTATAATACAAACCATATCTATACAAACAACACGCTGTAAAGAAACATTTGACCAATGTCGCAGATGTGCTATACATTTTCATCTCATTTGAAACAGTATGTTTTGCTACACGCATGCTAGCATTCAGCTAGCATCATATTAAATGTAGACTATGAATAGAGGCTGCACCCATTATACACAGGGGACTCGCTAACAAAGCAGTGATGCAAATCACACGCGGGGAGACACGTGGAGGCCCATACGGCAGAGCGATGGGGCTCTGGGCCATAGTGCAAAGACTCAACCAGCTTGTGGGCCGACCTCAGCCTGTAAAGAGTTTGAAAGACACGGGCCGGGGAAGCTCGGACCCTTTTGTATGGATCCAGGACCTGGAGAGACTGGGGGTCGTGCCATACAAGAAGTGTGCTACTGTTTGCATCAGCAAAACATTTCCCACCCCCATCACCCCTATGCCATAATACACCCCCTTTCCTCCTTCTCCTCTTTTCTTCTCACTCTTTCTCTCTAATCTGACACCCAAGGTGCTAAGGACTGGATATGGGGCCCCGAAGATGAAAAGAGAGCATCTGCTATATATCTCTGTGGGTGCTCTTTTAAAAGCAGAGGCTGAAAACCTTCTGCTTATTAAATAATGCACAGTAATATATTGCATGCTGCCTGTTGTTTTAAAGTGTGAGAAATATTGTGAAAGTATACTGTTTTTGCTGTCGCATGACCTCATGATGCATGTTTACTTCAGTGAGTGCCATCCATTTTTTTTTGTTAAATGTCATTTGGCTGGTCAAATAATGAATTGAAAAAGAGATGTGTTGATACTACTTCTAGTATCACACAAAAAGGAAAGTAATAGTTCACCCCAAAATAAAAATTCTATCCAAATGTACTCATTTCAAACCTTTATGACTTTCTTTCCTCTGTAGAAGACAAAAGAAGATATTTTGAAGAATGTTGGTACCGGAACAAAGGTGGTACCCTTTGACTTGCATTGGTTTTGTGTCTTTACAATAAAAGTGAATGGTGACAAGAGGGTGAATAGACAATGACAGAATTTTCATTTTTGGGTGAACTGTCACTTTAAGGTTGAGTGCATTGCATTGTGGGATACAGTACTTGTTGCAATGTGCTATACTGTACAGTACATTTTGGTACTTGGCATACGTTGGATACAGAAAATGATATATACTTCATACTGCCAAATCAGTAAGAAGAGAATGCTAGTCCAAAAATAACCAGTCAACTTTTTTTAGAAACAACCCACACTACTTTTATAGAAAAAGAAGAAGTTTGCCAAGCATAAAAATCTGCTTTTCTTTCTTAGTGCCTAGGAGGGAACACATATTAATTCCCACACTCTCAACTTAGAGGTCCTGCATCATTAGGCATGTCAGACACAGCCCTGCATCAAATGATTCCACAGCTGCTCAGGATGTATCATGAATCGCATTCAGTGTCATAGATCACAGTATGGAATAGAGAGAGAGATGATTATATATTACCCCTGATCATGATCTCATTCCTCTCAGTCCTGTTCTTGCGTCTCATTGGTCCACTGCAGCAGCAACACTGTAACTCGCCAATGATGCATAACAGAAGCACTATGACATCACTAATGCCGTCTTTGGCTGGCTGTCTTTAGGTTGTGCTGATTAATGAGGTCAGTCGGAGACATCAGGGCCTGCTGCCAAACTTTCCTCTTGCTTGCATATGTACACATTCTGCCCACAGGCTTTCCTGGTGTATTGGAGTTGCGGTTTATCTGTTTGGGGAAATGATTTTGAAAGGTGTTGGTGATGTATTGATATACAAAGTTTTGTGATCGCTTTTTTACAACATAGTCTAATGTAAATTTGGCTTGTTGCCACGCCTGATGTGGCCAATTTCAATGTATGAGCTCACGGTGTCTCACACCAATAACCTGGAGAGATTGGTGAGTACACAAGTGAGGAAATGGCTTGGGCTACCAAGATGCCTTAGCAACATAGGGCTGTACGGGAATGGAGCTCTCTCTCTTCCCATTTCAAGCCTTGTGGAGGAATATAAATGCACCAAAACAAGGTTAGAGATGATGCTCAAAGAATCCTGTGATGCCTGTGTAAGAGATGCTGCTCCAACAGCGGTAGGAGATGCAAAGGCAGCCCTCAGACATAAGGACATTGTGGGACAAGTGCAACATGGCAGAGGGGGCTTGGTTTGGCATCAACCACACCCACGTGGCGAAAAGCGACACCAAAGGAACAACATCACCTGGTAGCGGAGGAGATTCGGCATCAAGAGGAAGCAAGCAGATGCGCCAGAGCGATCTCTCAAGCCCAGCAAGGCCGTTAGATAAGTTGGGAAGGCATGGAACAGTGAAAAATCACTTGGAGTGAGTTGTAGAGTATGGAAACAAACAGGCTAAGTTTTATCATAAGAGCTACATATGATGTGCTGCCCTCACCAACAAATCTGCACGTTTGGTATGGACAGGATCCAGCCTGCCACCTATGTGCAGCTCCAGCAAGCCTCAAACATATTCTTGTGGGTTTTAAGAAGAGCTTGACACAGGGGAGCTACACATGGCGCCACAATCAAGTACTAAAGTGCTTGGCTGCAGCAGTAGAGACCAAGAGAGTGGCAGCAAATGCCATCCCCAAAACGCCAAAACTAACTCGCTAAAAAGGCAACCCTTTATTCGGGAGGGGCAGAAACCGCGGGCCAAGCCCTTAACCCCAGATTCAGGTCTGCTGAGTATAGCCAGGGATTGGGAAATGCGAGTAGATTTAAACCACAGACTTAATTTCCCCTTGGAAATAGCAGCGACCAACCTGCGGCAGGACATGGTTCTGTGGTCCAGCTCCAGTAGGACAGTCCTCATAGTTGAGTTGACTGTACCTTGGGAAGAGGCCATTAACGAAGCATTTGAAAGAAAGAATCTCCGGTATGGCAACTTGGCAGCGGAGGCTGAAAATCGGGGATGGACAGCGAAAGTGTTCCCGGTGGAAGTGGGCTGCAGGGGCTTTGTTTCCAATTCCACTACAAGGCTGCTTAAGGAAGTGGGGATCAGAGGACAGGCCCAACGGACGGTAGTCAAAGAACTTGCCACTGTCGCTGAGAGAAGCAGCCACTGGATGTGGTTGAAACGGAAGGACGCAATATGGGCTGCCAAGTGACCACGTAATAATATGGTTTTGTGTTGTTTTGCTATGCCATATGGGACCGGGGGCACTGAGATTGCATTAATGGAGCCAGTTGGGCTATAACAGCCTTAGCCAACGGGTTGGCGCGTATGGTTGCGTTGAAATGTTTGGTAATATTTTGTAATGTTATGCCATACGGACCGGGGGCATTGAGCTTGCATAAATGGAGCCAGTGAGGCTATAACAGCCTTAGCCAACGGGTTGGCGTGTATGGTTGCGTTGATTTTGGTAATGTCTTGTTATGGTATGCCATACGGGAACTGGGGGCACTGAGCGCGTTATCGGTTTGGGTAGTCATGGCCTAATGGTTAGAGAGTCGGACTCGTGACCAGAAGGTTGCCGGTTCGATTCTCAGGGCCGGCGGGTAACAACTGTGGTGCCTTTGAGCTGCAGTGATATCTGCCCACTGCTTTTGCCAGATGACCTTGTAACAATGCGACACACACCCAGGTCTGATCAACCTGCGGTTGGCCTCCCTTGGCTGAGGGTGTCTTGTGATAAAGGGCCGAAACACCCAATGAGGCTGAGGTGCACAACTGACGATGTGTCGCATTGATGGAAACCATAAGAAAGGCCATTATCAGCAGCACCTCACCAAAAGGCATCTTTCACTCAGGATAATGTGATGATATTGAGACACACAACTCATGAGTTGTCTCTTTGATAATGGCAAGGGAAGGTAAGTATGCTATGTATTTCTATAATAATTTATGGCCAAACACAGAGGCTGCCTATCCTACGAACCAGTGAAACCTCAGACCTCCTTTCCTCTATTCATATTCTTGACTGCTTCCCCCTGCATAAAGCATGGGAAATGTCGGACAATCCAACTCTGCTGAAATAATGGGATTATAACAACTAGTCATATTAAGCGAATCTATGCATATTAAGATTATATAAACAAACATGTCTGTTAAAAGACCAGTGTGTAAGATTAAGAAGGATCTATTGACAGCAGAAATGCAATGTATATATATAACTATGTGTTCAGAGGTGTATAAATACCTTACATAATGAAGCGTTATGTTTTTATTATCTTAGAATGAGCTATTTCTATCTTTATACACCGCGGGTCCCCTTACATGGAATTCACCATGGTGTTTCTACAGTAGCCCTAAATGGACAAACTGCTCTACAGAGCGCGTTTCGTAAATATGTTATCTCCTTCCGCAAAGAAGCGAACACGTGACGACATCTAGTCCTGTGTCAGCCACCGTAGAGCTTTGAAAGGGAGAGGTGAAGTGAGCTGTTGATGGCATTGATTTGCAACCTCACCACTAGATGGCGATAAATTTCACTGACTGGTCCTTTAAAGGGACAGTTCACCCAAAAATGCAAATTCCATGGGTTGAAAACAACCTTTTAAAACGTATTATGTGTTTATGTTTTTGGGTGTAATGTTAGTTAATTAACAGCATACGTTGCAGGAATATGTACTGTATGTATGTGCGCAAGATGACAATCCGAAAAAGTCCCTTTGTCAGAAAATGACCTCATTCTAATGCACACAGCTCAGTCTGATGCTGTCTCTATTTAATTCACTCTTGATCAATTTGATTCACTCTTTAATTCATCATTCACCACCAGTGCCACATAGATTTTTTATTTGCAGGAGCTTTGTAAAGTTGATCAAAATGCCAAAAGATGCAAAAACCTTACTACGTACTATTATAATGGCATATAGAGTGGAACATATGAGTGTCTTTGCCAATTGTTCATTTCCAGTATTGCTGTGGGTGAGAGTTAATGCTGTGCATCATCACCTAGATTCATTGAAAGTCCATCTGTCAGCCTTCAGTGGCCAAAACGATGACAAGTTGAGCATTTTAATGCACTGCTAGGTTACATCAGGAACATGCACTAAGCAATAACTCAGTAAGGTTGTTTTATTTAAGTGTTCCTGTAGCTCAGTTGGGATCATTGTGGTATCAGCACAATGGTCACACATTAAATGAACAATGATGAAATATATACTTTGTAATGCACTGTAAGTTGCATTGGATAAAAGTCTCTAAATGTTAAGGTATTTATTTTTAGTTGTATCTCGATTAAAGGAACAGTTCACCCAAAAATGGAAATTCTGTCATCCTTTACTCACCCTCAGATTGTTCCAAATCTGTATACATTTCTTTGTTCTGCTGAACACACAGGAAGATATCTGGAAGATTGTCAAATCTCACCCCCATTATTTTCCGTACTATGGCAGTAAATGGCGGGTGAAATCTGACATTCTTCAACATTTCTTCCTGTGTGTTCAGCAAAACAAAGAAATGTATACAGGTTTGGAACAATCTTGGTGCGTAAATGATGACAGAATTTTCATTTTTGGGTGAAGTATCCCTTTAATGCATTGACATGCTGGACAAAGGCACAATATCCAGACCAGGGGCCTAACATATAAAACTTTGCGCAGATTTCATCCTTAAAGTCAAGAGTGTCTGTAAAGTGTGCACCAGTGTTGGGCAAGTTACTCTGAAAAGTAATTAATTACTAGTTACTAATTACATATTCAATAGTGTAATATATTACTGTACAAAATACTCTCTCCAAAAAGTATTTAATTATTTATTACTAATTACTTTCTACATCCTATCAACCTTGATTAGTTAAGTGATTCAAGGATAGACATGAAACGGCTCTTTTAATTCATTCAAATAAATAATATTAAACTACATAAATTACTCTTATTAACTGACCGAGATATTACAATTGTGAGAATTATACATTAAAGCATGGATTTTAAAGTTAGACTGTCATGATCTCGGTCACTTGGGTTCCCGTGTCCTACCTGTGTGTGTTCTGTTGTGTGTCGAGCTCGTGGCGCTTCTGTTTTGACAACTCGCCATGTGCTCGGTGTCTGCGTCACTCACCCCGTCCCGTGTCTCCCTTTTGGTATTTCTCCACTCACTGTCTTCACACTCTTTCACCTGTAGCGTATATTCCCCTTGATTAGCGCCCGTAATATCTATTATCTCTCCCGCCTGTTGTCACTTATCCTTAGTTAGCTTTCCTATTTATTTCCCTTTCCTGTCCTGTGTCAGACCGTGCTTGTTTCTTCGCCAACTCTGACTGCCCAGTGCTAGCGCGTCTACTGCAGAAGCCTTGTTTCCTAGTAGTAGTCCTGTCTAGCTATTAGAGTTTTTGCTCCTCGAAGCCTGTTTGTTTTTGCTTCTCGTTTTGCCCCCGTTTCTGTTATTCTGCTCTCTGCCCCGCAGCAGTCATTGGCCACCCGGATCTCGCTACTCATGGAATCTCAGCTCTCGTCCCCTCGCCAGTTCGGCAGCTTCTCCTGGACGGGAGTGACAAAAAAAGTGAAGCTGATGGGTTGGTTAATAATAATTCATTACATTTATATAGCGCTTTTCTGGGTACTCAAAGCGCATTAGAACGAAGGGGGGAATCTCCTCAACCACCACCAATGTGCAGCATCCACCTGGATGATGCGACGGCAGACATATTGCGCCAGAACGCCCACCACACACCAACTTATAGGTGGAGAGGAGACAGAGTTACGAAGCCAATTAGTACATATGGGGATGAATAGGAGGCAATAATGTATAGAGGTGAATGGGCAAATTTGGCCGGGATGCCGGGGTTACACCCCTACTCTTATTCGAAGGATTTTTAATGACCACAGAGGGTCAGGACCTCGGTTTAACGTCTCATCCGAAGGAGGGTGCTTTTTTACAGTAGTGTCCCTGTCACTATACTGGGGCATTAGGACCCACACAGACCACAGGGTGAGCACCCCCTGCTGGTCTCACTAACACCTCTTCCAGCAGCAACCTAGTTTTTCCCAAGAGGTCTCCCATCCAGAGGTCTCCCATCCAGGTACTCAGCCCTGCTTAGCTCCAGTGGGAAACCAGTCTTGGGCTACAGGGTGATGTGGCTGCCGGTTTTTGTCACATGAGCTTGCAAAGTTGAAATATTTTCATCTCAAGAGGAGTGCATCGCACCACATGTGCGTCTACATTTAAAATAATGTATTTGTGCGTCAAAAAGACGCTAAATGTGAATGACCCCCTAGACCCGTATGATTTAAATTGGACGAAAACGTTTGTGTGACATTTTAAAAAGTGCATTTTTTTCTTTAGTCTGATAAAATGAAGTGCACACTGACTCATGGAGACTTGAAAGTGGGTCTTTTTATCTTGGGCTTAAGGAACCTCCCAGTAATGACCTACTATAGCAACCACTGAGAACACCCAATGTGCTTGCCAGGATGTACAGTAACTATGGGGTAGCTAACCACCCACAACACCCTAGCATCTGGGCGGCAGGTTTTATAGGCAAGCATCACTCACATTTTGTTCTGAAAAGCTAGTTTAATTATGTAACCTGTGCTGTTATTATAAATGTTATGGCAATTATGATGATTTGAGACTAAAAAGCTTGTTGAACAGTTCATTGATTGCATACAGTTATTCTAGGAATGAAGTTGTTTCCATGTCTTTAAAGGGGGACAAATTGCATTGTGTCATCTCAATGTTGGGTCATAATTCTAGGGCAATATAGCAAGAAGATGATGCAACAGGGTTGCCAGATCTGTGTGACAAAACTATCCCAAGTATCCCACCACTAATACCCCCAAAAAGTCACCACTATACCTAAAATACACATTTTACCTTGTTATGCATTATGTTAAGTTTCTTCTTTAAAATCTGTAAAAAAAAACTGTTAGTGATTATCATAAATACTTACTTAAAAAGTGACCAATGATGACAAAAATCTTTCCAGCATACTGCAGACTTGGCAACCATGCGTTGCAAACACAGACTTGAAAATATGTCATAATATACATCATGGCGCATTAAAAATATATTTAATGCTTACAGAGTGTCTGTATTAACTCACAACAATTGAGTATTTACTTTTACAGATTACATTTTTACAGATATGAATCCAAATATTCAAACAGAAAACAGACGTTCACTGGCTTGTTTTGCGTGTTCCATAATCCTCACTTGACTTTATAACACGTGTTTTTTTATGATACTTACTATCTCTCGAAAAACGATGGTCTCAGAGCTCTTTCTGCCATCACGGTGTGATTTTTCATAGCAAACAAAGAGGATTTTCTGAAATCTATCCTCTCTTGTGATGTCTAGCACAAGCTGTGCGTATCAGGTTCCACTCAGAACATATGTGTAGTCTCACATGTGTCCACAGGGTTTAGCATCTGTGTCTCCAGCAGATACATATGTGTGTCTCTCTATTTATGTATGTGTGTGTTTGACCGTCAGCTGAGAGGGTCGAACTTCCTCTTCTTCGGCTGAAAACAGTGCTGAGACATCAGCGTATGTAGCAGAGTTCATACGGGTCAACAGCAGAGTGTGGAATGTGTGTTTCCCACACTGAGCCGAGCACTTTCTCATGCAGTATGTGAACACATGCGGAAATACTGCGGGGCCACTGAGCCATGGGCTATAGGACCGGTTTATGCTGACGAGGCCGAGACTGGTGGGCATCGGTTCTATGAATCTACTGAAGTCTCTGAAAATATCATTTTGATTTGACTAATTTTGCACCAAATTAATTCATCTAATTAATTTAGAAACATCATTATTTTATCAGTGAGCCAATTTAACCATATTTAATTATGTTTGTTTTGACAAAAAAATGCAAACTGCATGCATAAAATAATGATATTACATATATTAACAAATTAAATTTTATTTAGCAAAATGTCCAACCATATTTGTGCATGTTTAATTATAACATGCCTTTTATGACAGAATGTAAATGAACATGAAGTACTGTACATGATTAGCCTTTCTTCTAGAGATGAACCGACATATCGGCCAATAATTGGCATTGGTCGATAAAAGCAATTTTTCACACCATCGGCCAATAGTTTAAAAACAGCAGAAGATCATTGTTTTTATAATGTAACAATTGATTTTATATTTAATTAATATTTTATTGTATATTCATTGTATTCAATTACATTACATTAAAACTACTCAGCAGTTATTGATACTTTACGGAGGTCTATCAGAAGTTAAGTTTGGGCCACATAACATTTGTTTATGTTGTTCCCACTGAAACTGTCTATAGTTTTTGACTTATTGATTTTATGACTATTCGAAGCACTATAATTGAACCAAAAACAGGTAACACTCAATAAAACACAGAGCCTTTAGTTTGCATTAACAATTATTTACATTCTTCATAGGTATAACCTCCA
The DNA here is from genome assembly GCF_024868665.1 of Triplophysa rosa. Taxonomy (NCBI): domain Eukaryota; kingdom Metazoa; phylum Chordata; class Actinopteri; order Cypriniformes; family Nemacheilidae; genus Triplophysa; species Triplophysa rosa. Next base: position 10,262,797 of record NC_079903.1, on the reverse strand, counting down.
TACCTTTAGTTTACCTGAGCCTATATTATTAAAAAATACAGGTGCAAGAGCCTAGCCACACCTTACAAACACAATGCACAGATAGGAGCCCGCCTAAATTAAATACATTGATTAAAATATGTGTGTTAAAATTAGACAATACTATTATTATAAGACCACTTAGTAATGTTAAGTGAAAAAAAACAATTACTGTACACAGCAAAGTACTAGACTGATACAAGTTTGATTTTCTAAAATCAAATGTGATTTCCAGACAGAGATGTTGCCTGTCAGAACAGCCCGTAGCAGTAGCTAACACAAAAAGCGAGGAGCGGTCCCGCTGTGCACAAAGACCCCTGCTTTTGAAGCTCAATGTGTTTGCTCATGGCAGAACTGTGGCCGCATCTGTGATTGTTCACACAAATCCACATTCCCACACACTCTATCACACACATTCTGGAGAGCCGGGACAGACAGTCTGAGTTGTTGTATTTGCCCAGACATCAGCCTTATTGAGCTCCAGGGTGTCTCATCACTCAAAGCAGCGTATGCTGATAAGATACCATTCATACCCTCATCGGGAGAAAGCTTCATGGTGTATAATGGCATCTTTGTGAGAAGTTTCAGCCCCTATAAACTGTATTGTATACTGTTACACCAAGACATTTCAAGTTAGGGAACTTTTAGTGAAGTTTCTGTGAGTTGTAACTTTATTATAGCCAAAAATAAATGCTTTTTAAATCATAGCAAATAGCAAACTATGTCAAAGAACAGGTAGACGTTCTCTATGAAAGGTTCTATGAATGGTTTAATTTTGAAATCATGAATTATTTCTTCATTTGTTTACCAGAGTTATTATAGTTTTGTTTTTAGTTTAAATGTTAATTAGCTTTTATTTTTAGTTACAGTTTTAGCAATTTGTTATGCTTTTGTCATTTTGTTTTTTATTTTTTATGTTGCTATATGAGATTAACTTATTATTATTATTATTTTAGTTTTTATTATTATAATTATTATAATAATTAGTTGTATTATTATAATTTTAGTGCCTTAAACTTAGTCCAGTTTATTTCCCATGCAACATTTACATTTTTCGTTTAGTTTAAGTTTTTCCAATCATTTTTAGGCCAGTATTTTATTTGATTTCACTAAACAGAAATGTTTTCATACTTTCAATTTTAGTAAACTAAAATAACCTTGTTGTTCACACTGCAGATATATATTGCAACGAGATAATAATAATAATATATAAGTATTGCAATTAATTTTTCAGCAAATGTTGCACTTGCAAATATTGATGTAATTTTTTTCTCCTAAAATAATCCATTAGTAAAACAATATAATAATTTTAAATTCAAATCAATATTTAATCTCTTCAAATGCTATACTTTGCCGATAACTAGCTGAATGTGCATCTTTTGCATATCCATAAAATGTTTAACATGACATGAGTTTACCTTTTAATTGTTACAGTATTACACAAAAGTCACAAAAGCTGTAAAAATCTGAAAGAGCTCAATGACAAATGCAAAGGCCACAGTAGAACCGAGAACAGCTAAAAAGTATTCACGGAGGCCACCTGCTCTTTAAAAATGAACGTGTCAGAGAAAGTACAAAAGATAATAGAGATGGATCTTGCTGTGGGTCAGAACAAGAATATAACTACACACACGCAGAAACGCACAATCGCGTTCACTCGTACCAACTGTGCATAGTTTGCCTCATCATTCTTGTTGGTCACCAACAAGGTCATGACCCCTTGACCCTCCCACTTTCTACCACAGCAGAATGTCTGATGGACCGTTCTTACAAGCAGTTTCCTCAGCTGTAGGCGTGTGCCCTGAGAAAGAGATCAGACCCCAGAGATGTGTTCAGGAACAAAGCATAAGACTGATGAGACAGCTGTCTGTGGCCGCCTGTCCCTTCTGCAGCGTGAGATATGCACTCTTAACAAACTGCTGGTCGTCTGTGATCCAAGTATATACTCGCAAAGATCAATGTCGTGGTTGGCACAGAAGACCAGACTGCTTGTCGCCATCACATCAGATGTTTCTTTCTGAGGATAATTACACAAATACTTCTGAATTGAGCAGAGCAACTAATGTAATACTTGAGAGGAAACGTTTAACTTGAGAATGTAAACAACCATTATAATGAAAAAGCTTCAACTTCAATCCTTCACAATAGGATTTAGCTGTAGACACACATTAAGCAGTTGTAGTGTTTTTTATGTTTTTATGTCTGGTCATTTTTGTTACTAACTCTGGACTAAGACTATATTTTATATGACAACAATGTAAACTGAATAGTTTTTCTTTTGTGTTTTGAAGTTTCACATACACACAACAACTTTGTCAAAACAATCCACGTTCACACATGTCAAGAAAAATGATGCTAAAGCACTGTATTATGCATGCCAGGCCAGTAGTTGGGAATGTTCCGTGGTAAGGAAACAGTAAATGTCTGCGCATATATGCATACCCAAGTTTAATCCAAATGTCCTTTTTGACGGAGTATACTGTATGTGCGTTTAGAATTTGGCATATGTAAATAATGTTGAGTAAATCTACACTGAAGTCCGCCATTGTTGTTTTGTTTGTACTCGCACATGCCTAAAGACTGAACATGTAATAACCATGCGCATGACATCACAGTTTTCACTGTCGCGTTTCTGTGATTTACATGTAAACGATAATGGTATCTTGTACTTGGAAACATGTTTGCAAAAATGTGCATTTTCAGGCCCCAAAACAGGTGTTGTGAAACAGCCACTTAATCGTGTAAGCCAGACTTTTCAGCTAGTCTGATCATTTTTGTTTCCTGCAAAACTGTTTTGCTTGGTCATGAACCTCACTTTTTTATTTTCTGTTGTGATCTTCAGCATGCTAGGCACACACTGAGAAAATAAATCCTGTAAAAAAACTGAAAATTTCTGGAAGCAATAACAGTTTTTCTTGTAGATTTACAGTCTTTTATATGTAATTGGACAGTTTTTACCGTATTTCAATTTTTTTTACTTATATTAAATCATTATAAAATCTGTAAATTTCTGTAATTTTTTTTTTTTACAGTGCACAGTTACTTCTACTGTTCCTTTAAGAGGAAACCACAGAGCATAAATGAACAGTATAATGAACAGCCAGCATATTGGTGCTAAATGGAATTTTAACAGATGTGCGGAGTAGTGATTCTGGCACATTATATTCCATCTCACACGCTCATCTGTCAATGCAGCCTATCAATATTGGCAGCTGTAATGGATTCACATTCCCTGTTGTTGCATTGAAGGCTGTGGAAGCTGCTGAGAGGTGAATTAAGGAAAGGCCCATAATATGACATATTCTATAATAGGGTGCATGTGGATGACATGTCCCATAATGCATCAGTTCCTACTCATGCATTCTCTTTTATATATCACCTTAGACCTAAGCAGACAGAATGTCACAAACAAAACAGATTTGTGTAAAATAACACATTTTGTAGGTGTCAGCATTAAAATGTATTAAATTAGTATAAATGTAAGCACAATCAATTATCATTTGTTTATTATTATTATTATTAGTTATAATGAGTCTGATTTGAAATGGTAAGCTTTTAATAATGTTTTTTCATTTGAGCTGTTTGATGTCATTTGACTTAACATGAAATGTAAAGTAACCTGCAATTTTATGTTTCAAACACAGATGGCGATAGAGAGGCAAAAGATGCAGATTGCAGCTTTAAAGGAATAGTTCACCCAAATTCTGTCATCATTTATTCACCCTCATGTCATTCATAACCTGTATATGACTCTTTCATTTGTGGAACACAAAAGAAAATATTTTGAGAAATATCTAAGTAGTTTTGTGTCCTTACAAGTCAATAGGGGTCAATGTTATTTGATTACCACATTCTTCAAAATATCTTCTTTTGTGTTCTGCAGAAGAAAGAAAGTCATACAGACTTGTGATGACACAAGGGCAAATTTTCATTTTTTGTGAACTATACCTTTATTGCAAGCATCACTATCAAAACTGCTCAAACTTTCTCATACAATGTTGTTTGTTTCTTGATAGTAAACTGTTTTACTAATACAGAGTTTTAGGAATTTGGTGGTTGGCGTCATGTGTGCGGACATGTTAGAAGATTGTGAAGATTAAGCGCTGAGTGAGTTTTGTCTGTACTTAACAGTCGTTTAATGTTTGTTTTAAATGGACCGCTGCTGCGCTATGCAGTTTAACGGCTGATGCAACCCAATGAACACATGGCCCTCATTCCTGAACCCGCAGCCAAAACTCTGTAACATACAGCCTTTGGCCCAAAGGGGGAAAAACACAATATGATATTTGACAGATTTATTCATATTACTACACCAAGAGTGAAACTCTGGACTAATCTGAAAACAGGCCAAATGTGAGCGCACCACGACTCCAGCTACCCATAAACAACAAATGACTAAAGCAACCTCCCTTTTTTCCTCACACAATGCTGAAAAGAAGCTTAACATTCAGTACAATCACTGAAATGACTTCACTTAAAGTAATAAACCCTCTAACAACCCACGACAACATTTCCATGATGAGAAATGATTTACGTTCATTGTTGTGGGAAAGTACTTTAGATAATGCCTCCGAGCATTCACATTTGATTTGGTGTCTGATGCAGAGCTACTGCAATGAGGACAATACTGCAATACTACAAAGGCATTAGATTCCAGTGGGTGTGTATAATGTTGATGGAGGAGTTCGGCAAACATCGGTATTGAGGAGGCTTTTGTGGTGTTGAACTCGAAGTGCAATTTTCTGCAATTTATTCAGCCTGAACTGCTTAACCTACATTCTGTCACAAACTTTATTAGATATCTTTTTGATCCAGGTCAATAATAAATCGTAGTCTTAGGATTTATTGGAGTTAAAGGTCCAGTGTATGAAATTTAGCGGTATCTAGCGCTGAGGTTGTGAATTGCAACTAACGGCTCACACCACCCATCCACCTCCCTTTCGAAGCGCTACGGTGGCTGACATAGAACGTCGAAGATGTCGTCACATTTTTGCTTCTTTGACGAAGTAGATAATGCACTCTAAAAAATGCTGGGTTCTTTTTGTAAATGAACCTATGCTGGGGAGTTTCAACCCAGAATGCTGGGTTATTTTAATGGTTGGGTTCGTCCATTTTTGACCCAATGCTGGGTTGAAAATAACCCAGCATTTTTTAGAGTGTGTATTTACGAAACGCGTTCTGTGGAGCAGTTTGTCCATTTAGGGCCACTGTAGAAACAACACGGTGAGTTCCATGTCTGGGGACCCGTGGTGTATGTAGATAGAAAGAGCTCATTCTAAGATAATAAAACAGAACGCTTCATTATGTAAGCTCTTTATACACCTTTGAACACATAGTTATGTATATTATATTGCATTTCTGTCAATAGACCCTCCAAATTTTATACATTTACAAAAAAATTACACATTGGGCCTTTAATATAATAACATAATTTTTTTTCGAAACTGTACTTCTAAGAAAATTGGGAGTTCATTTTTAGAAGCTTCCATGATTGCAATGCAAACCTAACTGACAATGATGATGATGCCATTGTAAAATTTGCATACAGAATTGTGATTGTTTTATGGAAACCACAACAGCTCTGATGCAATATTTTTATTATGTAAGCAGCAAACCCCAAAAGAAGCAGTACTTAAATAGAGTCGACAGGTACATTTTTAGGGGCATTTGTTATTATTTGTGTACGTGATCGGACTATTGTGACGTCCTTTATGTGCAGTAAAAAAGAGAGGATGCTAGATTAAAATGGTATAGGTCGGAAATTGGTTTGAATTTAACGTAATAACACATGTGGCGGAGACTGACAACAGACACAAGTCCTCCATGGTGATTCTCAAAAGCTTTTATTTCTGAAAATAACTACGTATAGAAGATCAAATGGACAAAAGTGTCCAGGAAATAGATTTTGAAGGGGATTGCAAAATAGGGCACAGCGCACCTGTGAGGAGCGTTAGTCTTTTGTGTCCACCGGTTAAAATGTACCGCTGCCTGCTGTATCACCTCACACTGCTTGGACACCTCACGCAGTCCATCTTCGTGCACTGGAGGGAAAACACAGGAATGAATTTATGGCAGTGCTGAGAAGGTCCAAACAGGCAACAAGTGTGTCTTTAAACATGATGGCAGCAATGTTCCATGTCCCTATTCTCGCTCTTATGTTTTATAGCCATGGGAAAGGTAAGGGGCCCAGCCTGAAGCTGACAGAGGGGCGGTGGTCCCACATGTAAAATCTACAGGGTTATTTAAGAGAAATGGATTGACATTAAGGTTACTACAATAATCACAAGATGTCACAATGTTATGAAAGTTATAAAAACAAGTTGTGAGCAGTTGGAGAGTTGTGTTTTATGCTTTTGACAACGAAACATAATCTAGATGGTTTAATAAGCCTGAATGTTTTCACCGTGGCAATGAATCACATGCAGAGAAGGGGCCATGTTAAGACTTCTGCAGCTGTGTGTTAACATGTGCCTGTATGTGTATGTCTGTGCGTCTGTCCCACTGAGTGTCCAGACATTACATTCAGCGTTTGTCTGGTCTATAAGTGATCTTTAATCCTGAAGTACATGTGGGAACATGATACAAAAAGCAATAAAGTGCAAACACTGACCTGCTGAACCTCTCAACATTAAGCTAGGGAACAAAATCACACAACACACACAAGTCATGGATTGAGAATTTCTTTTTAATTCTAATTCAATCCCTCAAAGCAAGTTTTAGCACTTCCAATTCCATCGGCCCAATTTACCGGTATTTTGGTAAATTGCCTGAAATATGATCACAAAACCTCTAAATATTTTCATATTCTATGTCATAAAATATTCAATGTCATAAAACACACCAGTTATAAACCGCTCGTGATTTTTAAAGCTTTGCGTTTAAAAAATGCCTGTTGCTAAAAGCAACTACATCCATTGTTAGACATCAATCGCATATAAATCTCACAAATAATGCAACACGGACACAAATCTCTAAAAATATGGATGGAGATCTATTCACGGAGTAATTACTTATCAGGGAACACGTCAGGGAAAGTTTGGAAGAGTTGTCAGAGGCTTGGTGGTGGTTAAGTTGATATCGAGCGACTTTGTGTAGTCTGTTTATAGTAGGGTGACCATATGAGCCATTTCTCTGACAAATGCGACTACCGGAAGACGCATTCGAATCCTGGCAAGGACGTGTCTTCCGGGAGTCACATTTGTCGACCGCATACATCATCAAGGTTTATTATTTCAGGTTTTATTTTATAAAGGAAGCCGTTATATTTCAAGGTAAGAATGACTACAATGAACTACAATGATTATACGTCTTAAGCGATGTTAAATGTTCGTTTTATGATTTTTTTACTGAAATGTGAGAACCTTGATGACGTATGCGGTCGACAAATGCGACTCCCGCAAGACGCACCCAAATCCTGGCAAGGACAGCTCATATGGTCACCCTCATGTAAGCTTTTTACTTGTGGCTATTGTATTTTGGTCTCAAAGTAACAAATGTTGTTGTTGATCTGTAAAGATTATCTTGACGTGAAAAAAAATTGAATATCATAAATCTTTGTTAATCACAGAGCTTATTTTTCAAAAGTCTGAGAAAAATCCATAGATGGTCGAGGGAACCTGTAATGAGTTAGTCCAACCATGAAACAGAGAGACTGGATCTAAGTGCAGCTTTGAAGTGATTTAATAAGTCCAAATGAGGGTAACATCCAAGAACGAGAAACATGAGCAAGATCAGACATGGCAAGGCATAAACAAAAATACTCAAAAACTCAAATACATTCAATAACCGACAAAAGACAATGGCAACTCACAGGGGTATATATACACATATATATACACAGGGAAAGTGGCAATGAATCAATGAATAACTATGGCAACAGATGAGATGGGTGTGGTCTGTGATTAAAGTCCATGGTAACTAACAAGGGAGATGGAGCTAGACAGAAACGACAGGAACAAGAGCTGCAAGCAGCACCACCGGGGGCCAAGTCCACACTTTGCGCAGCTTTACCCAGCGTACCCACCACACCCAGCCCACACTTCCCCCACATGCCCACTCCCAGCCCACACTTCCCCCAGTGTACCCACAACATGAAATGAGACAGTAGAGCAAAAGTAGCAGAAATACAGTGTATTGGAGGAACAGATTCTGTTTGACTATATTTACATGCATTATAAACCACTTTAAGTTGCACTACATACGTCGCACTTTATTTTATTTTATTACTAAAATGACATTACATTTCGTTTGTTTACATACTTGCACTATTTTTGCACATACTTTCAAATTGAAATTTTAAAATGTGCGACATGAGATTCAAACCAGCAACCTCTTGCACCCAAGACTTGCAAGTTATCAGGTGTGCCACTCAGTAGGCTTGCTTGACCCAGCAGCGTTCATGGGTAATAAAAAATTATATATAAGAGTAATATCTCATGAATGCAGGTATTGATGACAGATGTCAGAAGTGACAATGAAGAAAGAATGTAATTTCTTTCGACATAATCATACTCACCCGATCCGGCACGATTTGAGGAATCCGTATACACCGAGATCACGATTTTCTGACAAACATTTCAAAAGTTAGAGGCAAAAATATACATTTTCAAATCTCGCGACCCATAGGTGGCGCTGTTCCCCATTTTGGCAAGGACCCCCATTCCGAGGTGTAGTTGACATGTACCAAGTGTAGTATCGATGAATCGAACATTGGCCGAGTTACAGCCTCCAATACATTTTTGGGTCAAGTTTGCGAAGTTGTAACTTTTGAGCAACGGCGAAAATCTCAATTACGGAGCATCTTTTCTATTCGGCTCAGTCCAAAGATCGTCTCAGCCGATTTTCGTGACAATCTGTCACAATTTCTAGGACAAGTAGCGAAAAAACGCAATACTGTACTTTTCAAGATGGCTGCTGCTGTAATGGGCGGAGTCTTAGTGTAAGGCATGGAATGCGATGAGCGTGACGAGTGCATGACGTGTGCCGAGTACAATTTTTGTACATCACTGGGTTCAAAAGTTACAGCCATTTGAAAAGTGCATTTTTGATCTGTTAGTGGCGCTACAGAGTGAGTGCTAGAGACTAGGGTTGTCACGGTGCCATAAACATGTCTTACGATACTATACCAGCTGATGTATCTCGATACCAAGAAGTATCACGATGCTGTGCCATATAATTCAAATCTATACAAAAAACACAGATTTAGATAAAAAATTTTGTATTTACTATAGTAAACTGTATTATACTTTGCACTAGAATATGTTGTTGTATTAACTGTAGTAATTGGATAAATTGTAGCAAATACATTTACATTTACATTTAGTCATTTGTAAATACTATAAATACTGTAGTATACTTAAATATTTACTATGATAAGACTCAAAAACACTAGTATCTATGAGTTTTAGTAGTTTACTGTAGTAAATACTAAAGTACACTAGATCATTTTTCACGTAGGAACTAATTCAAATGTTGGACAAATTTCATTGATACAGCAGTCTTTATAAAGGGAAATAATAGGCTTACTTTAAATGCAGAAATAAAACGGCCAGTAGGTGGCGTCAATTTCCCACTGAGTTAGTGAATCATTTAACCAACTCGTTCAAATCGCCAATTTGAATCATTAACTGGTCCGAGACTTCAAAACACACATTCATTTTGGAGATAAACACAGCAAAAAGGCAGATGTAAGTGTTCAAATAAATATTAATGCGCATATGCAACATTAACTACGGTACTATGATACTACCGGTATTTTGAAGCTTTAGCATCGCGATGCTACCGTAGCACCGGTACACCGTGCAACCCTACTAGAGACCCCATACTTGGTCACGTGACTAATGAGTACCACCTCTACGCGTATGCCGATTTTCACCATTTTCCTACGTACGGTTCATAGGGCTACCATAGACACCCATTGGTTAAACGGAAGAATAATAATAATACTGACAAGAACAATAGAAGCCATAGCCCCTTCGGGGCTTGGTCCCTAATGACAAGGCACACTACAACAAGGGAAACCAAGACAGGACCATTACAGAACCAGTGCAGTGCTAACCTCTGGGTTGGCCTTCAAAAATACGTCATCCCTGCAGCACTCTACTGTATAACTGCCTGAAAATAAAAAAAACTATTCATATTGACGGAAATTTTCAGTAAAGAATTTCTACGTATTTACATTTTCTAAATTAACATGATTAACTGATTTTATGGAGCATTGGAGTCATTTTCAACCAAAATGCTCTAATTTAGCCCTTAGCCATTAAAATGAAGCCATGCAGATAACATAAAACAAATGGAAACTTTATTCAAAACACTCAAACAGTTTTAAATAGTTTTTTTTTCACCATTATAGTAAACCAAAAATATAGTTGAATTGCAGTTCAGTAAGTTCCTCTTTTCATCCTGTCAGGCTAATTCAAGAATAAAAATGAATGGCTTCTTAATGTTCCAGTCAAATGAAATGCACAGCTGGCATGAGCAAAACTTCTTTGCCATTTAAAAGTAATGAAAATTCTATTTATTGTCTCTTTTATGTCTTGACAAACACATTTCTTCTGCCGCTGACTCACCACAATGACATTGCTTGACTTTCTGATGTCTCCAAGTGATAAACTATAAATATCACTTCAGCTGTGACATCATAAGCCATGACAGAGCAAAACACAGAGGAGAGGACCGGAAACACGTGGGTCTGTGCTAGCAGTAGCCTGCGCGACGCTCTCTGCACCCTATAAGAGGAGCATGCGGCGTACCAGAAGCCTGTGAGATTAAGTGTCGGACCCTCAACGCATCCGAGTGTGTTTCATCAGCGGCCTAGCAGCGTTTAATTAGGGGGAATGTAACATGCTTATCTCTCTCTAGCAGAAAGCTCATTACTGCCGCACCGCAGTCACTGCCATCCACATCAGTCCTGTGACAGGCACATTGCCACTAGGCATGGGCCGGTATGATATTTTGACGGTATGATAACCTTTAGCAAAAGTGTCACGGTTTCACGGTATTGCAATTACTATAATAATATGTGTTGTTTTCAAATGTCTGCGTATACAAACAACAACTTTTCAACTGGACACAAATACATTTTATTTTTAACCAACATTCATAGAACATATATGTCAGGTAAAAATAAAGCCTTAAAATTATAATACTCTTTCAAAAAATATATTTTTGTCATAGCCTATATATTAGTCCTAAACATCAAACATTGCATTACATGACTTAATTATGTATTTTTGTGTAAACACAGCTCATACCTTAGAAACGGTATCACAGAAAATTTTTGTGGTTTTGAAACCTTGACTCTTTCAAACCTCGGTATACCTTGAAGCCAGTATTCGGCCCATGCCTAATTGCCATGCACCTCCGCCCACCAGACCGGCCCATATGTAAATGAATGAACTCCTGAAGTAATTATGAACGCTTTCGCCCGCAGCTCTCCACTGAGGGTGTGAGCGTGTTTTGTGAGGACTGTTTTCTGCTTGACGGGGGGATAAAAGTAGTTAATGTCACTGGTTAAATGAGCTTAGCGTATGGCCGTCATTCAGATCTCCAGCTGTAATGAGCTTGTTAAAGACGTGTCACCCCGTTATGAGGATGCATCTGTCTGAAGTTTCTAAGCCATGCATGATTCATGTCTTTTTAGGACATTTAGGCTGTGACCCAAAAATGAAGGAAGGAAAATAAGTTTTTTTCCGTTTCTAATGCATGGCACTTTAATATCCCAGTGTTTGATTTTTATTAAAAGTAATAGATTGTAACTTTTTTCTTTTTCAGATTTGAACTGTCTTGGCTTTTCATGCCTTCAAACATATTTATATACTGTAAAAAAGACTTTGCTGCCTTATATTTTTGAAAACCATCAACTTGGCTTTTCAGCTTTTTACATTACTTCAGCTCATCAAAATAAGTTAAGCAAAAGCTATTTATGGTTGCAAAGAATTTTTACAGTGTAATTGTTAATGCCTTAAAAGTTTGTTTTCGACTTTTTAAGTCTTTCACATTTAAAACAGATCAAACAAATTTTATTTTAATTTTAAAAATCGTAATCAGGGGTTCTGAACTGCACGTTGTAAGCCCCCTGATCTAAAGACAGAATAACAAAAAAGAACAAGGATACACAAGTACCATTGTGCTAAGACCAATATATGAAGAGTTCTTTTTCAAAAACAGATAACACAGTTTTTTAATTTTCAAAAATCATGTTTTTATTTTGTATACTGTATATATATATTATGCTGAGTTATTATTATCAAAACTACCCAATTGCAGTTTGATATTACTTGGGATGCACAATAAAAAATAAAAACACTGATTTTGCAAATGAACACTTCATATTTATATTTTATGTGTAAAGACAACAGAAAGTCAGGGTGAATATTAATTGCAAACAGATTTCATTGTGCTTCATTTGTAATCAAGCTGTAATTTTAAAGAATTGCTTAAGAAGCATGAACACCTTACGGAAACTAATTTATGAGGTGAACAATCTGTATAAATTCTTACATTGTCAATCGTATAAAAGTTATAAAAGCAAGAATGACACCCCAGTGCCAACCCGAACCCTAAATTTTACTCACTGGCATAAAAGCAGATTGTATTAAATTGTACAAATTCATATGAATTGCTTCAGAAAAAAATACGAATTGATAAGATTGTGTTGTTATTATTGTTATTGTTATCATTATTATTATTTTGTTTTTATAATAAATAAAATGCTAGCTGTAGCTGTAATAGATATATTTTGGGCTGGAAATGACATTTGTAGGCTTAGACAAATGGCAGAACCGAAAAGGATAAACATGACAGAATTTAAGTTTTTTTACAACTAAAGTAAAATGTGTATTTTTAAAAAACTTCTTTTCTAAAAGTTAACTCGACCAAATGTTCAGAAGAAAACACGTTTAAAATGACATTAAAAATGAATTCCTTGTTTGATTAACATACTGTAAGTAAACTATTAGGTTTAATTTTCCACGTAATGAGAATTCAACAGATCCTTTTGCACAGCACCTTAACCATATCAATTATCACTGTGACTCTTTCACCCTGACTTTTATCCCAAGTGCCGTCTAAGCCCTCTGTCTGTCAGCGCTCCCGAGTTCACAGTTCAGAGTCTACTCGTGCAATTTCACCATCTAGGATTACAATTTCCGGTCCTATTCATATCCTGCTAGCGGAGCGGAAGAATCTTGTGCTTAATGCAAAGGAAGCACACCGGCCTCCAAACCTGCCGCTGGTTTACTGCCCATCTGAAGTGTTTTCCCTGTCAGCAGCAGGTGCAGCATCCTGAGCTATCACTGGAAGCACCTGTCTCAGCTGATCTACACGAGTGCCTGTGATCTACAGACCACCATGCGCTGGAAAAGCATGCTGATCTCTGGGAGATTTCACTGACTCAGTGTCATCCCATTACTCCAAAGCCACTCCATTCAATCTGATCTTCGGAGAAGAGAATGATTGTTTCAGCTTTGTCTTACTTAGGCAGTTCTTACTGACACGGGTGATAAAGCTTTAAAAGTCGCCCACTCAGCTCTTTTGTCTGTTGTGCACTGCTTGTGCTGGAGTGTATATTAAACTCTATCCACGTTAAAGCACACTTCATCAATCACTCACATCCTGCACTTGGTTTCCGCACTCGAGACTTCCTGAATGCTCCTTGTGATTTCAGGAAGGCACATTAACTTCACTCAGCACGAACAGAGGCAATGTGATGATGTTCATAATGGTCAAGTGACCGGTGGGTTATTGTGATGCTTATAGGATTTAAGGGTTATCAAGTTTACCTTCTCCCTGCACGGACTGGAAGGACACACACACGCACAATGACTCACTTGTCAACTCGAATTAAGGCGCAAAGATTTGTCCGCTTGGTAGTGAATGAGTAACACACAATGGTCACACTCCAGCCTCGCTGACCCTGAGGGAGTCCATAAAGTTGAGAACACTGCTTACAATTCACATCAGTTTCCAAACCTCTAACATTTTAGTTTTGTGCTTGGATTTGCATAGAAAATGTATTTTCATATATATTATCAGTCAATATATTGGTTTATTTAATATGAATTTTTAATTATATTGAATAATAGGCCTACATAAGATATTGCCGATTCTCATATATTGGTTCTGATATATGGAAACGTATTATTTAATATATTGCATTTTATTTTCCAGTATATCCATATTTTTTGTTTTTCAATTTATGGAAAATATATTGGGGCATGTTGTCACACGAATAGGTTGTCATGATTAAATGTGCCATTAAACAGACTAATATAAGCTTTTAACCACAATGTAAAGGTCCAGTGTGTCATTTTTTGGAGGATCTATTGACATAAATGCAATATGATATACTGTAAATAACTAAGCTATTTCTATCTACATACACCGCGGGTCCCCTTGCATGGAATTCACCGTGTTGTTTCTACAGTAGCCCTAAATAGACAAATTGCTCTACAGAACGCGTTTCAAAATACGTTATCTCCTTCAGCAAATAAGCGGAAACGTGACGACATCTTAGTTCTGTGTCAGCCACCGTAGTGCTTCGAAAGGGAGGGGTAGAGTGAGCCATTGGATTCAATTTCTCAACCTCACCTCTAGATGGCGCGAAGATCTTCACATTGCTTCTTTAAACCAAATGACCAAATTCAAGAAAGAAACCAAAAAACTGAATTCAGGCAGCATAAATGCTCTATACACACACATCTTGTGTTTGAGAGTTTTGTGTTGAACTCTGCCCTTACAGAAAAGACACACGAAATTCACATGTGCAAAAAACACATGTGATCACATGTGAAATGTGTGTTTTTGGAACATTTTGGTGTGAATTCCCACGTGAAACCCATGGGATAACATGTAAAAACCCATGGGATAACAAAAACAATGTGTTATGATTTAAACAATTTTATGAATATTAAAAAATATATATCTATCTCATTTGTTTCATTCACATGTTTAAAAAAATAATAAATCAATGTCAGCTCTGCCCTTATTCCTCCTATGGTCAATGGTGGCCAAGAACTGTTTGGTTACAAGCATTCTTACAAATATCATTCTCTGTGTTCATCAGAACAAATACATATATACAGATTTGGAACAACTTGAGGGTGAATAAAAGATGACAGAATTTTCATTTTTGGGTGAACTGTGCCTTTAAAAAAGAAAATTACTGTTTATTTCTCCCAGATATTCATGAGATAAAATGGAGAGCTATTAGCTATTTATTGTTCTGACCAACAAAAACTTCCTCTGGGTGGCCATCTCAGAACATGTATGTCTGGAGCAAGTGGGGCCTAGAAACACGAGTGAGAGATTCACCTCTCTGAAATCTCTTTGAGACAGTTTACAATGTCGCGTCCTGAGAGTCTTAAGCATTAATCGCTGACTAATCTAAAAGCAGAAAGTGTGGTTCAGTTTGGACCCTGTAAAAGTAGACTATGGGCACTTGCCAAAGCTGCTGGCACATATCTGCTGGATCTGAGATGAATGCAACGGCCAGACCGCATCTTGGCAGCGAGTACCACCTTCTTGAGCACATACCTAATGCTTATCCAAATGCTCTGGAGGCAGATTGCCCACAGTCCACCGACAGAACAACCTGCTCCGCAGATCATCAACAAACAGATCAAAACTCACATGCACCACAAACATGATGATGAGCAAACAGTATACTGTAAAGTCAATCTCTATGTTATCTCTCTTATTTCCTTGCAGATAGGCCTTGCTTTTATATTTTCTATGCAATGCAATGATATGCCTTTGGCGACCACTGTACTTTGTGAGCAGTGTGCAGTACTAATTTTATCCATTGCGTAGGATACTGTTGATCTTTAAAGCAGTGCACTTGACTGCACATTTCATTTCAAGTGTGACTAATGATCCGTAAAGTCTCAGAGACCTTTCTCAACGTCTTATTTTGCATGCAGCTCATGCGATTTGAAGAGGTCACATGACAACAGCGTAGAATACCACTGTTGTAAAACACTGACAGTGCATAATGGGTTTTGTTTCACCTGCTATTTTAAAGGGAATTTTATTGTGCTTGGTACACTTTATTATTTATGACCTTAAAATGTAAAAATATCATGTGCATACAACACAGTACACTAGAAAGCGGTATGGAAGCATTTTCAATGAGATTTCCCATCGGCATGGGTCAGAAGAGAAAAAAAAACTCTCAAGATGTGATTTTCTTGTTTGCTGAAGGGTTGATGGAAAGCAATATCTCGAAGTTCAACCCCGTCCTCCCACCCAGACTCTCTCACCGCACTAATTCATCAAAATTGTCCATGGAGTGCAGCCAAGCCGTAAATGTAATGCTACTGCAAGCTCCGCCACACATCATTTTTATCTGGATTTTAGTCTTTGCGAAGAAAACAAAAGAAAGAAAAATAACGTGTGGAAAATTGCTGAATATGGGGGGAAGGGCTTTAGAGCAGAGATTACAGTTGACATGTTTTCAATAGGCTCAGGGATGTGTGGTCAGGTAATAAATGACGTAGGTGTTGTGGATTTGTGCTTTATTTTGCAGAAACTGGACTGAGACTTGAAAAATAACTGCCAAGAAAAGTGTTTTAATGTCTTTTGGGACTCTGCTTTGTGTGGTTCATGAAGGGCATTTGTGTAGCAGTTTAAAGGCAGATCTTCATCAAACCCCAACGCTTTTCAGTTATGCCACATTACTGATTGATTATAGACAGGTTAGACATAACATGATAAAAGATATTAAAAATAATGTGTGCTATCATTTACCACAATGTGTCAAATGTACATATCTTTAAAGGGATAGTTAATGACTTTTTTCTCATCACTTACTCACCATGTCATTCCAAACCTGACTTACTTTCTTCTGCAGAACACAAAAGAAGATATTTTGTTGGTAACCAAACAACATTTGACCCCATGGACTTCTGTATGAACACAAAACCCCCCAAGACATTTCTCAAAATATCTTCTTTTTTGTTCAACAGAAAAAAGGTTTTGAACGACGAGAGGGCAGATTTTTTATTTTTGGGTGAACTATCCCTTTAAGGCAGATCTGTAATTGAAAGAAATCAAGCAGATCTTTGCTTATATCAGGAAATAAAACCGTCATTTGTTGCTCACAGAGGGACACCCTATGGCTATGATAATGAGTTTATGTGTGTGTGTTCCTCTACTCAGAGCAGCATTTAGGCCGAGGCAGGAGGCGTGCCCCCCAGGAAGAGTGTCCTTGCTGGGGGTGAGGGGTCAGCGGCTGCCAGCTGGACGAAAGGGGCTTTCATTGACGGAGCACTTTGTCCATCTGCAAGCTGAAATCAATCTGCCGGTGTTGTGCTGAGGAGCAGATCAGGTTACCTCACACCCTCCCGCCCTGTGACTCCCGACACCTTCTGCTTATTGTGAGAGCTCTGTGGGTGGCGGGAACTACTGGGACTTGTTTAAATTTTTGTTTAGATAGACAAACTTTATGGTACTGGGAGAGCAGAACGGTATTGTGGAGCTCTGATGGGCCGGTTTATCTCTGAGCATCTGTAGGGGCCATGTGAATATGTCACCTTTGGCTCCTCCAGGTGAAATAGGAATTTTGTCACTTCTACCGCCCTTCTCAATCATTAATTCATACAAAAAACCTTACATGAGGTGTTATCAAAGCATTAATGGTAACTGTAAAAAAAACATATACTGTATAATATTAATTTTTTATCAAAATTATTATTGATCAAATCAGTATTTTACAGTAAAATTACATGTATTGTTATCAGTAAGGTAAGAGGTTTTTAGTGTAGTATTTTTACGGTATACAGTCTTTTTTTTCTCACGTTTACTGAGCTAAAATTTACACCCGCTCAGAGCCATTACAGTCTTATGGGCTGATTTGTCACCGGCCCTTGACATATCACTTATTGATTCCCTCAAGTATTTCAGGGATAAGATCAGCTGACACAGATCACGTAGGCAGGGATGCTGAGCACAATCGACAATCAGGCACATTTCTTTTGTTTTCTCCTCTCATCATTTGTTTTACTCAGCCGTGCTGGAATATGCACTTGTTTCTCTAATGCTTTTCTATGGATGCTGGTAAGGCAGAAAAACAATAAGCATTTACGGCAAGCACATTTTACTTAAAAAAAAAAAACACACTTTTTATCCAATTTGTGTCATTCGATACCAAGAAAAGCACAGTCAATGCGTTTCAAACTCATTACGGCCATTATATATTTATGTTGCTTTTATAACTTAATGTATTCGATATGGGGGTTGAACATTTTAAACTGTCTGTATTTATTGGATCTGTTAATGTAGCCTCATCTAGAAAGTGCTTATGGTTAAAAGATCAAGTGCTTGTGTTATTTATTTATTGTGGATTAAAGCAACACTCTGGTGCAACATTCTGCGGTTATTAAAGTAGGTCTTAATTTCTATGCACAAAAACATACAGTATTTTATATGCACTTGCATGTGACTGTAAACTGTGGATGCTATGCACTAAAGCAGCTCTTTTTAGTTTACTTTTATGACTTAATTCTAAATCAATTGAAATATTTTAGAGGTAAAACTTTTGTAATTCTGAACAATTACAGTAGGTACATACTGTGACATAACAGTAGTTAAAATAAAACTGCACCTGTAGTTTAATGTAATCTTGTAAATAACCTTCATAAAAATGTAAACAGAAATGATTATAATCCCATATAAGGCTTGAGCGATCAACATTCCTTTGAATCCATGCAGAATTATTTTTTGCTTGTATTCAAAATCAAAACCCTGAATACTGCCAAGATTATAAGCCAGATGAATGCCAGACGTTTATGTTTAATACGGTTCTGCATGCTCAGTGACCCTGTTGATCCCAGTATATGAATATCAGGCATTAAATATCAAATAGAGGATCATAAAATCTGCAAAGCCTTAACGCATGGTAAAATGATCCCGGTGTTACTGCACACCAATGTATCATTTACTGTGGTTTTTATCACACGCGACAAATAACAGCCACAAAACAACAGTAAAATTTGTCATGCTAGCTTGTTTTTCAGTCAGGTCAATATTAAACAGGGCAAGTATACATTTCATGGAAACTAAATGCTAAATTTGGGGATGTCACAGTTTTAATGCGGAAAAATAAAATAAACGTATTGATCTCAGTTGTTAGTAGTGTGAGAAAAGAACAACTTGCTATATGCAACACAATCACGCGGCGATTCGCACCTATTTTACGAGCTGGCTAATTTGTATAAATTTGTACAATCTGATTCAAATTGCTTTTGCGCCAGTGACAGTAGGTTTAGAGATGGGGTTAGGGGAATATCTTCATTGTGGTGTTTTTATTTGGGCAATTAATCGCATACGGAATAAAGGTTTGTGTTTACATAATATATGTCTGTGTACTATCCATATTCATTTTGTATTTATAAACACATACACATATACATATTTAGGAAATATTTACATGTATTTATTTATATTTATATTTGAAATAATATATAAAAGTTTATTAATTTTTACATATTTTTTTATTCTTCATTAAGATATTTTGTAAATTTCCTACAGTAAATATATAAAAACTTTATTTTTGTGGGTGGATGCAGCAAAATCGCTAACAAAAATGGCCGAAAAACGCCTACAAACTTCACTCGTTGCTGCCCGCTCTTTGGGAATTACCCACTCATTTTTAGTATCTATGTAAAGCTTAGAATTTCTGCTTTCGGGTTCATCTTGTCATGATTCTGTCCTTCTTGTCATGAGTTTTCTAGTGTGTGGACAGAGTTGTGACAGTACAATGTCTTTTGTGCTTGTTTTGTTATGTGTGGAAGACACGTGGCCATTGTGGTTACTTTGTGCTGCATGTTTCTCCTGTCTCGTGCTTTGGCCCAGCCCCCTTCTTTTCCGGTAATTTCCCCATCAGTGTTTCATTCCCGTCACCTGCCCGCCACCTTCCCTTTGTAATTATCCCTCATTAATGTTCCCCTATATTAAGCCCTAGTTCCCTCTGTCCCGAGCCTGTTCGTTTTTTAACCTTTGTAAGCCTTGTGTACCTCGTAATCTTTGTGACTTTGTATAGATTCTACGTCCTAGTTCCCTAGCCTTGTTTTGTCTTCCGTGTTATTTGGTTTATTCATTTTAGTTATTTTGTACCCTCTCTGTTTTGCCCCCCTTGCGGGAAGTGTTTTGTTTATGTCTTGTTTATAGTTAGTTTTTGCTCCCCATCGTGGGTTTTTGTTTGTGTTTTGTTAAATAAAAGTATTTTTCGTTAACCCCTTGCTGTCTGCACCTGGGTTCTGCCTCCGATCCTGACACATCTACTCTCCACAACGTCATTACAGTGGTAAGCCAATGGAGAGTGTTAAAACAAACCTGTTTCTTCTTAGCAATGGCCTGCTACAGCGCCTCTGATTAACTTCAAAGGCGATTTTCTTGCACCCTCAGAGATTTAAATAGTTGTATTTTGGCCAAATATTGTCCAATCCTAACAAACCATACATCACTGGAAAGCTTATTTATTCATTTTTATTTATTTACTTAAATTTCTTAAGACTGGTTTTATTGTCCAGGGTCACATATGGTAATCGCTCGGAGAAGAATTTACAAAATATTACCACAGAGAGGATCACCAAATATGAATAACTAATAATACTGTAGTAAAGCATTGCTTTATTTCCTGCAAGCTTTTTGTTTTTCTGTGATGTTTTTGTATATTTAGAAAAATCCATACATGATGTGCTGTAGTTTGCCTTTTGCCAGATAATTTATCCGATAATTACCTGAAATGTTTAGTGTTTTGTCCATTTTGTACCACCATATACCTCACGTTTTGATGCTTTAATTAAACTTCAGGAGGCATCAAAAGCAAAAACTGTACTGTACAAATAAACACCTCGGACATCACTTTTGGCCACTGCTGTAGTTTAAATATTTTGTTTGTTTTTGTCATCCAAAACAATGATTAATTATCTAAAAATATATTCAGTTGCAGGCATGAAAGCACAGGAACAGATACCACAGGACTAATCGGAGATATAACAGCAGGAAACAGGTGAGTGTCTTTCCACTTTTTCTCTGAATGATTGTTTTTGTCAATGGCAGTAATTGTAGGGGATCAGAATGAGCAGACTGCAGGTATAATTACACGCCTCATGCGCGGACGAAGTCCATCACATTGTCCTCATCATTTGGTGTGAGCGCCTGGCATCAGGATTGTTTTGCACTTCACTCCGAGTGAGCGCTCTGGCAACATTCATGAAGCTATTCTCTGTGTTAACGCCCACTGTGTCACCTACTGTATGCTCACTCTGTGCTGCATGAAACATGAAAGTGGACACCACTTATTACACAGAGAGAGGTGACAAAGATACATATATAGTGGATAAAAGTGTCTGCCAAATGCAAACCTCATAGATTCTGTCCGAGAAAGTGCTGTGACACTTGCACACTTTCAGACACTTGGAATCTCCATTATTGCAAAATAATCACTTTACTGTCTGCAGCTACTGTCTGCCACCAGTAAACCTTTGCCCTTTCCGGCCATGCAAAACATTACATTTACTGCATGTTTGCACAGAAAACAATGAAAGGCCCTAAATAACACAGAAAGGGTTGGTGGGGCATTACTGGGCATGGAAATGTGTGTCAGCGCAGAGGATAATGTACTCCATGTGTTGAAATCTGACACTGTGTGCATTGAGGCACAGCAGAATGGAGAGGCACACTGCTGATGGAGGACTTCCTCTTGTGCCGTTAACCCCCCAACACCACCCCACGCGTACACACACACACGTAAGATGGAGCTGGACAGAGTGTACAGAAGATGTAATATGTAAGGGATAATGTATATCTGCCGGTTGTATCATATATATATATGAATCCAGACAGCTTAATTAGGTCTTGTATTACCCTGAAAGGTTTTTTTTCCACAACAACTGGCTGGATATACAGTATATATCCCACTTACCATCCGCTTGTTAAGCCTGATGTCACGCACCACCATATATGGAAGGTCATATACTGTTTCCGGGTCCAAACGCTCATTAAAATGCAAAAAATGCTAATATACACTCATGGCGAGCTATAAAACTATCGGAAAACCGCGATCCCGACCTTTCTCCTTATAATGAAATCTTGTTATGGTCTTACTAAGTCAACATTGAAGTGATAGTTCACTCACGGCACCCATTGACTTCTATTGTATGGACAGAAAACCAATGCAAGTGAATGGGTGGTAGCGCTGATTCGTTACCGACATTCTTCAAAATATCTTCTTTTGTGTTCTGCAGAAGAAAGAAAGTCATACAGGTTTGAAATGACAAGAGGGTAAATAAGTGAATTTTCATTTTTTGGTGAACTATCACTTTAAATATAGGCTACCAAGGTTATATTTTCACAGAATGATCTTTACATTATGAAGGATGATTTTATGCAGGGGCATCAATTCACCTAAAGCCAAGGTATGGCAGACTCTCGTAAGGTCATCTACTGTACCTCTACATGACGGTCTCACATATATTTAACATTATTCATTCCTGACCCGATCATACATGCTGTTACTGCAGCAGCCATCCTCACATATAATAAAGCACAACACGCTTTAAATAATCTATTGATGAAAACATCATATAGTTTAAAAACAAATGGAAGCAGATCTGATATGTGATGTAAAAATTTAGAAGAGTGAATCCAGCGGATTCGATCTTGCTTCGCTGCAGAGTCAGAACTGTATGTCACACGTCTTTCACACTACACCACTGAAGCTGCTGATAAAGCAGTGCTGTTTTTACACTCTTTTCTGGGGGAGGAGCCACCAACATTTTTCGCACTTCGGACACCCATGTTCCTGCAATAAATACTGCAATAAAATATTACTTTGAATTGACCTGACCAGACAGCCAAGGAATGGCAGCCGCCAGCCCCTGCCATACCCAAATGATGCCCCTGATTTTATGTAGAAAACAGTAAATTACAAAAATTGACTTTAGCTGGGTTGTCACATACAGAATCACATTTTATTAGCTCATTGTACCTAATTAAAAACTTTCAACAAAGAAATCCATTTTCTAGCAGGTTTAACCATTTCTTGCATGAATTTATGATTAATAAATGAAAAATTATTTTGTACCACTGATCTATATACTGTAAATAACTGGATTGCGCATAGAACGCTAATCCAACGGCAGGAGGTGAAGTCACCGGAAGTGTTCACGGCACGTCGCCATGTTGGTATGTCCAACTGACAGAGGGCGTCATTGACTTACAGTCAAAATGACGATCTAAAATCTAAAATAACCTGTTTTGTTACTTGTGATGTTTTTTCCAATGTTAATGTTTATTTTAGGCAGAATAGCGATGTAAAGAAATGTGTGTGTATTGCATCAGTTCTGTTGTAATGGCAGGTATAAATGTTTCCAAAGAAAACTTCATGACTTTAAGAGCATACACAGTCTATATTTATCTGTATTTAGAATGAGCACATTTGTCATATGTTGGTGTCTCGTCAGTCTGCTGATTTGCTGGTTATGTACGCTACTGTAATGAAGATGAATGTAGCTCACTCAGAGGTGGGAAAATTCCCGACTTTAAATAAACAAACATTGTTGTAAGAATGTATTAATATGTGATAACTCCATATTAATTCAATGGAATTTTTGGGCATACCAACATGGTGGCGCGGTGGCTGCAGTGGAATGTCGTCATGAGCAATCCAGTCATTTAGATCAGTGTTTTGTACACATATTTGTGTATATTTGTACACTTGGGTGGGCAGTATGTGTTTTGCTTTTGTTTTGTTTTGTTTAAATAGATACTGCACGGTTTTTGTTTAGAGAGATACTGTTGCTGTCTATAGTGACATCTACTGTATGTGTGAAAGCGTAAAGGCAACACATGAAGTTCAAACAAGACAAATATCCAATTCATCATTAATCAATATGCAATCAATCAAATATGTAATCATATAATTCCATTAAATAATTATTAATTGGGCATACACTGTAAAAATATGTAAAAATGTACTTGTAATTTTCTGCCAGTACTTTATTTGTTTATTTTATGGATATTTCTGTTAATGTTCAAACACAATATAATTCAGTGCAAAATTTAAAATACAGGTAACTAAAAAATATTATGGAAAATTCCTTTGTTTATTTAGTAGATTGAGCCCTGTTTTTACAGATTTATACCCATATTTATTTGTAAATTATTTTTGAGTATTAAACTGCATACTTGCAAAACCTGGATTAGCAGTGTGTTATCAGTTTTAGTGGTTGTTATCTGAGAATAAAATACCTCTGAATGTCACAACTAACAGATTCAAGTATTTCAGAGAGCTGTGTAATAAACAGATAATATGTAGTGTTGCATCTCTCCGACCAATCCGTGTAGTCTATATATGGCCCTGGGTCCCACTGCAGGCCAGTAATTTAGTTTAGTAATTTAGAGCTGTTTGAAGTCCGGAATGGCTCCACAGTGTAATTTACTCGCCCCTTGTGGGATTTCGGCTCTATGTTCGGACGGTTTCCAATGTGCCCCACAGAGCATTCTGTAACTTCTTCTGTTTTGGCTTTGCTGACTCAGACATGAGTCCTGATGCTGGCGCTGTTACTGAGAATAGATTTCAGCTCTAAGAACGTTCACTCATGTGTCTCACCTAAGCTCCTGTCAATGTGCAGAACACCCCTTAACTTCTCATCTTTTCTTCTGTGCATGGAAATTTCAGTCCAATTTTCTCTCATAATCACATTATGTCTGTGCAGAAATGCACAAGTAATCATAGCTCCCAAAGTAAAAGAGGGAGGTTGTCACTCAAGACAATAACGTTGGCTTGGCCGGCTTAAGATGTCCTGCAGATCCAACTAATTCTCCAGAAACACGTGGCTGGGTTTTAATTTGAAACATATGGACTGGTTCTGTTGCCAAAGCTGAATCAGATTTGATTTTTAAAGTTGTGAACGATTAGCATGTGCATGTGCTACAGTCTTTCTAAGCCAAACGAGAATCCTATCAAAACTAGGACTGCAAAACAACGGCACTTTAAAAAAAGAAAAAGACGTCATCGTTTCATGTCACATCTGCTGAAATGTTGTGTTTCACATGTTCACCTCATGAGAGATTTGATTCACAAAATGGAAACTGCACCCCGTGTCACCGGGCAGCCCTGCATGTGCGAGCATATGTGAGGTAAGAAAACAGTCCAAGGGAACGTCTGATGGATAGGAGCTCTGGCGCCTGGCTCCGCTTTGTGGCCACAACTCCAGATGTGATCTGTATTTGGTGAACTATGGATCCCACCCACAGTAAAGAGGCACAGACAATGGTCCCAAAAAATAATTCATCCACGAAACACCGCCCACCCTCCATGTGACTCGTACACGTGAGCTGCTCTCTCTTAGCCCATTACATTGCTTTATAAAATCATCAGGAACAAGCTGATATATAGCAATCGTATTATTTTAAACACTGATGACATGCCTCGGTCAGTGAATATGACATTCTCCCTGCAGATTGGATTAATTGACGCTTTGCCTTTGTAACCTTATTTATGCGTCCTAGTTCCTGCTGATTTAAATGTGTCATTATGAATATAGGAGACATGCCGCCCCACCCCGTCCCATTATTGTAACTGGCAACAGATTGATGCAATTCAATGTTTTATTTCATTTTTATTTTAGCAGTATACTATTGAGAATTGTCATAAAAATACAATGCAAAATATATCTTATTTTCTTTTTTGATTATGCATACTTGGAGTCATATATAATGTCACGTGAGTGTGTTTGGTAGCCTTTCGTGTTCTAACAATAGCTTACAATAAAGGTTGCACTAAGATTAAGAGAAATGGCAAGCGGAGGGTTGGGGGTCAGCCAACAAAGGGCCTTGTAAAACACATTATTCCTCATCGGCATGGCTGTCTAACCACAGCGGCCCAGACGACAACAAGAGTCTGTCAACAAGCAATACAAAGTAGTCATGTGACATCAAACGCTAAATCAAAGCAGACTATTATTTCACGCTCGGCTTTATAAATAAAGGAGGGGTTTTCTGTCATGTGGCTTCGGTTCAATAAAATATGTAAATGGATCCAATACTCCACACTTGTAACTGGAGTGCAACGTGGTTTACTTGTGTTTGAAGTGTGTCGTTTTTAACAAGCAGAACTAAATTTAGATTTGATAGAAAGCTTGTAAATGAATTGCTGTTTATTAAGTGCTATTTTCTTTTACAGTATTATAGTAGGTTATAGACAGATAAACAGAATGGAAATACTGTAATTTGAACCAAAGAAACGTCTGAGCACATTTTTATAAAAACCTACAGGCCAAACCTTTTACCAATAATTGTCAGCTTTATGTTGGAACGACTTAGCCCCGGCAACAAAACATTGATTGTTTCCAATTGGCAGGATTCCCTTTCCTCAGACGTAGACCCGACCAATCAGAATCAAGCTTGATGGAAAAGAGTCTCTTCACCCTGGCAACCACTCCTCTCTACCTTTCCCTGTTGGCAGGTTTTCTCACAGGCAGACCGTCATAACAGCTCGTCCTGCGAACTGTGACTCGTCACTTCTTTCTTTAGGAGGCGTTGGTGGCTCTTTTCTGCCTCTCTCACTGTCTCATCAGGCAGAGAGAAATCCTGCTCATTTGAAGCGCAGGAAATGACCTACAGTAACTGTGCAAGAGCTGACTCCTGTGAAGGATTCATAACAGCCGGTTTATATTACCTGTGTGTGCAAGAAGTTATTTTTGTGGGTTTTGTATTTCATTTACTGATTTTTATTTTATGTTTTGCTTGATTTTATTTCCATTTTATTTTTAACATGTAACATTTGTATTGATGTAACATTTGGGTGTACATCAATACACAGAAAAGCGCTATATAAATGCCTCATTCATTCATTCATTAACATAATTGTATTAACCTTTATTTCTGTCTGGTTTTTTTCATTTATTACTTTAAGGGTATTTACTGCTTTTAAAACATTTGGGCAATTCCATGCAAATGTCAACCTTATCATGAAAAATTGTCTTTTTTAACGAAAGGTTTTTACCATACTGATAGGTCAGATGTCAATATTTGGATGTTTACATACTCATGATAGGTCTCTCTTAAGATTTTTAAAGTGCTTTTTATTTAGTCAGGTAAGTGTCCCTTACAGAATTGTCACATCAATAACAGTCCATATTCCTCATAAATGGGAAATTGAAAATTTAAATTTAATAACTATTTTATGTTCTCCATTTGTTTGGTGTTATTGCTTCTGATTCACACCATCGTCTTTTTGTCACATCCATAACGCATGCATATTTCCCTTTTTTAAAATATAAAACTCGTGCATTGACTGATGTTTTCTACTGTCTGGACCTCAGGGGTTTTGGAAAATATAAACAGATGATTCATTATATCGGTAAAATATATTATATTTTCAGTATTTCAAGTCTTGACTGAAAATGTCACATCCACTTTGGTGGAATTGCCAGTTTACTCATTTTTATTTAGTAAATAAATTGCTGTATAGATGTTATTTATTTACAAAATAAATCAAATGTAGTGATTGTACATAAAAGTACATTTTTAAAAATCTGGGTCGAAAACACAAATCACAACTGTGAGCTAATAATGAAGATTTATAAGTTGATCTGTCAGGTGGATTTGACATCATTTGACTTCAACCCACGTCGAAAAAAGTTATATAAAGGAACCTTCAATTTTATGTTTTAAACAGAGATGATAACAGCAGATTGCATTTTTAAGGCAGGTTTCCAACATTATTTGCTTGGCATGACACACTAAAGCATTCAATATTCCCACATAGTAGTGTACAGTGAAACACAGTCAATGTAATGAACATCCAGATATTAAACTGCCAGCTTGGCAGTTTCAACCAACTGAATCCTTAAACGCTGTTGAGACTTCATTGACTGTCACAGTAAAACTGCTCTCCTGTAAAGGACCGTGCCGAGTTATTGTCATGCGGTCAGCTGTAAAGCGTTTAAGGATAATCTTCCACTGACCATCTGCTGCAGATTTTCAGTTTCTCACGGTTTGTTTTGCTTCCCTTTTCAGTCACTAAACCTACAAGTTTTAATGGAAAAGACAATGCAAACAAACCCAATGTGGCAAAGACAAACCTCCCTCCCGAAAAAAGTAATACAATTTAAACTAATTGTATGTACTTTCCTAGTTTAAAAAGCCATCCAAATGTTATTTATTTTCCCAAAAACGATATATATGCTGTGTCTACAACATACAGCAACATAAGCGCAACTAATAATTTAAGTTTGGGCTGGAACCATTTTTTAATCTGAATAAAATGAAATGAAGTCTGAATACATTTTTCACTTTTCAGATGACAAAGAAAATACCAGGAAACAAGCCAGATATCAATATGGGCGAAACAGTTTTACCGAATTTGAGTGTTTTACTAATAGCGGTTATTTGACAACTGTGTAGAAGGCAAATGTGTTTTGCTGGCAGTGAGTAAAGGTGCTATGAAGAGAGATCTAATGGAGATGCTTTGGTTATGATGAAAGTGGGTATAATAGGATTAGCGCAGCTCAGCAGTCGAGCTGTGATGTGGTTACTACAGCGTTTCACAGTGAGGGCTTCAGAGGTTAGCTTGACCTTTGACACCGACAAATTATGATTGTCAAATCAGACCACGTGAGATGAAACACATGAAAACAAATGACGCCACAAAAGCACCGGCAGCACCTGGCACGGCAGTCACGACCTCAGGCAAAATCGTGACAGGAGCATTGGTGAATTCAATGAGGGTATTTAGACAGACAGATGAGAAACAGTGACAGTACTTCAGGCTTCATACTTGATCTAATTTAGCCAATTATACTATTGTCTCTTTCTAAAGCGGAGGCTGGAGAAACAGCAGGAACTCCAACAGAACCTGCTTAACCTAAAGCCCTCGTACTATTAAACACAAAAAATAATTTAATCAGAAATATATACATTATTTTCCTGCGTAAGAATCTGCATGAAATCAAAATGGACGTGACTGGTTTTGTTGTGCATAATTCATTGGTCTTTTATTATTTTGTTATTCATTTTTCAATCCCTCTACTCCAAACATCTGTTATATTCAGATTACGGTTTAGTATTCCAAACAATTTCAGATGGATAAAATCATTTCCAAACATTGAGTATTAGGAAAAGGGCCACATTGGTGGGAGTAAAATGAGTTGAGAAGTTCGTGTTGACATTTTTCTAACGTGCAGTCTGTGACCTTAACATCAAACATATAAAAATCCTCAAAAATATCTTCTAATTTACATGGTGGTCACATGGCAGTCAGATGAAGGTCATGCTTGCTGCTGTCAGGTCGGGGTTTTCCTGCTAGAACGGCGTATGTCAGAAGTTTACTGTCCAATCCGATTTGTCTGGTTACAGTGTGTTTTTCGCTTCTTGTCTGGACAGATTAAAAGCCTCTCGGTTATCAGCTAGTTGAAAAAACCGGTGTAGACCAGCACGAATCTCCAAGATGGTTAACGTATGGGTTCGATCCACATGGAACACACATGCTGATCAAAAACACTTTGAGTTGCTTTGGATTAAATACTTTGCATATGCCAAATACTATAAATGTAAACTAAAGACTAGGAAAAAAAGATCCATATTCTAAAAGCTACAGTAGGTTCATCCTATATAGGACATGGCTACTGACCATCTGATGCATATTATACACTTAACTTGGAAAGGCCTGAAATGATCCGTCCAATCTGATTGGCTGACTGGACACAAGGCTGCTTCTGCAAAACAAGGACAACCTTGACCATAAACTTTAACAAGAAGTTAATGGACTCGGTTAAGAGTGCAATAACAACCTGTCGTCCATCACTCATCTTCATGTCAAGTCATAACTTTTTCCATAGCCTGCAACACTACCTTCTTTAACCTTCCACAGGTTCTGACCAACAGTTTCCTGGCTCGGGAGAAATGTCTCTCTGTTTTGCATGAAAAGACACATTGATCGAGGCGTCAGTGAGGACTCGTTTTCCATAAGTTACAGTTCGTTTACAGGAATGGTAGCAGGGGAACTCTCTTCGCTTGAGAGGAGCTTTTTGCAAATTCTGTGCCACAGCATCACAATTCAATTTATTTTGTAATGTAAAGCGAGAGTGATGCATCTCACCCATCTCTGGCTTTCAGCTTTTGTGAGGATAAAACTCAAGCCCTCAGGCTGGTGATAATGCCATTCCAACTCTTGTACCGAAATAAAGTGCCCATCACGCAGAGCAGAGAGGATAGCTGACGCAGTGTCGGTGAAGAATATGTGATGTGATGTAATCAGATTCACAAAAGCTGTTTTGCATCATTGTACACTGGTGCGTAATCATGCTGTTGTCTATGAATAGAACATCACAAGCCAATGTCTATTCTTCTCTGAGAGATGGAGAAACTGAGTCATGCTCATGGGATTCAGCGGATATTTTAGTTTTACTTGCGTCTGGACTTTTACGTCAAACGTGCCATGCGTAACAAAAGTAACAATGTCAGTTTAACTTCTTTCTCGTGATAAACAGCATTAACAAAAATGTATTGTTGAGAAAGGCTAATATAGGCGACATGTGCATTCCGATTTTTGAGTTTTCCTGTCAGGTCTACTCACAAGGTCACAGCAAATACTGTATGTGCATTAGCAAAACTTCTTAAAAAACACATAAAGGGACAGATCACCCCAAAACTATTTCATCATTTACTCACCTTCATGTTATTTCAAACCGGTATGACTTTCTTTCTTTTGCAGAACACAAAAGAAGATACTTTGAAGAATGTTGGCAACCAAACAACACTAGTCCCCATTGACTTTCATTGTATGGACACAAAACCACAGAGACATTTCTCAACATATCTTAGTTTGTGTTCCACGGAAGAAAGAGTCATATACAGGTTTGGAACAACATGAGGGTGAATAAATGATGATTTTTTATTTTTGAGTGAACTAGCCCTTTAACTCAAATAGTGACAATCAACAAACATTATTAAAGAATATCATGCTATACTTGCCCTTATCTCCCCGCGTTCCAAATCTGTATGATGCTTTTTTTGGTGATGGAATGCTAAAACATGCCAAACGGCAGCAACTAAGACCTGCAGTCCCCATTCACTTTTATTGTACTGGGAGAAAACACCAACATCAGGTTTAAAGGTTTCAAACGACATGAGGGTGAGGCAAAAAAAGCAACAAAACCACATAACAAATTACACTAACTTACAGTAACAACAACAACAACTGCATAAATAAAGTTAGCAAACAGCAAAACACAATCTCATAAAAGTAAGTGCATACGATTGATGCTGCAATGCATGATGGGAACTCACAGTCCTTTTACAAAAAAAGCAGCATTTGTTAATATGAAACTCAATTTGGGTAGGTTATTTGGGAGAAATATCCGTGACTCAAAAGTGTTTGTTTACTTTATGAAATGTGTGTTTTATTTAGATGTCCAAATCATTGAGAATTGATATTTAAAGCTCCCTGCTCGGAGCCGTTCCATGTGGAAACACACCTCCATCATGCGGTATTTGCTTATACGTGAGGTAGTGGAAAGTCTCACGTGCATGTTAAATACTGGCACCTTTATAGAGAGCGAGAGAGTGTGCACGGGAGATATATAAAGGGCACAGGAAGTAGAAAGAGCTCTTGACCCCCTGCTAACGTCAAAGTTGCTTTGAACTTCAATTTCAAAGTGTTTTTTATGCAAGCACAGCACCAAAGTCTGACGCTCTCTAAAAACATGTCTTTTTGGATGAAGATGAAACTCCAGCGCTATGCTTAATTTACACACGACATCCTCAGTCGATCCAAGGAAAACAATTTTGTAACTGAGATCATTACAGTGTGTGATAGCAGTCAGAGAAACCACTTTACACCAATGGACTGTTTTAGAGTAGGTTTCATCGCTACAGAAATGTTCAAGCTCATTTTGTTTAGTCGAAAGCAAGTTGTTTTCATTACAAAATACCCTTATAGCAGTGAAAAGTCGAGGCTATTCAACTCCACCCACTGTATCCAAACCTTTATTGCATACAGATGCCACTGGCTCTCCAAACTAAGTCAAGTTTTGTGAGCGACACATAAGAAGAGTCTGTATCTACCAGACTTTTCCACATGGCATGGGAAACATGTACTGTGTGAGCTAATGTGTAATTAGACGTTGCTATTTTCACCGAGTTCTGCCCTGAGGAGCTCAGGGGCCGCTGTTTGAACTGCACGTGCCAGGAAACTTAGGGGCCGTCAACATGCCACAGACTTTAAAAAATGTGCATTTAAAACGGTTGTGGAAAAGCATTTGACTATATGACTGCATAAACTTACTCACAACTACTTTTTGAATTAGTGTAATGTCGTGTAAATACGTAAATATGGTTTCCAAAAAGAATAAGGTTACATTGTATATTTGAATCCACAGATTGAAAACTCTTATTTTTAAGGTTGCAAAACAACTCAAGCGATGTTTTAGGTCTGGCTTGTTTTACTAGTAAATGGAACTAACAGCTTTTCTCTTTTGGGAGAATTGTGAGGAACATTTATGTGCCTGCTTTCTTTCTCTTCCTTCTTTTTTCAGAAACTCCCATACACCCATATACAGAGTCCAGAAAACCTTTGGCACAACATCAAAGTTGAGCACGTGTCTGCTTCACTTCCTCTGTCTTCATCTCTCGGGGTGTTTGGCACATGAACAGGCGATGTGAACTGTGTCCAGTAATCAGATATAACCCCTTCACTTGGTGTGAAACGAAACAATAAAGAGCGTGCGGACTTGGCAATCTTCACGACTGCTTGCAAATGTAGTGAATGAAGTAAAAGCTGTGACACATCTGAGTGATTTGAGTAAAGAGTGGAGCAAAAGAAAGATGCGTAGTGGGAATATGCTGACGTGGGCAAAAATGTCAAGCCAACTCACCAGATTTTACTGACCTATGGATTTTCATGACGTTTCCATTTATTTGTTATCACTAGATAGGAATTCTGAAAAACGGTTTAATAGGAATACTCAAAGAAAAACATCTAGCTGATAAAATATTTTAGAGCTGAGCGTAAATAAAAGTATATTATGAATTTGCATAGCTTTTTAATGACGTCTTTACATAAGTAGAAAATCGTTTACTAGAAAATGTCATCGTTGTCTGATAATTCACAAATGTTGTGTAAAGTTTGATGTCAATGACATTTGGTCATCTTTTGGATTGATGACAGCTAACCTGGTTTTTAGACGAAATAAATAAATAACCGACGTTTCGGTCGAATGCTGACAAAAGTTATTTTATGATGCTTTTAATATTGCGTTTATGTGATATGGAGCTTGACACACTTGTTCACTATTGTTTGGAAGAGTTAAAGATTTTTCCATATGTCTCTTAATAGAACAACACAGCATTGTTTGTTTCAGCTTAAGCATGTATTTTTTGAATGGTGTTCTTTTAAGATGTCCATGCTTTAAAAAATTATTTGTGAATGTGGGAATTCACAAAAACCCATGTTTTACATCCTTTTATTATGGTTCATGTCTTAGGCTGTGGACAAGAATGTCTTATGATATGGTATTTAAAACTGAATTGTAGCATATTCCTCACATGTGGTTTGTTTCTTCTGCAAAGGCTTTGTTTTGTTGATCTTGTGGGAGGATCCTGCGGGACTGGTAAACATTTGCGACTGCGGGCCGGGTAAACTTTGAGACGGCAAATGGTCCCGTGAGCGAAACTGTCTGTGTGAGACAACAACTGCGAGCAGATCTTTCAGACACTGTTTTATTTCAAGTGATATTCGACAAGCAATCATTAAATCAACATATAAAAACATCTACACCATCTCTCATATCGAGTTTATGTCACGGCGCATTAAAATAAATACTTTCAAGAGGAAATAATACAGACGTAATACTCAAAATCCAAACCAGACGAACGAAACGGTTGAGCAAATGCCACGGACATGAAACGTAAAAAGGTCCCGTAAAACGTCAACGTACGCACCCCCAACTCATTTCCAAAAATGTTGTAGAAAACATCTGCGGTGCTTTGTAAAATACAGAATCTTAGCAAAAAAACGTCTTTTTTTCCAGGTTTCCTCAAAATCATTGCAAAATATTAGCTGGTATCGTAGCGAGATTACATGTGCTTTTGCATTTCATTTTCATTTATTAGTATTCACATATATAAGAAGTATCCACAAAGTCTTGTCTGTATGGAGCAATGGCAGCCATATTGCACAAGGCTCATCTTCCTCAGGCACATGGAAGAACTCTCCTGCCGTTCACATGCTTCTTTCCTGCAGGCACGGGTAACCATAGCAACCAGTGCCGCTCGAATACGACGCCCTCGCACCTGAGGTACCAGCAATTTGGGGCGACTGTGGCGAGTGCCTGCATTCTACAGTATCCGTCAGCTGCCAGTGACCGGCATCACAGGACGAAAAAAAGAAAGTGTGTACCAAGCATGTGAGTCCAGAGTTCACATTTAAAACACCTTTCATTATAAACAGCGTTGCTTTTTTCACATATTTAAAAAAATTTGGTTCCTTTGACCTTTCATTCGCCTCAATATGTAGAGATGCATCAACACATGCTGGTTAAAAATACAGGTTACGGTACAAAAAAGTGGTCCATGTTGACTTCTCTCCTTACGCCCTCAGACTGAATGTAAACAATCTCTCTCATGGCTTTCGATCCGGACCGGAGTGCACGGCTTGGGCTGAAAACTCCTGAACCCCTCATCGATTCAAGTTCTGCTGTCAGTCCCGAATGGAAGGTGGGAGTCCCGTCTAGCTTACAATACGGAGTTAGCTACATTTACTTCACAGTCATTGTTAGTTTACTTAAAACAAGTTAAACAGGAATGCTAGGTTCTGTTGACTCCCACCGTTGAGAGAACCAATACCGGACAAAACTGTGTACACAACAGTGTGTGTGTGAATTGAGTACTGCCTGCTGTTGTGTTTCAGACCCCGGTCGCCTTTTTTCCAAATATTTAAACATTCTCAAAGTGCAAGGGTTACCCTTTCACAGTCCGCTTCGATCGCATACTCAGTCTGAGAAATAACATAAATCACGCTCGAAAAATAACATTTAAATTCAAATAAATGTTCTAGGCACTACTGAATGTCCAAAGGCGCTGCTGTAGATTGAGGAAGAGAGTGTTACAAAGCAAAACATTTCAAAGTGATGATTTTGCAGATCAAACACTTCCACGTTTCACTACGGGCCCCTAAAGTCAGTCAGTCAGACAACCTGACAGACGAGTCGGTACAGTTTCGGAACAGACAAATTAGGGTCCATAACGACATCTAGAAAGACAAATCCCGAACATCCTCAAGCCATGATTTTTTGCGGGATTTCTATGGAAGCTTTGAGGAAGATGGCGTTATCACGGATGTAGTTCCTCTTCTTGATCTCCTCGTGCGAGATGAACTTGGGGTAGCCGAAACCCAGCGTGCTCTCGTCCAGCGAGTTCCGGCTGCTGGACGGTTTCTGGAAGTTCTTCCAGTTGGGATCAGGGTTGAAGGTCTCGGTGATATGTTGAGGTTTGGACAGAGACGGGTCGCTCTGGTCCAAGATAGAGAAGGTGACCTTGTAGGAAAAGGGCCATTCCAGCAGGTTGTCGTACTCGCCGGGCAGCACGCGGATGTAGATGGACAGATGCGACCCCTCGCCGCTGCCGTTTCCGTTGAGGAAAGCCGATACTTGCAGTTTGTAGCCGTAGCGGTGCGTGTAGAAGGGAGGGCTGAAGAACTCGTGGTTGTTGCGAAGTTTGGCCTCCTGCAACTTGCGTGAATAGTCGGTCAGCTTCCAGATGAGAACGCCGTCATGGCTGACCGACAGCTCCTCCATTTCCCGTCTCAGCTCCATGATTTCCTGTCGCTGGCGGCCCACCAGGGTGCACATCATGGTCAGGTGGGATTTTGTGCTCTCCTCTAGATGTCGACCGATGGCCAATTTCGGGCACTGTAAAGCGGAACACAGAACGTTATTATAAACAGAAACGGAAAAACATGCTTATGAAATGTTAAGTATGGCATCAACTCCAAAGTTGGAGTTTGAGTGATCAAAGCAGACAGCCTCATCTCCAACCTCCAAAAAAATGCCCTCAGACTTGCATCAAAGCAGATTTTCACTGACACAGACACAAATTTTGCAGGTGTGGAGGAGGGAAAGTTGTTCAAAGCAGCGTTTAAATGCTGTAAGCTCAGATAAAGTTAGTTCAGGACTCACTCTGTGTTTACAGCCGGCTTCTTTGAAGGGGCAGAGGATCAGCGCGCTGCCGCAGCTCTCCTTCACGTGATTGGCCAGATCCTCCCGGGCGATGTTCGGGGTGCCACACTGATTGGGGCACTGCACAGGGAAGCGAGGGCAGTGAAACTGATGGTTCTGGGGGAGGAAGTGAAGCAGTCAGCATTGACGTGAATCTGTAGGTTGGGCTGTGAGTTTCTGTCGCTGTTGTTAAGCAACGGCAGCTTGCAAGAAAAGGAGGCGTGAGATTTATGAAATCATCATGACATCTAGAGAAGCTTCTGCCCTCGTGTGACACTGGAAGCACACGGGTTATGAGTTCAACGCCCAGTGAACCAAGGTTATTTTAGTTGACTAAAATTTAAACTTTGAAAACGCTTCTGTTCATTAAAATCAAATAAAATGTTGACCTAAAAATTATTGGAAAAACTTCAACTAAATGAAAAATTGAAATGGTGCCTCAAAAATAAACTGAATTAAGTTTAAAGCGCTAAAATTATAATAATAAACAAAAACTAAAATTAAAATGAATTCATCTTATATAGCAACATAAAAAAATAAATTATAAAATGACAAAAGCATATACCAAAATTGCTAAAACTTTAACTAAAATTAACATAAAAACAAAAAAAATCCAAAAATAAAAACTAATTGAAAATATTAATAAAACTAAAATCAAAACTATAATAACTCACACAAGTGAACACACAAGTACACTACAAAAAAATATGATTGTTGTCTTACTTTCCAGTGAAATATAAAAGATGACTTGAGAAGTTTTATTTTTCATTGAGCAGCTTTATTTTTCATCACTAAAATTGTTTTTGATTTATTGTTTTTTTTCTAAGCATACATCTCAGTAAATTTTATTAGATGTGTTCTGTAAAATAAATAAATTCATAAATAAATAAATTCATAATGGTGTAAAAAAACTATTATTTAGCTATTCAGTTATTGTTAATATATTTTCTGAACATTTTTTGTTTTTCTATATTCCATATTTCTATATTCATATTCCACATCTATATTTATATTCAATATTTCTATTTCTATTCTATCCATATTTTTGAAGAGTTCATTTGCAAAAAACTGCTTTTAACAATTTTCAAAATTCATGTTTTTTTTATTGTGCATTCCAAGTAATATCAATCAAACTGTAGTTGGCTTGTTTTAATTAAGTAATAATAACTCAAAAAAGAAAACTAGCTAGCTAACACAATATAGTACAACAAAAACATGATAACACAATAAAAAACATTATTTTCGATTTTTTCCTATACAGAGTTATAAATAAACTCTTTATACTCTATTTATATTTAGAAAAAGCTTTATTTTTTGTATATTTTCTATATCTTTATAGGCAATTTTGCTTACAATGTAAACTTGTTTTAAAGATATTTTATAAAAATAAAATAAAAATACAGATTAAACTAAAATAATACAACAATACTGATAAAGGAGGATTTTATGCTTTATGCCTGATTTATACCTTGACTACACTGTTGCTTTCTAACACACAGAGACAAATGTGTGCAACATAAATGTATGACCTAAAATAAGAAATGACACACAAACAAGTCTCACAAAATGTGAATCCTCCCTTGTATGAGGAAGAAATAGCAGTGTGTGCGTTTCTAGCTGGGCTGCTGAATATCACAGTGTTTTCCGCTTGTATTACCTCTATGTGTTTAAACGCAGGTGTTATGAAAAACTCGGCCAGCCCAAGCTGTGGTTGACTGGCACCAAACCCAGAATCTCGCATGAAAGCCTCCGTTTATATTCACAGGCCCTTTGCCATCCCACCCTGTGCGGCCTCAAAACCCCTTTAATTCACCACTGTGCACCTCTGTTCTATAAACACTGACACAAACACCCAACAAACAAACACTGTGTTCATCCCTTTCCCATCACACAACAGAAGGAATTAACCGTGCTGAATGATTCAAAAGCTGCTGGGTGGCTATAAGATATAGAGGGGCCATTCTATGAAGAAGACGCTTTATCAGGTTAAAGTTAATTTTGTGCCATATAAAGCATGTTGGGATATATTATTGCCTTTAGAATGGTAACAGGGTTGAAAAAATGTTTTGCGTTTATATAGCTTTGTGTACTGTGTTAGGCTAACTGAGACCAGTTTTATAGCACGTATGCATTGTTGCCCTTTTGTTGCACTGATTGCTTCCATTGCTCTCATTTTTAAGTCGCTTTGGATAAAACCGTCTGCTAAATGACTAAATGTAAATGTAACAGGGCTGACATTTTCAGCATATAAATTTGACACTACAAAACTAATGCTAAGATTGTGAAACTCCAGTTCCAATGCCTTTTAGATTTTTGGAGTAGTTTATCACTCTTTAAAAAGTAACAGGTGATGGTAACAGGGTTGATCATTTAAAAAAGTAACAGGTGATAGTAACAGGATTGATAATTTAAAGTCTTTCAAAAATGAATATAAAAAGGCCAACACAGATTTAATACAGACAAATGCTGACTTTAACAAAATGCACATATTTTTCTAATACTGCTAATAATTTTTGTTGTAGTATGGCCGAGAGGTCTGGTCCGTCATGCTACTGACCTGGATGGTGTCAAAGACGAACTCCTTGCCACAGTACTTGCAGGGCTGGGTGCGTTTGGGACATTCGGTCATGGTGTGCTGGGACAGGAGTCTCCTCATCATTCTCGCTCCGCACTTGTTCTCGCAGTAGACGCTCTCCTGTGGACAGATGCCCTGGTGGTTCTAAGAAACAAAAAATGCAAGGACGTGAGTGTTAGCATGGTTTTTATTTGGCTAAACCATACATTATGTGACACTAGCTTTATTAGTGGAAAGGAGACTAAAGATGGTTATATAAACGCTAGAAACTGAATGGAGTCTATAAGCAAAATGGTTCAGGCTAAGTCAATAGCAGAAGTTCAATACTAAGTTTAAAAAACCCAAACCAACATGTTTGAAGAATATCAATTCAGCACTGCGTGTAAGAACTCTAATAACACAAGGCCAATGGGTCATAAAACTTCCCAACAGCACTGCGGGTTAAATCCAAAGAAAATAAGTTCTTTAATTATAGATTTGAATAATTTTGTGCAATTTTGCAGTTCACCCTTGAAACAAAGAAAGTGTCCAATATAACCCATTTAACAAGTCTAAACATTTATTTTATAGATTGTGGGCTTGATATTAGAAGTGTAAAAACAGGAGTGGCACTACAAACGAGAACAACCGCGGCTCCTGTGACACTACAACATTTAGCTGCCAATTCTCGGAGTTAACACGTTGTGTGAATTACACCACAGTGAGACAAACACGCCGTAACCCTTATTACACAACAAAACCAGAAAATAATCAAGCTAATATTGCTTAGCCGCCAAATCAACATGCTCATAAAGCTAAAATGCCAAATGCTAACAACTGTTCAGCGTACCTCGTAGGCCTCTCCCGTGAACTCGCTGCCGCAGAACTCGCACTTGACCTTGCGTTTGGGGCAGTCGTGCTGCAGGTGCTCGGGCAGGTCACGGCGCGTCAGCTTGACAGCACAGCGGTTGGGGCAGGGGATCACGTTGAAGGCGCAGGTGGAGAAGTGGCTCTGGAAAAGATATGAAAACTGTGTGATTTGGTTTCTTTTGTGAAAACATTTGTATGTTGAAGAATGCACAGGAATTGCACATAGAATGTATAGCTTAAATGCATGAATTGCAGATTGTTTTGGGTACATGTTAAAGTTAAAATGTTGTTACCTGTAGCTGTTTCATCTGGCCGGTCCAGCGGCAGCCCTCTTCACTGTGAATACAGCGGATGGGCAGCGCCAGTATCTGCTGTTCCAGCTCAGGGTCAGGATAGATCTACAACACACCATTACACCAAGGACACATTAATCAAGCTTGTCTCCTCTCGTGAAACACACACACACACTCATACATTAACCAATCAAGGACAGGGCACAGGCCTGGACTTAATCGTTCACTTATTATCTGTGACACGGCACACGCCTGCAGCTTGTCTTACAGTTAAAGGAGATTGTTTGTTGATATAATAACAACTAACGTCACGTCATTCATAGGGATGGGCACTAGTACTCCGAAATGACAGCAATAATCAATCTTGAAAATAGATAAGTATGGTAGTTGTTTTTGGGTGACTAGGGGGCGGATTTCTGGACAGGGATTATCTTAAGTCGTTTTATTTAAGTCGTTTTTAAAAACATACTTTACAAAAAAACATTACTGGTGCGCATCTTGAGACAAAAACAATTGCACAGATATATTTTAAGATATGTCAGTGCATATTGTTTTTGATCAAGACACCTTTAACATTTAGGTTAGTCTGGGACTAGTCTTAAGCCCTGCCTGGAAAACCACCCTAAAAATGATGCAAACAAAATGTTGAATAAACATAAATTTACCAAATAATTCTGTGATTGGTTAAGGCGTCATTTTTAGCATTAATTAATTTTAGCCGTAATTTACATTCATTTGACTAGGTCTGAGTCACCATCATTTTTAGCTGGCTGTATATTTTAAATGTGTGTAACTATTAAAAGGTTAACATTTTTGTAATTTATAAATCTGTCATCTAAAAATGAAAAAAAAAACCTGTATATGACTTTTTCTTCTATGGAACACAAAAGAAGATATTTTGAGAAATCTCAGTGGTTTTGTGTCCATACACAAGTAGTGGAAGTAAATTTGGGCCAATGTTGTTTGGTTAGCAACATTCTTCAAAATAGCTTCTTTTGTGTTCTGCAGAAGAAAGAAAGTCATACAGGTTTGGAATGACATGATGGTGAGAAAATGATAAAATAATGTTCATTTTCGGTGAACTATCCCTTTAAAACTCACACACGTGGACTCAAAGACAAAGCTGTATACTATTAGAAATTGCATAATGGTGAAGGAAAAATATATTTTGTCTCATAGAAACACAATTATACTGCTGTTTGATCATCGTGAAGATGGTGACCTCATCACTGCTCTGTAAAACGCATATATACGTGTCTACTGGTGTGTACGTATCCGCTACACCCAGAGGCTATTGCATCTTCTCTGCATCCATAAAGTTGATGAGACGATGCTTCATCCAATCAGTCTAAATCCCTTGCCAGCTGGATTTACATACACACACGTCTACTGTGTGATAGGACGACATGTGAGGCAGCGCCGCTGCTGTTCGCCACCCATGCAGTCCCACATGGAGCCACCAAACCCCCTCCAAATAAATTTGTGTCCCAACCACAGACACAAATTCATTTTCATTGACAGATTTTCTGGCACACTTAGATAAACTCTCCCAACTGTGCCATTCTGCATCACGCACAACGGATTTCTGAAAGATTTAAAGTTCTCTAAATTAATCACACTTTTACACTGTTCCTAAAAGAAATCTAAAAAGAAAACCTAAGATGGTCTTTTCATTATTTCGGATTGTAGCTTTGCAACTAACTATGTATTCACTTCATACAGTACTGTCGTTTAGGAAGTGTAGGTGTACCAAATAAAACAGTAGACGCGTGATGAACCCGACCTCAAACTGGCAACCGGCCCTGCGGAGGTGGCTGGGTGATCTGTGGGCGACTGTCAGGCCTTTTAAAATTACTGCTTGTGTAATAATGCGTCTCACGAGCATCACACGCTCCTCCTGCACAACTCTAGGGTTTCCAGGAGGAGTACAGTTATCCCCTGGACTTCATGCAAATCACCGCTTCAACGGATTACTGAGCTAAAGCTCTCTGCAATGCACAACAGGTTTAACTTCCTGCATGTACCCTTGCAGAAGTGTGTCAAGCGCACTGCATGAGAAGATGACTCAGAGGGTTCAACGGTTCAGTTGAAAACCGCGCAGTAAGAGGGAATTTTATAGCATCTCTGAAACGATGCCTGCCGCCTTGGATGTTGTTAAACTCAAGGTTTGTTCATCATTGTTGGAGGAGTCTGTGTTTCATAATCTTACTCTCGAGGGCACAACATGAGTAAAAAAAATTCACATTTATTAAACACTTTTCTGAACAAAATAGGATATTGTCGAAGAATGTCGTTAACCGAACAGCAACGGCACCCATTCACTTGCATTGGTTTTGTGTCCATACAATAGAAGTGAATGGGTGCCGCTGCTGTCCGGTTACCAACTTTCTTCTTCTTTTGTGTTCTGCGGAAGAAAGAAAGCCAGACAGGTTTGAAATGACACGAGGGAGAGTAAATGACGAGAATTGTCATTTTTGGGTGAACTGTCACTTTTACTCGTTTTGTCAGATAAGGAACTCCGAGTCAACTCTCTTTCTTCCATGATTTCTTTGGACATTCCTGGGGACACGAGTGACCGGTGGCAGTTCATTAGTGCGATTACTCGGGTTGTTTGAGATTTGAGAAGCGTGGACGTGGGGTAAGTGCCTGGGGCGGTACCAGACCGTTGACACGCTAGCATTTCGTACACTTTTGCAGAGCGACTCTCTAGTAAAGTACAGAGAGTAAAGTAAAAAAGCGAGGCGCCTTTAACTCCATCCCACAGTATGTTATAGGAATGTAAAGCACTGTGAGTGATTGAGTTGTAATCTGTTCTACAACAGAAAGCACTGGAGATTAGTGTTGAGTGAATTACCTTGGCATAATCCAGTGGGAGCTGGTCCTCCGGGCACTTGAAGACCCCCTCACTGCGAACAGAAGCAAGAGAGGATATATTGTTATCGTCGCCGAGCAGTAGAAAAGTAATCAGACACAAATAATCGATTCAGCGCTGGGTTGTCTTAAGCGTACAACCAGCAGATTCAGTGTATCTAGTGAAAGCAATTGAGATTACATGGCAAGAGTCAAACTACTTGCTATAAAACGTGGGTGGGGCTTGCTTGTGGAAAACTCATCACCACAATGCCTGAGTGTTCTGGGGTGGCTGCAATGCGGTTGCTTACTTTCAGAAGTCAAAAGGGCTTTATCCCGAAGTTTTTTGGGAAAGATATTTTGGGGCATGAGAAGTTCTCAAGTATTTTCTTAAGAACATCACAAATATGTATGCGATGTGTTCAACAACTTTAACAAATGCACACAACAGGTCTATCGATCACATCCGTTTCAAGTTTCTTGCATGTGCTTTGTTTCAAATAGAGCTGAAGCTTCCAAAGATGAACATAGTCATTATGTATATACAAACGTTTTTTTTTCTTCTTCTCAGTGACATTAAAATCTAAAAACACACAATGATCTGCCAGTGGCGTA
This sequence comes from Triplophysa rosa, assembly GCF_024868665.1. Taxonomy (NCBI): domain Eukaryota; kingdom Metazoa; phylum Chordata; class Actinopteri; order Cypriniformes; family Nemacheilidae; genus Triplophysa; species Triplophysa rosa. The sequence continues at coordinate 10,219,373 of NC_079903.1, read as the reverse complement.
AGAAAAATAATCTTGAATTTAGTTTCACCTTTTCCTTAAGTACCTTTCAAAATGATTTTACTACCCCATTGGCAGATTTTTTTTTGCTCGTTTTAAACATAAACTTATTTAATTCTTATATATGTTATGTTATATACAGTATTTTCTTTCATAAAACAAGACAAAATATCTTAGGTCACTTTCCTTGTCAAGTAAATGTATCTTGATTTAAGAATTTATAGATGTTTTTACTAGAAAACAAAACATAAATGCTTAGAAATTCATTTTTTGCAGTAATGTAACAAGACCAGTTTTCCAGTTTAGTCAAGTCATGTGACATTCCACATATACCCTATTGACTGCCCATAGTACTTCCATCTAGAACCCAAACTCTGCTTTACAGTATTTAAAATATGTTAGAGCTAGTATTATAATAATAACAACAAGTATATCAATCCTTCTTTGTGTATTATAAAAGCGTCTGCTTAATGACTAAATGTAAATTATGACATCAAAATATTTGTAATTCTATTTGTAAAAAATGTTTCAAGTCGTTTTAACCTAGAATAAATGCAAATAAAATAGTTTTCTGATTAAAAATCATCACTAAATCAGTTCCTCATTACTAAACTAATCCTTGGGAATTAAAAGTCAAAACTGTCATTTATGACCCGACACAAACGATTGCAAAACCTACATACATGTATAAAACACATTATTACATTCTGACATTTAAGAAAATTTAAGATTAAATAATTCTTAGGATATTTATTAAGATCAATATTGAGAAAAAAGAAAATCTTTACGTTTTTTTTTTCCGAGAATACAAAATATTTAACATTTTTTATTCGCATTCAAGAAAAAAAACAGCATGAAAGTGAGGAAGAATTTTAGTAAGAAGTTTTGTGAATCCAGCCCCTGGTCCCAAGTTATCAGGACCCACCTCAATGTAAGTCTATTGTTAGTATAACTTTTCGAGTTTGTTTTAATCCTTAACCCCAAGTATGAGCAATACAATGCCATTCATACCTTTAGCAAGCAACACTAAACATCAACTTCCTGTCTGACCTGAGGAGTGTCCAAACCTGGGTAGAGGCTCTTTGTTTGCCCTTTTTTTACTATGCTGAAGGTTAATTATGTACTCTGGTTATGAACCATTCGCAACAAAGCTGAACAGGGCTGAAAGACACATAAAGGAGAAACAGGAAGACATGAGATTTGGCATGGCTGTAAAGTAACCAGCTGAGATGGTGTCGTGCCTCATTAGAAGACCCCCTCGGGCAGCAGCATGGGCTGTCCTGAGCACTGATGTCACCATTAAATATTCACTGTGGTAAATAATAGAAGTGACCGCAGATAGCAGTGACAGGAGTATGAGGGAGGAATGTGTGTGTGTGTCCTACTGTACACCAGCATTATTTACATAAACATAATCCTACCAAAGGACCATCTGTGAAAGTGCTCCCGAGAGATGTTAATACGGCCCATCTACTGCCTGTTACTGAGATACAGACGCTCTCCAAACAACATACAGTCTTCATGAATGTGATCCAGTTTAACACGTACATACAATGATGGCATTTATCTATGAGGAAGAAACTGAGAGCGATTGCAGTGGTGATTATCTATGGTCATAAAAACGCTTTTCTCGCCAAAGGGCAAAAAAAGTTGCAGTATCACGAGACGTTGTAATTGTAAAACAAGTCAATAATAAATGGACTTTCCCTCAACTCGCTATGCAAATAAACTGTAACATAACAATGTACACAATACGTCCCCATTGAATTCCACAAGGGCCCTAATGTTAAGAGACCAAAAACATCCCATGATGACATGGAAAAAGATCCCAGATGGAGATTTGGACATGTTAACGCCCGAGGAGACGTCGGAACTTCCATCCATTAAGGTTAGTGTGTCAGTGGGGCTCCAGTTAACAACAGGCCTTAATAAAAAAGTCAATCAATTACCCTTCAGAGACAGACCTACTCAGCAAAGCCGCATCCGACGCACGCTGTTGGACTGTATTACAAGACCATCAATACAGCTCCATTGGGACCAATCAGCTTTTCAGGTTAGGTTCTGATTTACAACCGAGTACCGCCCCCTTAACTGATGAACAAATGTGAATTGAAGCACAGTAGGCAGAGAAAAATGGAAGGTATATCAGAATCTCCTTCTCATTTCTTATAATGGAAACAAGGAGGGTGACTGGTTAGACTCTTTCTGACTTAATCTTTCCAAAAAGTAAGAGAGCCATACAACTGTTTTAGACCTTATGATTCCGACTTAGACGTCTGGTTGAGACTCATGGCTGGAGCTGCACGTTATTGAAGAATAATGTTAAATGCAACATGTATATGACAATGCTTAAAGTTTGTGAAATTCTAATTAAATTATATAAAAATGATTTAAAAACAGACCCTGAACCCTGCTCAAAACACAACAAAAATGTAATGGATTTAATGGTTATACTGGGAATAGTATAGGTTTTAATGGAAACTATAATGGTGCCTACTGGTTGGTGATGGATTCTATAGGTGGGATGCTACTTAGCAGATGGGAACCAATAGAACACCATTAAATCCTATTGGAAAAATGCCAAAAACACACTACAGAAAATATTTTGTATTTTAATGGAAGAAGCTAATGGCTCATAATGGCATTTTGATGGAAACCATTAGAATATTTGTGATGGTATTGTTTTTCCAACATGTTTCACATTATTTCTGGGAAAAGACAGCGCCACTCTCTCTCTGTCTCACCAGTCTTTGCATAGACCTGAAACTTTAACCATACATAACTTTTTGAAGTAAAGTTTAATTTATTGGAAACCATTTGTGCATATTGTGATATGCACGTTCGCAATATTTCGATATATCTTGCAGCCCTACTCATGGCTATGGCTGATTCATGGATACGATGATGTATCAGCATTAGCATTAGCATAATGTTTGGCCCTTTCTCTGCTCATTTTGCTCGAAGAAAAAACTCTTCCTCTGCATTCTTTTAACACCAACAAAAGTTTGGATTCGAGATTTGAATTAAAGGACTAGATTACCCCCCCCTCCAAAAAACATTTACCCACCCTCATGTTGGTCCAAACCCTCAATTCCCAAATCTCATTCAAGCTTACACATTTTCTGACTTGCCACATATCGCTAGCTTTGACGTAAAAGACAAGAATTGCCATTGGTTCCCTTTAATTGTTCCTTTGTGGAGTTCCTCATTTCTGTTCCACAGAATATACATCATGGTTACACCCCCCAAAATTGATTCACCCTTTTGTCATTTCAAACTGGTATGACTTTCTTTCTTCTGCAGAACACAAAAGAAAATATTTAGAAAAATCTTGGTAAAAGAAAACCGTTGGTCCCCATTGACTTGCACTGGTTTTGTCCCCATACAATAGAAGTTAACAGTTTTCTTTTGGCAAGATTTTTCCAAATATCTTCTTTTGTGTTTTGCAGAATAAAGAAAGTCATACAGGTTTCAAATGACAAGAAGGTGAGTAAATGATGACAGAATTTTCATTTTTGGGCGAACTGTCCCTTTAAGAAGATATAATCAAGTTTAACTATTCCTTTAAAACTCCAATAAAACACTGGACTCCCCCACCTCCGATCTCCCACAAGCAACGGGGTAAACAATAGCGCATTAAAAGTAAAATCTCTGTTTCCCTCAACAAGCGGGTAGGCGTGACAGCTGCTCATGCTAAAAGATGACCAATCGAGCCGAGGGCCCGTGTGCTTTAACAGCAGGACAGATGAGAACGCCTGCAGGCTAATTACATATTCATGTCTGTCCCCTTTCACTTAACACATTGTGTCAAGAGCTACAGCTCTCTGATCTCGTCCTCCAACATCAGGCATATTGGGGTCAGCTATGTCGTTTTCACAGGGAGCGTGTACACTTCATTCCAGATCATCAATGATTCTTGATTGCTTCCCAAGCTTCTTAAAATTCTCTGACGTGCCCTTGGGTCAGATTAGCCAGTCATCCGTTTGCAAAGTGATATAGATGAAGACAGGCGTCACAACACTGCACTCGCACCTTCGACGAATCCTTTGACAAGCGGGCCAGCGGGGAAGTGGCCAATCAGTGTAAAGAATGCTGGACAAAGGAAAGCTCGGAGGGGTCGAGAGAGGCTCTGAAAATATCTTTCTCTTTCTGTCTCAGAATTGAATGGAGGTGTAAATCAATGAACAGTAAGTGCACTTGAGGACGGCAGTAGCTAAAAGAACATCTGGCCCTGAAAACTACACTGTGTGTTTATTTGTATAGAGGACTTTTATTAGGTTATGAATTACGTTCGGGCTACATTGGGACAAAATGAGGCATTTAAGGGATAGTTCACTTAAGAAAATTCTTTCATCATTTACTCACCCTCATGTCATTCCAAACCTGAATGACTTTCATACTTCTGCAGAACACAAAAGAAGATATTTTGAAGAATGTTGGTAACAAACAACATTGACCCCCATTGAATTCCATTGTATGGCCACAAAACCACGGAGACATTTCTCAAAATATCTTCTTTTGTGTTCGACTGAAGAAAGAGTCATATGTTTTAAACAACATGAGGTGAATAAATGATGACCAAATTTTTGGGGGGGTGAACTATCCCTTTAAATCCTACTGTAACAAGAATTGTTTACATCCAGCTCTATGGTTAGCACCTGTGCTTTAACTATAGTGCTTATGCAGGAGATACATGTTCGAATCCAGCCTGCGACACCTGATTTACAACTACAGGAGCAATAAAATCTGACCTGGCATTTAGGCTGGATAACGGTGATTCGAGCTGCCTCGCCCACCTAACAGTGAAGATAACAAACCTCCGCAGGCAGTCTCAGGTCAGCACAACACCGTGACTGTTGTTAGATTGCGAAGGCTTGACCATCATAAATCTACAGTCCCGTGCCCGCTGGTTAAGAAAACTGCAGTGGCCGAGCACTTAACACTTAACTGTTACTCACTGCTGCCTACTAATGCCTGAGTGTCTTAACAGTCATTTAGCAAAACAAAAAACTTGACCCTAAAACTTGACCTTGACGTTTGACCCTAAACAAAAGCGTTTCAGATGTGTTTTTACATAGATTTATAATGTAAATTCTGCGCAGAGTGATGCTGAATCAACTGTTCATTTATGATGACGCGCTCAGATAAAGCATGTGGTCCGTCCAAGACCTCGCAATCACGATGGTGGGATGAAATTCTGTGCCGCTATCGTGTTTGCAATGACACAAGCCACATTGTGGGTCACAGAGGTTCACACTTACGCAAAAGGTTTCTGCATTTCTCTTATCACTCTCTCTGCTGACATTTCAGAGGCAAACCATCTGGGATCTAATGAAATGTTTTTGAAATGTCATATTACTAAGAGCATTAACAAGACTACAACAAAGTTTAAACTCAAAGTTAATCTCATATAAAAATAACAAAATATGAGAGGTTGGCAGGGAGATGTTGTGAATGCTAAAGTGTTCCCAGGTTTTTTTGGGGGGGGGCATTGCTGCCAGGTTTCATGGGTTTCTGTTCATAAGATATTATGGTAACACTTCACAACAAGGTTGCATTTGTTAACATACTGTAAGTGAATACATTAGTTAAGATGAACTAACAATTAACAATACTTCTACATTATTTATTCATCTAAGTTCATGTTCATTTCAGCAGTTATTCTTTCTTTTATTCTTTAAAAATGTATAACGTCTGTCAGTAACTAACAAACATTAACAAATTCTGAAAAACGATCTTGTTAGTTCATGTTAGCTAATGCCTTTACTAATGTTAACAAATACAACCTTATTGTAAAGTTTACTTATATTAACAAAGATGTCCTCCCAATAAAAAATGTGGTAGTGTTTATATTCATAGTAATAGCAAGAGCACCTTTTATCTGTAGTAAAAGACGGAATAGGTGCAGTGGATATCAAAAAAATAAATAATTTGATGTCAATTTGATATACTTCTAGGGCTAGGAGACACTCAATAATAAAAGACGTTAGACGTCACCTGTTATGAGTCATCAAAGAGCAAAGAGAATTCAATAAAAGTACTCCACACCTGATAGACACTCAAGCACTTCTTTTCTACTGCAAAGCACCAACTTTTTTACTGTAAATATCTGTCATGTACTTAAAGAAACATGGCCTGTGTCCTTTTATCATGTCAGTACTAACTACAAGTAATTAAACCTGTAATCCTCACAGTGAGGCTTTCCTTGCTGACAGAAATGGAAACCACGTTTACTGGAGCGTCATAAACTGTACTCCACGAAGTAAATTCAGAATGAACGAATGTGTTACAAAGTCTGGCGAAAATAACACCCTTGTGGTATCCTAACCTTGAAAGAGGGTTCCAGTGCAATAGCTCACTCTGGGAGTCTTTTTATGCAACTGGTAGAGTACAGATGCTTGTGGGAGGCGAGAGGAAATCAATTCCATTTCATTAACTGGTCTGCACGCGCCTGCCACGAGCCCTGACGGAGGTGTGTTCAAGCCCCCTGCCCCCATCACATCAAGAACCCTGCCCAGTTCAACAGATTATAGATAGACAGACAGACAGACAGACAGAACGTTCTGAGCAGCTAAAGTGCCGAAGTGAGTTTATTAGATTTGGCACACGTGTGAGGAGGAGACACCGGTCTGCATGGAGGTGCTAAAAAGCGCAGTAAAATGCCTACGTGAAACTGCTAACTCCTCCGCTTTGATGTTCACTCTGATTGTCAGACACCTTTCTTCCGGTCTCTCTTTCTCTCGCCTACGTCTCCACATGTGCGCACAACTGTCAAAACTGGCATGAATGGAAAGTCGGTTCTCTTACGGGACGATTTGGCAGTTTAATTACAGACGGCAGGTCTAAATTTATCCGCCTCTGTAAAGGGCAGATGTTTGTCAAACGTTCATCTGTGTGGAGACGCGTGCTTTGAGGGGAGGCAGTCACCGTAGGGATCCTGGGGAATGCAGGCGCACGACGGAGCAGATCTGCACGCTCCTCTTGCGCTGACAGCTTTTTTAAAAGAGACGCTGTCCATACGCACAGAGATGCTGATCTGTCTCTAGGCGATACTACTCTTTAATGCTGATAAAGGGCATCGCAGTGCTAACTATCAAGGTGAGGTAAGACTGGGCATTGAGATTCAGAAGGGGTCCAAAAAAGTATGCCTTTAAAAATATTAGAGCCATTTTAGATGTGTTACTCTAATCCTGAGGACTGAGAAAATGGATTACCATCACATCTGATGCATGACTCCGTTTTGAACTAATCCTAAAACTATGGTTCAACTGAGGACACATGAAGGAGTCTTAAGACATGGCTTTTGGTCCTTTACAATACACATAATAGGACTAAAGTGTTTTTTATAATCCTATATTAATATATAGAATATGAAATTTCTTAAACCTGCATTATGGAGATGTGCAACCTTTTACCTCCTTTTAGCTCACTCTGTTATGCAACTCAATGTAAAAACAACTACTCCTGAGATGCTACCAATAACCGTATTTTTTTGTTATGACAAGAATGGCACACAAAGTCGACCTTGGCCGAGTAAATAAGACATGATGCAAATAAAAAATAACCATGGTTTTACTACAGTAACTTACCACATTACCACAAATATACTATGATTTCACAACAATAGCCTTAGTTTAACCATGATATCTGAAGTAAAACTATGGTAAAAACAGTTTTACTATAATAAAACCACGGTTAATTTTCCTGTTTCAAAACTGTTTATGTTCTGCAAACCTTTGGTTTGGTGAAGTCGTACGTATAGCATCCACTCCACCAAAGTTATAAGACACAAAGAGAGATACAAAGCCACAGAGACATATCTGAAAGCTACTGACCATCTATTAAAACAAAAATCAAAGCGTGCTGACACATTTAATGTGATAAATGCGAAGCATTATGGAAAAAATCACATTTGGAAGCCCATTATGACATCACATCTGTCACCCTTGCGGGGTCAATTCAAGTTTCAAACTGACAAAACGCAGTTGACAAAGACAAATCTAATTTAAGAAGCTTAAATAGTGTGCGAGATCAGTGATGTGGAAATTGGATGGGAAAATTGAGTATAAAGGACTAGGCTTAGCTGTTTCTTAGCTTATCTTTTTAGCTGTGAGGGCTTCTCGCCCCATGCAGTTAGTGTGTAGGAGAGATGTTCAAAAAGGTCTCCGTTTAAAGATGGCTACAGGCCGAGCTGCAGAAGCATAAGCTCTCAAAGCGCATTCTGAGATGAATACATAATTCATCAAAATGAGAAGATCTAAGAACAAGCTAATAAAGGCTCTCTGATAATCCTGCACCAGCTTGATATATTCAATCTTCTGAGGGTTTCTTTTAGCAGAAAACTAAGTCGGAGCCTTCGAGCACGTTCAGAACTTCAGATGTACGAAACTTATGGGCTGATCTCAATTCTCTTTGCTATTACGTCTAAAAGGTACCGGATGCTAACGTTAATTGGAGATATGATCTTATAGATATGATCTGATAAGTGGTGAATATCAAATTTTCCCCATTGATTGCTTTTAACACACTCACTCGGTCTACTTCTCATTGAGGCCCTTTTAAAAATAGCCTGTTTACCGTAAAATGGAGGCGATGCGATCAGTTACAGTTATCTTACCATCATCTCACACCCCTGCCAGACAGGAAGGCTTCTGGACTGGAAAAAAAGTTGTCGAGATAAAACCAGCACCTCAAACTTTGACACAAATTAGCAGCAGGCTAATCCTGAGCGCTAGCAAAGTCCGTTTACGAAAGTCGTGCCACTCGGCAGCCCTGTTTGCAACGCCTCTGGTCAGTTATTTACGTCATTGCAAGTTAACAGTCCTATCTATTTGAATGGTGGAAGGCAGATATTTCTAAAATCGCTGGCAAAAATCACAATTAAATAGAATATTTCCATATTTCAATAATTCAACCTGATATGGACTGCACCATAACTTTGGTTTGCTAAACTTAAATTGCGTTAAAAATCATCTTTTTCGAGGTCGCATCAGCTATTGCGCACAGGCTGGCTAGCGCCTCACATAAGCCCCGCCCAGAGAATCGCTAGTCTTTATCGATTGACGATTGGATCGTTCTACTTAAGGGCGGGGCTTTCTTCGCTAGAGCGGCCATATTGAGCATTGCATTCCTCTCCATTCATTGTAATGGCAGTGGTGCATCTTGTCAATATATATTATCTTTGGCGCTAGTGAGGATGGGTGGATTATTTTGCTGATGTTTAATGTCATGCGCTTCTCACAGTGGTTCAACCATGAAAGACCAAGACAGGCCAACAAATAGCCTACATGTGTGGTCACTATTTATCTTTTTATGGCACTGTGGGATACTTGATTGGGATTGGTTAATCGCTGCATTATGCGGTCTAATGTTTATTTATAAGTACAACTAAAGACAAGTCAACACTCTATGAATTAACTAAATATTGTGTGTTGCAAAGGATAAAAATGTGAGGGAAACCGAAACCGAGTAAAAAAACAAAACGTGTTAAAAGCGAACCGATCTTTTTGTACCCATACATCCCTTTATACAACACAAGAGAGTACAAGCACACAAATCCCAAGTAAATATTTATCCATTTTGATATCTATTAATAGCGTCTAACATATTAAGCTTGTCATCAGCTCTTCATAATGGTTTGTTTTTCCTTCATTCAAAGCGAATAAAACAGTGAATATATTGTAGGTATCAACACAAATGGTTTGAATTGAGCTTCAATTAATATGTCTAGAATGAACTCTAAATTAACTTCATGAGTCTCCAGCGCCAGCAAGTCTTAAGCCGTGGCTTGACACCAACTCGCGAGACCGACAAAGCGCTTCATTGTGTGTCCTTGCGTGAGACACTACATGAACAGTACGCGAGACTTAAGCTAATTTGTGTGTTGTGTGGTAAACCAGATTTAACTCTACTCCACAGATGCTCCAAGAAAAAACCTCAACCACACCCCATCTAATTTTACCTTGTGTGACTGAAAAGGGTTCAAAAACAAGGCGGGAATATCCACTTGCGGACCACGGCGCAGAAGATAAGGACAACGAGAAGCGTTTACGCCACTGTTGAGTCATCCTGATAAAAGTAACTGGAAAGTGGGTGCAGCGCTTTGTGAAAGTTAAAGATTTTACTCTCATTATCGGCTGTTGTGCAGCTGCTGGCTGGCTGAGTCACAGCGTGCTGGTGGATACCAACTACGCACCTAATATACGCCATGAGTCACCCACGTCATCCAGAGAAAACACCTCTTGAGTTTCTCCGCCCGTCTCCGCGTTCCCTGACTTTAAAACTTTTAAAACCCTAGTTAAAGACAGTTAATCACTACGGGGGAGGAATATGTCATTTACATGTGATTTCTGTTTCGGTTCATTGAAAAAACAGAGGAAGGCTCATCAGCGACACTGTGTACCAGAGGTGCATCGCTCCTTGGAGGTGTCACACATTGGCTAGGCTAGAACTACAGTGGCCATGGTAACGGGATAAAGGTGAGGCTACTCATGCCAGACAGGTGTGTGTATATGTGTGTAAGGGAGAGGCGAGCGTGTTGGGAAGCTAGATGTGAGCTCATGTAGCTGATAAGAACATGTTAGAACCCCTGTGCTCGCCATCAACCCACAGCGCAGGCAGAGGAGACCATTAGTGAAACACAATCCATTTTATCTCCCACACAGACTCGGCCACTGAGTAACAGCATTAGGTTTCATTTACTGAGATGATATTCAGGAAATTCCTTCTGCAAGTATTGAGATGTATAAAGAGTGGCTTGATGTTTTGTGTATGGACCTGCAAATGTCCTTTTAAGAAATAAGTAATTATTTTAATATAAGAAATTGTACTTTTTATTAAAAAAAGTTAAAGAGATAGTTCGCCCAAAAATGAAAAATCTCTCATCATTTATTCATCCTCATGTCATGTGACTTTCTTCTGCAGAACACAAAAGAAGATATTTTGAAGAATGTTGGTAACCAAATTACATTGGCCCCCATTGATGTCCATTGTATGGACATAAAACCAAGACATTTCTCAAAATATCTTCTTTTGTGTTTCCACAGAAGAAAGAGTATACAGGTTTTAAATGACATAAGGGTGAATAAACGATAACAGAATTTTTATATTTCGGAAGCTTTGTTTTAAAATAGCCATGGCCATTTCATGAAAAAGAAAGAAAAAGACTCAGAGAACAAGACATGCACCAATACTTCAAACAGCATACTCTTTAACATCTCATTCATCTCAAGTAGATGGAATGATCAGCACATCTGAACCTGAGGAAAGACTTTCTCTGTTCTCTTTCACCGGATGCAAAGAAGAAACTAGAAACTCTAAGTTTGTGTTGTTCTGACACATCTGAGAATAAACCCGCAGAGCCAAAAGAGGATAACGTGCCATGCTGGACCTGAAAGAACTTCTTTGAGCCGTTACACCCAGCGGATCTGCACGGGTAGGGAGGAAGGAAGCCATCAGAGGGCCTCTTTCACACAGAGGAACCAATGGCTGTGACCTTCAATCCAGTCTGCCTCCGGAATTGACAGTCAATAGGCCCGAATGAGTGCACGCTTTAACCCGAAGAGATTAAGTGCTCTGCCAACACCTGTTGAGCTCTATAAGAGAGCCTTTCACTAAGACAGGTGCCTTCAGAGCGCCAACGCTTCTTCCTGAAGATCACGCCACCCCAGCTGCTTCCCTCACCAGCGGATTTTTTAAATGCCTGCTTGTCAGCCACACAACGGGTAGCGGTCTCGCACCCGTGGTCCCTCAGCTGTCTCAGCCCCCAGATCCATGAAAATACAACCGTTTTTGATTAAACCACTTCACGTGTCGCATGAGATATATGGAGTTGCCGGAAAAAATAAAATAAACGAAAGATCAGTTGCGTGTAAAGGCCCGTTCAGATTGCCCGCGAATATTCGGTGCGAATGTTCGTTGCGATAATGTTCTAGAACAAAAACAATAGATTCTTATGAAGCCTTTCATATAGACCGCGAATATCCGCGCGGCGAAAATGCGAATGTTTTTTTTTCGTCTAGTGCGAAGAATCTTTCCCCATTCGCAAAGCGAAGAAACGGACCGTCCAATAAGAATCAAGCATTTTACGTCACGCGCCTAGAGTCACTGAGGGTATGCGGGGGCGCTAAACGCTCAAAAAGCTGTTGTGAGAAAATGGATGTCGAGTTGTTACTGTCACATGTACAAAAAGTCACAGCGACTACAAAAACCAGGACAAAAAAGAAGTTCTGTGGCATAATTTGAGGTGGCATTCAAATATAAAAGTTTAAACAGTATATACAGTTTCTACCTACAAGCAAAACTGCTTAGTTATTGTATATAAATAAAAATAAAGAAATTTGAAGAAACTGATTGTATTTGATGACTTTTACTGGTACCGCCAATATATTTGTAATATCCCATACTACAACATAACATGTGAATTGTATTAATATGAAAGATTATAAAAAAGTCATCAAATACAATCAGTTTCTTCAAATTTCTTTATTTTTATTTATATACAATAACTAAGCAGTTTTGCTTGTAGGTAGAAAGCACAGACACATGTAAACAAACATCAAGTCAAGTGTACACATATTTTACAACCGTTTAAATAGTACAGCTGCAATGCAAATGCCATTTGGTAACTAATTAACCCCCAGACCATCGTCCTGAAGTAACGATGAAAACGATCGTGGTACAGCTTTGACTCCTGGATCAATCTATTAAACTCCCCATGCTCTTCTCTCTTCTCAAGAATAGGGTGAACATTTGTTTCATCGTTGATATGAAAACTTGGTTCGTCGGGTATTCGTTTGCTTTTTCGCATCTCCGCAATCTGAACGGGCATTAATGTGGGTGAGCGGAACAGGATGTGATTGGGATTTAGAGACTTGTGCTGAGCTCACGGAGATTGAAGGTTTACATTACTGTAGCGTAAAAAGCTGGAATCATTTAGCGGAGAGAATCTAATTGCATCTGGATGACCTTCAACTGTCGGTTACAGGGATGTAGCATGGAGTAAAGACTTCAGTACATTCACGATGTAAAATATCTATATTAACATGAAATATAATTAACAATTTATCTTATAAATGCTATAATTTCTCAACTGTTTCATAAAGAGTTAAGACAATTCTAAGGTCGTAGGTTCATACGCAAATAAAACCAGTAACTTAAAGCTGCAATCTATAGCTTTTGGTTCTCTATCACCTTCTCTGTTAAAGGCAAATTATTTTACGTACTTTATGCGAGAAAAACAGGTCAAATTGACATCCCCCACAAAACTGTACAATGTATCTATTCAATAACTTTTTTTTTTTAAAGTTACATATTGCAGCTTTAATACACTACAACTCTGTTTTGGCTCCGATACCAAGTACCTGCTAAAAGATATTATTTATTCATAATACGCAATACTGCCACACACTTTTTAATACATAATCTTAATATATACTGTATATAGCAGCTGATAAAACGTTTCCGATAAATCCAGGTTAAAGCAACCTGGCCTCAGCAGCATGCAAAGCGTGAGTGACAAAGTGCTTCACTGCATAACTAAAATAGTTCCCTTGGGTGCAGATACAAAGGGGAGGAATGGTTATACCATTTATCTTTAGAAATAAACATGCTCGGGCAAGTCCCGGATCCCCGATGTTTAATACACTGTTCATAACTTTCTTTTGTACAACATGGTGGTATCTATGAGGGTTCGAGACAGAAGCACCGCAGTTATTAACTCAGGAATGCTGTCTATGCACTTGCAGACAGTGGACATCTGAATGGGGTCAGAAAAATCCAGTCAGGAATGTTAAGCGCTCACCCGCTTTTTGTGTCGCCCTCATTGAACAAGCTCCTCATAACACCCTCGACCATGATAATTAAAACAGAACCCTCACGGCACATCCAACCAAAGAACCGTTGATGCAAAACATTTAAATTCAACAAAACCAAGAGCGGTTCTCTCATAACAGCCTACGCAGCTGTGTGGAACGGATGAAGAACTTTCACTCGTTCACAGCTGGAGCACGGTAGGGTCAACTTTCACAATGACCTCGCCGAAGTCTCTCAATGATATCATTTATCTAAGATATGATCTCAGTTCTTTCGCACCAAAACAAAGTTGTTCAGCTGTGAAAACAGCACAAGGGATTCTTCACAATCTTATAATTGTAGATGTGACACCTCCCGCATTTTTTTCTAACCTCGACCACAGCGAAACCTTACAGCTGTGGTAAAATTCACAAGTCAGCTGTCAACCTCTCTGCCATTTCCAAGACCATGCATTAACATGATTTTGACAGTTGGGTGAGTTTTGTTATTCTTCACCTACAGGAATTGATTTGAATTATCTTGACGTGACTAATGAGCAATTCAACTTGTCTTTTTCGCTCGCCGGTAGTTGTGGAAATATATTTATAGGATGAGCACAGCGTAGTGCCCGAGGCGATTTCATTTTTTGGACCGCTATCTAAACGCTGTGCTCGCACTGAAACTGAACTCAGCTGAGCCATCTATTTCAAGGCAATCAATAGTACACTGTTGTGAACTTTCCTTTCACTATGTATTGGCAAAAACACAACCGTGTTATCTGTGAACCTTGAATGAGAGCTAAGATATACGAGTTCAACCATTCTTAACGCGTCTTATGCTGCAGTTTACAGTAGATTTTCAGAATGTGAAAAAACACAGTTAATAAAAAACCAGTGGGTTTCTTATTTACACATCATGGATTCCGACGTATTTACATTGTTATTGTTGCTATTGTTATTTTATAGTTGTATTGCACAAAATAGTATTGTGCGAAATTTTCATTATTACCATTCCCTGATAGCACACATACATCTGGGAGACGTCTATTTGACGTATTATTTGGATTGTTTGCTTTTCTGCAATACATCTCTGAGACGTCAGATGTCATACAGACATCAAAAAGATGTCAGTAAGATGTTTATGATTTAGAATTTATGTAAAACTGCCTTTTCTAAGACGATTATCAGATGTACCTGTGCTATCTGGGCTTCCTATACACTTGACCCTTAAAAAGCAGCAAAATGCATTTTGTTTCGCGGAAGCTTGTATTCGCATGTGTATGAATGGAAGTCAATGGAATGAAAAGTCTAGTGTGACCGAGGCATAGACCGTGCCACCAGTGTGAGAATGTGATGGTCCTTCATAAGACAAATCAGGAAGTAATGGGGGACACCCAGTCATCCTTCATCGCTCTCAATGGCACGGGTTCTGAAAAAGATGCTGACTCCCAGATGTCCTACCCATCCTGACTTCCTCTCCGCACTGGGCACCAATGCTTCCTCTAAAGCAGCCATTCCTCAGAAGCGCTCACTGTCTGTGACGGGCCAAAGAAGCTCTTCTCCTCTTTCAATGAACAGAGGGCAATTCATTCGAGCTTTAATGTAAAGAAGATGTTGTCCACACAGATGGCCCTGGAAAGGAGTCAATCTTTAGATTCCCACTATGCCTGTCACCAGTTACCCTGCTTCACCCCGTTTCAACCCATCCTTCTGCCGTAGAGGCTTCAAAGCGCACATGTTGCAGACCATCGCCTCCCAAGAGAATACAGAAAGATAAAGAAGAAATGATGTATATTTCTAACTCTACTTGCTTAACTGGCATAAATCTTTATCACATGGTGTGCACACTCACATGCGTGTTTAAAAGCATTAACCCATGAGAACTTCTTTTGTGTGATGGCAACGAACCAAATGCCCTCAGCCAAGGTTTGTCTACTCTGATCACGTGACCGAGTTGATTGCCAGAGCGATAAGCCCCAGGGGTCGGCCCCTCCTGACCCTCCCGGCTCTGATTAGGCCTTCGGAGATAACTGCCTTCCTACAGCGGAAACACACTCCATTTACAACGCAAATAAACCTTTAGGACCAAAGTCAAACCCTCCTCCAGTTACATGGGATAAATCTGCGGATTAGGGGGATGATTCAGGTGTTAATGTGAATTTGAGTTTCAGAAGGGTGAGTCTTTAGGTGTGCATGTAGCGTGGGACCAAAAATCGCCAGAGGCATTTTAACAATAATGGTTAAAATGCAGCAGATGGTGATTCATAGTTGGGTTTTGTTGTGCAAGAGCATAGCAGATGTAAACCCTCGCGCGAACGGCAAAAAATCTCATTGCAAAGGCAGGTCTGAACTGATCACAGGCTGACTGTAATAACGGTTGGAAGAACTCTGCATGTGTACTGTACACAACAATGGATAAAAAAGGCTGCGGTTATCGTGAAATGTCAACGAAACTTAGACTAATCTTTACAATCACGTAAATATTTGCTTTTCTCTTCTTAATGCCATTCAAGAAGGTCTTGAGATTCAAGATCAACTCCAAAAATATATGTTACAATCAGTATTACAGTGGAAAAGTACAGTATTGCTAAATAAACCCAGACAAGATGATTAGCTCTTAAGGTTTATATTTCAATGATCACCACATTTTTTCTGCTGGTTACACGGCTACTTAGCAAAAAATGAATAAATGAATGGACATAGAAACTAATTCGAACTTCCATTACTTGATCAATCAAGAGACCATAACCGCATATTTGACCCCGCAGTGCTGCAAATAACCGATCAGAATAAAGGATTTGGGAGAGCCTTGTAATAATAATAAACATCAAGTCGACAAGTTATGTTGAATCTAAAATCAATTCAACACAACGTGTCGGTTAATTGAAGTACTAATGCAAACCACTCCAATACATCAATGAAACCTTGTAAAGACAAAGATTTGCTCAAACTCAATTTAGCATGTAGGCTAAAGGTTTTAAGGCACCGGACCATCTAAATAGTTTTACAGTTACACTGAAGTGTTAAAATAAGTTCAAATAGTGAAGTTTTAAAATAAGTTCAAAGAAAAAAGTTGAATACTTAGAAAGAGCACCAGATCACATTTCTCTGACACACTAATGACCCGATGACTCATGAGCATTGTCTGCCTTCATTAAGTCTTGTGTGACACTTCTTGTATTCTTACTTTCTCATGGACTTTTTTCAGAATTTTACACTGGAAATTGCTAGGAATAATCCTTTTCGAACGTAGGCGTGAGAGAAAAGATGTTTACTTCAAGCAAGTTCTGGGAATAGAATATAAAGACAGAGCCTCGGGCAAAATTTATCATGCGTTTCCTGTCTTCCTATTTCTCTGGTAAACATGCACGGTTCCTTCATGTTTCTATCACAACATGTGACCGTAGTGGACCAGCAGCATGCGCTGTTTACCTCTTATCTTCTACCAGAGCATCAGCAAAAGCGCAGTGTTTATGTTACACGACATGCAGACAGGAGAATAACAAAACCGGTTTTGTGGAAAAAGTAGATAAGATTTTCGTGCCTTTGTTAGGGGTCATATATGTGCAAAAAAATGATAATTCATGTTTCCTTCCGTGGCCATATCAATGTCAGTAAAACTATTTACCTATCTAATTTTAATTCAGTTTTGACATGTAATAACAGCCCTGCACCTTCATGTTGTTAAAGTGACTGGAATACAATTTATTTCTGAATAAACAATCCGCCAAACTTTCGGAGTACTGCTGCCCTCATGCCAATAAAGGAGTCCCTTACAAATCCCACGTGTGTGACAACCCCCTCTTACGCCCCCACCGAAAAGCCCTGCGGTCAATATGACAGACAAGGCCAGAGTTGAGGGTCTCTACAGCCTGAAAATACACAAACACACACAGACCTTACAAGCTATAGTATTGAAAACCCGTCACTGTGGTTTTCAGATAATGATACTTACTAAACGCTACCCATAAAAGCTAACTCTAACAGACATCTATGGACACTAATAGATTAAAAGATATTTAACCGGTACAAATTTCCTTACAGGTTAAGGCAAGACATTTCACGTAAAAACCGTGGCCCTGCACAGTGCACACACACCAAACGTGTCTGCAAAGGTTCCCACATTTCTGTCTTTCATCATAACAAGTGGTTTACAAAGGTACAGTAGACTTTAACACATCAAAATAATGTTATTCCCCAGAATTCTCTTAAGTTTGTTACTGATCTGTGAGAGCTAGAATTTTATACTAATGATAATACAAAGACAAAAGCTGTCATTTGACAAACAAGTAGGAAGGCTGTCATAATGTTCAACACAGTCTCAGCGTTTTCATTGAATTGTTTATCTGGTGTTTTAGTGTTGTATTTGATGTTTTCCATGTAGACACACATATGTTACGCCTGTATTTATCGTCTAACACTACAGAAACTTCATTTGCACGGTATTTCCATACACACATCATTCCCGGTGTCCTATTGGCAGCCAGATCAACAGAAGGCCTACGGGCGCCCATAAAACCGTCAACAGTACCGCAGATGATTGACAGTTATGTGTCGAAACAGTAACTTAAGTGACGAAACTGTTTATCTGTCTAACACAGTTTAACCTTCAAAACATCCATCTTCACTGTCCTAAATCAAATGTCTATCTTATGCATTAAGGTATAGCTTCTGTCACATGTTCTTCGTTCCCATGTGTTGTTATGATGCCTCACCTGAGAAATTCCTGCAGACAGGTGTCGCAGAATCTGTGTCCACATGTGGAAACTTGGACGGGTTCCCTCATCGCTTTGCTACACAGAGGGCACTGAAAGCGCCTTTTGGGTTTCTCCAGGAACTTGTAGTCAAAACCCGGCATTGCTGTATTTTTTATCTTTTAGTCTATAGAAATGGCGTTTATTTTCCTCTCCAGTAATGCTCGTTGACGTGCTGTCACAGTCTGAATCCGTTTAAAGCGCTCGGGTGAAAATTGATATTCACTTGCCGACGATACACAAGCGCTCTCTCCTTCTAAGCGGTCGGTATTGTTCCGTCTCGGCTTTCTCTTTCGAGCAACGCCGCTCGATCCAGCATCGGGTTGACAGTCTGAACCCCGCGATGTGTTTATATGACGAGTCCGTCAATGCAGCGCTACGGATGAAGCGAGACGATGAGCTCAATGAGAAACATTAACCGCGCGCCTCTCCTGTCTGTCGAGATAACACTGACAGCCTTGAGACAAAGCTCGAATCCCATCTGTTTAGGTATATAAAGCCCCGCCTACTCCGCCGTGAAGGAGGAGCCCAATTTAAATCTCTCCCTGCCCAGGGAGATCAGGAGGAGAGAACGTTTAGTTATTTACCGTTCTATTTGTGAGTGTTATAACGTAGCTGCATTGAAGTTTTATTCCTGTAAAATAAACATTATGCAGTTAGTAGAATGTTTTTGTGCATTCTCTAAATGCGCTTTAATAAGATTTAAAAGTTTAAAAAAAAACATTGAATCCCAAAACTATAATTATCGTCAGGTTTAATAAAATCTCGTGTGCATGAAAAGACAATAACCCGATTATTGCAAACAAAAGGTTGCAGGAATTTGTAAGGGGAATTATTTGTAAAGGAAATGACTCCCTCTATCGGTGAGCATCACACATGTGCAGGATCAGACGTTACGTCAATGAAAACAACACAAACCGTGTCATTTGTATCGTTTATTGGCTCAGTTTTACCAATCATATTTTCTGACATTTGCTAACCATCGTTAAAATGCAGTGCATGGACAAGCGCGGTTACTGGACAAGGACACGCGCTGAGCATCACGTATTGCACAAGAATTACATCATAGCATGACGTATCCATGAGCTTTGTGTGTATCGTGCCATGTTTATGCTATTCCTCTGTGAATAAACATGAAGCTTCTTTTTATGCATTATAAATTGCCAAGCATACATATTTATTATAGCTGTTCGAGCTATAATAATAATTATAGTAATACTTATAGTTGTAATTAAGTATATAATATATCATTTATATATGGTTAAGGTGATATACACAGGACAACTGCCACAAATGACGGTCAAAGTGTCATATTTTTGTGCTATTACACATATGAAATTGTATGCCTATCTGCGTTTCACATTTATGTGAAACCCTAAGAAGCGCTTTTTATCATCATATTTTCCTTCCTGTTATTAAGGTCACAGAATTACCTTCAGCTAATCTAAGACCGACCCTTCCCTTTTTTAATATAAAGACTGCATTTGCCAGTCCGCCAGTCTTGCATGGTCTTGCCAAAAAGATGCAATTCCAAAACAGAATTTCAACAGTTCTGTTATCATGTGTTAACATGTAGTTACTGTACAAACACTGCACAGCTTGCACTTCTCCAACGCACAATCCCTCAGTCTTTATTTGCAAGAGCGTGAGCCTCCTCTGTTGAGTGCGTTGTGTAACTTGAGTCATATTACTTTGGAACAGGCTCTTCAAAAAATGCTGAGGAAAGAAAGGATGAGCAAGAACATTAGATTGTTGCAATTATTAAAACAGCAGTGTCAAGACAAAGTAATGAATACACAAACTATAAACTCAGCCTATTTCAAACAAATCTTATGCTGAGAAATTCAAAACATTAGAGAAGCATGGCTGTATATTGAAATCAAGAAAATGGTAACTGTTTCAATGCAGAATCAATGAAAAAATGAAAATGAATAAATGTCTTATTTGTTAACATTTGTAAATTATTAGCTGTACATTACGTTTCACAGCCAACAGTGTGTTTCCATGGCAACAGGCCACGGATGTGACAGTGAAGGGGTGGCTCTCGTCGAGCTGCACAGCCTTTGGCTTCCCAGAATCCTCTTCTTTCCGTCCGAGTCGACCACGTGCCCCTTTACCCCAGGTGTACACCTCCCCCTCTGCAAAATGAAGGAGCAGAAAATTTACTCACAATTCTAAATACAATTTGCACTGGACAAAGCTGAATGACATCTTTGTCTATCTATTTTCCTGGATGTCTGGTCTTGTGAGAGTGATGAATGAACAAAGACAACATGAAACAATAAAGGTCTTCAGAGTCTTCTAAGCTTGCGGGACACAGTCAGGGTTGCATGCTGACCTCTACCCACATGACCTCGTGTTAATTAACTTACCTGCCCCCACTAATGCACTTTCTGTGACTAAAGAAGTTAATGGCGTCGTAGCAGCCTTGTCTATACCACATTCAAATTTTACGTGCAACATTGACATTTTGTTAACTGATGTGGTTTATAGCGGTTGCCGGTATAGTTTATAAGCTGTATTGCATCAGGAAACTTTAGCTGATAGAAACAGTCAAGATCATGTCTGGGTCATATTTCACTCCAAAACTAAAAGAAAGGAATGAACAAAATTGCAACCTGATTAAAAAAGACCCATAAACGTATAATCAACAAATGTCAACCATGCAAATTTCTCCCCAAAATCTCATTACTCTCATGAACCAGTCATTCTTATTATGATTCTTACAATGCTTTTATATGATTCACTTCTATTTTAAGTCTTAGCTACCTGCACCGATTGCCAGAGTAAAGGCGTCGCCACACGCTGCCATGGTGATCCCCTGCAGTCCTGGGACCTGACAGGGCACTCGGGTGGTTCTGCAGGAACTGCAACCAAGCTGGCCGAGCTGGTTACTGCCAAAGGTGTAACACTGTCCTTTCTCTGCATATCCAGCACATTATCATGCAGGTCAGATGAACAAATCAGACTAAACCAAATCATTTTGTGCACTGACATAAATGATGTCCAAAACAACTAAATCAACAGGATTCTAACCTGTGACGGCAACAGAATGTGCGGTTCCAATGTCGATGTAAACAATCTTCTCAACATTTAGAGGTGCCGACTGGACGGGCTGGAATATATGGACCTCCTCCACCTGACAGTGAGATGGGGGCTCTTCTGTGTCCGAGATCTTGTCCAAACCCAGTTTGTTAAATCTGTTTATAAGATGATTTATTTTTTCGTTCTCTGAGGTTATTTCAAGGGTTTATTTTGAATATATATCTAATACATAAATCTAGATGAAATATAGATAAAAAGTAAACAAATATAAGCACTATTCAATTATGATATAGCAATTAATGTTAATAACTTGGCTTAAATCATTTGGTTTTGAAGGAATCTGACGTTTGATTATGTACTTAAATCTCTGACTTGTAAGTATCTTCACAAATCCGAGCACAGCCTGAGACATTGTTAATATCTCTTTTAAAACTCTAGAAGGTATCTAGGTCATTGTGGAGATTTTTTCTCTATTTCCTTAGAAAGAAAGGTGCTACATGATGCCACAGAAGAACCATTTTAACTGTATTGATCCAGAAATACTTATTTCACAAGAAGTTCATGGTTAAAAGGGTTTGCTGTAAATTTCTACCTATTTCAACATGAAAACTTTAGTTCAAAAGCTGCTTTAAATGATTAAGTCAAATTGACTTTACAAGTCACTTACATTTTAATTATAATACTGACTTGCTGAATTATTACTTTATTATTATGAAATTATTATACTGACTTGCATTTCGTATAACTTATAAAATGAAGTTGAAATTGGTTAAACTGAAAAGACTACAATATTTAGCACTCAAAGAGTACACTGGTGTGGTTAACAGGGTGTGACTCAGTTTTGTATAGAATATGGACATGATCTTGGTCATTTCCTGTGATGAAATAACTTTATCCTCCACAGTCCTTTTAAACGCTAAAGCAAGAATGAGGAGTGTTAACTCCCTAAACTGGTTTGGCAATGAAAAAACTGCCCAACATAAGCAAGACAATTGTGACATGGCTATGTATAAAGATAAAATCAAAGACACACGTTTACATTAAGGTTAATTCACTGCTAAGTGTAACACTACCAAAGTCAGCTTGATGCCAAAATCAAAGTCAAAGATGCCAAAATCTAGGCGCATCTAAGTATCGGATCTATGACAGGCAATGTCAATATCTCAGCCAGCCCCATATCTGGAACTATTTTATATCCACTGAAAACTGTAGCAAATCCTGTTGCTTAAGTCATGTGGAAAGGCTGTATTCAACCTTTTTGTTCCGAGATTGGCACACCTAGAAGTATGAAAGTGACCCTTTATCTTTGTTATGAATAATAAGAGACATTAAGAACGTTGTTTTAAGTACCTGTTATTTCCACAGACCAGAATCTGGTGCTGTGTGCTTATAACCATAGAGCAGTCCACCCCACACAACACGCGATGGGCTTCAAAATCAGATGGCAAACTCACCTGCTGGGGGGAGTGATGACAGTCTTGAGTGCCCAAACCCAGCCGACCTGTCAGATGGAGAGATATGAGGAGAGTGTGAGTATGACAGAGACAATGAGATTGAGGCAATTCTGTCTACAAGACTACAAAGGGAAATCCAATGAAACACACCATTCAAGTGACAAATGACGGCACTCATTTACCATTGTCTCCTCTCCCCCAGGAGAAAACCTCTCGCTCATTGGTCACAGCCAGAACGTGAGATGCTCCACAAGACACCTGATCCAACTCGTAACCCAGAAGAGCCTCCACTATCTTGGGCTGAATTCACAAACAGTTGCATGAGAAAAAATATAAATACAGAGATTTGTGCATTTTGCTGAGTAAATATAGGTTAATCTGTTCAAATCTTTCTTCCACAATGGTGGGGGTGTTGTGGGTAGTTGCCATTTTGTTGCTAAACTGATATTGATATGCATTGACATTGAGTTTTGATAGTGTTTTGGGTGGTTCCTCTGTAGTTGCTTATTGGCTACTGTTTTGTCTGTCATGCAAAAATGTTTATAAGCAATGTTAAAGGTGACACTAAGAATGTACAGTAATAGCAGTAACAGATCGAAATATGAATATAATAGATTTACCTGTGTAACGTCGTTGAAATTGCCATGGCCAAGACAACCGTTGCTTCCACTGCCAAATGTCATTATTATTCCCCTGTCTGCAGTATAAAAGCAAACTTATTATTAAACTTATTACGGATTATGAAAGATTTTACTGATGAACATGCACAGAGAAGAGGTTTATCATCCAGAACACAGGATTATCCAGAAGTCATTTCTCCCTCAAGTGTTGCATTAGAAAGCAATTGAGCTGAAGTGAGGCCCTTGAATCCTGTATGTGCTTGTGACACATGACTAATGATTCCCTGCCGAGACGAATGCTAACACCGTATCCTTTACTTTTTGGAGGAGACAAACGTATACCGCTGTGTTACAATGCCATGACACAAGAGATTAGTTTAGGCAGTGTGAACAAATGATGCTTAATGAGCGTTATAGAAGGGTACTAAAAAGGGAAGATTAGGCACTCCTTATTTCTGTTGTAGTGTATGGACTGAGATTGAGATTACTGTGCATTCATAGATAATTCTGGATGGTAGGAGGCTGTATACCTGTCAAGCAGGTGCTGAAAAGATCACCACATGATACAGATTTGATGGTGACACCAGATTGACCTTCTAGGAAGCGGGAGATGAACTGCGGCTGCATCTGCTCGACTGCACCAGGCAAAACAGGCTCACCAGATCCAACCGAGGGTGCCTGCCATAGAACCAAACAAGACCGCTGAAGATGTTAAACACGCATATGACTCTAAAATGCTTTTGAACAGCAAAACATTTCGTGTTTTGAGCTGGTGCAAGAAACCAGCCATGTGCCCTGTGAGAACATGGAGTTGGCTGCATTAAATAGGATTTATTGGATTCGTATCAGGGAAAAATAACAACACACCTCCCAAGTGATGAGCCTCCCAGATTTGGTGACGCCCATTTTTTGGGTGCGTCCCAGGGAGACTTGGATAACCTCTGTGTTTAACATGGGCAGACGCAGAGGAGTGGAAATGCCACTGCCCCAGGTGTGCACTGAAGATAAGGGCAATGGATGCATCATCTTTGTTGTGGTTAAACCGGACAGCCCACCTAGTGAAGTGGAATGAATTGCACAAATTAAAACAGAAAAGCCTCAGACAGAGAAATCAACAAAGATAGTGAAGGGACCAGTGCCGTGGCTTCACCTTACTTCAAATATAACTACTTTTATGTGGTTTTGGCATTTCTTAATCACTTATTATTCAGCATTATCTTATTTTAAACTGATGATTTAAGCACGATTAACACCAACCTTTTCTGATACAGAAAGTAGAGAATAATTCATGGTTTAAGTCTCTAATGAATGCTTAGGGTCTCTCTTCCTGCTCGGTCAGTGTGACTGTGAAAAGGGACTTCTGACATCTTCTGTTAGCACACACTCTACCCTTGAGGAGTGTGATTGTATTGTTTCAGGAAAATGAGAAAGAGTGGAAAATCACGAGACAGACGTAACGTCATGTTTTAATTCGTATTATAGTACATGCCTGTCATAGGACTATATGTCCTGTCTCATGACTCCAGAAGTGTTTGACAGCTTTGTGTTCTTGTGTATCTATTGATAACCAATCATGTGAGCTTGATTTACCCAAGTAATGACGTAGTTAGTTGACTCTGTTAGCTTAAATACTACTGTTATGGATGTAAGGCAGGTCGACCTGTGGAACTCCTTGAGAGTGCTGAAGCTGACTTCTGCTGGCAAAACCATGTTTCTTCAGTAAATTTTCATCTATTAATTACAACCCTGACTTCTTGTCTTCATTCATTCATAACTGGTCTAAGGGTCTTTTACTGTAAATCCCCTACAACAGTAATCTTTCCATTTCACGAATAGAAATATTCAACTACACATAAAAAAATTATATTAAAGAGACAGTTCTCCCAAAAATACAAATTCTGTCATCATTTATTCACCCTCATATTGTTCCAAATCTGTGTAGATTTCTTTGTTCTGATGAACACAGAGAAATATATTTGTAAGAATGCTTGTAACCAAACAGTTCTCGGCCACCATTGACTACCATAGTAGGAATGACAATGGTAGTCAAAAGTGCCCCAGAACTGTTTTCTGTACTACATTCTTCAAAATATCTTCTTTTGCGTTCAACAAAACAAAGAAATTTATAAAGTAATTCTCCTACTATGGTAGTCAATGGGGTCCAAGAACTGTTTGGTTATAAGCATTCTTCCAAATATCTCTGTGTTCATAAGAACAAAGAACTGTAAACAGATTTGAAACAACTCGAAGGTGAGTAAATGATGACAGAATTTTTATTTTTGGGTGAACTGTGCCTTTAAGAAAAAGAGCTTACTGAATAACATCTCACCTCTAGTTCTAGTATTGGTTCCTCTTCCACCTGGTCTTCCATGAGAACCTGCCTGAACAGTAGACAGTGGCTTTTCAATTCTAAAAAGAGAAAATTTGAACCTCACATGAATGACCAGACAAATACTTACTTACATATAGTTAACAAGCACATACAAATAATATAACTAATAGTATAAAAAATCCTACCTGCGCATTTTGACGTTGCCTATGTCAGTGTAGAGATTGAGCAATGGCCTGATGCAAATAGGATGGGCCATTATCTCATTGAGCTGGGGTCGCTTGGATGGATCCAAATTCAGCATGTTGAGGATCAGCTGTCTAAGTTCTGGGCTGTAACGGTCTGAAATGGGGGCAAATGTGCCACTCATGATCTTTAGCACCAAGGCTGGCAGGTTCTGAGAACAGAAAAGTTACTTAGCTTGTCATTAAATATAACAAACAAAAACTTGATTTCTTATTTGTTTAGACTATAATATTAGTTTACTGGTTCATTAATCACTTAAACGTGAACACATTGCATTGTGGGATACAGTATATGTGGCGTTCACATCTAGGCTTTCAATCCATATAGAAAATGTGCAAAGTGGCGAAATATCCATAATGTAGAAATAATGGGTATACTGTAGTATTACAGATATAGACAGTGATTTAAAATGAGGATTTAAAATCAAGACGAAGCAAATCAATAAAGATAGATCTTACTGCTGCCTCAAAGGCTCTCTTGAGACTAGCAAGCTCATAAAGAACACAGCCTAAGGCCCAAATGTCACTCTTCTGGTTGTATGGCTTTCCTTCACACAGTTCTGGAGAAATATAACATGGTGTCCCCACAACCTGTCATAAAAAGAACTTTAAGTATATCACTGAAATCACATGCTGTGAAATTCAAATCGTTGCTGACGCACATACAACGTTTTATTACTTACAGTGTACGCTTTGCTCTTGCTCACGAGAATCTTTGAGATGCCAAAGTCACCTATTTTAACTATCATCTGATGCTTGTCTAGTAGTATGTTCTGGGTTTTGAGGTCCCGATGTAGGATGAGTTTATTGTGCACATGGTAAAGAGCAAGTAAGATCTGGACAAAGAAATGTAGTATGGTGTCCTCATCTAACAGGGAGTTGCAGCGCTTCTGTATGTAATCTGCCAGGGTTCCACCTATAATAACAATTGCAGAGACAAAGGATTAGGATTATAATTAAAGGCAGTAAAATGTAAATAATTGATCATTTTAGTCTCAGGCAAATCTGACATGTTATTCATAAGATTCACCCGAAGGCATTGTGTGCCTGGTTTACACATTTTGACAAACAGTGAGAAAATGTCTGTGCCTGGAGCGTATTCCATTGCGATCATCAGCGCCTTGTCTTCCAGGAAGTTTTCATAATACTCGATTATGTTGGGGTGGTTGAGTAACTTGAGAACTTGGCATTCGTTCTGAGCTGCGAGACGTTCATCACGTGTCATCTGCTCTACTGGGATTTCCTTCAAGATCACCAGTGCGCCGTCAGTGCGTCTGCGACAAAGATGCACTATGCTGAAACAGATAAAGATATAAGGCTGCAAGTTACTATGTAGATTTCTTTTTTAAAGAATGATGAAAAGCTGCATAGCAACACAGAATGTGTACAGTATTTCTGTCATATTCCACAACCCGTCCATTTTTTTACGTACAAATTCCATGTTTCACTTGTCATCATGATTTAAATATAAAAATCCTCTTTATTACATTCTATTTCACATATTCAGTATTCAGTTGTTTTTGTCTTTCAGAGCTCACACATCAAATATTTTACTTTAAATATAAATATACAGAGAACCTTTTGAAAGAAGTAGATGATTAAATGAGAAAATCTGCTCTGTCTGTTTAGTTTATCAGTCTGTTTCACCAGCTTGGAAAATAAGGTTCACACTGTACGTTCATAAGTGCAGTTAAGTAACCAAAGTTTTCCGTCAAGCATTGGCTATAAGTTAAATGAGCACATGTTTCACATTCTAGGCTACCTAGAGTTCAGAAATTATATGAATAACACTGAGTATAATTTCTGAGTATTCACACCCTTGTTTCTGGCCATTCCCAATGGGATTCCTATAAATCCGATAGGAATCATATACGCATCCCTTTAGGAGTTCTGAGAATTAAAATAGCGAGGATGTATACTCAACAATGAATTCAACGTTTCACGTTAATACTAAAGCATTAAAAGTGGTCTATAATGGTTGTATACCGGTATAACAAACTAAAGGAATGCGGAAATAAATTGCGCTTTAAGAGTGATCCGCTAACTCCTTATTATGAGCGAAGCGCAGCAGATTTAAAGTTTCTGACAAGAGTCTCTCAAATTAACTAAAAACTTTTATCACGTTTATTACACGTTGCGTTAGACTGTTTTTGCTCAATAAAAGCTGACAAAAACTTAGATACTTTTGCAAACCATGAAGCGTTTGTAGTTTTATTTACCCGAAAGCTCCCCTCCCCACCACTTTTATCTTCTCGTACTTCTCCATCTTTGTTGCTGGCTACATGCATAAACTCATCCGTCACTAGGCAACACTTCCTGTACCCCTACATAGCTCACGAGCGGACAAAATACACCAGATGGGGAGCTGACTCTCACCTCATGCTTTTTAATGCTGCTAATTTAAATGAATAGTGTATAAACAGAGCGCCTCAATTGAGTGTTTGGGGTGAAATAGTCTTTTTACAGTTGACATGGTGGACACTGCGAGGATTTAGTTTGTTAAGTATCTTTTTTTGTTTAGCTGGTAGGTCCTTGAGGTGAATAGACAATTCTAAATGCTGTCCCTCAATGCAAAGGATATAATCCTTTTCACAGCTTCTGCTCAATTAGCCTATCGAGCATACTAAGCCTATTAAGACCAGATTTCAACACGGGTTACAATAGTGCAGTGCAAAGCACAGTTTCAACAATACATAAAACAGCCAAACCAAGTTGTAATCCAAACTAGACTAGTTTAGATCAGAATCCCAAACTCTGTAGGCTGCGCCGTCCTAGTGGGATATAGAGGTATTGCAGGGCACGGTATGAGGTTAAATCAGAATTGTAATACATTTTGTAGTAATAAAATTACATAAAATAATTACTGTAGTATACTCTAATATTCTGTACTACATTAATACTAAAGATGATCAAATGTGGTTACACATTTCTTTTCATGTGGGTACACATAGTTTACATGAAACCGTTACGAACTATATATATTTATCTGCATTCGTTTACTACCAAGACAAAAAGGGAATATGAGGACCTTGAAGCTTTTTGAATTTTTTGAATATTTTTGGGGGCCCTTACCACTCTGAACATTGTATCACTTTGATTCATAGTCAGTTTCAATAATTGTAAATCTCATTGGTGATGTGATTGCAGTGTGGGGGGCAATGGTCGAACTCAATTGAAGGGATATTTCACCCAAAAATGAAAATTCTGTCATCATTTACTCACCTTCGAGTTGTTCCACATCTGTATACATTTCTTTGTTCTGATGAACACAGAGAAAGATATTTGGAAAAACGCTTATAACCAAACAGATTTTGCCCCACTTTGACTCCCATAGCCATAGAACACAAAAGATGCAATTTTGAAGAATGTAGAACAGCAAACAGTTCTGGGGCACTTTTGACTTCCATTGTATATAGATTTCGAACAACTCGAAGGTGAGTAAATGACAGAATTTTCATTTTTGGGTGAAGTACTCCTTTAACGAAAGAAAGCACTCATGTTCTTGCCATTCTACACAACTAGTCCAGAGAGGAGTGGCGTGACAGTCATTGCCGCTGCTATATTGGACACCGCCACCAATAATTCTAGCGCTGTCGTGTACAGTAGTGACCGAGGCAGCTGGTGTTGCTTGAGTTTTGTTTGCTGAGTGGCTTGCATTTCCTCTAGACTGTCTTTGCCCTTTCCAATTATTTGGCAAAAGTTCAGCCCAATTTCTGTCCAGTGTGAAGGACAGAGCTGCTTTAGAGACTGGAAAAGATTCCTAAACAAAAAGTGTTAAACCCCAGCAAATAATAAGTGTCTGGAGCTGGTCAGGCATCAGGATGGAGGTACAGTGCATGGCTGCCAAAACCACCAGTCAATGAGAGATGTTGAGGGGAGGTTTGAAGGCTCAGTCTCTTGTGTCTTAGAGAAAACAGTGCCAGGATAGCTTCGGCCCAGAGCAGTAAGGTAAAGGGTAAGTTATAGAATGCAGTGAGGGTAGGGCGAGGCATTAGGTTTCTTGTACCGTACAGGTCTATAATGAACAGTACTCAAAGTCAAAGTTTATTTATAAAGCACTTTTGAAAAAACACCAAGTGTTTAATAAAGTGCTGTACATGCAAGCGAGAGTATAATTATCGATAAAACCGGTCAATAGAAAAATAAAATAAATACATGGAAGCAGCTCTTACATAGTGTCAAATGCCAAACTCTAAAAATAAGTTTTAAGACTAGATTGAAAAACAACAAGAGTCTGGGCCTGTCTAATGAAGAGAGGCAAGCTATTTCAGAGCTTCGGGGCCACCACTGCAAATGCCCAGTCATCCCTACTCTTTAGCTTAGCCCGAGGGGCAGCCAAAAAGCAACTGGTCAGCAGACCTAAGAGCTCTTAGTGGAGCACACAGCTTAATCAAGTTGGACAAGTATTTAGGGGCTAAACCATTAAGAGATTTAAAGAGACTGGCAAAAACAGGGGTAATGTTCCCAATTTCGTGTGCCAATCATCAGGTGTGCAGCCGCATTCTGTACCATCTGCAATCTGGAAATGAAATCCTGACTAACGCCTATATATAGGCAATTAAAGTAGTCCAGGCGAGTCAAAATAAAATATGAAATCCTTTCAAAGTCTTTAGGAGACAGGAAAAATTTCACCTTAGTGAGTGCTCAATTGGAAAAAAAATTGATTTAACTACGGAGTTAATCTGTTTGTCCAGTTTAAATTGACAATCCATGATAACACCTACATTTTTAACATAGGGCTTCACAAGTGGTTTAAATTCTCCAAGGTCCAAGACTAAAGACTCAGTTACCACCCAGCATAAACAGCATAAATTCAGTTTTGTTGTCATTAAAATTAAGGAAATTTAGTGCCATCCAGGCCTTGATTTCCTCAAGGCAATGCAGTAGTGGCGCAAAAAATGCCACGAGTCAAATTTTAAACAATTCACAGAAAAACTGTAGTCATTCAAGTTTTATTAGGTTTGTTCAAGAACCTGAAAGACACAAAACATGACATTCCAGCATCAATAGAACACCGATTTAAGAACTTGTTGTCCAGGGCGCCCAGGTCCAGGCCGCCCAGGCCTGTGTGGTCCAGGCGGTCCAGGGCGCCCGGGTCCAGGGCGCCCTGGACAACAAGTTCTTAAATGTGGGGTCCAGGGCGCCCTGGACAACAAGTTCTTAAATGTGGGGTCCAGGGCGCCTTGGACAACAAGTTCTTAAATGTGGGGTCCAGGGCGACCGGGTCCAGGCCTGTGGGGTCCAGGGCGACCGGGTCCAGGCCTGTGGGGTCCAGGGCGACCGGGTCCAGGCCTGTGGGGTCCAGGGCGACGGGGTGCAGGCCTGTGGGGTCCAGGGCGACCGGGTGCAGGCCTGTGGGGTCCAGGGTGCCGTGGTCCAGGCCTGTGGGGTCCAGGGCGCCGTGGTCCAGGCCTGTGGGGTACAGGGCGCCCTGGACAACAAGTTCTTAAATGTGGGGTCCAGGTGCGGCCTGGACAACAAGTTCTTAAATGTGGGGTCCAGGGCGACCGGGTCCAGGCCTGTGGGGTCCAGGGCGACCGGGTCCAGGCCTGTGGGGTCCAGGCCCGTGGGGTCCAGGGCGCCGTGGTCCAGGCCTGTGGGGTCCAGGGCGCCGTGGTCCAGGTCCAAAAAGTAAAAGATCTCGAAGCCCCAGCATCACAAGGGCAATACTCTAATCTACTCCACTTGTGAGTGCCACTATACCAACTCAATTCAGTTTAAAAAAAAAACCTGCTTAACTGCAAACGTTAACAAACTTATTGAGACAGAGTGTGCTATTTGTACTCATGTTTTGTATTCAATCACTTGCTAATTTACATGGCTGACCAATCAAATCCGTCATCTGTGTTATCAATCATCACTAAGCCTTTTGTTTTCACCTGTCTCATTACGTTGTGAGTTAACACAAGGAATGCAAATATCTGGAAAATTTGAAGCCTGTATTGATAGACATTTTTTATTCTAGTTTTAATGATCAACAATGCAGTTTTATTGGATTATATTTTTGTTTGGTTTTCTAGTTTGTCAAAACAAAGTTGCTTCACAATACATACATTAAATAGATTTAATCATATCATACATCATGTCATGTCATTTTCAATTCATACAGTACAGAATAGGAATCTTAGTTTTCTAAAAAAAATAATGTGAACTGCATATATACATTAACTGTAATCTATTCTAATTTTCTATTCTTCAGATGAAAACTGTTAAACATTACAAATTGTTTAAAGACTAGTAACATCATCCCCACTACCTTTGCTAGCCCAGTCGTCATCACCAATGCTTTTTTGAATATCTGTATCTCTCTCCCACACTTTTCTAATCGTCTCTGGAGTCAGTGATGCCAGGGGTTCAATCATAGACACATAAGCCTGTTGAACGGCAGTCCCAAATTGATGTGTAGACCATCTAAATTCCACCTGTAGACTCTGTTAGTTGGGCAGGGTGATGTATTGTTACCTTAAAATGCTCCCTCACTTTGGTCCCAAGAGGGTGGTGATGTTACCTACTCAGAGCAAGTGAGCATGATGGAGGGCACTACCCATACTGTCACTGAGGTTAACATGTCGTCGCCTTCGAATTATAAGGTTTTATCTGTGGTCTGAGTAGTTTTGGGATATTGAGATTTAAAGTTTTTGCATTTCATATAGCAAAAATGATGAGGAACAAATCTCTTATACATGAAAGAGAGAGACCCTTAATGTATTCCAAATGTACAATAGCAACATTTTCTGAAATTTGTAAATGGTTTTTTTTTTGGAACAGGTCAAGCGCAGATAGAACCTTCAGAATCTGAAAAATCACTTTCGGTTTAGAATTATAAGGTTCTATCTGCAAACATGCATTAAAGTAACATTTTCAAGCAAAACAAACAATTTACTTCTACACTAAATTCATGTTTTAATAAGTTACTATAAAGTAAAAAATTACATTTACATGGATTTTGTGACCCCCATTTCATATTTTAGGATGCTTTTGCATGTAAAGTAAAGCTGGATGTTTTATCCACAGGAGGGAGAGATAAAATTACTTTGAGATGAGTATGGCTGAAAAACATTATAATTGTATATTTTTGTAATTAAGACTCTTGCCATTGTCATAATGCATTTAATGCCGAATAGTGAACAGTCTATGTAAACACCATACCTTTCGTTTTGTTGTTAAAATTAAGGAAATTTAGTGCCATCCAGGCCTTAATTTCCTCAAGGCAATGCAGTAGTGGTGCAAAAAATGCCACGAGTCAAACTGTAGTCATTCAAGCTTTATTAGGTTTGTTCAAGAACCTGAAAGACAAAACATGATATTTCAGCATCAATAGAACACAGATTTAAGAACTTATTGTCTTCCGGGCCTGTGTGGTCCAGGGCGCCCAGGTCCGGGCCTGTGTGGTCCAGGGCGCCCAGGTCCGGGCCTGTGTGGTCCAGGGCGCCCAGGTCCGGGCCTGTGTGGTCCAGGGCGCCCAGGTCCGGGCCCAGGCCTATGTGGTCCAGGCCTATGTGGTCCAGGCCTATGTGGTCCAGGCCTATGTGGTCCAGGCCTATGTGGTCCAGGCCTATGTGGTCCAGGCCTATGTGGTCCAGGCCTATGTGGTCCAGGCCTATGTGGTCCAGGCCTATGTGGTCCAGGCCTATGTGTCCAGGCCTATGTGGTCCAGGCCTATGTGGTCCAGGCCTATGTGGTCCAGGCCTATGTGGTCCAGGCCTATGTGGTCCAGGCCTATGTGGTCCAGGCCTATGTGGTCCAGGCCTATGTGGTCCAGGCCATGTTGTGGTCAGGCCTATGTGGTCCAGGCCTATGGGTCCAGGCCTATGTGGTCCAGGCCATGTTGTGGTCCAGGCCTATGTGGTCCAGGCCTATGTGGTCCAGGCCTATGTGGTCCAGGCCTATGTGGTCCAGGCCTATGTGGTCCAGGCCTAGCTGTGTGCCAGGCCTATGCCTGGTCCAGGCCTATGTGGTCCAGGCCTGCAGTCCAGGCCTATGTGGTCCAGGCCCCATGTGGTCCAGGCCTATGTGGTCGCAGGCCGCATGTGGTCCAGGCCTATGTGGTCCAGGCCTATGTGGTCCAGGCCTATGTGGTCCAGGCCTATGTGGTCCAGGCCTATGTGGTCCAGGCCTATGTGGTCCAGGCCTATGTGGTCCAGGCCTATGTGGTCCAGGCCTATGTGGTCCAGGCCTATGTGGTCCAGGCCTATGTGGTCCAGGTCCCGCCAGGTCCAGGCCGCCAGGTTCCACGGCGCGCCCAGGCTCCAGGCCCGCGCCAGGTCCAGGCCGCCCAGGTCCAGGCCCTGCCACAGGTCCAGGCGCCAGGTCCAGGCCGCAGGCTCCAGGCCGCCAGAGCCCAGCGCGGCCCCAGGGCCCTCAGGCCGCCCGAGGCCTACCGCGCCGCGGCCAGGTCGCGCCGCAGGCCAAAAGTTAGGGGTCTTATTGAGGGTCAGCAGAAGGTACGGTCGTGGCAGCTGTTAGCAGCGTCAAAGGACAGGAAAGAATCACTTCTTGGTCAAGGTATAGCAAAGGGAGATGCCTTTCCGTATCCTGAGACAAAAATTGCATTAATATAGGCTTTCAAATTTGAAACGCTCCGGTTTGTGACTACAAAAAGACAGCATAAGAAATTTGTGTAGTTGACAGAACAGTTACGTCTTACCTTCCATTACCCAACAGCTTCCAGTAAATGGTGCTGTAACACTCAGAGACCATCAACAGTATCCATGTTGACCCACATTTAGAGTACTCTAACAGCAGAGGCTGCCATGATCCATCAACTAAAAGAGAAGGGAAAGCCTCACAACCACATCAAGTTAAATTACTCAAGAATTTAACGAAAAACTACCTTTGATCTTGACTTATCAGCCCGAGCCCAAGCAAGATAACCATTCCATGGGCAAGCAAGAAATGTAGGAAGGGGAGAACTCTCAGGGCATGAGCCTGCACTGTGCCCCCATTAGAATCAGAGACAGAATATAACTTCCACGCTGTCAGAAGAGAGAAACGATTAAGCCCCATTTGCACAAAACAACTGCAGCAAAGTAATTTTAAGTACGAGGCGGGCATGCACTGACCTGTTGTCGGACAGGACAGCCAGGAAAGGAACAGAAAATGTTACATCCGACGAACCCTCTTCACAGAGATACCGCAGCTGGCTGGGATTTCAGACAGAGGCACTGGAGACCCACTCCTATTTAAAAAAACATACCATAACAGGACTTATAAAATGTGAAAAGAGAAACCAAAAGGTTGGATAGGCTTACCTTTATCAACCAGGAAGTGGGGCATTCTTGGGCCAGGAACACGCAGGGTCATGGCATCGTTACCACAGTGCACAGAAGGACCCAGACGTTTCAGCCTTAGCTCAGCAAATTGGAATTGTGCTTAATTTAGTTAAATAAGACAAGTCAACCAGTTGCCCATTTAATATAAAGCTGCAATTTAAACATTACAATTAACATACCTTGTTCACCAGACCAGTATA